>NC_051188.1:111050995-111704186 GCF_015220075.1 Falco rusticolus | reverse complement strand
GTAGAAGTACAGGAAGCAACAACAACAAAAAAAGCATTAGATTTGCAAAGATTTTTGTGGACCTAGAATGAAATTTTCCTCCTTCACTGACAACTGAACTTTTCCTTCAGAAGGTTACTTATACTAAATGAAATTTCTTTCAAAAACTTGTGGTTTTTTATAGTTTTGGAATAGTTACAGAATTTTTCACAGATGATCAGACTTTGTAATTAGTTAAATTCCCCCTTATTTTCAGCACAGGAAAATCAAGAACTATCAAATCCTCAATTTTCCACATAGCAGTTTAAACTCATTTCAGTCTCAGTAGGAAAACAAGCATTTTGCTACTTCTCCCAGTGAAAGTAGCCCAAGCTTTTCACCTTTTCTCACTGTGCTGCTTGGGTCATTACTACCTGGAAAGACCTCCACTGTTGCCATGACGAAGCTGGGACTTGGGACCCTGTTTGGAGAAAACTATCACTTGACTGGAAGCAGAGCATCTTGGAAAGTAGATCGAAGTTCTGCAAACTGGCCAGGAGTGTTATGGCTAGTAAGAAGGAACACTAGTAACAACATAAGATAATTGTAGTAAATAAAATTTAAAGGAAACAAATAATAGACATATGAACAGAATAGCTTAACGGGGGGGGAGGGATTTGAGGCCACCAATAATAATTTTTATAATAAGTCTTAAATGTTTATAAGAAAAGCACATGTTCTTTGATGCTGTCTTTCTCCTTAGCATCTTCCTGAAGACAATGGTATGACTTTGGTTGAATGTTGTGGGATGGAAGTTTTGATATTATGGCACTGAGCAGTTTAAACAAAATATTTTTCTTTAGTTTACCTTTGAATAAAGAAAAGCACTTTTTCAGTTATAGTGGGAATTTTGTGTTCCTTTGGTTTGGAATACCATTTATTTCCTGAAAACAGTATCAGATATCAGAGCAGTACTGGATCTGTCGCTCAGGTGGTGATTCTCTCTCTCATTTTATGCGTGCCTAGTCTCTCTCATTGCTGCAGAAATTATGGCAATCCTCACATCAGAGTTTAATACTGCCACTCCACTGACCTAGGATATTGGCAAGGACTTCTTCGGGTACATGGTCTCTTCCTGTTTCTAAATTCAGTTCTCTTTCTTGTATATATACTCAAGGTATCCCCACCCACTTAACTTGTAGCAGACCAGGTAACAAGACCAGAAGTTATTTGTGCTGTCGTCACATTTCAGGAAGAAGCTTCTATGATAATCCTAACAAGGAAAGATAAATGTATGTGTATAAGAAGCAAAATTATTAGAAGGTAATGGGGATATTGGTAATGACACAGTTCCACTTATAGCCAGGCTTTATTCAAAATACAATCCTTACCTGCCTAAAACCTCATTCACAAAAATAGACAGGCTCAGTAGTCCAGCTTATATAAGGATATGTATGATACAGCTTTTTTCCCCCAAATCTGGTGGGTCTTTTCTGTCAAATCCAAACAAGCTTAATTAAATTAACGGTATAAAAAAAAAATCTACTTGGGTTGTAATTTTTACGTTAAGATAGTGATGCTTTTTACTGCAGAAAGTACAGATTTTTCTTGAAGAAAATCTAGCCTTTAAATGTATATACAGATATCTGTTTCTACTTTTCATATTTCTAAAAGCATAACTTTTGATATAAAAATGCTGACTTAGTGGTATGAAGTAAATTCTGTCTTGAATATATTGATGTGAGTCTACCATGTAACTTCTTCCGATACCATTTAAGATTGATAAACTTTCTTTTATATAAAAGTAATAACTTTTATTAGGAGATATTATAAATTGTGAATTTAGTATCAAATAATATTAATGAACATTTAGTGAATAGGAAACTATAAGTAGTCCACAACTGAGCAATTGAGTTGTCCTGTACTTCACTGGTGTTACTCTCAGTTTATGTAAGTGTATGCATGAGAAGAATTAGCCTAGAGTACACAACATTTTTTTGTGAAGAATATAATTGATACAGAAAAAATATTTATTTTCAATTGTTCAGTATTTGCTTTCTTAGGTATAAGGCATCTATTACCATTCATTATTTCAACATTGGACTGATCAATTCAGTCATTTGACTATTGTATTGATGGACTAGATATTTCTCTACATTGTTTTGAGAAGCACTTCCCTTTCTAAGTGATGTCTGTGTGACCTTTTGTTATGAAAGAGTGTTGTTAAAACATGTCCTGAATATGGCAGTTGTATAATACAACTGACATTTAGTATCTGTGCCACTTGAGAAAGGCTTAGCAATATATAGTCAGTGATGCACAGATGCATCATCTACCTTCCACATGACTTCATTGAAGTTCATGCTTAAACAATCAGAAATTTCTCTGAAATTGCTAAGCTTTCTTCTTTTGGTATGAATTTGTACATGATCAAGCTGTCATTTGGATTTACCAACTTCTCTCCCATCTGGTGATAGTTTTGAGTTTTTAATTACTCTTTCCTATGATACTGCTCTTTTATATTTGTTGAGAATTTCTCTGCTTTCTATTTGAGGAGCTCAGCATGCGGAGAGGATGTGTTGTGTTCAAATTCTGATACTGCAAACGCTGCATAGGCAGACCTCTAGTAGTCTAAAAATTCCATTTCAGGAAACTAATCTCTAGCATTCAATGATAAAAGTTGCTGTTGATTTTGATATAGAACCTATTATCCAAAAATTAAAATAATAAACTGTTTCAAATTATGCACTTAAAGAGGTATGCGGTGTTTGCAGCTTCAGGAGTCCTAGGAGTATGAAGTGGGCTTCTCACAATAAGCATTGCCTAAAAATCAGAGCCAGTGTCAAGCTGTGGCACATGTCAGAAAGAGGAATATCAAAAGAAAAAAACATCTGTGTTGCTACTACACTAGCTGATACTTGAAATTCAAGAAAGTTTTCGGGAATGCAGCTTAGCAACCTAAAATGTAAACTAACAGGAAAGGCCCATTTTATATTTCCTGACCAAAAAGGATGTGAAATCACAATCCACAGCTGGTTTTGCCAATCTGAAATTAACGGGAATTGTAGTCTGCCAGTAGTGATAGGTACAGCAGGAAGAATAATCATTAGCAGTCACAGAACTAATTGCTGTTAGGAAAGACTCAAAACTTCAAGTTATAATTGATATATGCACATGAAGGAAAAAAAAAAAGAGAAAAGGTAAAATGGTACTTAATGTCAGTTAACGTACCAGACCTCTGCATGAAGATTACATAGTCAAGGATATTGTTGTGTAGCAATGTGAATAGCTTCGTATATGTAGAGGAATTTTATGGAAGATCAGAAAATTCATGGAAATCCAGTATTCCCATGCCATTTAGGTCCCTCAAGATAACTAGCTCAACTAATTTCACTGTTTCTCTCTTTGCTTTTTAATTTTTTGTTTTTTTTTTTCCTAAGACAGACGTAAATTCTCTTACCTATTAGAATGGAAAAAAAACTTTTGATTCTCTGCATTCCAGTGGTTTCTTTCACAAGTTCTTAGTTCTAGTGAAAGGGACAAGTGTTATACAAGGTATCTGGATACAGTTTTGCTATAATAATACTGCAGAGGGTTTTCTTCTATGTGATGCATCCATTTATGCAGTCCATAATTAAGTATGTTTTTACTTATTGAATGCTATTCTGAAAGGTTTAAAACTTTATACACTGCTTCCTGAGAACTTCTGCTTGTTCAGTGTTGTAGAACAGTATTCCTGTGGAGAGTGTATAATAGCTTGTCTCTTTCTTCCCCCCCTCCCTCTTTCTTCTTTTTGGCCCTGGGCTTGTTGTCTTACACTTCTCTACACTAAATTGCATAAGTCATTACTGCTAGTTTTTCCAGCACTTTCTGAATGATACTGTCTTTTTTCATGTTGATTGACCTTTCTTCAGTCTGTGTATTGGCATCATCACGTTCTAGCAACTTACCTCTCATATCAATTGAACAAAATAGGCTGTAAGGCTCTTGTGACACTCCTTTAGTAACCTCTTTCCAACTCCAACTGTTTTCCCAATATATATTAATTTAGCTGCTGTGTATCATTAACTATAAGATCTCTTGAAGCTAACAAAGTCAAAAGGCATGTTTTATATTGAAGAAAAGTATGCTCAGACTGCTGAAATCTTTCACTTTTTCTTTGCATGTCCATATGTACTATAGCCAGTGTCTCTCATCCACAGATAAGTTTCTTTTTCAGTATAGCTGCTTGTTTATATTCCATGCTTATTAATCTTACAATTAAACTTAACATCATAACAGTAAAACTAGAATCATAATAGTTCTCTTCCTAATGATTTAAAGCCTTGGAGAAATGCCGAGGATGCTTTACTGATGTCTTTGTGAAAGTCTATTGTCCTGGTGTTCTTTTCATATCTCCTCAGCATGGTGCAAGAAGTCCTGGATAGTACAGCTTTCAAAGTTACTAAATGAGTAAAAGATGTAGCATATGTTCAAACGTACATGTTTTAATGGTCCCATTAACTCCTGTGGCCTTTACATGAATTGGTCCACTGAAGTGGAGATATGCCCCTTTGCTGTTCCATGTGAGTGGATGCTCTGGTCCGTGTGGGATAATATGATGGATTAGGAGCCATGCAAGTTTATTTTTTAGCTGGAACTTGCTGAAATACCTGCTTTATTATTCAGCCTCTGAATATCAGAAAACAATATATGAGACTATAATATTTGCTGTTCAGTGTACAGAAACAATAGGTTTACAACTTCTGTCTACTTGTATTAAAACTTGCTATCTCTTCACAGAAAAGGAAAATGCTACAGGCCTGTGCTAGCTGTAGACTGTTTTATATATTGATGTGTTAAGCTCTTTACAGCCAATAACCCGATACGTAGGCTGTCCTATTTCAATGGAGGCTTTAGCTGGCTCCTGTGTGCCATCAGTGTTTGGACTGCTAGTACAGGGAATCTGACATAAATATTTACGGTAAGATCATAGTCTTAACTCCTTCAAACCAAGTTCTGTCATGCAGTGGATAGAAAAATTGGATACAATATTAAATTCTGGTTTAATGAATTCTTTTCCTACTTCCCCAACTAGTCATATGGAATAGTCAAGAGAAATGGAGGGAGGAATTTTAACATTTAGAACCATATCAAATCACAAAAATAAGATTGCTTCATCATTCAATCACTTTGCTTAAATTTGGGAATATAAATTGAAATGGGAAGATTAGGTGCTTCAACTTTTTGCAGACTAAATTTTGCACATGCATTACAGCAGCTCTTTAATTTCATACTACTTGTACTTTCATATGGGTTGTCTTAAACAGTATTTTTCATTCTGTAGGAAAAAAAAAACCAGCAGAAAAAGCTGATGAAAAGTAGGTATATAGGTTTATGTAGTATATTTTGTTTTCCACAGAAGTAAAGATGATTTGTAGTGCTGAATACCAAATTAGAACAATTTGTAAGGAATCTTTCTCATTTTCATTACATGACAGGAGATCACTTAAAGTGGGAAAACCAAATAATTCCAGTGTACGGATGTCCAGGGAGCAAGAAAACAAAGCCAGTCTAGGATTTGTTTGTTTCAAGACTGCACAGTCTATACCAGTTTACATCTGAAGACCATTCAGAAACTTCGTTTATAACAGAATATGGTTACATACATTCTGCATTTACTGATACGGAATTCCATTTCCCATTTTACTGTAGTGTTTTGTATGAGACTCTTCTGTAACTGTCAGGAATCTCTTCTAGCGCTGATTCTCCTTCTGATTAATTTTGCATCACCAAGGGCTTTGTCACATCATGATTCACCCATCCAGTCCTCTGTAAGCAAATCCGAATTGTGTTTTGTTTCAGTTGGTTCTGGAGTATCCCACTTTTCAATGCTTCTTTGTTTCTAATACAATATTATTTTTTCCTGGGTAGGTATTTTTTTCTGCCCTCCGCTTTTGTTTGTCTGATTTTTCATAGTATATTTGTATGTATTTCATATTGTAAACAGTATTTTTTTATTAAAAAAAAAAATTCCTAGGGCTATCTTTGATGCTATGCTTAATATTATGAAAGGTCTTCTGAGATATTGCAGGTTATATCAGTTAAATGACATACTCGTTTATCTCATGACACTTATTGATTTTACTACAGGCTACCCAGGGAAGTGGTTATAGCGCTAAGCCTGCCAGAGTTCAAGGAGCATCTGGACGATACTTCTAGTCGTATGTTTTGTTTTAGGTAGTTCTGCGAGGAGCAGGGACTTGAACTGGATGATCCTTATGGGTCCCTTCCAACTTGAGATGTTCTATTTTTCTCTGTTTCATTTGACAAAAGTTTCATATGTCAGGCAGCAAGAAGGTTTAATTTGGACCTCAGCAACACTATTCGGAAACTGAATATTTCAATTACCAGTATTTTGAAGGGGGACCTGTATGATCAAGATCAACATTTTTTTAAATGGGGAACTTCATATCAAGGTTTAATAAACTATTGTGGTTCTATACCTTGTTGTCTCTAGAAAAGCTTTCCCAGCGTGTTTCGGTAATGTAAGAAAAGAATTATCTGTGACTTATTTTCTTTGCTTCTCTAATAGTAGTTTTAAGTACATAATATGCATTATGTAACCTCATATGATTACTACTGGAAAAACAAAATATACTCTGTGTTTTGAAAGTATAAGATGATATGACCTTAAAGAATGCTTTTATTTACATTAAGATATTGCAAATCACCTTGTGTTGAGAATAAATTCTTGCTAGAATGTCTTTCCACTCTTACTTATTTTTCTCTTCAGCTGTTTTGCATATTTATTAGCTTCTTATCAGAGATGCTTTGAATATAATTTTAAAATACAAAATAAATATTTTCCTGCTTTTTCTATCATGATAGATGTAAAGGAGCACATTTTCTGCATGGTGTACAGGGATTTAGGCATGCAATTTCCATTAATAATGAACCATGCAGAAAATTTACCCCTGAGAGGTACATGTATAGGCATCACAAACATTAATCATTCAAGTTGTCCAGCATTCCTGAACTACTTTCTTATCCAAAAGTTGTAAGATAGGTAAGATTCGAATTACCAATTGAAACAGTTGGAATTCATCTGATTAGTCTTACATAAAGATTTGTCTAACATAAAGAAATGTCATTGCACAAAGTCAGGAATGGCTATCTTCTCTGCCATGGAAATTAGTGGACGGAGGGACCCTACCACACCCCTTACACATGCAGCTTGTTCAGTACTAGTGTTTACTTTTAAAATTTCATACATATGCTTTTCAAGCAAGTATTAAGCCTATCATTTCTGCTGTCAGAAAACAGGTCTGGTGTTTTATCAGAGAGCCTATAAAACTTGGATCTGTCGCTTATTCTAGCAAATTCCTGAGAGAAGTAGTTTATGTATATAATATGTCACCAATTTCTATAACTAGGTATGAGTACAAAGGTGCTTGTTTCCTGTCCTTAGCTAACAAGCAATCCCTCTGCAGTTAGGCAACAATCCTGTAAATATTCATATATACACTTAACACTGTAAGAAGTGTTACTAACTTCAATAGGATGCACAGCAATAAAGTTGGGATTCCATGTTAAAACTTGAAGGATTAGGGACTTTGGGTTTTAGTAGACTGGCAAGTTCTGTGTGAAAATCTGGTGGCCTTGCTGGAAAAAGCTATTTTCTTTTGGTGACTCACATTTGTAGGTGTCCCTTTACTGGGCTCAAATAGAAAGAAAATATAACCAGCTTTTTTTTTAAGTGAAAGTGTCTCAAAACAGTTTGAAGGCCTCATTCAAAAAAGAAATACGTATAATTTTTTAAAAATGTCTGGAAACTGTTTGAAGCAAAGCTCGTACCTACAGTTTCTGAAGAAGTAGCTAGGGCAACCTGAAATTAGTTTATGAAGCCATGTTCTTATTCCATATTAGTCTTGTTGACTTTCCATAGGTAAGAGGAAGAAGAATACAAATATCCTTTTCTTTGAATCTGTATTAAAAAGTGGGCTTTCATTGCATTTTATGTGGCCTTGAAGTAAACTTCAGTTTGGCAGTCATGAAAATGAAGACTTGAAAAAGCTCGCCATCAGTGTAAATAGATCTTCTTTAATTATAATAAGTGTGGGGTTTTATACTTTACAACCTGCCCTGGTGATGTAAATTTGATAACTTAGCAACTTTGGATTCTGTATTATACCTCATAGTTCGATTAGTTGGTATCTTGACAGAGAATGAGATTTCGGGTTCTTTGGAATGTTTCCCACAACTGGTAGAATTCAAGCAGAAACATGGGTATTTAAGAGTGGATTTTTTTTGCATCTATAACTTATTTGGTAAAAAAAAAACACCTTCAAACTTTCATAGGTGAGAGGGTGCAACAATTTCCATGTGTCCTTCACTTTTAGGGGTATCCCTCAATTTAAAGCTACTACTTCTCTGCGCATCTTTTGTTCTCTAGCTTTTAGACTTTTATTTCAGAATAGAAAGAAGAAAAATGCTGATTTTTCTATGCTGATTTTGAGTGCACCCCCTTCCTCTTACAACGTTGTTGCTTTCCCTCCAACTTGGGTTGGTTTTGTTGGCCTAGCTGGACTGGGTTAGCAGAGAGGCACACAGTTGCTTGAAGAAGGTAACATCAGGCTTTCTGGGGAAGAACTCCCTCATGAAAAAAATCTTGATGAGTGGAATTGGTATCAAACAATTCAGAGTTGACCTTAACCAGTACTTCTTTTCTGGCTAATCACTTCCTTCATATCAGAAGAACAAGCATATATATAGAATAAGTAATGCCATGTAAGTTCTGAAATTCTGAGCTGGCCATCACTGCAGAGTCAAAGAATAACAGTGACCTCCTGGTAGCATCATTCTCAATTGCTCTGAGACATTTTTAGGAAAGATGACAAAATAGTATTGTTTCTCTGATAGCAAACTAGTGTGAATCCTATTTCAGTGAGTTACAGAATACTACACATGCTCCAGTGAGTCTCAGTGAACAGAAGGGAGAACTAAAAAAGACAGACGAATAACATTTAGCAGTTTAACTGCCTATAATCTTACCACAGTTTTAACAGATGGCTTTCATAGTGTTATTGTGCATTGCTGAAAAGCTGGCATATAACCTCAGCACAGTTAAATTCCGGTATTGCATTAAATACATGGTGTATTCACTATGTGGGAGCGTGTATATAAACATATTACCTGCCTGGAAGATACATCATATGAAAAGTTAGCATTGGCAATACTTCTGATAACATCATAACTGTCTCGATCTTAAATACTAGTGTATCTTGTTAAGACACTAGCAAGGTTCCTGCCATCCGTTCATACGACTGTTTTTGATTTCTTAACCATGCACCAGCCTTCATGCCCCGTGCCATTATATACCAAGAGATTTGTTTCAGAGAAAAATATCAAAAATTCTTGAAGAAACCCATCTTCCTACTAGTCATAATGCAGTTTGTATTTGTGCCTCCTGTAAAATGTGTAGTTCAAAATATAAATGCTTAAATAAGGGCCTATTGTCAACAGCATGTGTTTTGTGGTGTCTCAGTGGAGGAGAGTCCTGTACAACAGTTAGGGACTAGCAGGGGCAGTTATGGATGTGGTAGTGTAATCACAGAGGTTACAGGTTTTTAAAGCTTCCTAATAACTTGTGCTATGGTTTCAAAAAAGGGAACTAGAGCCAGTGGGTAAAGGCTGATCAAAAGGCAATAGCTACCTACCTGTCCTGTAAGCAGAAAGGAAGAGTATCCCTTCTGGAATACCGTATCTAGGACTGAGCAAATGAGACTGAGGAACGTTGCGGAGGACATTGACAACAGAAAACCCTATGTGATGGATATGGAGTTCAGAAAGACACACTGTATTCTTGTTACATTTTTTTTTTTAGTTAGTAATAAATATGCATTTTTCTACTTTTTAATTATATGTATATGTGTTTGACTCAGACAACGTAATTAGCTACACAGTTCTCCATGTATTTGTGTATGGATAAACTTAGGAAATGCATAGGGGACTTCCAGCCCCTCTCTGGTGGATATAAAAGCGGGAATCAAACTTCCAAAACCATGGCAGAAGAATCAAGAATAAGCCTGAAGGATTCCCTTTAATAAATTGTAGTGGAAATGTCCCCTAGACTTTTGAGGTCCAGGTTCTTCTTTCTTCCAGCTCTACAGCAAGCCAGTTCTGGCAACCCCTCCTACAAAGCTGGCAGCCATGTTAAGAGGCACAGTCACAGAATGTTACCTCTTCTGTAAACAGTTTTCTGTCAAACCAAAGCCACCCTTACATTATGCAGAGAAATCACAACTCTGCTTTCTTTTAAGGGTGTAACTGAGGTTGTCTTGGGAAGACAATAATGGTTTTCCATTGTTTCCTTTAAAACTGAAACTAGATTTCCAGCATTATATTGCGATTCAAAAATTGGAGACTGAACTGAAGAGATAAAAAATGTCATGGTCAGGGAAAGCTGGCAGAAAAATTAAAGTCAAAGAGGGATTATGTGGGAGTTCAAACACTGCAGAAACACCAAGAGAAAAACTGAAGGAGATCATGAGTACTGTTGCTGCTCACATTGCCTTCCATTCATCTGTTTTCCTTTCATATTTTCTTTTCAGAATTTCCCGCTTAGTTTCTGAAGCGCAGAAAACTGTGACCACTTTCCTAAATCCCATCTTAATGTTAATCCAGTGAATTTAGTTGGAAGTAGCACCCAATGAGCTGAAAAACAAATACAGCCCCAAAGCCAGTGCTAATGCCAGTGGGGCTGTATATGCAGAGAATTAATTGCATGAAGCTCAGCAAAAGATCAAGACTAAAATCATTAGGTTGGCTTGAAGAATCTGGAAACTGATTCTGCAGTGACCCTATTTGTATGAAGCCTACCTACCCTGTGAAATTACATATAGGCAGGTGTGGTGGGCTGACGCTGGCTGGACAGCAGGTGCCCACCAGAGCTGCTCTGTCACTGCCCTCCTCAGCTGGGCAGGGGGGAGGGATGTAAGGAAAGGCCTCTGGGGCAAGATAAGGGCAGGCGGAGCACTGGGCAGTTACCGTCATGGGCAACACAGGCCTGACTTGGGAAAATTAGTTTAATTTATTGCCAATCAAATCAGAGTAGGATAATGAGAAATAACACCAAAACTTAAACCCCCTCCCCCCGCCCGTCCCTTCTCCCCGGCTCAGCTCCACTCCCGGTGTCTCTACCTCCGGCCCCCCCAGCAGCGCCGGGCCGGGCCGGGGCCGGGGTCAGTCCCTCACAGCTGTCCCTGCCGCCCCTGCCCCCCATGGGGAGGCTCCTCGCCCCCTGCCCCTGCCCCAGCCCGGGGCCCTGCCAGGGCGCAGCCCCCCAGGCCCAGCCGGCCCCAGGGGGGTCCCCGCGGGGTCCCCAGCCCGGGCTCCTCTCCCCGCGGGGCCACGGGCCCTGCCAGGAGCTGCCCCAGCGCCGCTGCCCGCGGGTCACAGCCCCCTGCGGGCACCCCCTGCCCCGGGGGGGTCCTGCCCGGGCTGCGGGGGGGAGCTGCTCCCCCGGGGGCTCCATGGGCTGGGGGCACGGCCCGCCTGGCCGGGGCCTTCTCCAGGGGCTGCCGGGGGGTCTCTGCTGCGGCGCCTGGAGCCCCCCGGCCTCCTCCTGCCCCGGCCTGGGGGGCTGCGGGGCTGGGGCTCTCGCACGCTCTCAGGCCTCTCTGGCTGCTCTCGCTCTGGGTTTTGGGGTCCCCCCCCCTTAAACCCCCCCCGAGGCGCTGCCCCCGCGGCTGCCGGGCTCGGCCTCGGCCAGCGGCGGGTCCGTCCCAGAGCCGCTGCCACGGGCCCTGTGGGACATGGGGGCAGCTGCTGGCAGCTTCTCACAGGGGCCGCCCCTGCAGCCCCGCACCAGCACCTTGCCACCCAGACCCAGTACAGCAGGGAGTAAAGTTACCTGAAAACTAGACAATTTTCAGTTTTCTGGGCTACTCGAATTAAAAATATCATCTTTGTGAGAGAATTTGTAAGATCAGTGAAATCACCACAAAAGAAAGACCAGAAGATCCAACATCATTGGGGTTTTATGTGTTAAAATTCTTAAAATGTAAAGCTCACAACAGGTGAAAGCCTAAATCTAAAATAGTAAGGATTTTATATTTTTATTAGTTTTAAATTTTTATGTAGCTAGAAATGCCACTAAATAAAAAAAACCTTTAACTCACTGCATTGTATTTTGATCATGCAAAGGTGCTGTCTCTGTCAGAAAGGCTGGCAAGGATTCATAGGAGGAAAGAATTTAGGAATAAAGAGGAATAACATATTCATCTATAGTTAAAAATCATGTTTGATTTTTTTTTTTGATAATTCAATTATCTCAAACATGAATTCTCACCTTTTGCCAGCTCAATATGTGGAAAAAAAAAAAAAAAGAAGCATAGCTCCAAATAGAGGATAATGAAAAGAAAGCATTCATTGTTCCAAACTGACTAGAAAACAGCAAAAATAAATCAGATAAGTCAAGCATTGTGGTAACTGTTTTACAGTATTGTGCTTCTTTACACCTGTTATTAATAGAATGACAATTCCTATTTATGGTGGGATAGCCAGGTAATTTGAATTAAAAATGAAGGATGCTTTTGCTAAAGGTCTTTGGTATATATGGCTGAGAAGTTGTTACTAATATAAGGAATAACTTATTTCTGGACTCAGAAAGCTAGTTGCTCATTCTCTGTTTTTCCTTCCTTCCACCCTTCCACCTTTCCTTCCTTCCACCCTTCCTTCCTTCCACCCTTCCTTCTTTCCACCCTTCCTTCCTTCCTTCCTTCCACGTTTTTCCTTTCATTTAGAGTTATTAAAAACTAGTAAATGAATCTTAACATCCACCCAGGTCTTTAGCTGCCATGGTCGCCGAAATCCCAAAACACACCGACATCCTGATCGTAGCAGAAGTGTCACAGTGGGGGACCTTTGCTCAAAGGTTTGAAATTGCTAACATACATTTTGGTGAACAAATATACCTGTGGTGACATTTGTAAGTAGAATCTATTCAACATGAAAAATATCCAACTAAGTTAATAGTATGGCTGACAGAACTTGAATAGTAGTTTTAAGCCTATGTATCTTTGATTTCATTAGGTTTAAATTTTGAAGGATTTGCCATTCTGCAACATATTATTTGAAGTTATAATTTTAGGTATGTCGTGGTTTAACCCCGGCTGGCAACCCAGCCCCATGCAGCTGCTTGCTCACTCTTCCTCACCCAGAGAGATGGGGAGGGGAATCGGAAAGGGATGTAAAACTCAAGGGTTGAGATAAGAACAATTTAATAGGTAAAGCAAAAGCCGCACACACAAACAAAGGAAAACAAGGGACTCATTCCCCACTTCCCACGGGCAGGCAGGTGTCCAGCCACCCCCAGGAGAGCAGGGATCCAGCACGTGTCATGGTTACTCGGGAAGACAAACGCCATAATGTCGGATGTCCCCCCATTCCTCCTTCTTGTCCCAGCTTATATACTCAGCATGACACCCCATGGTATGGAATATCCCTTTGGCCAGTTGGTGTCAGCCATCCTGGCTGTGTCCCCCCCAAGTTCCCCGTGCCCCCCCAGCCCTCTCCCTGGCAGGGCCCGAGAACCTGAGAAGTCCTTGACTCAGTATGAACATCACCCAGCACCAACCAACCCCACCCGTGTGCCATCAGCATTGCTCTCACACCACACCCAAAACACAGCCCTGCTCCGGCTACTGAGAACATTAACTCTGTACCAGCTGAAACCAGGACAAGGTATGAGATTAAATGTTTATTTTTCTGTTGCATGTGTACCAGTTGTGCTTGCTCTAGGCACGCTATACAGTCTATTGGTAAGAGTCGTATGCATTCATAGAGTATTAACTTTGACTTTCAACACAATATACAGATAAAATAATCCTTCGCTCAGCTGCATGATCATCATATTCCAGAGAACCTGCTATATAGGCAAGAATAAAATACTAAGTATGATTTGTACTAGACCTACTATTAATCCATTTATTTTCTTTCACAGTCTTGAAAAATAGCCATGCCT
Organism: Falco rusticolus; assembly: GCF_015220075.1. Taxonomy (NCBI): domain Eukaryota; kingdom Metazoa; phylum Chordata; class Aves; order Falconiformes; family Falconidae; genus Falco; species Falco rusticolus. The sequence continues at coordinate 111,690,223 of NC_051188.1, read as the reverse complement.
CTGCAAACACTTGTCTTTCTTTTAACATTTTGTTTCTTTTGTATTTAGACTGTGTGTTGACTCTGCTGTTCAGTCTGGATAACAGCTGTTCTTGCTGGATTGGTTGTTTTGGTGTCATCCGTCTCTGTGCAAGAATTTGTTTGCTATCTGTTTTCCTCTGGAGGCAGGGTTTTACTCATGATACTCCAAGAAGTTGGTTTTTTTTTGTGGATACTTCCTCCTATCTGGAATTTTCATACAAGTGTGATTGTTCTGTCTCTACTAGTTCTACATGTGAAAAGGAAATAATGGAGAAGGTTAAATTGTCTTGATAAGTTTCTCTTTCATTGCAATTCATCACAAAGTACTAAGGCATGCCAACAACAAAGATTAGCAGTATCAAGACTTTATGACCAGGTATGGATTTGTATCCTTAGAATAAATTCAAACTTTGAGTGACTGACTGCAATACTGAAATTAAGAAGCACTCAAAGATGAGTAGATATAGTCTGTACACAGACTATTGCACAGTTTAACAAAAGTGCAGATTAAGATTTGACTGACAATTAAATCGGCTTTACTCTCTGTTCCAGCAGACAAGTGATAACTTAAACTTTCAAAAACTGAAACAGAAACTGGAGGTGTGAGCTACTGATTTAAGAAGTCATAATTACTGTATTAGGATACAAAAGGTTATAAGAGGTGGATAAAGTTACAAACTTTATTCAGAAATACATGGGCTATTCAGAAAGAAATACCATAAACTGAAAAGGAGATTTACTCACTCATTAGTGATTTGATCGTAAAAAAACCCTGAAAAGACCCCAAATATGTATTTTTAACTGAACTATAATCTCCATTTCAATATATAGCAAAAAAGTAAGAAACTAATCAGTAGCAGAGACAAATTCCCAAATATATTAAAAGAAATTACTTAAAATATTAATAGTTAAATGGAAAGAAAATATAACAATCCCTGAATTACTTCTGGGACTTACCACAGTAATATAGGACTCTAGATTGCTTCAAGAGATTATCTTATTCTTGTGTCTGATTATGTCTATTCAGTGACAAAAAAATAAGTGTATCAATCCTTGCCCTGTGTGGGGATTTTTCCAAGTTATGAACCTCTTCCGGTATTTCAAAATTTATTGTTAGAATATATTCCTCCTGATGTCCAATGTATGTCTTTGCTCTAAATGAAAATGATTTCTTGTTGATCTTCCCCAGTTTCCTGGAAAATGATAGATTATGAACATGAGTATGGTGCCATTCCAGTATTGGAAGGCAAGTCCTCCTCGAAATACTTTTTTCTGGACTGAACAACCACTATTTTTTCCTTCTTTATTCATAACCATGTATTTTTAAGCCAATCCTCAGTGACAGATCTGCTCAGTAGTGAAAGCATATGCTAATCTCTATAGCCTCTGAAATTATTTAAATCTATTGCATAACAGCTAATATTTCTTTTTGTAGTTACTAATACTGTGATATATGTTGGAAATTATTGTTTAATTGAATGGGATTTTACAAGCTAGAAAATCTTCTTTAAGGCTGACATATTCATCTATTTTCTTAAATCTGGGAAGAATAGAGGTTAGATTTAAAATATAGTAGAGATGAAAACTCTGAAAAGTAATTATATAACATCTGAATTCCAATTTTGTAATTTTCTGGACTTTTACAATATTTTAAGCTTCTAGAAATTAGAAAACAGAATTGTAATAGTCTTTTAAGCAGGAGGATCCTATTAAAAGTAACTAATTCTGGGATTTCTTTTATTTACCCCAAAGTACACCAGGTATTTTGAAGTCAATCACATAGCAGTGCATAGGTGAAAGTATTAATTCTGCATTCGGTGCTTACTTTTTGTACAACATGCAGGATAACAGTAACAATAAGTAAGGAGGGCGTGCATGGAGAGAGAATAAGGTTTACCAAAACACAGGATACAAAACCTGCTTAAGTTCCAGGCATTTTCATTAATTGAATATTGATGCTATGGCAAATGTCAAGTCTTACAGTACAAATTCATGTCACTAGACATTTTTTGTCTCTCCCAAAGTGTTTGACAAACTGTGGGTATACTGGAAAATCTATTGGTTATTTTTCCTTTGATCTTGCTTCATGTCTTCTACCTTTTTCCTAAAATGTTTTTGAAGTGTGTGGTTCCCACTTGCTTTTTTGTGAGTGCAGATTCAGCTATATATTGCAAATCAACATTTTTTAGGCGGTGCTATGAATTTTTTGTTATATTGCTGACTTGTGAATTTATACTTTGGAATTTTGTCAGTTATGACATCCACACTGTGTAGTCCTTCCAGCACTTTGTGTGCTTTTTCTTTTGAAAAAAAAAAAAAAAAAAGAAAATCCCTTTCTTCTGCAGATGAGGTTCAAAGGGCATTTACAAGAATCAGCAACTGCCAAATGACACGCTGCAGGTTGGCAGGCCGCTTCTCTAATCTGGCTTCATTTGCCAATGCATCACTTGTTCACCTTACACAGTGAATATAGTAACTTGAATGTCATATCACCCAGCCTTCAGAGGTGGCTGTAGTATTCCTACAATTAGTACATTATTAAGACATTTGGACATATAAAAATTCACTTTCTTTCCTGTGTTTTTCTTTGCTTTAGCTGTCACTGAGATGCTTGATTTGGACCCATTCAGCTTTCTGCTTTTCTGATTTGTACTTTGCATAGGAAATGTTGCTTCTTTGGTCCTTTTGGTCAGCAGGAGGTGGTGGAATGTAAGCTGGCTGCTGTTTATTCCACAGTGATCCCTAAGGTGCTCCGTGCCTTCATCACATTTGCAAATTTGTTTGGTATAGCACCTTAATAATTCTGTGCTTTCCTCAGAATAATTAAAATTGTGGTCAACTTCCATACCTTTTCGATACTCAGTGTTTTCCCTGCAGTGGCGGTGTTTGTGTTATGCATTTCTCCCCTGCATCCTGTGGCTGCTGTGCGTGCACAGCCGGCCTCGCCTGACCCCAGCCTACTGTGTCAGAGTTCTTGCCAAGCTCCATCTGTATAGCCTCAAAGGAAAGCTGCTGAATTGTGCACCTGTGCCTATTTTGAATATCTGAAGCTGTTTTCCTGCTCTGGCATATATGGCATAAACCAAATCCTTTCCCCGCCCCCTGCCCCTTTCTGGTTTGTTAGTTGTTTGGGTTTTTTTAATAATATAAATAATTCTGGAAATTGATCACTTTGTGCCTTTTTTGAGAAATGAGTCATACTCACCATACTGTACTGTATCATCAAATATACTGTTGAGAGCTATTTTGGTGATACGTTGGGTGATTTGGCCCGACAGAGCTGGTCAGTGAGCCAGCCAGGGGAGATGTCCTGCTGGGCCTGCTGTTTACAAACAGGGAAGGACTTGTGGGTTTGTGGTGGGCCAGTTGGCCCACCTACAAGAAGGGCAGGAAGAAGTATCTGGAAAACTACAGGCCTGTCAGCCTGACCTCGGTGCCAGGGAAGGTTATGGAGCAGATGATCCTAAGCGCCATCAAGCAGCACATGCAGGACGACCAGGGGATCAGGCCCAGCCAGCATGGGGTTATGAAGGGCAGGTCCTGCTTGATGAACCTGATCTCCTTCTACAACAAGATGGCCCACCTAGTGGATAAGGGAAAGGCTGTGGATGCTGTCTGCCTGGACCTTAGTAAAGCTTTTGACACAGTGTCCCACAGTATTTCCCTGGAGAAACTGGATGCTCATGGCTTGGACAGCTGTGCTCTATGCTGGGTAAAAATCTGGCTGGGTGGCCAAGCCCAAAGAGTGGTGGTGAATGGAGTCACATCCAGCTGGTGGCCGGTCACAAGTGGTGTCCCCAGGGCTCGGTGCTGGGGCCAGTTCTGTATATCAATGATCTGGACAAGGAGGGGATCAAGTGCACCCTCAGTCAGTCTGCAGATGACACCAAGCTGGGGGGGAGTGCTGATCTCCTTGATGGCAGGAGGCTCTGCAGGGGGATCTGGACAGGCTGGACCGATGGGCCAAGGCCAATTGGATGAGGTTGAACAAGGCTCAGTGCCGGGTCCCGCACTTGGGTCACAACCACCCCACCAGCGCTGCAGGCTGGGGCAGAGCGGCTGGGAAGCTGCCTGGTGGGAAAGGGCCTGGGGGTGCTGGCTGGCGGCCGGCTGGGCAGGAGCCAGCATGTGCCCAGGTGGCCCAGGCGGCCGACAGCATCCTGGCTGGTATCAGAAACAGTGTGGCCAGCAGGACCAGGGCAGGGACCGTCCCCCTGTGCTGGGCACTGGTGAGGCCGCACCTGGGATCCTGTGTTCAGCTTTGGGCCCCTCACTGCAGGAGGCACGTTGAGGCGCTGGAGCGTGTCCAGAGACGGGCAACGGAGCTGGGGAGGGGTCTGGAGCACAAGGCTGATGAGGAGCGGCTGAGGGAGCTGGGGGTGCTCAGCCTGGAGAGGAGCAGGCTCAGGGGGGACCTTATCGCTCTCTGCAGCTGCCTGACAGGGGCTGTAGGCAGGGGGGGTCGGTCTCTTCTCCCAGGTAACAAGTCACAGAACAAGAGGAAACAGCCTCAGGTTATGCCGGGGCGGTTTAAGTTGGATGTTGGAGAAATTTCTTCACTGAAAAGGTGGTCAAGCATTGGAAGAGGCTGCACAGGGAGGTGGTGAAATCTCTGTCCCTGCAGGTGTCTAAAAAATGCATAGAGGCGGTGCTTAGGGACATGGTTTAGTGGTGGACTTGGCAGTGCTGGGTTAAGGGCTGGACTTGATAATCTCAAAGGCTTTTTCCATCCTAAATGATTCTATGATTCTGTGTACTTTGAGGTTCAGATTTTACCTGTGCTAAGATTTGGTTGATTTAAGCGTCACCCCTCTCCTGCTCTTACCCACCTGCTGGTATAATTTTGTGCAATCTCAGCCCTGCCTGTCTTTCTGTCAGTGCCTCTGACATGTCCTTTCTACTCCACAGGTCTCCATAAGGATGTCAGTCTTCATAGTTTCCTGTGTATTGGGACTGAATTATATTTCTTGCCAAATAGTGTCTCCCTATGTTCTGTTGTTTCTGGAATGTTTGCTTGTATACTTTCTTATTTTCAGGTAGGAACTTGTTTTCTTTCAAATCTATAGAGATCCATTGATTAATCACTTGTTAATTATCTTTGATTAATCAATGATAATTAAGCAGGTCATAACATGCCTTTAAATATTAATCATTTGCATACATGAGTATTTAGTCTTTTATTAATATCTAGAGTAGAGTAATTATCTGTGGTCTTTACTGTTAACTCATATAACTTGAACACTGTTTTTCTCTTAAACATTAATAATTTGAAATAATTTACTGTATCTTTTTAATTCATTGTGTCAATTTCTTTTTGAGCTGCAGCACTGATACTTCTACAGTGAAACCGTTTTCCTTTGTTTTCTTTTCTATTTTTCTTTTTTTTTCTTCCCTGTGCTGCTTAACAGCCTGGGACTGACTTTGCTACCCACAGCTCAACCCCAGCTGTCCAGTTTTCCAAGGCACTCCCCTTTTCCCCTTTTCAACTTTTAGGGAAAGCATGCTGAGAGAGAGATGTCTGGCTTTAGACACAATATAGTGTTAACATTTAGGCTATGAACTTTCACACAAGATACACCTTCCTTCTGTTTGCTGCCTTAGGGAGCACTTTTGCTATTGAGAATGTGTTGATTTTAATTCGCTCTTTCTTTACTAATTTATGTTCATACTTCGCATTAATAACAGTCCATACAGCACTATTTCTTTCTCTCTTCACTCCTATAGTTTTCTTTTCAGACCTTTTACCTACAGTGTATGCGTTGTTTTTTTCTTTTGAATCTTTTGACCTTCATATTATAATACTGGGCCTTGGTGTTTCAGAATCACTTCTTATATTTAAAATGGTAGCCTGGATACTATTGTACACCTTCTTGGAACTGCTGAAGCACACAGCTAGGTCTAGTGAGGATACACTGACATTTCTGCTTTAGGGAAAACATTTATTCTTCCAACACTTTGTCAAAATCTCTAGCTATCATGCTATAGATAGAACAATTTAATTTCTTCCTATGGCTTTTTTGTTTCTTGCTGCTCCTTGAAGCTTGTTCCCCTGTTGATGGAACTTCTGCAGCACCTTTTTTCTTTAACAGGTAACTTTCTTCTTTGCCCTTTCTGCTGGTATCAGAACCGGTTCCAAGATCCTCGCTTTGATCCTTTCCTTACTGAGACTCTAGGAGAAGTCAGTGCACAGGATTTGCAATGAATCCCTTCATATTTTTATTTTTGTCTGCTATGCTTGTGTGATTTATGTACAATGCTGTTCTCTTCCTACTCCTGCTGTCATCATCTGCCTTAATAACATGGTTATGACAATGGATGCTATTATTAGTCTCATATGCTTGCATAGTATGGAACTATCATCTCTGTAGAGGAAAGGGAACTGAATGAGTCAAACATATGGGTTACAGAGGAAAAGGTCTATGAGTCGCAATATTTTATTCTTCTGTCTTTAACTTCTTAGCACCCATGTACACAGTGTAAACTCTTACAGAATTTCTGTACTGCTCTACCTATTGATTTCTGTGATACGAAACTATTCCTTGAATTTGCATTATTATTGCATAAAAGATTCTTTCTGTTAAAAATCACACTCTAAATCTTAATCCATGTCAGTTACTGTTACCTAAGATAATGGCCCTAAATAATGAATCAGTTCTGCTGCGGCTGGCTTCTTATGTGGTTTCTAATTTTGACTGCTAAATTCCTTTAGAGTGAATTTCCTCGGATAAAGAACACATTTTAATTCTGACACTATATCAATATAATATATATATATTTCAAAAGTCATATATATATATATAATTTATATTGGGGGGTGTATGTGTATGTGTGTAGGAAAGTTCTCTTCCTGGGACTCAAAATTAGGAACATAGCATTTTATTACCATTAGCATAATTCCTGTCATAGTAGCTTTTCTCTTATGCCTGTTTGATTCTGCTTTAGTAAGATCCTATATCAAAATAAAGTAAGTGACAATGTCCATTAAGAAATATATTACCAGGAGTTTCTTTACCACTTTTTGGAGTTCTCTCTGATCTGATGCTAATGAAAATTTGTCCCGGTTGTCAATGTTAAGCCAGATACCTGAAAAGGCAATGAAACAAAAGTGAAAAAACTCAAACATTTTGCATGGCATTTGAGAAAAGAGAACATCTAGCAGATTAAATAGAGAATCAGAGATTTGCTTTTAAGACATTTCCAAGAGTCAGCATATTTAGATTGGAAAGAACACACAATCAATTTTATTTAGTTTGAAGATGTAATGGTTTGCTGCAAGTTTGGAAGACAGCGATAGGTGTGATACTGGTTCCCAAATGAGGAAACACACTTCATCTGTGAAGCACACTGGCATAACTGTGCGAGGTGATAGCCAGCAAACTGGGATACGGGAGCAGGACAAGCAGCTGGGAGGACACATGGTCATGACAGCAATCCAGAAAGAATGGAGGAGCTGAAGCTGGGGGCGTGGGGGTGGTGAAAACCACCGCAGTGAAAGCAAACAGTGGAAAAAAAAGTGGAGAACTACTGCTGGAAGAGAACAGCTCTGCTTCTTTGGGGAATATGCTCGAGGCAGAGAAAAGAACTATGGTGTAACATGTTACACAGTCCACATTTCTTGTGTTCTAGTAATGGGAGTAGCCATTCTTCCAGTAGATTTGTGCATATATTTTTTTTCTTTTCCATTTTTTGTTCATTCCCTTGATTAGACTGATTATTTATGTAATACAAAGGCAATTATGATCCATTCAGTTAGAACTGATTTACAGGTGATCTAAAATGACTACTCATAAGGCCTTATATTATTATTATTAGGAATATTTTTAATAATGAGCAAATTTCTCCATGTCTTAAGTCCAGCCTCCTCTCTTTTTCTGTGGTTTGTGTAATCTTGTGTTCAGTGGTTTTATTATCTTCTGGTACTCCTTTCATCTTTTACATACACTTGTTAAACTTTGTCTTAATGGGGGATACAAACTTTTTGATTCTTTATATGTACACTGTCAAAAGGATTTCTAAGAATAGCATAATATTTAAAATATGAACTTCCACTGCAGGGTTTGCCTGGTAACAACATCGACAGGTCTGCTTCAATTAAGAACCCTAATTTTCTTAGGGGTAGAACTGTAGGATCGTAGGGTGATTAAGCTTGGAAAGGGCCTCAGGAGGTCTCAAGTTCAATCCCCTGCTAAGAGGGCAGTTAGCTACAAGGTCAGACCAGGTTCCCCAGTGCTTTATCCAGTCATGTCTCAGAGCTCCAAGGATGGAGACTGCACAGCCCCTCCGAGCAACCTGCCCTACTGCCTGACTGGCCTCACGGGGTAAAAGCTTTTCCTTACATCCAGTCCAAACCTCTCGTATTTCATTTTATGTCTGTTGCTTTTTGTGCTTTCACTGTGCACCACAGAAGGGCCTGGATCCATCTTCTTGGTAGCTACTCCTAGGCGCTGGCAGGCTGCTGGTAGGCCAGCCTGAGTCTGTCTCCAGACAAGGTGAGGTAGCAAACCAGTTCCAGGATCCATCTAGCAGCAGGAGGTAGGAGTTGGAAGGGTTATCCAGGAGACAAACTTTCTACAATGTGGAAGTTCAGCCAGAAAATGGGACCAGAGGCAAAGGTGGAGGCAAAGATACATATGATGTAGCTCAGGCAAAGACTAAATGTCTAGATTTGAGCTGAAATGCAGCTTCCTGGGGCAGTGGGCAAAGGAGTGCGGTGGATAGAGACCCCAGGTGAAGCTGGTCAAGGCTGTTAAGGTTTATTAGTGCAACGGAGGCTCACAAATGTTCCCACATTTTCCTTGTTCAACATTCTACTATGAAAGTAGCAGCAGAAGATCTTGTAGCGCTTAATGTTCCTTGATAACTCTCAGCTGAGCTTTGGATTTCCTAACACCATCATTGGTAGTCTGTCCCTGTTTCTACGTATAACATAGTGACTTTTTTCATTGCAGCTCTGCCTTGATTTTTGTGCTTAGCTAAGATGGGTCTTCAGATATCCCTACTTGTTTTCTTAAGTGTTGGGATGGGCCATTCTTGTATTTGGAGGATGTTGTCTTTAAAGACCCACTAGTTTTTACGAGCTCCTCTGTTCTTCAGAGCTGTCTTCCATAGGATGCCACCTACTAGTTTTCTGAATAAGGTGGTAACAGCTGCAACTGTGTGGTTTCCTTGTTCTGCACTTTGTTTTCTACGTGATTTCGTATTTGGTTTTTTTTGTATTTGTTTGTTGTTTATAATTTTGTGTGTGTGTGTGTGCGTCTCTTAATTCTGAGTAAAAATGCATTAATTTTTTACCACAAAAGAAGAAATAAGGCTGAATTGATGGGTGGGAAGCACCATTAGTTAAGTACTTTCACCAGCAAACCACAGCTGTCTACGGTGCCTACATCTTACCAGCTTATTTTTAAGCCTTCTGAATTTGTTAATATGAAGTCCCATGTGTTACATATTTGTCTTATTTCCCTCTCAGTGCTTTCACACTGCAGTGAAAGCAAGTCCCTACTTTTCTCCAGGAACAACACACACTCCTCCATCCCACTTGTCTATGTATACTTTCTGGCATCAGAAATCTGCAGCTTAGAACCCACTTTTGTAATAATAAAACGATGTAACAGGACTAGAGAGTAAATATCATTTTCAGTCCAACGTCATTACCTTTTCCTGAAATCAACTTTGCCAATGTAACTAATGACTTGGCAAAATAAGGGAATTCCATGAGCCTGCACTTCATTATTATGTATTGAACAGATGTAAAAAGTTCATGGTGACTTAGTTTGCTATGGTTTATTTCTAAGTAGGTAGTTTTTTCTAAAACTCTGTAGCTGAACCTGAGAAACAACAGATTGTTCCTGGCCCTGCTGAATACCCACAGGAATGAAGAAGGCGAAAAGGGATCTGTTGCCACCTGTGTGCATGACACCACTTCAGGCAGTTCTTTATTTTTGTTCCCCTTTGATGTTATGGTTGGTTTGACACATAGGGAAGAGCTTGCTAAAATACCAGGGTGTGATAGTGTAAGCACACCATCTAAAGAGCACTGGGAACTCCTACAGAAATCAGGAAGGCTCAGTGTGTTTTCCCACAAGAAAATATCATTCCATACCCCCTCCAGTGCAGGCCAATGTCACAATCTGGCCCTTCTACTTTTAATTCTGAAGAAGTTACTTTCTGTCCCTCCTGAGATTTATGCCTTGCATACGTGTGCTCTGTGCACTGCTGGACTCAGATTTAGACTCTGTGGGTGATCTTCTGCCACCACAGGCCATTGTACATTTTGTAAAACACAGTGGAACTGATAAAAGGGAAAAAGGGCATCCAGGTGAATTGCCAGAAGCAGCCCTCAGGTTTCATGAGCCTCCTGAAAATAGGATAGGGATAAGAATATGCTTTCATCCCCTGATGCTAGTGTATCATAATGTGACTACCTGAGACTCCTAAGGTTCTACATTTTCAACATCAGTATCCTTTGCTTAAAGTTAGCTCTTAATTAGGCGAATATTGGGAAAGTCTATTAAATAAGAAACACCATCCTTGCCAAAATCCACAACTACATCCTTCCTTACCTAAACAGTGAACTGTTTGAACACAAATGGCTTTCATGTGGTATAAAAGACTCTGTAGTAGGGGAACATCTAAATACTTAGATAAATTTGTGTATATATAAAAATGTTTATTCACTATGTCGCTAAATAGATTTTTCAAGGCAAGAAAACTAGATAAAGTTCTATCCTAGATAGAATGCACAATGGAGAAAAGTTTGTTTCAAACTTAGCTCTGTAATTACACTGGCAAAAAAGCAAACTACTATTCAAAAACCAGACATTACAATAAATACAACAGGGAGAAAGTGCTATGTCATCTGGAGAATATTTTGAATGTTGATTCCTCAGGAAGATTTTTACGTGATACTTGTAAAATACTGTCAGATATAAAATTTTCTTAAAACTTTGCTTATCTTATTGAAAGATTATTTATCTGTTGTCCATTTACTCTTAAGTAATACTTTACTGGGATGGCTTCAATTCCATTTCTGCAAGTTGTTATGTAGATGGGAAATACCTGCTCAGGTAAGAAGTGCTTTCTGATTTAAATGGAAATAGCTTGCTTGAGTAAATGACTGCATGGTTAGACCAATTGTTCCTCCATTTTCTTAGACTTTTATTCTGTCTGCGAATCATCAAATGTGCGTCTGTTCACTTCTAGATTACTATGGAAAGAAAAAAAGTTTCATTTTCAAACCTGCTGACACAGATTTTGTCGGATAGGCCATTACCTGGTTCAGTGGGATTTCCAAATTTAAGAAAATTCAGTATCAAGACAAGTGCTGAGGATTGAGGTCTTTACTGAAAGAAAAAGAAAAACTTGTAACTCTAATAAAAGCTTAATTGGTGTGTGAATGGCTTGCTTTACTTAACCTGTGCACCTTGAATTTAAAATACTTTCTGGTTTCCTTCCTGTCCCCTTCTTAGTCTTTCTGGATTGTCTTAGGTGGTCAGACCTTGCTAGGGCTGCGTAAGTAGTGATGACAGCAGAAAACGCTTCAAAGATAACCCTGAAACACTTAAGAATATGTTGTTGATGTGAGCAGGAATAAAGGTGGCCTGCTTAGAAGGGGAACATTACTGGGAAAAAGAAAACACCTGCTGAAAAGTACTGTCAGAGGTAGGTGCACCAGCTTGGAAGTTGAAGCCCAGGAACTAGCCCTGTGAACCAGAAACATCCTTGAAAAGTGCAGCTGGCATCTTTGAAGTGCAGCTAGGGGACCTAGAAGCCAGAGACACCCTGATATACGTCCAACAGGTGCAAAAACAAGGAATGGAAACAGCAACTTATCTGAGAAGCTGGAAAAATAGAATTGCTCTGACAGAACAGAAAACATCATCACCTGTCGGCTGTTATGGGTGAAAAATCAAAATTCACAGCATCTATTGGCTGTTTAAATTAGTATGTCCTACACCCTCTTATCTTATAACAAGGATTTAATTTTTATTCCAAACTCTCTCCTGGGAACATCCCATGCTGCATGTACTTCTCCTTTTTCCTAAACAGGCTGAATCCTTTGCAAGGCCTCTCTATGACGGCTTGGACTCGGGTCTCCAAGGATGCCTGGCTGAATCCAAGCTCTGTGACGTGGATCACCTCTGAAGAGAGGCTTTGTCTGCTATCTTACCAGTCCTCGTTTGGACCCCCTTTTGGGATCAGTTCATTTTATTGTCCCGCCTCTGGGACATTTGGGTTCCCCTCTGAGGTCACTTTGTCCTCCCCTTTGGGATGGTTTGGTCCCTTCTGAAATCTAATTCACTTGATATCAATTTATCCTATATAGGTAATATTTATCTTGTATCTGTTATAGATATTTCTATATATCTTTATATGAATCTCCATATAAGTAACCTGTTATATCTGCTGTTACGTTGTTGATAAGTTGCTTCCCTAATGACAAGTTTATAGCAAACTGTAATGGTATACGCTTGATTACTGATATTATTGATCTTATACCTTGACATTATATTATTGGTGATAGTAATTTGTGTGTGTGTGTGTGAGAGAGAGATTATGTTTGCTTTACTAGTGGTGATTTTGTGTTATACTTGCTACTGGTGATTTGTGTGGTATTTGAGATAATCTGTAACAAAGTAGAGAAATGTAGAGGATAAAGTTTATGCACCCTTGTGTGTTATGGAAAATAATCAACTCACGGTGGTGATCTCTTCGACAGTTCTGTATACTGTTATGCATGATTGCTTGTTTATATGAATTTCATATGCAGATTGGACCTCATGATTTTTTTAAAACCAGACATATTGATCTATTTTAATGAATAACTTTTGTGAAAAATTCTTAAAAACCCAATTCCTTTATTTTCTCCATTAACAAGGTATTTCTTTTTGGTGCTTTTTAAATTATCTTAAAGAAAGTACAGTGGGGTTATTAACAGCATTGTGTACATTAAAGATAGGAAGGGCATTTCTAGATATAATTTTGTAGTGCTGGGAATGAAAGCCAGCAGTGAAGCATCTAAGCAACACTGAGAGTTTTCAGAACTTGTGTTGCAAGGCTCTTGGGCAATTACATTTCCTTTTCCATTACACTTGAACTCTGTCACTTTTCACCGTAATATTTTCACATTAATGATTTCTTTGACTTATGAGAGGAAACCAGCACTAACTGTAAACCATATTTTGTGACTGTAATTTTCCTTTCTTTGAATTGTTCTAATCTCCACTTTGCTGTGAAGAACAATGAAATTGCCTGCAAGTCTCCATCAATATCCACGTTAATATTAATACTTATTTTAGCCTGGAACTGTAAGACTCACTGTGACTGTGACTTGCTTACTCCACTTAACTCTGATCTGCTCCACTTTGTCTTTTATATCTTTTTCTGGCTGCTGTGGACACACCTTCAGCTATGACCTTCTGTAATACTTTTCAATATTTTATTTTAGACAAATAACTGGGGAGCTACAAGCAATGACAACTATGACTCTTTGATTTGATGTAGAGAGTGTACATTACTAGATACTTCAAGACCATTTTCAAATAAGGATGAAATTTAGTACAAAGATATGTCTTTCCAGCCTAGGTATGCTATGTGGTAAACTAAAGCCTCTTACAAAGCAGGTTTTCTGGAAAAGTGATGTAAGACTTCGACAGGGCCAAACAGCTCAGTGTCTACTCCTCAGTTCTCTTATGTGTCTTAGAAAATTCTCCTCTTTATTAAGGCCTTTGTGAGGAAAAAAGGCTAGAAATTCAATCAGAAAGGTTCTCAAGAGGTATGTTTTTAGAAGGTCCTTTAAAAAATAATTCCTGCTGGGTAGGAGAAAAATAGTTAATGTTCCAAGAGCTCTTATCCTGCTGTCATTTAGTGCCTTGAGAGTGTTATTATACTTCCACATGCTCTTTATCCCTGTATCTTCACTGATTTGGATTTACAAGGCTGAAATGGAAAGCATTTACAAACGTAATCTCATGTCAGCTGAAAAGTCTGAAGAGAAGATTTGATCATACCACAATGAGACAGTCTAGCAAATAAAAGGGAGAATGACTAAGCAAAAAGCCTCTTCCATTGTCATTCTTTTATTTTGAAATATTTTTACCTATTAACATTAATGAGCTATGTGAAAAGCAACACTTCAGATGTCACGTCATACCTAAGAAATCAGATTTTAATTTATAACATAGAAAAATCAGAAATTTTAACTGATTCTTGCTGATTTTTTTTAAAAAAATCAGGGCCGAAGTTGAGCTTCTGCAGATAAACTTGGTTTATTGTCATTGACTATGGTAATAAAAATTGGCTATGAACTATGGTAATAATAATACAAATTCTCTATATATTTGATTTTTTTTTTTCCTGAAAGTAGATGCTATATTTTGTGAACATAGGTATTTCTCTCTACAAGACCCGAGCTGACTGTTCTGTTGAAAGACACTGGACTAACAGCTGTGGAAAGCATAATTCTCCATTTAATTAGTATACAGAACTCAAGTAATGACATTTTTGGTTTTTTGTACACTGTTCTCACCAGTGAGTCTCAGCTGTGCTCTGGAGTAACCATCTATATCTGAAGAATTATGGTTCATCTATGTATAACCATGAAGTTTTAATCAACTTGCACTCCACTAGTGAAGCCAAAGTAATAAAAGCCTCTAAAGATAAACTGTTTTGCAGTCTTCTGCTTTATCAATGAAAAGACAAGTTGGTCACAGGTTTTGAATTTTATAAATTATTTTAGAGAGACAAAGACTTAATATGGGCCACAAAACAAGTGTTAGAAGATTGTCCTGGCTAAAGTTGTTGTCGTTTAATTTTTGTTTAGTTTATTTTAAATGTAATTATAGCAAAAATCATCAGGATCTATCATTAAGAAAAATATCTTCTGAGAAAGAAAGATGGGTTGACCACCAAAGACTATTCCTTATGATTCAGATGGTTTGGATGCATGTGATACACTGTGTAGTTATTGATGTACATTTATTTCTCAAAAGCATAAGTTCTGATGTATTTTGTTACCATTTTGTTAACCAAATTCTTTCTCATTTTAAATGTAATATGCATAGTAGTCTTTCCACTTCCATGGATATGGATTCTATCTTTATTTAATCCACAAAGCTTTTACAAATAAATCTTAACTTCTAAATTAAGAAAGGGGTGGTTTAACATTCCTTGTTTGTATGCAGGCAGAAATACCTTACCTGTGATTTTTTTATAATGTTGTTTATAAGCTCTGGAGATACTAATGCTAATTTCATCTTTGTTATTCTCCTGGATAATCTGTTAGGTGGCTTTGTGCATTTCTGTCATACAATGTTCAGAGGGTTGTTTTCCTTAGTGAAGCCCGTTGTTTAGTCTTGCTATCACTAAAGCTTGTTATCATTTATCCTGCTCATTCAGCTGCAAGGTTCAATCCTTGTCCATCTAGTTTCCTTAATGCCCCATGTCTTTACTTGCCTGAAACATTTACAACATAACTTCCTATTTTTATTTAGTAGCATAATCTGGTTTTAGCTTAGAAAGATAATAGCTGATCATGTGTGTATGAACATTTATGGCTTACTTTGTGTTATGGTATAGTGTTTAGTATTTAGGGGACTGAAAAATAGAGGAAGTACAAGAGTAAAGCAAAAAGGGAAAAGAGTGGAACAGAATGTAACAGGACAAAAATTACAGCTATTTCAAGCCAAGATTTCTAATAAATTTCCTTTTCTAGGAAGTGAAATAGTCAGGAGTCTTAGGTTTTGATTTGGCTTGGTCATTTGCACAAAGGGATATGGAAGAATAAGAAACTTCTTTACCTGACTGTGCATGGACTACCTCAACACAGCCTCGTCATGCAGGTGTAAGTTCACGTCATACAGTCATTCTTTCTCCCATCTATAAGAGGATAGACAAGCCAACTTTCTTTACTCACTGCATTATATTGATCAGAACAGCTGAGTTGACAAGGAAGGGAGAGGTCAAGAAGCATTGGGGTATTCGATGTGTGAATTGGAAGCAATCTTCTCATACAGGTATAAAATGATAGCTTGTGATTAGTCTTTCCAGAGTCGTCTGAGTCCTCTGGGCCATGAGTTGCTGACAGCCGATTCCAGAAATAATATTCTATTCCACACTTTCTCAGGATAAGGGGTTAGTTCATGCTACCAGTTATTCAAGTAGGCAAAATAGATATTGCATCCATGAAATGATCCCTATGTCTAAGAAAGAAATGTAACTGAGCAAAGAGGCAGTTATGTCACCACTACGCCTGTTCAATAACACTGGTCTATAAAAACTGTTTCTGGAAAGTACTGCATAGCAGAAATAGGAAAGGTTCAATTAGGTGCTCAACTTACAATATCAATTTTCCAAAACCAGAAAGCTGATCTGAGTTTGCAGTCATGCACATAACTGCATCTGTGCATACAAATCTGGTATTTGTATATGAAATCATTCCATATGTGCATACCTTTTTGGAAGGCACGAGTCAGTCTCCAATTTCTTGAATGTATTCCTTAAAACCATTTCCCAATATACAGCTTCCTCAGAAAGAATGACAATTTCTAATATTTTTTCAAGCTAAGCATTTGCTTAACAACCTTTGCTAAAACGGATTTTAAAAATTGTGTGGTGAGTCTGTCACTGTGACTACATTCTGACTTAACTCTGAAATAAGACTAGAACGTACTGGGTTGAGAAAATGAGCTTTGTAAGCTGGCAACACAGAAAGGAAAATAATTTATACTGGCATTTCTAAGATGGAAATTATAGTTTTTTCACTCTGTTTATCACAAATATGTTTTTAACAGTAGGCCTTGATTCATAACAGTCTTTCAGATATCTTTGCTGTCAGGTTGTTTCATAATGGCCAGATTACTTTCTGACATATTACACCCTTAATTTCAATGGCAGTCACTGCTGACTGTGTGTCCTTTTCTTTCCATAAAAGTATGTCTGTAAAGCACTGAGTGTTATGCTTGATGAAAGAGGCAGGAGCTTTGCTATGCTATCATCATGATTACTGAGATGACCAGAAATGGCTACAACTAGGGATTAAAAAGTTGTCCTAGTTTAGTCCTTGGAGTTCTTAGGTTGAATTTAACATAAGACCTGAAGTAGCTGTTAGATAGGAACTCTTCGTTGTTAGCATCATTAAGAGATTGGGCTATGGCTTTTGAGCTCACCATTGTCCTGTGTAGAGACTTTTGGGCCCCTTTGTCTCTGTCATGCTTCCTATCTGAAAAACCCAGTGCTGAAAACCAGAGGAAGATGGTATTGCTATTTGTATCTTTTATCTTATGGTACAGCTTTTTTGTCTGTTAGTAGTTCATGTTATTTTTATGTAATACTATATTGATGAAAAATAAATAAATGACAGGATTTTGGAAAAATAGCTATATGAATTCCAATTGTTGTACCTTCTACCTATTCAGAATTCCTCTTTTACTTATATCCAAGCTGTTCTAGTTAAAAAAGAAAAATCAGTAAGATCTAATACTCTGAACTTCTTTGTTGCCTTTTATATGCTAACATACACATATCATAGTGGCCCTTTTATTGTTCATTTGGTAAAGGACATATATGAGAATTGCTGTATAAATGTGACTTGTCATTTAACTGTTGAACTAAGATGTCATCAACTAATACAGAAGTTGCATGATATGAAAGAAGCAAAATAGAGTACCAGGCAGGACATGATACATGGGATGTGGATGTGTCCTTTACATGACAAGAGAGATTTACTTTCAGTAAACATGTTAAGAAAACACATTTCTGGTAAAACTTACTGTTTTGTGCTATTGTCAACCTTTCTAGTTCCCCAAACATGATAAATGTTTGGGTTTTCTCCACACAACGCTCTACTGGCTATGCTCCTGTTAGTGCAGCTTAGGGTGCTGTAGGCCTTTTGCTGCCAGGGCATGCTGCTGGCTCATGTTGAGCTTGCTGCCTACCGAGACCCTAAAGTCTTTTTTTTTTTATCCTTTATGACCTTTGTATGTGCTGTGATTTGGAGTAAATTCTGTCCAGAAGAGTTAAAGGAGCATAAGGCTGCACTGTGAAAAGGAATCAGTAGAAAAGTAACACTGAGCTCAGTATTCCTGTACATCCCATGAGCTTCCTTCCTGATATTGATTTTTCTGTAGTCATTTCATTATCTGACAGAGAAGACAAAAGAAAGCTTTTATTATCCTAGAGAATTATGATTTTCCTACCTGTTAGGCTGAATGAAGAGTTGGGCCACATTCACGTAATTTCTGTGAGTTTTGCACGTGTTAGGAAATCTTTTGTGCTGTCTCCTGGGATAAGACTGGGAGAGATCACTTAAGAGCAAAATGCCTAAAATAATCTGTATTGGCAGAAAGAAGGGGAGTTATAAGCAGAAGAGAAAGCCTGGCCACTCTATACTCTATTCTTATGGCTGTTTGTAGCTACAAAGAGTATCTAATAAATTAGCAGTGCTCTGCGATAAAGGTCTTTAAAAAAACCAAACCAAAAAAGCATCCCCCAAAATAACCAAAACAGTATGTGCCCCACATACCTATAAAATAAAACAAGTAAGCAATTCTTAATGCTAACACCAATTAATTTGTTGGAAAACACATAGTTCTTTGTGTAATTTGCCTTTTTTTCCCTTTATTTTTCCTATGACTTTCATGTTGTTATGTAATAAATGCCCAAGTCTGGTTTAGAAATCAGTTGCTTCCTTTCCTCAAATCTCTCAGAAGCTTGACAGCACATATCTATTCCACATCACAGTACTGGAAAAAAAAAAATGACAACCAACATCCTTCCCACAAGAGACAAATTGTAAATAGAATTGGAGCTTACTCTGAAACTGCTTGGAAGAGCAAAACTGGCAGTGAAGTGAGCATGAATTTGCACTGCTTTGACCTTGAGGCAGCACTCCTGAGAGGCATAAAGAGTGAAATGTAGATGGCCAGAAAAAAAGTCAGTGTAAGAGCTGATGTGGTATTGAAGAAATTATGACATTATATTTTTCTATGAGACATTTCAAACCCTTTCTTTAATAACACATGAAGAAACATTGTGTAGAAATACCACTGTAAGGTTTCAATTGAATAATGCCAGTTTTTTAAAAAATAATTTCATTTTATATTTAATTTCTAATTTATTTTGCTGTTTCTCTATTCTTAATATTTTGATACAAATTACGTGTTGCCCCCATTAAGTATTTGATTGTTTTCTTAAAAAAACACTTTATGATTTCCATATAAAGAACCAAAATTTGTATTAAGTGGCTTGTCATCATCCAGACAGGTAATTCAACATGAAAGAAGCAATGCTACATACGCCTTCTTGTTTTTCACCGTTTCAGAACATTAAGATGCACAGAGCAACTCAAGATACATGCTCATGCAAAATTACTTCTGTTAAAATGACCACTACTGTCCTCAGTGAATCAAAATTCATAATTCTTCTCTGTGGGTGCTCACTTGTTTACTCTTCCCTTAAAGAGAAAGCTAGCTGCTGATGAACTACATAGTGGATAGAAAGACTGAAATACCATTTTTTTTCTGAAAGTGTGTACTTGACATAGAAGGATATGCATGAAGGACCAAAAGGGAAGATCTATATCTGTCCATCCATCCATCCATATGCTACTCCCCCTTCTGTCCTTTTCCTGATATGCTCTAAGATTCCAATCTTTGTTTTTAAGTTTGGTACTTCTGTCTGAAGGATATAATAAGATTTTTTTAACACATCCTGTAAATTAGACGGCAGTTTCTCAGTTGTAGTCCATGAAAACTATTATTGCAGATTGATTGTTAACTTTTTGCTAGCAGGCAGTTTTATCTCACAGTAGGATCTTCTCCACCCTTTGCAGACTTGAGGTTAAAAATAAACTGTAGTTTGCACAGTTGTTCTTATATTTTCTATTAGCATGTGACTGATATTTGGACAGAGAACACATTTCACTCCCCCTCTCATTGTTTTCAAAAATTTCATTTTTGGTACTGAATGTTTCGGAAGAGTAAATATTAATAGTTTGTTTCTTCTTCTACAGTATTCACGTCTTTCAGCACATTTTTATCAGCTCTTTTGGAGATACCAAGAAAACAATGTTGCATGCCTGCCCACTGCTCTTTACTTTGCTATACTCATTTATTTGAAAATAAAAGTTAACCTACTTGTGCTGACAGGTTTTGCTGGTCATTTGTTTAACAGAGCCTTGGGCTGTTCAACCACTTACTATTCTAGCTGAAGGCAGCTTGTGGCATTTTCATCTGACAGGCAATAATCACCATCACCTTATCCTGTGCTACTTGATATCCAGGCCCAAAGTGTTGAATTTTTTTGTTAATATGGAAACCACCCAATGTTTTTAGGTTATAAGAAAGGTAAATACAAATAAAACAGTAGTCCAACTACCACACTAAATTTTTTTTACAAATATTTCAAAATAGCATTCACATTTCTGTGAAATAGGTATGAAATAGAAAAATATTCCTGGAAGGTGTTTCAAGTAAAATCTCCAGACCCATGCTGTCTAGAGAGGATTCTGACAGATAGAAGCACAAAACCTGAAATGATTAGGCCTTAGTCCCACACTGATAGTGAAGGCAACTGAATTTCAGAAGTTGGCAAGAATGTATTAAATACAGCTAAGAAAGAAATACATACTAAATCTTACGGGTTTATGCCTTTCTTTATGTTATATTGAACTCTGTGTGAAGAGGTGATGTTTGCTTTGAAGAATATTTCTCTGAGACACCTTAATTTGCTACAGGCTTCCAGAGGAAAGGTATAGTGAACAAAAAGGATAACTTTACTTACAGTGATCTACTGAATGCTGCAACGAGGCTGCTTACGGTACTGGAAAGGCACATTTGTATCTTTATATTTGAGTACCTTTTCACTTCATTATAATCTGTTGTGTAGACATATGTCTTTTTCAGATGTTTGGGACCATATGTTCCTTATTTCAGGAGAATGTAGGCAGTCAAGTGTGATACAGAAAATTGCAACACTCGTGTAATCATGGCACATTCAATGTGTATTGTTCTCTCTACACGCATCAGGTCTGTGAAACAGCACGGAACATACTGTGTCTTCAGCTATTCTTGAATAGTTTGGAATAAATTTGTGACTTGGAAAGTCCTTTCTGGACAGTTAGCATTTATACCATTGGTAGGTAAACTATTTTCTTGGATATTTTATTGTTATTTTCACAGATTACGCTGTTGACAAATCCAGCACTAAGGAAAGGTACAATCAAGGAGGTATCAATAAAAGCTTGCTCCAGCAATCAGCATAGTCAAGCAGCAGTTGGCAAGTGTTAAGCAGCAGTGAATTTTGCTCTGAAACAACACCCGTCTCTTAATACGTCGCTATAATTATGCCTGCTATTGCAGGTATTTATTTAACTGGTGTTAAGAACAGTGTCTATAACTGAAATTGGACTCTTAGTACTGAAACTGAAACAAAGAAACTTATAAACACAATAAACATAAAGACAGGAAGACCATCCTGTACCCTTGTTGGGATTGGGTTGGATAGTAAGCTATATTTACTCAGCTGAGTAGACAATATTTTGCATCATACAGTGAAAGCATGAAACTAACACAATTTTACTGGAGATCCTGCAAGGCTGCATTTGATCTTAAATCCTGTAGGTACATAATATTAGCATAGCAACAAACTGTCATGTAGCCTAAGCCTGAATAACAAAAGCTATGATGTTCTTACTGTGTGTACTAACGCCATTTGTTTATAACAGAGCTACAGCAACACATTTTAGAGTTCGATCACAGTCTCTTGTTTACCCCCCTTAAATACTGGTTTTATCCCATATTTGGTACAGTTCTGGTCAGTACAGAATGGTGAAAGTTGTTTCTGGTGAGAAGACTGGCATATTGCAGATGTACAAAGAGTAGTGAACTGTGAGAACAGCCAAGAGTGCCTAATTGCCATTATCACTGATTTACCAACAGTGTTTTTGCTAATATTATGTCCCTAAATTAATTTGTCTGAAAGTAGCCCTCCTTTATACAGCTCTATGAAATCACACTGGAGCATTTGCTTTTCTCCAGAGATGCTTCTGCATTTGAATTAATACAATTAAAGAAATTCATGTTTCCTAATTCCCTTTTGGACCCAAAGTCTTTGGAAAGTTTCAACCCCAAAGCTTCAAAATCCTAACTTCATATGGAGCTTATACTAACATAGCTCTTTTAAATTCTTCTGGAAATCTTTGACTTGATGAATATTTTCCATGTAGCTGTTTTTCACTTGGTGCCTTCGGGATCCAAATTTAAAATAAAAAAAAATATTTTTTTTCTCACAACAAAGAAAATGATACACTAAAAGTCCAATGATGCTTCATATTTAATTGTGATGTATTAAGGGAGAAACAATTTTGAACTCTCTCTCTGGAAAATAGGAAAAAAAAAAGAGGTCTAAACTTGCTTTTTCCCATGGAAAATTTGAGTTTTGATAAAAATAAGTTTTTTCTGTGAGAATTTAATTTTGAGAAAATGACAGCAGTTTCCCCAATATCATAACTTTTTACCAGGATCCTGCTACTAACATGAATTAATAAAGTCATCTTTGTCTTCTCTTTAAAATTGTTATTTATTTGAATTCTAAGCACATGCCATAAGAGAAAAAACACAACTAGCTATCATGAAAATGCTCATATTTGTGTAGAGGCAAAACATAAGTCATCACCCAGGTAAAAATGTTGCATTTTTAATCTTAAGCATAGAAACTGTGCTCTTATCCAGTCTGGAGATTGCAGTAGTGGTCAGGGTTGTTGGAGCTGAACATTGTGTTTGCATGACTAACTTAATGCTGCCTGTTCTCGTAGTATAATGTTGAAACTAATTACGGGAGTAATACCATTTGTACGTAATCTGATCTTTCATAATCATCAAAGTAAATGTCCAGCTATTGCTAATTCTGAGAGCCACCTATCTACAGCTTTTTAATTTTTTTTTCCCCCAGGGGTCTGTTTTCTACTACATGCATCTAGATGTTTTAGATATTTTCAACACAGTCAGGCTTTCAGGATGCCCAGAAACAGTGTGGTAAGACATGGCTGTCATCTACAAGCATTTACTGAGCATCCCAGTTCCTTTTGCCATGAATGGCTAGAGCAACACCCGTAATAAAATATAGTGGCTTCTGTCCTTAGGCTCAGTTTTGATGACAAAACTTGGATCTTAGATAAACTTTCTGCCAGAAACATCCTCTGTGGAATTTTCAAAGTGTGTTTCTTATTGAAGAATTATGTTTTGAGATATAATTGAAGATGCAGGAATCATTTTCTTCCTGTTGGGAAGGATGCACAGTGCTCTTTCATCGTTTCCTAGACCTTTCTCATATACCATCTTCTGTTAGTTTCATTTTCAGGAGTATTTCTGTCATCCTCTGTGACGGTTGCTTTACATCAAGAAGAATCTGTCTTCACATTTTATTTTCTAATTAAAATTAATATACCAAATTCAGACCTGCTGTGAGTAAGTATTGTGTGCTAATTTCACTGGACACATTAGGTCTGGTGATGCACCAGAGTTGTTTTGATTTGACAGAAGGTTAACACAAAACAATTCAAAACTGTTTGTATTGCTGCTGGTGGTAAATATGCTGTGTCAAACGTAGAAATCCTCTCCTCTGTTTAGTGAGAAATTAAGGGTTAAAGAAGCCTGAATTATTATTATATGTATAATTTTTATTACAGAACATATGCATCTCATATCTAACAGCTAGCTTCTTAGTTGGATACTTTTTGTAAAAGCAGCTGAAAATAATTCTTAGTGTAACTGATAAAGGCAACTGATCAGGCAACTTAAGCACTTCATTCTTCCTCTCTAGTGGCCAAAATCCACCCGAAGTAGTAATCCCTTCTTTATAAGAAGAGATATCAAATCCCTTTCAACTGTTCTCTGTTGAGAAAAAGCTGCAGGCAGCTTCCTGCATCCCATAGATGATACAAGATCTCAAATTCTAGTTTCTGAAGGCTTTTGGAGGCAATGCATTACTTGGATTATTCTGGTTTGGATTCTTTTCTCCTCTGTCTCATTCCTTTTCCTGGACAAATTGTCCCCCAATGATTTGTGCATATTTTCTATCATCTAATTAGAACAGATCTCCTCAAACATTTTCTCTCTTCCTTCTGTAAAATGTCAGTACCGTGTATGGAACATGGGTTCAGCATAGAAGCTCTGGATTCTCAAATGGCATATATTTCTGCTGCTCAAAGGCTCTCACACATAGCATACCCTGAAAATACTTTATAAGCAACTTAGAATAACAAAGCTTTTGTGTCCTTCTGCTCTCATTAATTTTTAACAAAAGTGGAGGAAAACTTAACTGCTCTTTAATGTCAGGCAGGCAAACAGCACTGACACTGTGCAGCCCAGGAAAATGCAACATGGCTCTTCAAGAGACCTGTATTTTGACTAGTAACTCCAGTGCTCAGAAATCAGAGCAGAGATTCTGGGCACAAATATTTAATATTAAACTTAGGTTTATGGCCAAGTCCTTTATACGCCTGTGATAAAGAGGAGAAAGATGACACATCACAAACATGCATAGATGTGATGCATACAAAGCAGATGATAGTGAAACGTTGGAGTAAAATCATCTGTGCTTGCTATGATACTAGAAAATAAAAGCTAACTAATGAACATCTGAAGAATTAAGGTATATATTTGTGTGTGTGTTTGTGTGTGTTAAAATATAGCACTCTGAATCACTGCATCAGTTCCTAAGATTATGTGGCAGTTAAGATTTTCTAACCTTGAAAGAAAATACATGTGTGTAGATAAAAGTAAAATCAATAAACCCATAAGTCAGAATAAAAAAGTTATCTTTTTTTCCCCACAGTTCCTTTTTACCTGCCTTAAAAGTCCAATAATATTAAAAAAAAAAAAAAAAAGGTATGTTACTGTTTTCTAAGTAGTTCCCAAATATAAAAATCCTGTCTTTTTTCCTACCAATGAGTCATTACAGCTGCAGCAACTAAAATGGCTCAGGGAATTTAAGTTTTCCTGACTTTTGCCATACATACAAGAAATTTGATTCTTATGCTGACTTTTTTGTAATTATTCTGATAATGTAACAGCTCACGGAGTTACCTTCATGCATTTCAAGAGTCTTTTCATTTTTCAGAAAAAGGTAAAGAAAGCTAGGTTCGATAATTCAGCCTTGTGGTGGATACCTGCTAGGCGCTGAATGCTTTCTGGAAAATTAGAGAAATGAGCAGGGATACTGTGCTGAAACTAGACAAGAACTTATAGCTGGCGGGGAGTCAGTCTTAATTTATGAAAAAGAAAAAAAAGAAAAAAAAATCCCACATTTTAAATGAGATTAACTGTTATACTAGGGCACTTACAAAATCAGAATGTTCCTAATAAGCTGAGTTCTGGTCATCAGTGATCTCTGGCAGGGACCTCAATCTTCAGTTCCTTTTTTACTGATAATGGATAAAGAACACCCTTTTGTAGCTGATTTCATCTGTCTGTTCAATCTTCTTCTTCTCCTTTGAAGTCAGAATTATCTAATTTCTCAGTTAAATCAAATGTCAGTTTCTGTTTTTATAATAAAAGAATTGTATAAGACACATTGGACATTCAGTACTTCAGTAGAGTGTTTATCTTTTAGTTTCATTGATTTTGTAGACAGTTTTCTCTTCCCTTCAATGTCCCGTTTTCCTTTGAGAAGCCTATTGTGTGGTGGTGGTGGTTTCTTTGACAATGCCAAAACAGTCTCTCAGCAAGCTTTAAGATGTTCACTTTATTATAACAGGGAACTGTCTCTCTGTCATGCACGTGATTTTGGACTGTTTTGTCTTCGGGGGATAATGCTGCTTGGGGAATGGGGGTCAGATCAAATGTATCACATCAAACCTGCAGGCTCCAGAGAGAGTGCCTTGGCTTTGTCTGGCTTTCAGATGAAATGGCCTGTTAATTGAATGCAAAACTGGAATGCCAAAAAAAATTGCTTATTCAAGGAGCTATACGTTATGAAGCTGAATTTCTGCACTGAAGATGCAGTATCAACAGAAATCTCACTACATAAACCCCCAAACTGCACTTCACCGTGCCGTATATTACACAATGAATACTCTCTCATTCTTTGGAACTGTCATTGTTTAGGTGCTTATGTAGGGTATTCTGTGATTCAGGAATCACTGGATGGATCATTAGCTTCACAAAAGCCTTATTCATGCCACCCGAAGTATAGGAATTCTTAATCCATAAACAAAACTACAATCCTTGGTTTCACAGTATCCTGTACTAACAACTGAGCGTACCCGGGTAAAGTTGTGCTAATGAGAAATAGAATGTTCAGTATTACTGAATTGGGTTGGAAAGGCTATTTCACTCACTCTAAGAAAACTGAACTTCTCCCTCATTTCAGGTATAAACTAGTACAGTATGCCAAGAACTTTGCTCAGGCTCGTGACTCAGAGTAGGGTGCTCAGGGGTATCTTTGGGATCTAGATGAGTTTGGACAGACTGCCCCAAGGATCCTCCCAGCTTTGAAGAATGTGGTGGGTTGGCCCTGGCTGGACACCAAGTGCCCACCAAAGCAGCTCTATGACTCCCCTCTTAAACCAAGCAGGGAGAGAAAATACAACAAAAGGTTCGTGGGTCCAGCTAAGGACAGGGAGGTCGCTCAGCAGTTACTGTCATGGGCAAGATAGACTCCACTTGGGGGAATTAGTTTAATTTATTGCCAATCAAATCAGAGCAGGATAATGAGAAATAACACCAAAACTTAAACCCCCTCCCCCCGCCCGTCCCTTCTCCCCGGCTCAGCTCCACTCCCGGTGTCTCTACCTCCGGCCCCCCCAGCAGCGCCGGGCCGGGCCGGGGCTGGGGTCAGTCCCTCACAGCTGTCCCTGCCGCCCCTGCCCCCCATGGGGAGGCTCCTCGCCCCCTGCCCCTGCCCCAGCCCGGGGCCCTGCCAGGGCGCAGCCCCCCAGGCCCAGCCGGCCCCAGGGGGGTCCCCGCGGGGTCCCCAGCCCGGGCTTCTCTCCCCGCGGGGCCACGGGCCCTGCCAGGAGCTGCCCCAGCGCCGCTGCCCGCGGGTCACAGCCCCCTGCGGGCACCCCCTGCCCCGGGGGGGTCCTGCCCGGGCTGCGGGGGGGAGCTGCTCCCCCGGGGGCTCCATGGGCTGGGGGCACGGCCCGCCTGGCCGGGGGCTTCTCCAGGGGCTGCCGGGGGGTCTCTGCTGCGGCGCCTGGAGCCCCCCGGCCTCCTCCTGCCCCGGCCTGGGGGGCTGCGGGGCTGGGGCTCTCGCACGCTCTCAGGCCTCTCTGGCTGCTCTCGCTCTGGGTTTTGGGGTCCCCCCCCCTTAAACCCCCCCCGAGGCGCTGCCCCCGCGGCTGCCGGGCTCGGCCTCGGCCAGCGGCGGGTCCGTCCCAGAGCCGCTGCCACGGGCCCTGTGGGACATGGGGGCAGCTGCTGGCAGCTTCTCACAGGGGCCGCCCCTGCAGCCCCGCACCAACACCTTGCCACCCAACCAAATACAAGGAAAATTTTAAAGAAGAAATTTGAAGATGTTTATGTCTTTTAAATGAAGTAACATAAAGACAGTAAATGAAAAAACAGACTGAAATGCAAACATGGCACAGAAGTATATTAATATAGCACAATATAGACTTACATTGAAACTGATCAGAAAAAAAATGAACTCCCGTACTGAAGTGTTTTTAGTTTTTAAATCAGAAGAAACAATAGGAAATCACCAACCTGATGCTGGATAAAAATAACTTCTAGATGTTAAAGCTTCAGGCTGGAGGTTACGTTTTGGTTCAGTCCAACTGCAAATGTTGTTGTACAAGTGTCATGAAGGATCTATCAGTCCCTTGACATTTATCTTACATCTCGATTTTAAGTTACTGACATTACTAAAGACTTGTATTGAAATCCAACAAGTTAGTGATACTGAATAATCTGAGAGTGGGTCTACAGTTGAATATTAGCATGCTATCAAGGTAGATGGACAGAACTCAGGTATCTCAGAACCTTTAAGTAAATCTCACAACCCAGAAGCACCCGATGTAAGCAGGTATCAGGTGAGCGATGTATTGTTACTTAAGGAGTGATATACCTAATGATACATTCAGCAGCACAAAATGTGCTGATAATCTTCTAGGTAACTACATTTATTTCAAATAATTTAAATGAGATAGAGAAAAATAACTTTTGAAAGTGTTAATCTTAATTTATACTGTTAGTTATATTTCAGCAGATCAACCAGTAAACTGCACAGGTTTACTTTAGAGATCAAATACAATTTAATTTTTACTTCGGTTCATTCGATTTTTGGGGTTTGTGTCTACACATAAGACCACATAGCAGGCCAAAGAGATACTGAACCTTTATTTTGTAAGGGATTTTGCGTGCTATGGTGTGGAGGGAGAGCAGTATCAATTTTAACTTATTTTTTAGGAAGATTAGGAAAAAGCACAAGTGAATAGTCAGAGGGCTGGAGCACCTCTTCTATGAAGACAGGCTGAAAAAGTTGGGGTTGAGGTTGTTCAGCCTGGAGAAGAAGAGGCTCAGGGGAGACCTTACTGCAGCCTTTTGATATTAAAAGGGGCATCATAAGAACAATGGAGGGAGATATTTCACCAGGGTCTGTAGTGAAAGGACAGGGGGCAACAGTTTTAAACTGGAAAAGAGTAGCTTTAGACTGGACATAAGGAAGAAAATTTTTGATGATGAGGGTGGTGAGGCAATGAACATGTTGTCCAGAGAGGCTGTGGATGCCCCATCACTGGGTGTGTTCAAGGTCACGTTGGACCGGGGCTTGGGAAACCTGATCTAGTGGAAAGTGTCCCTGCCCATGGCATGGGAGATGGACTAGATGGTCTTTAAAGGTCCCTTCCAACCTAAACAGTTCTATGGTTCTATGATAAATGCTGCCTGTATAACCTCACATACTAGATACTACGTTGAGAGATGACTGATACATAGAGACAATTTCTGTCTCTTTCTTAATGTCTAAAAATATGCTTCATGAAAGATGCAAGTGGTGAAAGTGATGTGATATCTTTTTAAAAGATGTAACCCGCCCCTAATTTATAGCTTCAATTAAAAGCCTTTCAGAGAAGACATCTTGATCTAAAATACTTTTAAAATTAATAATGAAATATACTGAGGTATCATCTTCATTGACAAGCAAAACAGTACTTTGCCATAAAAACCCTACAACTTGTTCATGACACTTCTAGGACAACGGCTCCTGCTCCTAAATTTTCCATACTCTGAGAACCCTTGTATATTTTCAGACTGAGAGAGTGTAAGAAAATGGCCTTGCAAAAAGTACAGGATACATCTCGAGAGGATGGTGCTGCTTTGGGTGCATGTCCTTAGAACTGTGGCCTGTAGCATAACATACAAATATCAATTACATTGTTACTTTAACAAGGGATAATCATGCAGAGGTCTTTTTATACGGAAAGTCTCTCTGCTTGCAATCAGCTTGGAGAAAGATACTTTTCCCAGAAAAACTTATCTAACACCTGTTGAACAAAACTGAAAAATTACTATTGATCCAAATGAGAATAAGATCTGACCCATACTGGGAAAAATGGCATGTATATTTATATAATAGTTAATGCAGGAAAGCAATTAGTTCCTTGCTTGATAATCTGGTATAAATGTAGCAATTAATCACCAACAATTAGTGAGGTAATTTTTTTCTAGAATCCTATACTATCTTACGTTTTATAGAGACTTCTTAGTTTGTCTAAATGTATCATACATATCATTCTTTTTTTTTTTTCTTGGAATGAAATAATTCTACACAGTGTTATTTCTCCTTTATGTACTTTAAGGATTTACAGAACCACAGTAAGCATTAAAAAATAAGGAATTACAAGCCTCATTAAAAAAAAATAATTATACGGTACTTGGAATAAAGGGATAATGCACTATATACATAAAGACACCATCTTAACCAAATATAAGGCAAAGGTGACCAAAGGAAGTTACTGTTACCACATGTAATGCCTGAGTAGTAATGAACAGTCCAAAGCCAGCTGTATCTCTGTACTTCCCTGATAAAAATGAGCTTCAAATGCAATAAACATTACGGTACTGATCAAAAATTAACTTGCTGAAGAAGCATGCAATTATTGTAGAAGTAATCGCTTTTAAAGAACACAGTCTTCCTGTGTCTAGCTTTCCAATAAGAAAAAAAAATAATTACTACAAGCAGTACTAAACTGTAAAAAATATTGTAAGATATAAATCATCATTGAATGCATATGAACTTTTATTTTGCAAGGTGCTTCCTAAATTTGAACATAATTTATGCAGTATGCTAGCCCTGGGGAAAAAAAAAAAAAGAGAAAGTGTGTATAACAGAAGCTGGATGTCTTCAAATCTGAGAGGTTTCTTGTTCTGGTAGACTTCAGTGGACATATGGGAATAGGGCCTCCTGTCTCCTGTATGCGCTGAACAGATAGAGAACAGATTGTGCTGATAGTAGCGATATCTGCTTCGTAATCTCACATATGAGCTGTGACCAGTCAATCACCAGCACCATTTCCAACAACCAACCAAGAAAAAGGTGGTCTGGGAAGGCCCATATTACTGCATTATCATCGCCTGCTTGAGTGACTTTTAAATCACTGCAGTGATTCCAGCTGACTGCCACACAGGTCACTCGATTTGTTCAAAACTCATCACAACAGCTGTATAGCAGCTACAGTTTTACAGGAGTAAGTAAAGAATAACAATAAGCAGGGAAAATTACAAGGAACTGCGTGCTCAAAACCATACCATGTTTTGTCTAAAGCTGAAACTGTTTCCTGACACCAGTAATGAGGAAAATGGCGAGTTTCATGTGATTATTTATGCAAATACTAACTTTTGTCTAGGGGACAAGAAAACTGATTTGATGTCAATGATGACACAAGTAACTTCAGCTGAAAGAGAAGCAGAGTGCTTTGCAGAAATGAAGTCCTTGGCTGGACTCTATTACCAGCAAGCTGACTTACAGGAAGCTTTGACATACAGTATAATCAGATTAACCCAGAAGAAAGATTAGTCATGAAATGCTAATGCTGAGAAATTGCAGATATGTGCTGGTGAAAGCCTGGTATGCTTGCTCTTTGCTGATCTTCTTGCTCAATATGGTACATGACAATGAAGATCAAGAACAGAGACAAAACCACACAAATCACAGATTGTGGAAGTATAAAAAGGTATTGTACCTTTCAGCATCTCCTGGTTGTCAACACATCCATCTTCTGAGGTGTGTGAGATCTTGAGATATCTATTTTCACCTTAAGTAAGCTGCCAAGTGTATGCGAAATGAACAGTGCAGTCATGTCCATCTGGATGGCAAGGCACCCAGCTGAGAAGGCATCTCTTTAAAAGAAACAAACAAACAGGAACTATGGCAAGTGATTATCCCATCTTTTTTTGCAAGTTTTCAACTAGTTGTGCACTGGAATTAAATCTGCTTAGTGTTTTAGGTAGGTGCTGTGTATACTGATGAAAGTGAACTTGTTGCAAATACCTAGAAAGTTCTTGTTTTAAGTGGTAGGTTGCATTCATTGCTTATGATACAGACAAAGCAGGAGCTCTGCTGTGGTGTCTTTCAGCAAACCGGTACCAGAGGTGATGTCTGTACCAGTAGGTAACATGACAGTTTGCTACTCCTGAGGCAGCTTGCATCCCTATAGCTCTTTTCCCTCCTAAATAGGGTTGTCTTATCTATACTGCCTATCAAGACCCTCAATACACACCTAAAGCTTAGCTGCCTATGCTTAAATTCAGTGCCAGAATGCAGCTGTAGGACCTTGGTTCAGTGCTGTGTGAAAGAACTGTGCTCCCCCTTCCCTTGGGGGCTGTGTTGAAGTTCAGGCTCTCAGCCTTGGTATCTGCCTGAGCCCTGCCTGCGCCCGGCCATGCACCCAGGAGAGCCAGCCCTGACCTCTGCCTCTGCCCCACTGGTCCCATTTGACCTGGGACCTTCCTCATGACCACTGAGCTGTTGGTTGACCCTGGGTGCAGGCACCAGACCTGCTCTGCTCCGCTCCTCTCCCTCGGGTGTTACTGGATTGCACCCCTGCTGCTCACATTGCCCCCTGTTCTGTGATGTCTTGCTGTCATGCTAGCCTCCTGGCTCGCCTACCTCTGTGGGGCAGCTGGTATGGCACATACAGTGGAATTATAGCCCTTATTCACACATTCAAAACCCATGGCTTTCTTAATTTTACATTGCAAGTTACACAAAATATTTAACTAGAATTTATTTGCCATAATATCTCATAAAAATAATGCCAACAGGTAATTTTCTTAGCAATATGCAATTAAAATAAATATCAGATTTCAGTATAGATTTTTTGGTTTTCCTGTTTGAAAATAATCTGAAAAATGTCCTCTTTTTATTCTGCATATGGAAGTTAGGTTGAATACAAGCTTGAACTTTATCCTTCCTAACTATGTAAAATATAACTCACAATTTGTTCACAGAGTGTCTTCTAGCTGACATCAATGCTGTTGTTTCAAGATATAGAAATCAAAGATAGGGAGGCTTTATATATACTTTTAAAACTTTTCTATTTTCAACTAATAGTTTATGTTACAAGGAGATAAACAGTTCCTTCCAAGGTCTGTGTGGTATCTAGAAGAGTTCAGTTACACCCCAGGTTTTCTAATATTTTTAAAATTTATCGTCAGACATGTTTCAACTGAAGACCTGGAAGGGTTTCTTTATTGCTTTAGACTATTTAAGATTTTAGCAACTAATTGGAAGAAACTGTCATTATTCATAACATTTGTGGATGTCACAAGGGTTAGATAACCAGCATGCAGTAAAAAGAGCAAGTGTTTTATTGTTAGTAAAATGGCTGCAAATAAACAATATGCTTTTTAGTATGACCAAGTGTAAAACTACATCTTTAAGAATAAAAAATGCAGCCATACTTTGAGGATGGAAATTCTGCAAAAGATTTGGATAAATAATTGGTTGAACTCAATTTCCCAGTGCAACGCTTTTATTTAGATGCATTCTGAGAGACCAAGTTGCATTAACGCCATTTTGAATATTTTTATATATTTTTGGCAATGAAGTAATTGCTTCAGGAATACTGTGTTAATTTCTCATTGATTCCAGTTAAAAAATATAATAAATCAGTAGCCTGGAGAAATTTCAAAGAAGAAATAAAACAATGATTAAAGAAATGGAATATATATCTTACAAAGAAAGAACCAAGGAATGTAATTTATATATTTAATGAAACAGAAGTTAAATGGCAATTTTATGAAACTATTTATTAATTGAAGGTGCAGAACATTTTAGATTCGTAGGACACTGGCAGAATGTGTCCCACGGGAACTGAGATGTCTGCTTTATGTATAATATATCAATATATAATATAATGTGCCTTCTTTGTTCTTTTCTAGGCTTTAAGAAAAGCTGTTGGCATAAGTACATACGATTATACAAGCAAATTAAAAAGTGCCAGAGAACCTTCTTGACTGCTAGAATCTCAGCTGACTCTGCTATTTGTAACATACCCTTACCATGTTTTTTTACAAATTTTTCAGAAATTGAATACAATATGGGAATTCTTGCTGCTATCATTTTTGGTTGTGCAAAGCGAGTACTTCTGTTCCCCTAATATGCATCTGATACTGTTAGGATGCCGCTGTTAATATTGGTAAATATAGTCATACCATCATTTTGTCTAAATAATCAAATAAGATGAACACTGCATTCCTAACTTGTCTATGATGCACACTGATCATCATCACAATTAACATCATAACTCAGGTCTGGATTAATTAAACATGCACTTACCCTTAGGAACACTGACTCCTTTTGACTCTAGCATATTTTGCATGATACAATGACAGAATTGCAGCTGCCAGGAAAATGCCATAAGAAAAATTATGTTAATGTTTGGTACAGTCTACTAAATTATTACAACCTTTTTATACAATGTAACTTTTGACTTATAAAAGCAATGGTTTAAAGGTATTAAACTGAGAGCAACAGTGTTTAGATAGGAACTTCTGTTTATCTAGACTTAATGAAATGTGCTGGGATACTCTTCCCTTGATTTGTGGTCACTTAAGACAAGAGTGGTAAGGTAACAATTGTTTGACTGTATAAGACCAAAATCTTCAGCTACAATGCTTAAACAGACCAAGTTTAAATTGCAATATTGAACTTGTGTAAAAGTTGTGGAATCTGGTAAAAGCACAGAAGCACACTGATGCTAACTGCTCCTGAGCTGCTCTCTGCATGCCGGGCAGACCAAGCTGACACCATGCTGGGTTGCTAGGAAAAAAATGAGAGTCTTGAAGAACAATTGTAAGAGGCTATTTCAGAAGTAGCAAGATTTCTCTAGAATTAGATTGAGTTGATATACTTATTTATTCTATTTGAACAGAAAAAAGCGATGGTATCTGGTCATTACTTTGCCAAACTTGATATATCTGGGCTTTCATCTCTTATGGGATTATTACGATGGCTAATATTAATATATAATAAATTATGTATAGTTACACCACACAAGTGGGTATGCTAATCAAAATGCATGTTGGTATTTCACCAACACTTTTAAGTATCATGCTTTTGAAATTGTGAGATTTGAAATAAAATGTTTCAACTCTTGTTGAAACATCAAAATTTGCTGTTTTCCCAGGAGTTCCTGTTTGGTTTTAATAAACATTTAAGAGCAACTTCTATTTCTAATAGAAAGCTTTACACAAAAAAACGCTTAATTACTTATTTTAAATACTTGGATTAGTTTTTCCATTTATAGCTCAGTACTCATTCTGGCATCCTTTGATATTGTTACTGTGCACTTTTGACCAATGATATGCCATCCAATCTGTTTAAAATGTTGAAGCAAGGGGCAAACACAAAGTGCCAATATTGCCAAAATGTATCATAACATACTTGTTCACAGCATTATTGTTAATAGTGCAAAGAGATTAATTTTTCTCTCAACAAAAGTAATAAAGTAGGTTAAAAAAAAAGGTAATGGGGTCTTCCTCAGGGGATAACTCATGCCTGTGATGATGCAGAAGGAAGCTCTCTTCTTTCATCATACTCTGGGGGAGCAAGCCGATTTTCTAAGGCTGTACTCTTGTACTCTTGCACGATGAAGCGGTATGTACACTCAGAGGATCTGTCCTATTGTTAGGGTGGTAAAATACCAAGATGAACTCAAGACTGGCACTCTAGAACTCTCTGTGCAAAGTGCCCCAGGAAGGACAGACCAGGAGGAGGTGGCCGCCATTAGGAGAACACAGGGCGCGCAGTGGCCCGGCCCTCCCTCCCTGGCCAGCCCTGTGCTGCGACCCAGGCTGGGCCGGACCAGGGCTGGTGACTGGCGTCAGGCACTGCCTGGCCATCCCCAGGCACCGATGGGTTAAATGTCAACAAATACCAAATTCAAAGTTAATTTTCGTTTCGTTCACACAAAAATTCTTACTGTTCTGGCAAATAAATGATGCCCAATACTGCGGTAGTTACTGCTGTGGCATCTGGGTTTTTGTTGGGAAGATACCTATTTAGGAAGATACGTCCTTGAGACTTTTATGTGCCTTGCATTTAACTTATGTCTCTTGAGATGAAATGGCAGAGGGAGGGCCTGTACCCTGCCACAGCAGCACGTCCGCACCCGCCACCCATGCTTGTGCTGGGGGGGCTGGGCCAGGGCCAAGATTCCCACCCCACCAGTGGCAAAAAATGCTCTTTCTGCTTTTCCAGATTGCTCCCAGAGGATCTGGCAGGGGAGGAGGTGCCTGGGCTTGAATCACTGAAATCTTTGAGCAGTGAAGCTGAGTGAAGGCCTTAGGCCCAGACCGCCACGTCCTTCATCCTCTTTGGAAACTGGTGTGTGCATAAGCATAAGGGCGACTAAGGTACTGCAAGCGACCTGCCAAGGAACCGAAGGAAAGTACAAGGTGCCTATTACACAAGCTCTGAAATAAACTCATGGATTTATGTTTTCCTTGCTTTGTTCCTATCATTTCATCCATCAGCATGCGAATTACATCAATTCAGGCTCCTGAGGCCTCATTCTCATTTATAAGAAGGGCACTTGACATCACTTTGGTAATATAAAGAGGCATTAAACCAGGAGTAATTTATGTTTACATTATTTTTATGGCTCTGTTGCTATTAGAATGGTGTAAAGTGGCATTAAGAGAAACCACTATCAGGCTCTTTAGGGTCTTCCAGACTCCCAGGGATTACAATTCAGAGCCTAAATGACAGAGGGACCACATCTAAGGCATCTGTGGCATAAAGGTACATATTAGGAAGACCAGGAAAAAGTACTAGTTTAAATTTACTAAACTCACTCATAAACACCTGGGACATAAAATCTGCTGGAGTAATGTCATTAAATTATCTGGAAGCTGTTAACCTCTTTTACAAGTCCAATGCGGGGAAAAAAAACCATTGCTTACACCAGAAGGCTGTTCATCAGCCTACATGAAGTAAATAAAGTTGGGATAGACACATTTCCTACTGGAAGTATATCTATTTCATTGTAACACCACAGAAACCCCAGAAAACTTGTCAAGGATTTGCAATAGACACAAAAATTAACAAATTTGAGGACTGAACACTCTTCCAGCTGATCTGGGATATACAGATGGAATAACATTGGAAATGCCTGTCCTCTTATGTATATCTTCTGAATGTTTGTATAATTCCAGTATATTCATGAATGCCATATATGTTTAAATAAATAACAAATTCATAACAGTAGCCTAACTGTTCACTTTTGTTTTCTTACAAGCAATATCTCAGTATTAAGAATTAATTTTCACATCTCAACCACTACTAAAATCTGTGAACTCTTCAGTTATTTCTGTATTGGCGGAAATTTTTTTCAGAAAATAAAGAACAACAATTCTTATGAACATCAACCACTTTTACGTCTAACTTGCAGTGTTCTGTGACATGAAAAAGCATTACTAAAACAGAATTAAGAAAAAGCAAGAGAAAATCAACTTGGTCCTGCAGCTCATTCATATCCTCTCATTCAGAATCTCTGCTATTTGTTTTCTTGCAGCATGTTTACATTTATTAAGGCCAAATTTTTCATTGCTTGCAGATACTCCTTCTCTAATCTGTTTAGGTCACTTTGCAATTTACTGTGTCTTCATGTGTGTTTTCTCTCCCTACAGGTTCAATGTCACCCATGTGATTAAGAAAGAAAGAAATGTCAGGGTGGGCTGTGTGTGGGGGGAGGTAAACCAAGCAGGATGCACAGAAGATCTCAGTGTTCAGAGTCTGGTTGTATAAAAATCACCAAACCAACACACACAAAACACCCTTCTGAAAACCTAAAAATATCTGGATTTTGATATAGCAACATGAACAGTCACTGAGCACTAATAAATCTCTCTTTCATCAAAAGGCATCCTCATCTTCTGACTATATTGGTCCATGGATCATACCTATAATTCATGGACAATAATTAAAATATATAAAAAAACCCCCACCAGTCTGTATGCAATAATTAAAACTTAACACAGTCCAAGACAGGCAGACTTTCTATAGGGGAAAATGTTGAAACCAAATCATACAATTATCAGTTGCTCATTCACATTTCATAGACATCAGAAACACACCTACGCACCTACGAAACAGCAACTGAACAAGTTATGACATTTTTTGAATGTTTCTAATGACGTATGTACAGTTTTCAGTCATGTAGAGGTTTATAAAATCCTGCATTCAAATAACTTTTACTAACCTTTTCTATAATAAATCAAGACTGCTGGGAGAATATGAAAAGCACAAGCCAGCCTCTGCTGGTCTAGCACTGTGAAAACCTTGACTCCTCACGGCTGCCTTCCAGGCAAGATAGCCTGAGTGGTTTCTGTGTGTTTAGGTGTTTTACAACATGGATTAAATTCTGCAGCCTGATGAGTTCTGTCTGTGGGACTATTGTTAGTGGCTCACCTGTAGGAGCCTAAGAGAACTATTCTTTCTTCAGAAAGAAGATACTGATGCTGCAGTCCAAAATGCAATTAGGATTTGGACTTTCTTAGGTTCTTTAATGCTGGTGAAAGGAACAAACTCCCTTGAGACTTGGGCAGTGGGTAATCCTCCAGTCCTTGAACCTCTAGCCGCCAGGATTATGAGCAATAAGTAGGCACACAGAGCATGCTGCTATACTTCAAGGGGAAACAACTTCATGATGAATTCTTTCATTTTAAACTATTTTAAGAACTGTTGTCCAGTTCCTGTAAAAGTTTCTCACTTTTCTACTCATCAGAAACTCTTGATGTGAGGAAACAGTTACAGCAAAACCTATTCCAGCTCAGCTGAACAATTAATAAACTTGCTGTACTTTGTTTTGTTTTGTTTTGGTTTTTTTTATTTGTTTTATTTTGTTTTCAGTCACTGTTCTCCAATGGATTCTTGGACTACTCCACTATTCTCAGATGTAAAATTTAGGACAATAAAGAACTGGAAGTAAAATTTGTGCTTGTGCCTCTTGGGAGCAAGTAGCCAGAGACTGTTGTGTCCATCAAATCTCTACTCACATCATAGAGAGTTCACTGATCTTAAAGTAACAGAAATTGCATTAACTTCGTTGATATCAGTGTTTCTTCCAGCTTCACAGTCCAAGGCCAACAGCAAGTGATCACTTAAGCATCTCTCCTACATAGTGGTTCTTACAGTATGTAATTGCAACTTCAGCACAAAGATCTTTCATTTGAGACTGCAGAAGCTGGTAAATTCATAACACAATGCCTGTTATTATTGGTTCAGGCTGATAAATGTATGTTTATTTTGATCCAGTTTCAGGCCTGATACTTGCATCAAATTCAAAACGTTCAGATTCACCACTGCAAATAAAGCTTCTGAAATTAAGTCCTACTGAAGTAAAAGGGCCTAACACACACCAGTTTGGAAAAATTCAGTAACATAAATGTGAGAAAGATACACATTTTTTTAAGAGCTATAATTTAGAATAATGTGGAACTTGTATGTTTTAGGTAGATATGAAAGTATTTTCTGGCAAAGGATGGAAGTACTTGCTTCATGTTTTCCTAAATACTTTTAGGAAACCACTTTTTTAGCAAAACATAACTATACTTTTACCTGGAATTTCATAATTATCATATAAATCTACCTATCTACAACTGAATGCATATTATTGAATAAGCTTAGAAAAAATGGTAAGAAAGTAAACTTGCATGCTTAGCAGTTGTGATGGTGTATTTTACATATATTGTTCAGCTGCTTGTCATAACAGCTATCAGTATTGGGCAACTAGGAGCTAGACTGGCCTAGTGTATTTTTTTCCAAAGTAGCATTTTCTCTTACAATTTTTATTAAAGGAATAAAATTTCACATACACTTGTACCAAAATAATAGTTCACTTACCCAAAGAAGCTGATATTCTCCTTTTTCCTTCCTTATACTGGATCCAGCATGCTTGGCCCAGCCCCTTCCCTCAGCTGATTTGACTTACTAAATGAGTAGAAAACCACTTTCCCCTCCCCCCACCCTCTCATGCTTGCTTTATGCCATTTATAGTGACTTGAATGGGCCAATGGAGCAATCTGGCAAACTTCAGGTCAGTGCAAGGTAAACCATGAGAAGGTGCGTGTCTAGAAACAAAGAAAGGATCTCAACTTTTCTGCAGTTTAGAGACATGGTGTTTTGTTGTGTTGGATGAAATGTACCAAGGCTCTGACACCAGGCATTAGTACCGGTGTCAGAAAAGCAGATTGTGAGCTTAGCTGTTAATCTGAATAACTAAGGAGAAAACAGTAGAGGCTGAATTGAAACTTTTTTCCTTTTAAATTAAAAATTTGGGGGTTGTTTGAACTGATTTTTGTATCTAACTAAGAATGAAATACTTTATTATATTTTGGTATTATTTAATATACTTCAATCTATTTTTAAAGTTCAAGGTCAAATATAAACCAAATTTTCAAAGTGAAAGTGGAAAGCTACTACGCAAAAGGTAAAAGGAAATATTCCAAAATTACTGAAATTACTGAAAGGTCACACACACCCCTCCCCCCCCCCCCCCCTTTTCTTTTTCTGCAAAAAATCTGAACACAGAATTGCAAATAGTTTGGCTCCATGATGCTTTTTGTTTTCTATGGATTCATTTATTGATGTAAATATATGTGCCCACCTTGTGTCATTATAGTTACAATTGTACTATGCACCAGGTAGCTGCATTTATTTCTGTGACACCTTTTATAAATGTGTAGGTTTGTTTGTCTTAAAGCCATTTGTTTTTTTTCTTCACTTGCAGAACAGAAGACATCAGCTCTGTATTTAAGAAAAAAAGAACCTTAAGCCATCCCAATCATCTTGCCAGTATCAGATTGTTGTGAGATAGTTTCTTTGAAGCATGGTTCTTTGGCTTTGCAGTAGGAACCCAAAATTTGGCAGCATAATAGTCACTGTGTTGAAGAGACTTTTGCTATCTCTAAGAAAATTCGTCTTGATTTGGCTAGGGCATAAACCTCTGAAAATCATCATTTATATATGCTCAGTAGAGCATAGTCAGGGGCCTGATAAAATCTTTTTGAGTGCTATATCACCAGTGAAGCTGCGCCAGTACCAAAGGCTTTGGTACACGCTGGATTCAGAGAAAAAGCTGCCAATCTCTGCTAGGCTTCCTATGCAGTCTGTGCACAGCTAAATATTCAGAAAGGGCATACATTCCTCCAGCCGTTACCCAAATATCCTCTTGGTTAAGAAAATGGTCTGTGCTAGTCTCATACTCACAATTCAGAAATTAGGTAGATACAGCCTCCTGCCACCCTATTTTACTGATAACTAAAGTGAAAACTTGATGAAGTTATCCATGACAAAGCCAGGAAAAGAAGATTTCTGGTATGGCAGGACACCTCCAAATAATTCTACTGCCTTTCAGCGTAAAAATGCTAAATCTCTGTCCTTGTCTGTGTTGAATATAACTCCTGAATGTGACTCGCTTACCTATAGTGTTACGTATTTGCAATGCAGGGCAAATGAAGGCTGCATCACCATATTTAATTCTATTATTTGTTAGACCATCTGTCTTAGACTCTTGTGTTCTGTTATTTAAATAATTTGTAAAATAGCCTTTTTTTATCTGCAATTTTTGTGAAGGTGGTCAGGTAACACATGTCCATTTCTAATAATAATGCAAATTACTGCCTGGCAGTGTTAATCATCTAGAATACATTCCATTCAGAGAGGAATATCAATTTTATATGCTTCTCTGTTAAGGGTAACAGAGTTGGGTAGACCTATATTTCATTGGCTTTTTCCTGAAAATATAACAATGGTATTAAAACAAACAAACAAAACCAGACCAAAATACACATTAGGCCTAAACTTTCTAGCACTTTCATTTCCTATAAACAGCCCATTTTTCCCCCCAACTAAACAGTTCTGTTTAAAATCACATCTAGTTCTCTAGACACATTTCAGTCATTCTGAAGTTTCTTAGTCAGAGACTTTCCAAGTTTATGAGTGGTGGCATTTAAGACAAACTTTTTATTCTGGATAATCGGCCTTTTTGCAGGAATTCAAACACCTGGCTCTCTTCTCTCTCCAGGCTATGATTTGCCCTTCTGTCCTGTGCAAATTTATTCTCCTTGTAACATTTGAATTAGTTTCAATGTCTTATTTGTGGGGATGGATCCTCGTGTGGTGAAAAGAAACCTCATTTGATGGACTGCTGGGAGCAACTTCAGTTTTCATCAGAATGAAAAAGTTCTTTTTCCATTCTCTTGCTTATCTCATATTCATGGAGAAACTGAGAATATGTTTTGTATACTGGCTGCTTATCTGAAGCCAAATCAATGTCTTGAAACTTTGACTAATTCATTTACAGTGTGATCCTCATTTAAAGCCTACTAATCTATTGGAGCATTGATGATGACAGTGGTGTTGCAGATAGATACTGTGGGTCTGAGCAAGTCAGCTTGTCATTGTCTGGGACTGATTTGAAAGGGGCTACCACGTATCTGCTTGTGAGGGGGAAAGGCTCAGTCAGAAGGGGAAAAGACAGGGGCGCTTTGAAAGGCAGGAGGAGGTTCTGCTGGCAGTACTTAAGGTGAATAATATAATGTACTCTAAAGACTGAATGTCAAAAAGCAAAGTTACCCTTCATTCACGCTCAATTTAAAATATTCCTGTTAAATAATTGTTTTAATCAAAGGCATGTCAAGAACCACGTTCTTTCTCTGACAGTGACTGCAAAAGAAAGCCTCCAGGAAGAAGGCCAAGAATAGGTGAATGTTCTTCATTGTAGTTTATATGGATGCTTACTCCTGGGATTTGTGGATTCATTACTGTATCTAGAATACAGCAATATTCCCCATGTTTCCTATTCTCGTAACTTGATAGTACATCTGGGACTTCACCATTATTTCCAAGACGTGCCTTTTCAACATTTATTTGTTTGCATTAAAATTTATTTTGCAAGGAAATGCTCCTGAACTGCTCTTGAGGATTCTGCATTTTCAAACTTCATATGATAGTGTTAGAAACTATATGTAGCTTAGGACAGAGGCTTGTTTTTTCTCTTACTTCTCCTACATCTACCCCCCCAATCCCTCCCAAAAGCAACAGTCAAAATGTCAATAAATTCCTTCTAAGTTTTATTTAAATAATAAACTGATTCATAGCTTTTATGTGACTATGAACTACTTTCAAATTAGCATGGCAACACCACTAAATGAAAGCAATCAAATTCTGTTATCTCTTGCTGAAATCTTACATGTCCTTCTTAAAGACATTTAGAATTGCTGGTAGGAAAATAGATAAATACCTTGAAAAAAGAAAAAAAAAAAGTTCTTGCTTTCTGTACAGGCATTCT
The DNA here is from genome assembly GCF_015220075.1 of Falco rusticolus. Classification (NCBI taxonomy): domain Eukaryota; kingdom Metazoa; phylum Chordata; class Aves; order Falconiformes; family Falconidae; genus Falco; species Falco rusticolus. The sequence goes on along the minus strand of NC_051188.1, from coordinate 111,647,413 downwards.
TGTACCTGCTATATTAAAAAAAAATGTCTACAAGGCTTACAATGAGCATACAGTAAATAACTGGTTCTTTTTTCTCTTTTCTTTATTGGAGCCTATTGTTTGACTCAAAGTCCACTTAAGGCAGAAAATACCATTATCACACTGTGCAACAAGACACCTTAGTGCTATAATTGAGATTAGCTTTCAATCACTACAATTTGTGAATCAGTAATTTTAAGAGGCTTCACCAGTTTTTCCATGAGGAAGCAATCTACCCCCTGCTCACAAAGCAATGTTTTCTTTGGGAACATGGAAGACAGTGCAGCAGTTCTTTAAGAAGATTTAACCATTGAGACACAGCACATCAGGCCAAATATATTTATGAATTAATTTACACCTGAGATTAATTTGATCATAATTTTTGAGGCTCCATAAATAATGCCTTTCTCTGGACTTCAGAATGCAAGATAAAATATGTATCTAAATAGACTTTATACTTAGATAAAAGAACATTTTAAATAATGTGATACTTCTTGGTAGTATAGGATCAGGGAATCAGGTGTAAATTGCTATGTATCCTATTAGCCTAGTCCAATTTAAACAAGGTAATAGTGCAACCTATATATTTCAGGACTGACTTCAAAGCAGGTAAAGCCACAGCAGAATTTGAAGACACAGATTTAAAATGGGGAGTTAAAAAAGCCAGATGTATAATCAATTTATCTATCTAAAATATTTAGGCAGAGTTTAATTTCAGCCCTAGAACTGATTCAGTCTATTCCGTGATGAGCTAGATAGTTAAATCTGCTCCTGAAAAGAGATGTTTGCCTCCTTGTGTCCTGCAAGAGGTCTCAACTAATGGACATACTCAGAATATAAATACCACATGTGTGCAAAAGATTAGTCTCGCTGGAAGATGTAGTGTCCAAACTCACGTTTTTCCCTCCCAGGCAGTGGTCTAATTATCAATTTATATATTGTTCTCTGTGTGCATAGGAAAGAGGAAGAGGATGCTTTCCATTCTCACCTGCTAAGTTGGTTTGGTTAGCAGAAAGCCGGGAAAAATTTACTAGATCAGAAGATACAGAATAAAAAGTTATAATGACATTTTGTCGTGTTAAGTGCTGAAGGGTGAAGATCTGGACTAAAATTAATTCTGTTATTTTACAGTCTCTTCCATATCTTGAACGTTTGTCAGTATAAAATGGGCAGGGAATGCTACCACATCTTCCTCCCATGTAATGCTGTACGAAGAAGTAAATCCTTAATTTTTATAGAAATTTCTTATAAACCCATATTGCAGCAATTGAATTATAGACCTGAAGTGGAGGTCGGCTTCTCCTTGCAGCCTGGAATTAGATGCCTGAATCTCAGATGGGGTTGGTGGGGAGAAGAGATGGTAGCATAAAACCTCATTTTTATTTTCCCTTTTGTTTATTCTAGAACATACTATGTTAACATTCAAGTTATTGCTATTCTCATTCTGAATCATTTAACCCTTTCCATCTATTGTGTAAAAGATTTTGATGCCTGATGGGAAGCAATGTGTTCATTTGCCTTCCAGGCCCATGTAAACACTGACACTGGAGTGCTCAGGGTTTAACCTTTGGGTATGTGTACGGAGAGCAGTGCAATGCTGTGCAGGCATGCTGGCAGGGCTCCTGCCAGCTGAAAGGCCATATTGGTACTCCAGATTTAATTTGTCAGAAGTCTGGTAGCCCTAGAAACCCTGCAAGCCACTGATGGAGGCACCATTCCCTGCACTGGAAGGGAGTTTTCAGAACTAACATTGCACAATCTCCAAAACCTTGAGTGTATTTTTAGCTGTCCACAGAAATGAAGCTTTCTGCTTCTATTTCAGTGTAGGAAAACAGAACAAAAATAATTTGAAGGGAAACTTTTTTTTTTTTTTTAAATTTATGTCTCAAATCAATTAAAACCTTTTCCTAATAACTGCTTAGATTTGAAGAACTTAAAAATTCCAAGTAAATGAGCTCACATAATTTTAACTTAAAGAATCACCTGTGGAATAATCTGAATCACTAGCTTCTTAAACTACTTTTGAAAAACTAGAAAAATTCTTAAGTACTGTTACAGCACTTAAAGAGAATGTAGGAAGCCAAGAAAGATTAGCCTGACACATAAAATAATGGAAAGGTAATTTATGGGGTCTGTAAACAAAATAAGTAGTGGCTAGATTGTAATGTTAGCCAGAATGGTTTGATATGTTTTCCACCAAGATTAAAAGTCTGACTGATAAAAGCAAATCTGTTGATCTAGTATATTTGATTTTCTCCAGACATTCGATTTGATACTGCGTGACATTAAGGTTCAGAAGTTTACATATGTATATAAGGAACTGATTAGACAGATTAAAGACTTGACATATCTTGAGAGGTAGCTATTGAGAAGGATTGGATGATATCCACTACGGTTCATAGAGCTCGGAGCTTGTTTGCTGTGTTATATTTCTATCAGTGATCCAGATGATGCTCTACAACCCTGCTGGTGAAGCTTAGAGATAATAAAGATCCCTGCGATAAGATATAGCACAAAGCCAAGGAAATCTGAACCACTTGGATAGAGGATCAGTTCCAAGAAAAAGGTCTTTAATTTAGCCAAATGCAAGGTAATGCATCTGGAAAAGGTATTCTGTCTTGGGAACTCCCTTAATTCACTGATGGATATATGAGTAAATCTGGATAATCACCTCAATATGAGCTCCCAAGTCTTACTAGTACACAGTTGAGCACCTGAATGACATTGCTGTTGAGGACAACTCACAATTGCTTGATACCTAGAGAGTGAAAAGGTATGTTTTTCTAAGAGCTATTACATAATTCACCTTTTGGAAGAAATTGTGTTTCCCATACAGTTATCGATTTTGAGCCTTATTTCCACTTTGGGGTGGGGGGATAGTGTTCTCAAAATAATTTACCTGAACTGAGGGTTTGCCTGGAGCCTAGTCACAAATTTAGATTTTCTTGTGTTTACTTGTGTTTGAAAAAACTTGTGTTTAACTGGATAAGACTCATCAAAGCACCAGTCAAATTAGTATCATTATAACAAAATAAAAAAATCATGTCACTCTTTCTGATCAAAATAAGGTGTGGACCACACCATTATCTAAGAGTAAGAGCTAACATTTTAAGCAGGATGGATGGTACCTTATACTGTAATTACTGTGTTTGAGGAGAGAAAATTTGGGATGGTGCAAGAAGATGAAGTAATGGAGAATGAGTTGTAATAAGGACTTTGGTTTGGGGTTTGTTGTTGTTTTGTTTCTTTTCCTAACAAACATGGAATTTGTTTTTTTTGAGGGAGGATCTCAGACTCCAGTCCGATTCACACTTTTAGGATTATTATCACATGTGGTCTCTGTGTCTAAAACCATGGAAAGAAAAATAATAAATTGAAGGCCGTATGTTACAAGCTTTGGCAATGTTCAAAGATATTGCCAGGACTTCAGTTTTACATATACTTTTTCTTGTGCATACACTTTTACACATTCAATTTTTAAGTTTCAGAATTTGACAAAATTTGTACTGATCTCCAAGGAAATGGCAAAATTCATCCCTCTGACTCCTGTTGTCAAATCTTTGTTCCATTGCATGTTATTTGAGGATTTCTTGAATTTGAGGTGCTTTGGGAGGGGCCAGGGAGGAGAAAGATGAGGAGAGTTTTTATTTTGTAAAGTTATGACCAATCATAGATTCCAGCAGGTTTAAAGTTCTGCACCCTTCTACCTATAAGTGGCAAATGTGAGGCAATTTTAATATAAAGTTTGGTTATAATTAATTTCTCAGAATGTGTAAATAAAGGACAATTAGTGAAACTTGATCTCTTGCAGTCTTCAAATGGTTACAGTTACATCAATGTGATTGTATTAAACAGACTATCATAATAGACACAATACAGGCATAGATTCTATGATATTTTAACAAGGAATTTATGACAGAAACAAATTTTTTGCATTATCAAGTCTAAGTCCCTAGATAATATGTGCAGCCATAATATGCAAATTATTTCAGACTTGTTACTTAAAACCCCCACAATTAAATTCCTGTATTTGCAGGAAAAAACCACACACATCACAAATAAACAAATATCCCTTTATTGTAACATTTGTTTAGCAGTGATCCATGTTTTATCTGCATAGCTACAAAATGTTTACACTGGGGCTTCCAGTTCATAAATCCTTAGTTTTATGCAAGCTTAATGACAGCCAGTCTTGCCAAAGTTTGCATTTATTATCCATTTTGAAAAATTGGTCATGACAAATGCTAGTTTGTTCTGAGACACCAAGTTTCCCTTCCTTCATTGTCTATTCTCCTGATTGTAGAAATGGTAGACTTCAATATCGAATAAAGCTTTAATAATTCAATGTTGATTAATTAAGGGTGTTTTTTTGACACCCCATGCTCTTACTGAGAGAGACCTTGTGCCTGAGAGGTCCTATGATTTCAAGGTGTTACTCCCAGAAAAAAAATGCTAATCAATAAGATAAAGGGTATCAGACCTAAATAATTAACGGTGTTAAGTAGGAAAAATAGCTGTATGATGCCCTTGGTATTTTTCTCTCTTTAAACAATGGTAAAGACACAGGAGAACATGCAAGGCATGCAAATCTTGAGTGTTTTTTTAAACATTTTAAATTTTTAAAAATTCCCTTCTGTAGCTTTTCAGGTCATCTCCTGAAGTTTAGTGTACTTAACTTATTTAAGAGGTTGTTTTCTTCTTATTTGTACCCTTCTTTCTACTCATTCTTTTTGGTACAGCTCATGTTTTATGCAGAGTTTCTTTCATATACTTAAACAGGCCTTCTGGTACGTGTAGGAGATTTCACATTAGGACTTTACATCTCTGTTTAACAAAGCAGAAGCACCTGTACTTGTACATATTTGGCTGGTGTCAACAAGCTCCATGGTTAGTTGGAAATTAGGGATTAATTTGGCCAGTGTTTAAGAGTGTCATTACATAAAAGTAATTTCTGTATTTGTGATCCTCCAGATTTTGTGCCCGTGTAATTATATTTCTTGGTTGTTTTTTGGTGGTTTTTTTTTTTTTAACTTCCTTCTTTACCTGCCTTTACTCTTTGATCTGGCTCACTTTTTTCATCATAATGCTCTTCAAACATTCCTCTGTAATGTGTCTGTACGCTTAACTACAATCAATCTTCCATTAGTCATTCATCAGGCTGAGTATCCCTGATGCTATAGGCTGACAAACAAATCCCCTTTTCCTCTGAATATACAACACTTGAAGGAAACAAAACAGTAATGGTGAGAACACTAATTCCTACTGATTTAAAAGACCTCTAATTCCCATTAATTTGTTTGGGACAAATGATTACTTCATCACATAGCTTACAAGGACTGATCTATCAGGTAGTGTTGACTGGAGTAGTTGGGTACCTAACTAGATGGTTTACAGAAATTACTCTTTAACAAGATTATTGTTACGAAACAAATTTAGATTAGGATTTGTGTGTGTGTGATCAGTGTCTTACGTGTCTGTTTTGGAAGCTTAGCATGGTCTAGACAGATCAACTTGCTAAGATATCCCCCTTGACTGAAAGAAAAGATGTCTTCTTATTACTTTCAGTATGGAGTGGATTTAGTGTAATTTACCCACTTTTAGCAACAATAATTTGTAGGTGCCGTACCTCAAAAACCAACTCAAATGTAGACTAAATCCTGTCCCATCTACCTGTCTTACTGCTCATATTTAGAGTGGGAAGAGGAGGGAGGAGAAACATGGCATTTCTGTGGGAAAATAAATATAGTTGGAAAAAGGTCCCGTTGAATAAAGAAAACGAGGAAAGAAAAGCAGCTGTTCCAACACTGGTGAGTGTTTACATTCTGAAAAGAAAAGCCCTGACAGACAAGGCAGAGTAAGATTTTAGCTGATTGCCTTTAATATGTATCCTTGATGCGGACAATGAGCTGATCACATGATTCTATGATTTATTATGCAAATGCTCTTGCAATGAAAAGGAGATGGGAAACATGGGGAAGTACTAAGGTAGGACTTCTCCAAAAACAGACCTTACTTGTTTAAACAATATTTCTGCTTCTGCACTGTGCAGAGCACAACGGTTAGATATCACAGGGTATCTATAAGTACTTAATGTTGATAGGGATAATATTCAAATGGCAATATATATCAAATTATTGAGGAGCTACTTTAATGAAGGATGAGCAATCTGAGAAAGACAGTGGTAACTACATTCACATATAATGCTATAATAGGTTACTGCAGAAATTCTCATATGCTGTCTCTCAGCTCTATTACAATGCTCATTAGAGCTGTTGTACTGTGTATTTCACTTTTTAATAGGTCTTCCCTTTGGTTGTGAGAAAACATAATTATATGACTCCAAAGCAGGATCTTCCTTGCCATGTCACCCTCCCCTCTGCTGTAATTACATCCCCTTGCTAGCCCTTGGTGGCAGATTGTTTAGGCGGGAGCTAGCCTGGCAGAGGTGGCAGCTTGGTCTTTTCATAGGCTGTTCATCAAAAAGGGAAGAAGAACCATTGATCTTTTCATATCAGATTCCTTAGATGAGTTCTCTTTTAGCAAAGTTGGTAAATTCATGCCCACTTGTGTGGACCTTTGCCAAAACAGGCTTACACTGTTATAAAATTGGCAAATTCCCCCTTCCTTAAACACACTTGACATTCTTCAAACTGTTATACCACAAACCGGTGGTGAGAGAGAATGCAGTTCTGCTGAGATACCAAATATGCACATACAGAAATGTATAAGGAATCTGAATTTCAAATGGAGAAAGTGAAAGTAGAATTTCTGATACTGGAAGGAAATAATATTGTCTTAATTAATTTACTATCAGTTGTGTCCTGATGTTCTAGTCATTCTGATCCTCTCTTCTGTCCTATAACTCTGTTAACAGTTTTTGCAGACATTATCTATGCAATTGATGTCTATAACTTTATTAAAACATTCTGCAAAACCAGGCATGCTGGTTAAGTATTTTCTTGATTTCACTCCAAAACATTGGACCATCCTAAGTTCAGAAGGTAGTGCAGAATGACTTTTGGGTAGAAAACATATATTCAAAATACAATTTTTCTGTAGAGAAATTTAAACAGAATCTTGGGTTCAAAATCTTTGCTTTGATAGCATGTTGACAGAATTTCTTGCTTCTCCTTGTAGAAATTGTCATGTGGAACTTTAAGTTATTCAGAAAACTATATTCCAGAGCATAAGGCAGACTAGATTTCCCTCACCCACCTTTAAAATAAAGATGAGATTAATCTCAATGTGGTGCTCAGGTCTTTCTTTTACTCTTTTCAGAGGCAGAGCTATGTCAGATGATCTAGCTCTTACTCTAAAGGCCTGGCTTGTTTTGTGTGTGACACACTACTTGTTGATTTCTCAAGAGTCAAGATATTTTGGAACCTGCAGTTCCTGACTAATCAGTAGACTCAAAGCAAGACTGCCTGGAAGAGGAAGCACATTGACATAATAAAGTATGAAGGAAAGCTTGGGAAAATGCCAAATAATTCAGAAGGAAAAGTAAGACAGTGGCTGCACTGAAGTAATTCCTGCTTTCTGAGATGGAAGGGCAAAAACATATGTATCTTTAAGTGCCTTCCCAGCTCAGCAATGATACCAGGAAAGAACAGTGGGGTATCTCTAAAAATTGAAAGTCGAGGCTTTCCTTTCACCGAAGTGTGAGGCTGGGATCCATAAACAAACAAAAAACATCTCAGGAAGGGGTATCTTCTTGTTTTGGTTGGTGGGCTAATCTAAGCAATTAGAAAGGGGAATTTAAACATATGCAGTACTGAGAGTGGAAAGAAAAGCACTGATCAGCAAGAAACTAAAGTAACATATATATTTAATTTTGGATAGCCAAACCCCTCACAATCTCTTAAGGCATCTGATTATGATGATAATACGAGAGCACAAGCTTATATTTTTAAATTGTATTGCATCTGTTCTTACTGGACGCAGAAGAATAAGACTCCCTTTGGAGCCATCTCTGCAGTGCTGTGGTTTCATTGTTTTTATGGTTCAACACTTGCATCATTATAGGAACATCATACTAATAATCAAATGGGGTATTTTTACTTCTTCTCCTCCCTCCTGACCAAGGACCCATATACACACGCCTATGTTAAGGTGCTAAAGAACGGTTTTCGATGTTTATCATACCCTTATTTCACTGACTCAGACAAGTGTGTATATTTTTCATCTGTCAGTTTGCTACCATAAGTCAGGGCTATAGTGACATCGGGATGTTAAAAAATCATTTGGCTTTCACATTCTACAATTTAAAGCTGTAGATGAATAAAGTAAATCATGTATACCTCCTTTAAAATACTCATAATAATCTGTTCTTAAAATCAAAACCAAACCCATACTGTACCAGAGGTGCATGGGCTTCTAATATTTTGCCTGCATCAGCAAATTTAGACATATATTTTGTAACTTGTATCCTCTAAAAGTATCCTTTCACACTTTGCAGCATGCATTTATCTGTCTGTCTGAAACAGGGAAAGAAAGAAAAAAATGCATGTGATGCTTTAAGTTCGGTAATTAGTTGACCTTGTATCCTAACTTGTGTTACTGAATCTTTTTACTACTTTTTATGTTTCAAGACTGTGCAACAAACTTAATTTTTCATTGCCTACTTTTGCCTAGTTAATGATAGAATTTTCTTTTTCTCATTATAAGTACTTTGTTTTTATTATTTACTTCTTTACAAATAGCTTCTTCTGTTGTTTGGGTGTACTGCATTGTTTCCCCATTATTTTCAGAAGTCTCTGTGACTTCTAAATTTGGAGGAACCTATTCCATGGCTCTGAAAAAGCATCTGTTATATATAATTTGTTTACTGGATACGCCAGGTGGGATATCTACCAGATTCTAGAAGATAATCCAGCAGAATAGCATTTCTGTATTCAGGGATTTTGGCCCATTAATATTGCTATGGTTTCCAAGATGTGGTAGAAATTTTCAAAACCTGAGGTGTGTGCATAGTCTATTATCTGCATGGTAACCATGACATGAGTTTGTTCACAATAGAAATCACAAATAATTAAATAAGCTATGCAGTTCTTAAATTGACAATTAAATAGCTGAGTGAGTGTAAATGAATCAGGTATTCAGTTTTTGTTTCTGGACTCTCTTCATCTTTCTGTGGGTTGCATTCACACATTGCATGAATCTGAGGCTTCTGGAAACAGGGGAGTTGGACTGTAAGAAGGAAGAAGTTGGAAGAGTAGCATAAGAGGGAGATCTTTGTCTTGTGAGTCATCTTCCCTAACACTGAAAAGCATCGGAGTCGAGAGTGATACAATATTACAATTTGGTGAATTACATGAAATCTGTGACAACTGCTGGACAGGCGAATTGGCAACACTGTGCCATATGAACTCTGTTAATAATTTAATGGCTGGATTTTCTGCAAAAAATTTTTATAAAGCTTACTCCATTCCACTGGGAGATCATTAAATTGGGTATTTTGCATTGATGAAGGCTAAAATAGAGCTCTAAAGAATTTGTCCTCTGGCAGAGTAGAAATGGACAGGATCTAACCCCATCAAATTAACGAGGACTGAAAGTCAAGGCTATTTATGACCAGGAGGTGTCAGACTAGTAGATAAAAGTCTCCACTTCCAAAGCACTACTGCATTATTTCTATTTAGTGTCACAAAGATACCAGATTTTAGCTTGGATCCTAGAGAAAAAAAGGACCCTGAGCTGTTCTTGTGTCCTTTGACAACGCATTATGAAGTTCACGGTGCAGTTGCATGTCATATAACTCCTCTGTAGCTGAAAGGGGGGTTTACATTTTAAGTTTGTTGAGCTTCACTAACGCCAAAGTACACTTTAAAATATGCTATAACTTGGCAGAAATCCAGTGAGCTGGAATTTAAAAGGGCTTTTAGTAACACGTGACAAGGTGGTAATGAAAGACGAGTTGTTAAATCAGAGTCATCAGGGCTCCTATCTTCCTTAGAAGTTTAGCTTCTCCTGTATCCCCCCTCCAATTTTATGAGCTCTTCTTTTAGTGATCTCCAGTTCCTCAGAGATGTTAGAAGTCACTATAGTGCAGTTTTTGTGTGATTATATAAAACTGCTCACACCAGAGTCCTTATTCTTTTCATTCACCAGGACACTAGAACGTAAACAGTTCCCTGACAGGCGAACCAATCTTCTCCATTTCTTTAAACTGTAATCATTCCTTCCTGCCTTCCTTATTTATCCTCACACTCCTTCTGTTCCGTAGTGCTTCTGTCTTTCCCATGTTTCAGCTTCTTTTTAAAATGTCTTGTTACAAAGCATATGCAGTCAGTGGTTTATGGTCTAATATGAAGTAGTAGCTTATTGAATATTTCCATGCTAGACTTCAGCCCCCACGCCTTGATCTGTCCTCACCCCATCTCTTACTTGCAAGAAGTGACATTTTTGTTGAACCTTAATCTTTGACAACAAATAGTTCCTCTTTATGTAGCTTGCATTTCAATTAATAATATTGTTACACCGTTACTTTAGGTTGTGACCAATGAATTTCAAACAAAAAACTCCAAGTAGTCTGTATAATATAAAATAACAAATTAACTAGATTTTCTAAGGATGAAATTGCAAATCCACGAAAATGCTGGTGTTGATGAAGGTGAAGCTTTGGGAATACGATATGTGTAGACAAAGTTTGTACATTTTATCCTGTTTGTGAAGCATACCACTACTGCATATGCGGGAAAATGCACCCCCAGGTAGGGATATTCAGTGCATAATTTATTTCTGTTTTTTTAAAGTACTCCTGTTTTACTTTTTTTTTTTCACATGGGCCTTCATGCTACTTCTCAGTTACAGTATGAATACTAATTACATTTATATTTCACTGACAAGAATTAAAGGTAAAAATGTGTAAACCTTTACAAATATAGAAAACCTGTTGCATGTTATATGAAAAGGTAACTAAGGTGAAAGGAGAAACACTGATTCCATTATACTGCCCTAGAAATATAACAAAAATTGAAGATGCTTTTTGTTGTTTGATTGTTTGTTTGCTTTTTTAAGAGGTTGCCACTGAATTCTAGAGATATGTGGTATCTGAATATCAAATATGTCTACTTAGCTACTTCTAGATGAAGAGATGAAGGGTTAATTGAAAAATCTACATATTCTGGTCACCATTAGGTATTTCCTCAACTTTTGCACTGTTAAGATGTTAAAAAGAAATTAAATCCTGTATTCTAATATTTCAAGACACATATTTTCAATAAATATCAATACAAAAATCTGCATATTGTTGGTTAAGTGGGGTTCGATTCATTCTTTCCTTTTACTGATTTGTGAAAAGCCTAGGCACTGTGAAAGTAGATACTGAATTTCTGGAAATAAGGAACAGGGCGTCAGTCTGTAGCAGTCCTTCGCCAGGTGGTAGAGCAGCTTGTTGCAGCAGTTAAAAGTCAGAGCCATATGGCTCTGATCCACTGCAACTGCTACAATGGAAAGAAAAGTTTAAAAAACAGAAAAAAAGATGAATGAATGAGTGAAGAAGTAGTCAGTTACTTTGATGAATGTGACAAGGTCTGCTCTGAAAAACGAAATAGTCTCAATCTGTAGAGTTTGATAAGCATCTACTTTGAAAAGAATAAACAAACAGTGTCTTTCAGCTCCAGAAAGACATTTAGGCAGATGGACCCTTATGCCTCTGTGACTTCTCAACAAAATTGATGGATATATAAGCATAGAGGTTCACATAGCCTGATATTCCAGTCTATCATAGGGAATAACCCAGTATGGAAGGGGCCCGGTGTGGAGGCTATGGTCAGTTTCTGTCCTTGGCAGAAGTAATGATGAATAGGAGAACTGAACCAGCTAATCAACTTGTACATGCTGGCTGGATTCAATGGAAGTCAAAAGAATTATACTGATTACACCAAATTAAGCTGTAGTCCAAATTCAGTGTTGGTGTTTGAATTTCATAGATGGATACAGTTTTAGTACCTTCCCTCTTCCCACCAATCCCAAAGCATTTACAGTTAATAATTTAATAGAGTATCTCTGTGCCACCTTGCACCTTTGTAACAGTTTTCTGAAAGTCTTGGCAAATACCTTAAAAGTATTCTTCTTGGATTTATACTATGAAAGATATAGTCTCCTTGAAAAAGATGGAAAGGAAGACTAAAACATTTTATAAAGAAAACAACAAAATTTGACAAAAAATGCTGCCTGACAAGATGGTAAATTTGCCCCTGTTTTGAGATGAACATAACTAGACCCCCTTGATCCTCAAGGAAGACTGAGACACTTTAAAATCTGTAACCCAGGTGCTATTAGAATAAAGCAGTAGGATGCTTATCCTTTCGATCTCAAACTGTGTAGTTCGGCGTAAAATGGGCTCATCTACACTTCCATTCCTACCCACTGTGTCTGCTTGCAGGTTCTGGCCTTAGTCCTTCAGAATTTCTACTTTCTTCATTGTAGCAAATGAATCTGGCAAATGTAGCAAATATGCCCAGCCTTCCTGAGTGTTCTTGCAGGTCCCTTCTGCGTCCCTGCTGCTGCTGTTGGGCTCCTTGCTACAGCCTCCGCATCGGGTGCTGTGTTTCTCCTCTGACTCTTGAGTCCTGCACACAGTAACCTCCAAAAATTTTGCTCAGAGCAAGCTCAATTGTTTGCCAAGGATCCCCTAAAGGGTTTCACCCCATCAGTTACTTCTTCAAAAGACGTAACAGATAAATAAGAACACACTGAGAAGACCAATATAGTCCATTTCCACAGCAGCTACTCTTCTACAGAGCAGAGTTATATCTGCTAAACCTCTGCTGTATTTCTTCTCAGAAAAGTTTATTTCTGATTATGTAAGAATTTTACCCTGGAAAGACCTGTGTGCTTAACTTTAGATATTGAACAGTGTTATTTTCTCCAAACCCTAGTTTCAAAAAACCTCAGTCTCACCTAAACTTGCATTTTCAAATGAAGTTGAGTATATATATTAAGGTTGAGTGCTGGTAAGATTAAAAATAATAATAATAAAAAAAAAAAGCAAACAAACACAGATTATTATTTTGTAAGTCATGTTAAATTTCTATGTTTTTAAAATTATGAGTTACCCAACCTAATATCACATTATATATATTGGATAGAAAACAGGAACAGAAAGTGTTATATCTGTGCTTTGTGCTAGGATTGCATTTTATGAGCGCAGCTTTAAGTTGGTACCTTCTTATGTTCAGAACTGAGATGCAGTAGTTACAAAGAATTTTAGAAACTTTTAGGGAGAGAGTAAATTTTTTCAGCCTGTGTGACTTATGCCCCTCCTTGCTCAACTAGTTACATAAAGACAATGAAGCACGACTCAGAAATTTTAGATTCCTTAAAAAATCCCAATGTAAAACTACACTTTTCTCCCACTAATTATATTAATCAGATTTTAATACTTAATAAAAAATATTGTATTATTTATGTTAAATAATAGTACTGATATTCAGAGCGAAGAGGTAATAAGTATCCATGTAGTTCTAAGTCTTTTGCACTTGTCTTATTCCTGCATTACTAATCCACGAAGATAAGAGAGAGGGAGGGTCAGAAGGTTTGAGAAAATTTACTTTTTATGACAGTTGAGCACCTTTGTTAGAAAAGTTTGGTATGATTGCATGCAACAAATGTTGCAATGTAGCAATGTTCACACTTGCGATTGTCTTAACTATCGTCCAGTGAGGATCCCTCTACGTAGGTCTGATTCAGTTTTGCTTTGCCCAGCCTGGTTTTTCTTGTGGTTCTACTATGAATTCCACTTTCAGATTAGGATAGTATTAGGATACGCTTTCTGTGATAGATGATACTTTAAATTGGTGACTTGGAAGCTGAATCCAGCTGAAACTGGGTTTCCATTAATGTCACCCTAGAGAACTTTGTGAACCAAAACTATTTTGTTCTAACAGTGCTTACCCTACCCTCATGTACTTTCTTACCTCTTTTTGACAACAAAACCAAAATATGCATAAATTTGAAAAAACACAAGAAGGTAGCATGTTTCTGAAGACTTAGGAGTGAGATTTGAGTCATACATGTATTCATTTTTCTTTTAGAACTGAATGTGCAAGTTATGTACACCAAATCTGGGTGCCATGAAAGACCTTAGAAAGGAATTTGGTGTCCCCCTCAGGTTTCCCCAGTCTATTAGAGAAGGACTTGGGTATTTGAAAAATGAGACTGAATTAGTGTCTGAATTCTAGACCGTAACTTTTTTGGGTTTTTTCCCCCCTTTTCATTTACCTCCTGCCATGTCTTCTATTACAAAGGTGATACACCAAAGAAATGTGATGGTTTGTGCCAGACTGATTAATTCTCATAAGTGAGTGCAGAATGCTTTAAAATATTAGTTTGAGAAAGCATTCAGATTGTTTGCTTTTCCAAACTGACTTTCACTTATGCAGTGAAATATGCTTATGCATGTTAGATTAATAAAAGACTAAGATACCTCTCAAATAATGAAAAGAAGTGACACAAGAGAGAAAATGTACCTATTTGAGATATTGAAAGTACGCTTATTAGTTTGGATCTGTAGTTGCAACTAAGGAGCTAGACAATTCATGCACAATACTTCACGGTTACAAGTCTTTTTACTACCAGTAGAGCAGTCATAGGCAACATAGCATGTTTGCTGGTATCCTGATGTCTTTCTCTGGCAATGATCAGACATGAGGCTATGGAATATCAATCTTTTTTAAAATAACTTCCTAACCTTGAAGATAAAAATCATACTCCATTTTCTTCATTTTTATGACTTTGTCCATGGCTCATTTAACCCTGCAGTACTCTTTCCAATGCTTTTGGGGAGGGCTGGAATAAGATAGTCCTGGTTATAGATATTGTTGCCTGGTGAACATAATTTGGTTACCTTTAGGCTAACGTTCTAGGCAGTTATCCTAAACTGACATACTTAGAAACATATTTGATGACTATGCAGCACTGACCGTTTGTAATATTGCAAAAATATTAAAAGGGAAGAGTTTATGGCTATGTTTGAAGCAGCTGACAAATCTTTTAAGTGAAAATATACAGCACTGCTGTCTTACAAATTAAAAGGAAGAGGGATTTTATGTGTTATAGAAATACATTTTGCAAAGACCTAGCAACATCATCATGCATTCAAAGTTCCTAGCTAACAAAAGTATTGGATTATATTGGATTTTATTATAGTCCCACAGTCATACCAAATTGACAATTCTACATCCAAGAAATCCAGCAACTCTTGAAGAATTCTCCCTCTTCATAGAAAAAAACTCAGTAAGAAGAAGGGTATAAAATGAAATATTTAACATGTAGAAAAGATCACAATTCCCATATGTGCTATTCCTCCTCTGTCATGACCCACAAGTGGCATTTTAAAGTTTTAATCCAGATCTTTGAATATGACTAAATAAAAAAAATAATCCAGAGTTACACAAATTGTGATTTTTTTACAACATCATCATCTTGGTAATATTGCCAAATCAATGTTGTGTTAATTTGACAATTGTAGCTCTTAAATTTGTTTTATGCTTTGGTTCGAAGCTTGTAATGCACTAAGTAGGCTAAGATCCCAGTAATTTTAATTAGAGAAAATGCAAATTGCATCTCTCCTATCCAAGTGTAAAAAAGCTGATTCAACAGGTTCCTAACTGTTGTTTTAGTATTTCCATAATGTGACTGCAAGAAAAAAGTGCTTTTTTCTTTATCACAAAAATACCTCAATCAGATTTGTCAATAATGCATCATGTAGCTATTGGGCCAACATGAGTAAATTTTGATTATTAGGTACAAAGGTGTTTGAAAGGAAAAGTGATAATATGCTGATGATATAGTCACTATATTGACACTTTTGGAAATCTGAGACAGAGGAGTAGTTTTGTTCAAATAAGAGCTTAATTAAAATATAAAGGCTTGCTCTTTTGAGAAATGAGACACTGGAAAGCGCTTAGTGAAACAGGTTCTTTATGGTGTAAAAGTTGGGGAAAATCTATGCTTCTGGTCTTTCTAATGCTTATCTAGGATCATGGATCAACAAATATGCACTGAATACTCCAGGTACTATCAGCTGTTAAAATTAAGCAAGGTGCCCAAAGAGAGAAAATAATTGCTTTTTAAAATTTTTTTTTTTTCCCCCAAATGTTACTTGCTGCCAATTTTAGGCTTGCATGTCCAGCATTAACATATAATAATGCTAATGGTACACATATTTCTAATTAACTGTACCAAAAACTTTCCCGGTTTTGTCTTCTGTTCTTATAGGAGCTGAGCATCTGATTCTCCATACAAAGATTAAATGACAATGTATACTTTGAAAGAGCTTTAATGTACTGTACCATAGTAACATCTATCTTGATATTATGGTTATTATGCAACTCTTAATCCTTTCAGTGCAGTGCAACCATTCAATAGCAAAAAGCAAGGGAAGCAGGATGTGTTATCCTGCTGCTATTGTTAGAGAAATAACATTAACTGATAAACAGATGAGGATTTTTGGGATAACTAAATTATGCCTAGTATTTTAATATGCAACGTAGGATAAACAGATGTAATGTGAAGGGCACCACAATGACATTAATGTGCTATCCAAAATATAATTTGAGAGTAATTTCATCCATGTAATGTTTTGTTTAAAATGTTTTATGGAATATAAGAGAAGGAATATTTACTTCTTTCTAAGATTTATATAAGCCTTTTCTCTTTTTCCTGAGGTCAGCTGCCTGACTAAATAAATGTACTTTTATAAAGCAAGGTGGCAGCAAGAATCTTCTGACAGAAAAAAATGGTCTAGTATGCTCATTTTTCATGAGTACAGCAAAAAGATGAGATGCTAGCCATGACCACATTCTGCCTCAGTTCCTTCTTTCTACATATTGTACCCACCTTTACCCAATAGTACTTATGGTCTGATTTTGTATTAAAATTCTCAAATTCTGTGAAACTCATCAGTGTTTTGTAATGAAGCATTTTAGCTCAGGTGCTGAAGAAAACCTCATGGTTAATATAGCTTTCAATAACTCTTTCATCATGCATAAGATTTAAATCGTATGTGCTTGGGGATGTATTTATAGAAGGTAGATTGGATCATCTTTTATGTCCATCTAATGTTGTTCGGTGCATATTCACTTTCTAAATAAAGTAATTTTTATCTCTGCTGGTCTTGTTGGAAAGAGAAGTCTCTGATGGAGTCATTTACTTTAGTAAGAACATAGATTTTCTTTTAACTGTGGTTGCCAGCCTATAGGAATTACTTTCCTTGATATATATGCCTTTTTAAAAAATAGCATAGAAGCAAAAAGCATTTAGGAAACATCTTGAGAATAAGACCTCTCTACCTGTGACTGCTAGAGGGGAACTAAGCAATCTTCAAAGTTTTTAAAATAAGAATCAATAGAAAACCTGTCAGCCACTGGCAACTTATTTACAGGAAAAAATGGATGTCTTTCAAAATTTCTTTAGTCTTTATACAGGTGACTTCTTGCTTTAATCTCTTTTAGGACGCTAAAACTTTTTCAATAATTTTTAGCTTTTGTTAATAAATATCTTCCGTGAAGGTACAAGTTTTTACACACATCAAGGATTTTCTGAAAATCCAATTTTCTGATGATATTTTAAATGATTCAAATTCTTTCCTGTGTTTTTGGCTTTTTCATGTGAAGCTAATAGTGTATTATCCACTTTGTCTGTTCTGTAACTGACCTGTTTGCACTATTTCACTCTTACCTAAGACTAATGCATCTGGGATCCCATCTTGAGAACTAGAGGACTAATAGCTCTCAGATAATTTTGAAAATCTACTTTTAAATTCTAAGGCATTGTCTAGACTGGGATTATTGTTTTAAATGTGTTTGTTGGCTACTTCTGATGCGTTCTTCCATATCAGATAAGGGAGGTGTGTGTGTTTGCTAACATTCTGCATTCCTCCTTTTGTTTGTGTGCAACTATTTGTATGAAAAGCAATATATGCCATTTCTATTCATTCATATGTATCACCTATTTCCCACAAGTAAGTAAGGTAGCTGCGAGGGGATGCATAATTAAATCCCTTGTGTGTATGTATGTGTGTGTATGCGCAGAATATAATTAATTGATCTCTGCAAACAAGACCAATAGAATATCTATTTTGATGGAAATTTATCACTTCAATCTTGTTGTAACAGAAAGTAAACCATGATTAGAAGAGGGAAAGTTTTTAGAATGTTTGGAAATAGTATATAAGTAGAAATCACAATATTACATAAGTAGAAATTATAATATTGCCAGAATCATTTTGATGCAGCACAATATGGAATTAACTAAGAATCCTACTATTAGTAATACTGAAAATGTGTATTTCAAGGATAAAAAAATGATTTTGATATTATGATAGGAATATGCCATATGTTCAAAATTCTGACTGGGGACTTGAATTCCATAAAGTATTATCCAACTCCAGTTCAACTTGAGAAAGGAAGAAAGGAAGACAGAAAGAGAATTGATAAATTTCTGGACATGAGTCTGTGCATCTTAACACATACTTACAAAACTAGATACCATTTTAAAAGCATTTTATGTTATGCTTTTAAAAATAAACCTAAAAAAATGTTTGAACTATCTGTTTATTTGGAATACATATATTTACCATTATGATAGAAGATATGAACACTAAAATATGTGACGCTAGCAACTGAGACGTATCTGTGAGGAGGGAAGTTGGATGGGAAGAGAAGTGAGAAGGGCTACTGAAAAGTAAAATGCCTCTTCTGTACCTCCTATACATGGCAGAGACGACTGGGAGCTGTGTTACACAACAACTTCTTGTCTGGGAATGGCTGGTGGGCATGCAGGGAGCTGGCTGTTACACCTTCGTATCTATTGCATTCTCATATTTTTCATAACTACTGTTATTGACACTCCTAGGCTATTAATATCCTTAGTGGATAATGTTTGCAATCTGACAATGCTGATTTGACAGAACAGAGCTATATGCTGTCCTGGTTATACTGCCCCAAAATGCACAGTCCAAGGCAGTGAGCCATCCAGTGCATGCCAGTCCTGCCAGCTTTGTGCCACTAGAGGAAATATCAAACTAGTAGTACAAAAGGTCTGGCATGAGGCAGGGAATTTCTCCCTAGGGGACTTCAGAGTCCATTCATTATTACCTGTAATTTTAACAAAAAAACTTTTCTACA
The DNA here is from genome assembly GCF_015220075.1 of Falco rusticolus. Taxonomy (NCBI): domain Eukaryota; kingdom Metazoa; phylum Chordata; class Aves; order Falconiformes; family Falconidae; genus Falco; species Falco rusticolus. The sequence continues at coordinate 111,628,265 of NC_051188.1, read as the reverse complement.
GATCTTGTAGAACTGACTGAATACACTATTTTGTTTATCCTGCCTAAGGAATATACCTACTACTGATGTGCAAAGGTGGAAAGCAGACTAATATCACCAAAAAAAAATTAATTTGAAAGTGAATTTGAAATTTGAAAATAGAAAAGCTTTCACTGCACTTGCTTTTGTTTATTTGTTTTGTAGTCAAAGAGAAGTTGCCAGGGAACACACTCTGCCAGGACCCTATATGAATCCACTCTGACTTCTTTGGGGAGCAAACACAAAACCTTCTTCTAAAAGGCCTTGCTACTGCAAGCACTGTCGTCCGTGTCAACCTGCAAATGTCAAGCCACCTTCCTCCCCTTTCTCCACCGAGTAAATTAACTAAATTAAAAAAAAGTCTCAATCAAAAGCTTGCTTGAAGTAGAGCTCTTATGTTTAAATCTGGAAAAGCTAGATTGTGAAATCCAGTGTGTTTCAGCTGTTCCTTTTACATGAAAGGTGGTTGGCTACTGCTGGGGTAGCGGCACTGGGAATTTTTGTTTGATATTGATGTTTTTATGTGCTATTCTTTTCTAGTGACTAAATTTGTATGTGCAGAAACTATTAGAATATGAATTCTGAAATTACCCACAGCAGTTACTTGCAAAAAGCAAATTTTCAAAAGTCTCATATAGGCATCAGATATCTGTGCTTTCTGCTGATATAATCGTAATTAATTTGTGTAAGTGCTGGATGATAACATAATGAAGACATTGACATTGGGGACAGTACTCCAGTGGCCAAATTACTTTCAGAATTTTGTCTTGTATAAATTGCTTGAGTTCTAGTCCTTGGAGGTAGGATGTTCTTAAAGAAAAAGCACGTATTTTTGCATGTGTCTAGCAATACTAACTCCACTACAGTGTCAGAATTGCTTTTCAGTGCTCTATAAACAGGCAGAAGTGACAAAGGAAGAAGTAAAGTTAGGTCATCCAGGAAATGGGCTAATTCGATATTGCTTTTTATCAGTTTATTTTGACAGAGATCCTTTAAAAAGTATTTGAACACCTCTCTGCTGGGTATCTGTCAGAAAAGAAAGGAAGTTATTATAAAACAAATCCCTCAAGCTGAGATTAATCCTTCCTGCATTTTTGATACAGCTGTAATCCTATAATTCTGCACAAACTGGTATTATGATAGTAATAATGCAAAATACTCAAAATATACCACATTTGATTTCTTGGAATTTGATAAAGAATGATGTTTTCAGATGAGTGATTCTATCATATGGAACATCTAAGTGTGTGGCAAGATTAATGCATGAAGCAATGACAAGTACTACCCAACTGACATTGGCTTCCCCATCACAGAATGTACTCATCATTTTTAGCATGTACCCAAGGCCAAAGACAATGAGTAGACTGCACTCCATGCAGTGGCCACTGGTGGTCTTCAGTGGGTATCGAGCCAAATGGTTTCAGTAGCTATAGTTACATTCCTGTTGTGCAGGTCATAGTACGTGAGACTTGGGTGCTCCAAGATTCAATTTGAGAGCAGCTTCATTGAGGTTTATTTAGTAATAAATATTCTCTTCTTTGAATGAGTTTACTGTCTCTTCCAGAAGATCTTGGAGTGGCAAACTAACCCAAATTATTTTAATCAAGAAATCTCCCTACCCTGCCTATGGAACTCTTTAATAAGGAACAGAAAGCTGAGAATTGGAGGTAAGATTTGTGTACCAGATGAGACGAATCTGATGGGATTCAGAAAGATTTCATCAGCAAACTCTTCAAGCATGTCTCTGCTGCAGTGATAGCTGCTTATAGAATAAAAATCAATGAAGTTTTGAGTGTTGCTAACATGGAGCTTTATGCCATCACAGCTAATTCTCTGAGTACCTGGGGTTATCTGAGGAGTTTTGGAGCAGACTAGGAATAGCTAGTGCTCTGCAGATATACCCTGAAATTGGAAGCTGTGACTGGCCACCTGTGTGACACACTAGGTTCATACCATTTCCTCTACTCTCTTTCCCTGCTCTTCCTATCCTCTCACAGCCAGGTACCTATTGGAAAGAAATCTGGGATGCAAGCACAGATCATCCAGACCAACGTGGCAAGACGGTAACACTCAGCCCACATCTCACCAAATCTGTACTTTAGGAGTAGTTGATAGACTGTATGGAAGATGCTATGGCTTTAATCAAGCCTGTGTTTAGATTTGATGGAATGCTAAGAAAGCATATCTCTTGGTCAGGATTGGCATTTCCTGCTTGAATATTTCGTGTACCTAAAACTGGCATAAAGCAGAAAAAACCCTGAAGAAAAAGGGCAAGCATTGTAGCAATGACCATAAACAGGTGTTTGCTTTCTTGCTTTGTTTGTTTAAACACATTGTATCTCCTCACTGATGCCACAATTAATTTTCATTTCTTTCTTTAAATATGCCTTTCATTTTCATATATATTTATTTTTTTCATTTAATATTCAAACTCTCTTAGTATCTGCATAGTCTGAAATGCCTGTCTTTGTGCAAGTATGTAGCTGAAAACCGGAGTGTTGCCGCATTTTTATATCTAATTGAAAATAAATACATAAAGCTGCCAGTTGTGCTATGTCTTTTGCCTGATGAAAGGTCATTCGTAATCTTTTTTTATAGTTAATGGAATGCACCACTGTGATTATACTGAAATCTGAATGCCTTCAGAAAGTTTGAAAACAATTGTATGTGAGATAACAGAAAAATAATTTCCTTTGGAGAATGACCTTTCGAAAGTGACTAGTCCACATCTTTTCAGTGATGCCAACATGTCAGCTTCACATTGTGTACAAACCTCCCCGTCTTTGCCATATGCAAATATCCTCACTAAAATGTTAAAATAACACTACATATTGTAATATTTATTTTTTCACAAATGTTCATCAGATAATAGCTTTTAAGGGTCTTTGAATATAGAACACTGTATGCGCTGTCAGCTTAGCCAGTTGATTTTGTTTACAAAATGTCAGCATTTCCTTTTTTCTGAAAAGGACAGATGATAGTGTCTTCTGAAAAAGGGAACCTCAGGCCAACTCTCAACTTACAATTCACAGTACCATCAATAGCAAAAGCTAATTCTTACATACTTGTGAAAAGTAAAAAGGTAGAAGAATGTCAAGATAAATGAGATAATCTTATACTAAATCTATTAGCATTTTGTAATAAAAGATTGTGGTGTATTTATCAGTGCAATTTCTTCAGAAATCCTCAAATTCAATTATGAACAAATTATAAATCAGAATAAAACTGAGGATATGCAACCTTAAGGCCTTTCCTTTAGACGAATGATTTATGATCACTAAAGCTTACAGTTAGCAAGCATAAAATACAAAAGAGAAGTACTTAAGAAAGTATTCATAAATCCTCTTAAAGACTAATCAGCACAGAGTCCTCCTTCCCATTTTATACTTTTTACCATATACTAAATAAATGTTATTTTCAGAACACATCCTGTCTCTCAGAAATTTTTGTATATGACAAAATGATAATAGGAAAAAATGGCATAGATTCCCATTCAGAAAAGCATTTCTGTGCCTATTCAGCAAAACAGTTAAAACCACACGCTGCTGCTGGACCTTTTACATGGGATTTATGTCATTGGAATGTATGAATGACCAAGCTGACGGTAGAGGAATTGCATGGCTAGGTCCAATAAACCTATGCAATGTTCTGGTTATCTTTACATCTTTCTAGCTTTTATTTGCAGTTTTACTCTAGAGAGTACTTTTTGTCCATCATAGACTCATGGATAGAAATCTCTGTGTTTAGTGATTGTGTGCCTATAAAATGTCATCTAGATAGAGGTAACACGGTTGCAAAGGAAGAAAAATGCATATTGAGCGACTGAAACACAAATATTGACAAGCTCTATGTACTAAAATTACTTCATGAATTAAAAAACACATAAATGCACACACTGCATGAAAATCACACTGTCCTGTAAATAAAGCTTTGTATTTTGCCTGTTGCAATATACCAGGCATTAGGTGATCATGGTATTGCATAGCACTGACCTAGACTGAACATGCCTTCTGGAACCATATTGTTTTGTCGTTCCACACACAACTTTTTTTATGCAGAGAAACCAGTTTATATTAGTCAAATATTAATCAATTTCTATGTGCCAGGTGATCTGTAAGACTGTTTTTGGTTTTAATTATAACATATAATTATCTAGAACCTTTTAAACTGATGTACTGTGACAATCTAGAAACAGTCTTTCATCTCAGCAGCATCTCTTTGGTATCTGAAATCCTTTCTAAGGTTTTGAAATAGAAGCTAAAGTATTCTGTATTGCACTTCACATCCTTATTATGTTACTTTATAATAATATTATGATATGAAAATCATAAAATCATAGAATGGTTTGGGTTGGAAGGGACCTTAAAGATCATCTAGTTCCAACCGCCTGCCATGGGCAAACACACCTTCCACTAAACCAGGTTGCTCAAAGCTACATGCATCCTGGCCTTGAACACTGCCAGGGATGGGGTATCCACAACCTCTCTGGGTAACCTGTGCCAGTGTCTCACCACCCTTACAGTAAAGAATTTCTTCCTAATATCTAATCTAAATCTACCCTCTTTTAGTTTAAAACCATTACCCAGCTGAAGAATCCAGCTGCATGCTTTCTTTTTTGAGAAGATTATCTATTTATTTGGGTTCTTTTTGTATACTAACTCTTTTTGTCAACTGTTCCTTCTAGCAGCAGTTCTTCTTTGTTAGTAACACGGAAGTATGAGTCACATTTTAGGAACTCCTGCATTATTTTAATGCATTTAATTATATTGTATGTGTGTCTACCCATTCATATTTTATTTCAATAACTTTCAAGCTCTTTATCCAAGCCCAAAAGAATAGTTGTCATAATATTTGACTTCCTGTGATTCTAGCCTCAACATCTCCAGGGACAAAAATACATCCTAATAATATATTATAATTGGTCCCTTTGCACAATTAATAAGTCAAGTCTTATCAATCAGTGACTCTGTTTGTGTAACAAGTGCTGCAGATACTACGCAGAGAAAAACCTTTACTGTGAGAGAAACTAAAGACAAGTAAGAAGAATGGCTAATGACTTGAGATTTTTCCTCATGACTTTTGAGGAAAGATCCCATTCACAGAACTGTATTTGACTACAGGGAACTGATCAGGTGAGCTATCAGCTGCTGTACAAAAAGCAAACAATTATTAGGGCTGATAAGGAGTAAAACAGTAGGTTTGGAAGCCTATGCTGCCCAGCTGTTTTGCATGGTAAGTAGTCAGTGAAAGTAGCAGTCATTAATATATTGGGAAACCTCTCGCTACCGCAGATCCAGGGTGACTGTTTCCAAACTAAAAGCACAGCAGTGGCTCCAGTGTTTCTTAAAATACATTGTGAGGAAGGTCACTGCAATGGCATGTAATACACAGTGATCTTGAGGTACGTGAGATGGTCCGGGCTTACATTAAATAGCAGGCATGTGAAGGAGAGGTGGGTGGCTTTATTATTCCCCTTGCCACCCGCAATGCAGCACTAGAAGAACTGAGGGAGGTTTGGAATGATTGTATAAAGTATTTGAGCAGAATCTTCCACGATGATTGAAGAAATGGTAGCAATGCAACTGCCTCTTTTATTTCTGCTCTTGAGGTTTCATCTGAAGATGATGCATTTTTGAAACCAGTCACTTCTGAAGGTTTTCCAGCTCTGAACAGATTTTGTGTTATGCCAGTCAGCAGTCAGGCTGGAACTGGATTTCTAAGGGTTAAATAGTTGAGGATAGCTTTTGGGGTGGTGGGAGGAACACAAGAGCAGCAAAAAGCATTATGCCAAAACCAAAAAATCACATATCCAATTTTTCTGTTTTGTTTTCTGTCCTTTGTAGCACCGAGGACATTAAGCAGGACAGACACTTAAGAGTTCTTACCCTGCTGTTTTGTTCTGGAATTCATGACCTTTCTTTGGAGCATCCTAGTAATTATCACAGCAACTGCTTGTTCATATGTCAGATCAGTAAATGAACAAAACATCATTTTCAGTAGACTTAACTTAGTGAAAGAAGCAGATCTTCTAAATGGTGGTACATAAAATTAAGTTTTAAAAAAGGGTTAACGAATCCTTCACTTAGAAGAACATACTGATTTGTATGTCTTTTAAATTACTGATCTCCTGTTGGGTTATGGAAGAAAGACAAGTATGACAATATCAAATAAAATGTGATTTCTGAACAGATATCACACTTTGATCTAGATTTGCAGTATCATTATTTTGAACGTTTGGGGGTTTTTTTGGTATCTGAGATGCTTGTGTAACACCACAGCACAGAAACAATCTTGGAATTAATAAATTACATGGTGTTTCCTTCCTGATGAGATAGCATGAACATTATCATGTAAGTATAGAGAACAAGTTAGACAAACAACATGCAAAAATATTAATTTGTTTTAAGTGATGTAGAAACATGCAGAACTTGAATGTCATGACTCCCAGTCCAATACAATAGAAATTTAACATCTGAATATTTATTACTCAGTTCTCAAGATTTCGAGGAACTTGGCTAAATATCTGGAACAACTTGTTTCAAACTTAGATTACTGACATAACAAAGCAACTGCATATCAACAATATATTCTCACCTTGTTTTTAAGAGACAAACAAAGTAGAGGCGATTTTAATCCCATAATATACACTATATCATTAAGCAGGACTGATCATCCAATTAATAAGGATACAGATTTTTCCAGTGCATTAGAGAGTTAATTTGATCCCACAAATAGATAAGCTACATACTTACAAGAGCTAATAATGCGTTTCCTAAAATATTTATGGAGTTAAATTATTCCATAAATTGTACTGTAGTTCACTGAGAGTGTTTCATTTTAATATTAATATGGACAAACTACGCCAGAGATGCTAAAAATGTGGAACTTCAAACACATTTCTTGATCATTTTGATTTATATAAGTGCTTTTTGGTTTAGGGCATGTTCAGTGAAAGATAAAAGGAAAAACTTCTTGATACATCTTAAGGTGATAGGTGAACAAAGTGAAGACCTATATAGAAATAGGTCACACACTGTCACTTGCATGTAATAAATATTTTAATTTAGGTTGCTGCAAAATGCTGTTTGTAGTAACTTTGCAGAGAAGTAGTTCAGTGTAAAATAGCTTCAGAACAGGAAAACTGAAGTGATATATTTTCTGGCACAGTTTTCCTTCAAAGAAGTGTTTATCACTTTAAATAAAAATGAATTCATTTCTTACAAATCATATAGTGGATGTGAAATGATTCCTCTAATATGTGATCATCCCACACACACTTTAGTTTGTCATTCTTCTCTTTCTTTTTGCAGGTGTTGTTAAAAAAATTCAAAAGCCTCCACTTGCCAAGATGCATGTGTACTTCGCTATTTACAGCTTTAAACAGGAAAATAAGCCTTCTTAGAATTCTGAAAATGTTGAATTTGTTTTTCCCAGCTGGAGAGTGGGGTTTGCTTCTTTTTTACAAATATGTCTATGTCAGAATGTTCTTCAGCTTTATGTCAGGAAACTGTGCTGCATCTTGTGGAGTTCAATGGAAGGAAAGAGGACTGACTTTGCCTTTGGCAACTGCTGCATCCACCTGATGACTGAAATAGACGTGGCGATTTTCAGATATGATTATTCCTGCGGAGTGAAAAGGTTGATTAAGCAATGAATCTTGAGATTCCTCCATGCTTTTTTCTTGTGTATCCCCAACAGTTGCACATGAAAGGTAACCTTCCCTCTGCAGTATTTTTGCACTATACTCCTGGGGTTGCTATTTAGATTCATATGAGTTCAAGACCATCATGCATAGAGAAAATGATAATTTGTTCTATAATTTGAGTATTTGGACTGTTGTTTTCCTTTTTAGAATGTCATGTGTGTCTCCCAATAAAAATGAGATTCAGAAAACCAGGATATGTTAAAGAAGCTGACTGTTTTTCAAAGTGTCCACCTTTATGCCTATAGCTTTCCTATCAGTATGCAAATATCTTAATAAGGAGTCATGATGAAAGCCAAAAAAATACATAGTTACAATTACTTTTCCCATCATCAGTTACTGGCCTTCTTTATCCCACTGTATGCCCACACATATTTACATTACTTTATTTTGCATTTTTTAAAAAGATTACTTTGCATCAGCTTGGGTCTATGAGATAGACTTTGCTCTTGAGAGATGCATGATCTGATATAATCTAAAAAGGTACACCCTTATCTGTGCTGATATGAGATAAATAAATTCATATGGGAAGTTGTGAATTAATCTCTTCAGTTAATGCCATTTTGGTATAATCTTCTCTCTTTGCTTGTTGCAGCTTTTCTATACTATAAAATCATTTTAAAATTCTGAAGCTAAACTGTGAAATACGTCATGTATCTTTTAACGACTTTCAAAATAATGACGTATGGACTTAGTGGGCTCACCTTCCCTGTACCAATAGAATTTTAATAACACTGTGACTTCACTAATAACATTCAATAATATTTTATAAAATTGTTCTTCTTTTTACTTAACAAAAATCTAGATAATCTTAAAAACAATGTTGGCAATTTAACAAAAAGATATCTAGACATAATTACATACATGCATACATACAGATAGTATGTATCCTTTCTTCTTTTTTTTTTCATTCTTTCTACTAGAACATTTTTTCCTTTAATTTCTCCTGTGATTCCATCTGCACTGGGTCTCTGTATATAACTGTAAGAACTGAAACAACAGAAGTTGTACATTGTGATATTGCAAGAATTCAGTTGGACCTACTGTTTGTGGACCTAAGACAAAGTTTAATGTCTACAGAATGGGGGAGGCTCTTGCCATTGGAGAGCTACAGATGGAACAGGCAGCACGCTTTCTGCCATACTCATAACAATTAACTTTTCATACTTCTGAGATCATAAGCACGTCATGATCTGTCAGCAGTGCCATATTACTTCTATCCAACAGCAGTCTTCAGGTGTTCTTGAAATTTTGACAAAGAAACCTGACATCTGATGGTCTCTCTACACTATAATCAACTAACAAAAAGATATAGTCATCAGAATGAACATTAATTTATTTGAACCTCTCTCAAGCTTGTTAAATCCTAAGCACTAAGTTGTCAAATTGTTTAACACCTGATCTCTCTCCAGGTGGAATTATGTGAGACCCTGAGTCAGTCCCACAGCTGCCAAATGGGCAAGTTTCCTCCTACATGGCTGCAGAGGCAGCTCCTCCTCCATCTTTCACATGGTGTGGTTCTCCCCCTTTTTAGGCTCTACTCAGGATCATCACTGGAAAGATTGATTGCACTAACCCAGCAGAAAACCATCTGAAATTGTCGCATGGAGAGACCTGATGTATGTTACAGCTAAAGCAAGGTAAACAGAGACAGCATGTAGTAAGGAACAGTGACAAAGTGTTAGATTGGCTCAAGCTGTCTTGTGTAATTTTGTTTTTGAAAGTGAATTGACACAGCTTTTCTAGCTTGGGTATGAAAAGTAGTGTTAGTTCTGGTTGGTTTTTTGTTTGTTTGAGTTTTAGTTTGTTTTTCTTTTTAAACTGTATGTTAGTGCTAGTATTTCTTATCCATTCAGAAAGCATACTTTGGGTTTGAAACCATTCAGGGATCATGGAATTTGGTTGAAAAGAACTATGAAACTGTTAATGAGGTTTTTTACTGTGATTTTACAACTTCTGTGATCAAGTAACCTAAGTTGGCCAAAGCTTTGAGAAAAAATATGTTTAGCTCTGTTTCCATTCCACTATAAAATGAGTTATCCAAGATTAAAGAGTTGCTAAATATTTTTAACAGAAAATTAAGTAGACCATTTAACCTTTTTGAACAGGGAACACCTATCCATTAGTGAACACAAAACTGGAGTAATAAGGGATTATGTACAACTTTCCCCTGCCCAATGTATTCTTGTTTTCAGGAAATTGATGATTTCCAAACTCCAGCAAAATGTTTCCAGTTTCCTTTGATTCCTAAGAAGTTCTTCATGTCCTATTCAAGGCCCTGTTCATGCAAGCATCCTGATCTGATTCTGCTCTACAATTTGGTCGCTGAAATCTTCTCACCCTGAGTATCTCTCTCCAGATTGTCCTACTGTCAACTTAAAAATGTATAGTAATACATGAGGAGTAGCTGTGAGCAAAGTTTAACTGCAAATACAATATCCATCACATGCACATTGAAATAGCTTGAGCTGTATGCATAACTGTCAATTGTTCTGATGGTCGTCACTATGTGCACTTAAAACCTGTATGTATAAAAACTAATTTCCATGTCTGTTTTTCTGAAACAGGACAATTTATTTTTTTTTGGGGGGGTGGGGGAGGGGTTTGGGGGAAATAACTTCAAAATAAAGGGAAAAAAAATATTTTCCATAGGTAAGATTATTTTTTTTTCTACTTCCTTGTTTCCCTCTTTTATCCTAACATAACTATACTGTATTTTAAATAGCTTTGAAACTTCCTGTGGATAATTCTTTATGCCCTTTTTGACGGAATAAATAAAAATTTAACTGAAAAAATCATGCCATGTTTTACTAATGAATATAGCAAACACTTTCATGAAAAGGAACATACAGGTCTAGATTTATACTAAATATTGACCTAGCTGAATTTGTAATATAAGCCCATGTACGTTCATGAAGCAGCTAGGTCCAGAGACACACATGGGTATTACAGGAAGTACCTGTTTACCTCAGAACCAAAAGTTGCTGTACAACAATTAAAAAACCCCTGAACTAAATCAATATTATAATAAAAAATGGCAATTAAAAAAAAACCTGCAGTAAAATAAAATAGTAATTATAAAGTATTGACAGAAAAGGTGAGTACATACTTTTTTTAAAAAAAATGACAAAGGGAGATATTTATTTTATCAGCAGGAGAAAAAACTACTGACAAATAGAGCAAAAAAGAAATGGTCTATGTTCCTCCTCATTTTATCTGTGATAACAACAGTTACGTGGTCTTCTAGAAGAAAAGATCTCTAAGGTATTATTGCTAAGATGTTAGGGCTTGGTTATCTTATTTTATCTGTGATCATTGACTTTAATCAAGTTAGTTTCAGGAAAGAGTCCATAATTTCTGTGCTTCCTGCTGGTCTGCTGAACCTTTATCATCTTTTCTTATGTTAAAAATCAGCTGGAATCCCTTTCTGTGTCCATACTGCTTGATGCTGGGCAGGATTTTGAGAAAATAGGATAATGTTATTCACAGAGAATCTTTGAACTATTTTTTTGTAGGGAACAGACTATTGATTTTGTCAGCATCCATCATACTATGTGCAAAGACTCAGCATGGAACAACTCATTCTTCAAGAAACACAAGACATGATTGCCGTGAATCAATCTTATTAGCCCAAAAAGCACTATAGTACTTTCCTCAACAGATTTGATATAGAATTCACCGTAACTGATTTCTAACAATATAAATATATGTTATATGTTGCCACCTTTTTATTTTTCCTATTCCAGACAAAAACCTCTTTTAACATATTGAGCTTTGCAACCAAATACCTACATAAAAGGTTAATTGGAAAAAAAAAAAACCAAACCCAACAAACCAAAATGTCTGTGCTCAGTTTCAAAACTCAAACTTACTGGAGCTTATAGAACATGGTTTTTAAATACTGTATTAGCATTGAAAGACCACCTGTATGGAGTTACCTTAAACTAGGACATCACATCTGCCCACAATTTCTTCCTATGTATTAAATTTAAAACGTATTTAAAGCTAAATGTTTAAGATTTAAAATATGAGTTTGTGGATACTAGTTATTTTTTTTGTTTGATGTGCTATAATGAATTGTTGCATTAAATTGATGGAAACAAATGTTGCAGTATAATGGCTACTAGTCTTGCTTGTCATATAAAGCTATTATATATTAAAGTTACAGATCAAATTCTTCTTTTAGCTGAATTGTTGTAAGACCAGCATAGCTCGTTATTTACTCAGTCATAAGCAATGTCTTTCAGCAAATACACGCATTCCTTCTTTGGATAAGTTCCTAAATCTGATAGTCAAATTCAACCCTAATGCAAGCTGAATGTCCTCTAGATTACACCACAATGAATCCAATCATTTCAGCCCATTTTTGAAGATTGTCCTTGGGAACTCTTTCATAACGTACTGGCTATAGTAACTACGTTTGTTGACATGTCTGTTAAATTGTACAGGCTAGATATGCCTTACTCCACTGTGATTCTGGAGGAAATTTATAGAAGACAATGGAGATACATGAGTTTAAATAGTTGTACAAAGAGAAACACATCCTGTGAGTTAGACAAGGATGAACCCACCTCATTTAAATTGCAGCTTAAGCCTGTGCCATTCCCTGAAGTTTCTGGAGGTGGAAGAATGGTGCAGTAACTCACTATCATCCTGTCAAGTACATCTGTATGGCTTTTATTAGGTCTGCAATTTAGGTTCAGTATAAAAAGGGCCACTATCCTGATTTATCAGTTTTATGACAGTGGTGTTCTTTCTGTGCTGAAGAAAACGGAAAAATAGTTTCCTTGGAGTCCAGCTCGCTGAACGAGGCAGATATGTATCTATTGGGATTTCAGTGTCAATTCTTTCCGGACATTAGACCTTACCACATCCTATGGAATAAATCTGAAATCTTTGCAAGATTCTAATTTTTAATTTGCACAATCTCATTTAGGTGCAGTTTCAGGCTAGTGACATGATAGAAGATGAATGTAATAACCCATTCCATAATTTCATTAGGCTTGAAAAAGCTCAGAGAGAAGGAAAGACTTTATTTGGAATATATAATCCTAAATGCATAACAGCATTTGTACATGAGCAGGAGGCCAATTCAGTGACTCCATAGGGCATCCTTCTTGAAGAGTGTCAGTCCTGCCTGGGAGGGTACTAGTGCGTGAATGGGAGAGATGGAAGAAGGCAGGGGAAATGTAATAGCATGCTGAACAGTGGAATATCTGACTTATTTGCCTTGACAGAAGGCTAGGAAACCATACTGCAGTAACATCTACTGCTTTGGAGACTCAACAATGATCAGAGTTTGATCTTCTGTGCCTGGGTGTACATTAGTGGGCTTCTATGAAAGACTGGGGACCCAGGGCTGTCAGGGCAATGCAGTGCTCCTTGACCCACAGCCCCAGCAAGGTGGGTGGGGCTGGGCCAGGGATGGTGATGGATTTTGCCACATCCCGGACGTTCCCAGGCACTTCTGAAGGCCTTGAGCCCGACCAGGAAAGTAGCCCCTGGGCTGGGACAGTGTCAGGTCAGTAAACAGCCAGACACAAGCCAGGGTTCGGTTAGCATGACCACAGTGACAAGGCAGAGCCAAGGCCAAGCCAGTCTGTAGGTCAGGAGCAGAGTCGGGATCAATGGGGAAGTAGTGGGGCACAGCAACCCTGCAACACAGCTGCTGCGTATCGCTGCCAATCTTGAGAGTCTCAGCTTAAAAGCAGCCCCCAGGGAAGGGCCGTGGACTTCCTTGCAGTTCAGTAGCTTCTCTTTCTTGGATGCAACTATGCTTTCCCTTCACCCTCCCCCAACTGGTTTTGAGTTGAGGTAACCAGAATGTGAGGAAAGGGGAGGCTACAGTAAAGGTCTTTAGACTGTGTATCTAGATACTATATCTGTGTACGATAAGATGGAAAAGATAACAGGCAAATGGTTGGAGTGAGTTTCCCTACTGTTTTGAGCAACAGCAGCTAGAGTTGTAGAGTCTTTTGTGGTTAAATGTTTGAAGGAATAACTCGGACTGCTACTGGAGATTCTCTCTGCTATGGACTCTTCATCTGGGAGAAAGATAAATCTGTGATAACAGAACTAAAAACTCATAAAACATGTATTCCTATTAACAGAAAAAAAAATGCTTGTGTTTTTTTGTGGGGTTTTTGTTTGGATTTTTTATTGTATTTTATTTTAAAAATCTTTGAATTCTGAGGAGTATAGGCTTAGGTTTAGAGTTTTCGTATTTTTCCCTTGTTAGAAGTAATGCATCTGTTTGAAGGAGTCAACTTCTTCATTTTACTCACCATAATTTTTAAGGTATGATAACTTACTGTTTTTCCCTTTTTTCTTCCCCTTTATTGTGTGATACTGGAAATGGGGTTGGTATTTCTACTGGCAGTTCCTTCAGAACTGGCTGCAAGCTTCAACTCTGAGCTTGCCAAAGTGACCGTGGTAGCTGTAACAATAGATTTCTGCCTTGCAAATGAAACTGATTTCACAGCATTAAATCTATGAATACCTGTTGGGGGTCCTTTCTTTGGTACTAGTTGAGGGGTACAAAATATTCTTTCCCCTGCAGCATTTCAGAGTTCTTGAGCTCTAACTGATACTATTGCCTTAGTCTGAATCTCTTCCAAATGTGAAATTGACAATGTGGATTGTTAATTTACAGCACTTCAGCTGTGCCTAGTGATGATGGCTTCTGCCTAAATTGCTCTCCCCTACTAGTTTAATATTATTCTATGAGAGCCAGCCAGAGTTTTATGCCATATTCTGATGACCTTACTTGAGTAGTTTGGTGTCTTAAATATTTACCAAGCAACTACCTTAAGCCTTATTCTTCCATCTTACAGTTAATGAAAAGAACAAATGCCCTGAAGTTATGAACTTAGCATTGCAGAAGTATTTTGGCATTGGATCCCAGTGGAGCCTTTGGGTTGTGTATTAGAAAATCTAACAGTGCGTTTTACTTCAGTTGTTCTACGTGTATTTTTTCTCCTTTTTTTTTTTTTTTGTCACCAAGTTCAGCCAGTTCCAATGAATCTACCATCCTACATAGAAAAAAAGCTCAGTTTGTTACTGACGACCTCTTTTTAAAAGCTGAGTACACAGACTTTAACACAATATGATAGTAATCATTTGCATATGATGATTGTACCAGTAGAAGTGGAATTGTGCTGTCCTTTTCTGCTCAAGGCACTAACAAAGCAGGCTCTGGGAAGTGGTACTAAACCCAAGTGCTGTACTTTTTAAAGCATCAGTTTTGTGTGACAGCATCTACTCTTACTTGTAGCAGCCTGGAAAAGTCTTTGTGATCCACAGCTTCTCTATTCCTTATCCTGTGAAAGGGCATAATAGGTGTGCAAAGTCTATCTATTCACTTGCACAGGTATTAATAACAGAACATTCTTTTTTTGTGAACACGGTTTACTTGCTCTTACTATTAAATAAAAATTTCAGATACTCTTTTAAAAAAAAAAAACAACCAACCAAAGACACCAAACAAGCTGAAGGTGAATAGTTAAGTCTCTGGGACTGTTACTGTTTGACAAATGATGGAGACAACCAGGTAATTTATTAAGGCTTTTGTATTTGTTATCAAATGCTAAAGCCTAGACTTTAATCTGTGGTGAAGTACAAGGATGGTAGGTTCTTGAAGACCCCCAGCTGTACATTGATAGCAAGGTAAAATAAGAACTAGCAGGTGAGCATGTCCCCCTTTCCTGTGGAGGAAGAGCTACTGCACTTTGTCACATGAGCCAAAAACCCCAAAATAGCAAAAAAAATCTGTAGCAAGAAAAAAATATCCCTGTTACCTTCTGGTGTAGTTAAGCAGTCTGTGGTATTTCTAGCTTTGTGTGCTTCCCTGTCGTGGTGATCAAATGAGCTGTCATAGTGGAGCAAGTCTGAGTGAGAACACTATAATAAAAGAAATGTCCTTGGTTAGCAATGTCTATGTTCTGTTCACAACTGTTGAAGATTTGTGCTTTAATCCAGCTCAAAAGCTCCCAGCCTATCCTCACAGCTTAATTTCTGCTTGATCTTTTGGTTAAGTCATAATCCTATGTGTGGTGTTGCAGTTATGAAAATTATGTCACAAATCCAGCATAATGTTTTTGTTGTAGGACAAAGCAGTAAAAGGAAAGGAGCGGAGAGAGGGCCAAATATGGTTGATAGTAGAAATCTTTAAATGAAAAGCTATTTTGTCATTTTCTTTGAATTTATAAAAACTTCAGTATGCAGTGTGTGCACCCCAGGACTGAGACTCTAAAAAAAGCTTTAGTCTGCTATGGTCTGTATTTTCTTTCCCCCTTGCTTTTTTTCTTTTTTCTCAGTATCAATCACATTTCCTTTTCTTTGGGAAGAGATTGTATTTGAGAGTAACAACTTCATAATTACAACAGTCGCTCTGGAAAAAAAAAAAATATAGATGATAGTATTTTGGCTGGAGGACTGAACTGGCACTTGGAAACTCCGGATCAATGGATGATAACTTTCCAACCTTGTCTATTAATATATGAGATTATTTTGGAGTGGGAGCTGTATCTCCACATATTCATTTACAACATATAATAAAATAGCTGTCCATTGTCAGACATTGACAGTAAGTGCTACTGTAATACTACCTATAATAACTACGACACTGCTAATAAGAAGCAGGACTGAATAGTTCTATGTGCTCAGATCTGCATAGTTAGTGAGAAAAGTAATAGTCTTCTATGATTAAAATGTTTCTTTTATTTACTACTTTCTTTATGGACACTTGTAAGATGTTTATAATCAGGTTGTCTTTTTAATATCTAAGTCCTATATACCTTATAAATGTCAACACAGCCTCAGAGAAGGACAGGGATTAATTTAAAAGGCCCAATTCTGCAGCTTTTTAGCACAAAGAATGTAGATATTAAATTAATTACATGGAAGTACTTTAAATCAAAGCAGAGTCTGGCCCACAGAGGTTCTGCACTAAGTTGCTCGTTAACAATATAGCAGACTGTCATCAGATGACAGTAGAATGACCACTAGCAGGTCTTTTAGCTATTCAGCTTTTAATTAAAAAAGAATAACCCAACTTTTAGTATTTAAACTTCCAAGGAATGATTCTTATTACCTGATGACTTAGATGCAGTACGGAACTGAGAGGATGAAATTTTTCCATAAAGAACGACCTCTCTTTTCCTTTGGCAATTGGGATAATCTCTAGCTGTAGTAAAGTGATTTCCAAATGGAGTGTGTCAATGTACTGTTTTGATGTAATGTAGGAAATATCTCTTATGATATACAGTTTTAACTTCAACTGCATATTATCATAATTTGAGACAGGCACATGTAGGTCTGTTGTAACTAAATGAAAATCTGAAGTCTCCCAGTAAGGAAATTTTGCTTCTAACATTTAAATATTTCTCCTTCAAAATGCTGCCCTCCAGATCTTGTATATTTAGGGATTTATATGGTGGCAGAAGCAATTTATTTTTTTATTTTTAATAAATGGCCCTTAAGGCACTTTGGACAGTTATAGTAGAATTAGCAGTTAGGTCACATTTAAAGTGCTCCCTCTGAGCAGCAATAACACAACCTTGTTATTTCATTATGAAATGGTATCTGAGCTTCATGTATGTCTTGTTAGGCTGCAGCACAAAAAATATAATACTATCAAGGGGTTGATCTTTGCTAATGTACTGTGACCCCTGTTATTTTCAAATTGGCTCTGATGTACTCCCTTAATGCAGCCATAGTAAAATAGTCCAAATAACTTTTTTTTTTTTTTGTAAGGAAAACAAAGTTCTTTGATACATACAGATACTTGTGTGACAAATTCTGCAGTGTAAGTGTGTGGGTACTTGTGTGTATATATTTTGTTGGATGATCTCAGAGACCCATCAGAGTTCATTCAGTATTATATGTGTGGAACGTTTCATTCTTTTCAAAGTCTAAGTATAAGGTGGCCTACATTGCCCTTCATGCATTAATAACAGATCTCATTTGATCATATTATGTAATCGGTCAAAATAGCTATTTTTTCCTCTTTCTGGGCCTAAGGTGTTTGTAAACAAAAGTAGGCTTTCATCACTTTAGCCTATGCACAAGGGGTATGAACAAGATCAGGTGGTTCAAATTTTATTTTTCCCACTGTTCTCTGAAAAATGCATGATTTAAACCACTGGGTCTGGAGCATTGTGTGTCAATATTTTTTCTCACATATTTCCTTCTGTCTAGTGTATATCATGTAGTTTCAAGTGTTTTGAAAATGTTCGGGGCATAGAGCGTCCTGTCTGGGTGTCTACCTGCTCTGTACTGTTTGCACTGAATGCTAAATTTTGTTCAAGGAAATCTGGAGAGGAAGAAGACCAAAGGAGTTTTCCTTTTCATGTGGAGCATGAGAATGGTTTGCCTCCTAGAATATTCTTTTCTGTTGTTTCCAGAGACCCAGACACTATAGGTTATTGCTTTCTTGATCATACAATGGTTTGGATTGTAAGGGACTTTTGAAGTTCTAGTACAACCCCCCCTGTCATGGGCAGGGACATCTTTTACTGGATCATGTTTCCCAAAGCCCCATCCAACGTGACCTTGAACACACCCAATGATGGGGCATCCACAGCTTCTCTGGGCTACCTGTTCAATGTCTCACCACACTTACAGTGAAAAAATTCTTCCCTATATTCAATCTAAACCTACTTTCTTTCTGTTTAGAACTGTTGCTCCTTGATTCCATGGCACAATTTAAAAAGGAAAAAATAAGAGGAGGAGCAAGATAATAAACTTTAAACCTGTATAGAAATCTCTCACTGGAGGTCACCTGAGGTAAAAGCTTTGCATATTGAAAATATAGGCTGAAATGAAAAGGGAACTTGCAAAAACATTTAAAAAATACTCTTCCAATGTCACTATTGTTCATAGGAAGCTCAGATTAAAGGAAAATTGTTCACTGTTTCCTTATCAAGTGATGCTGGAAGAAAACAACTGGCTAAATTATACATTATTGTAAAGAAATACTCATGAAAGTTCCAACACCACTAGCCTGTAGCAGTTGAGGCTGCCACAATATAATGAAGTTCAGCATCCTGGGGGATAAACTGTGTGTTTGTGTATAAAAACAACCTAGCAATATGACACTGGATGCTCAAAAAGAAAAATGAGTAAATATATCTAAAGTGAGTAAATACATCTAACCTTAACTGATTATATCTGACCTAATGCACCTAACCTCCAGCAGATCCTTAATAAATAGGCTTCAAAGTAAAAAGTGTAAAACTGGAAATTCTTAGATTTGGGAAGGTTAAGCCTATCTTCTGTGAGAGAAGGTATATAGATTTGATCAAAAGTGGAGAAAATAAAAACCGTAACTGCAGTTAAATGGCAAGTTTCAAAAGATAATGTCCTTCAGGAACATTGTATAAAGAATGTTGTTTTGGGCAGAAATTGTAGTTCCATTATGAGAAAACTTGAGTAGGAAATAGTCAGATGTATAAAATAAACTTTGGCATGCTATGGCATACTGGATGAAGAAAAAGTCAAGAAAATTGAGATGGAATAGAAGAAAGTAAATGAAACTAAGGTTAACAACTACAAAAGACTTAGCTGGTGTGTTGAAATTGGTATAACCAACTGACTAGGACAAGTAAGATAAGACAACAGCATGAAAAATGGGAGATTACGTATATAAAAAAGGGGGAGTAGCTTGACAGAATTGTTAACTAAGGTATACATTATTGATGCAAACATCTTGTAAATACCGAGAGAGGAAAATGAGGCAAAGGGAAAAGAATGCTGGAGGCAAGTATAGCATACAGGAAGGACTTGAAAGGCGAAAAAGGAATATGAGGGCTGCTTTGACCATGTGTGTGTCTGACTCCTGCAGCCAGGGGGACTTGGGGTATTTTTCCAGTATTGGCCATGGAACATGCGGAGGAAGTAAAGCAAACACTCTGTCTTCTGAACACATTTATCTCATCCTGAAAAATGTTAACTTCAAGTAAACTTTGTCATTCATTTTTTCAAACAAGAATAATGGAAGAGGTTGGATGTGGCAGGTGCAGATATTGTATCAGACTGACTAACTAATGTCCATACTTTTCTTTTACATCTGCAAACCAGTCACAAATTAATGATTTGAGAATAGCCGTTTGTGATTGGAGCATCAAGAACTAGGCATACTCTAATGCTCTTCATATTTTGAATGCCAACATGATCTTCTGCTTAAGTTCTGAACTCCCTTTAGTCAAATACATCCAGTATGTTACAGTTAAGGAAACAGATGCAAACTGTCTCCTGACTTCTATACTGCAAAGAAAGGTGACAATTGGTTTGTGTATATAGCCTAGTAAATATAGCTATTGCCAAGAGAAACAGGCTTAAGCATGTCAAAGGCTGACCAAAAAGAACTGGCCACCATGCACCCCTATCTCCTCCTGGCAAAGTGCTCTGGTAGTTACTGTCTTTTCCCAACAGCCCCCCTGGTCTCCCCAGTATTCTTGAGAAAGACCGAAGCTATCAAAACTGTTGACGTTAGTTAGAAGCTACAGGCACGTGACAAGGGCAAGTCTAAGACCAGAAAAGAGTAGATACTAGGAAGTTTTCATTCAGCAATTTTGCCTATCATCAATGATACTCGTGTGTATTAATAAGACTGTGAAGACTAATAAACCCTTAAAGCATTAACCGGACCACCAATAAATTCATTGCTCTCTATATGCACTGTGTTCCCTTTTAACAAGAAGCAAATTTTGAAAAAAACAGGAAAGGCCTCTTACCCCTTCCTAGTCAATGTTATTCTCAGCCCTTGATGAGGATATGGAAATTATCATCAATACTTTGTGTCTCACTCTACTGTATGGATATAATAGTTAAAGCTATATTGTTTATTGTTGGACAGACATATATTAATGCATACCAATATGATATCCATATCAATAGAACATGACTTTAATTTAGGGATAGTCAAGGGTTCCCATTGAGTAGTGCCTATGATTTTGGTTCATCTTAAAACTAAAATTTGTGAAGGGGATTAGGCTTGCATGCTTCATCTCACAAGCACAAAAATATTATGTGATCTTGATCTCAACTACATACAGCTGAATTTTTGTTTGTATGTATACACATGTACTTGCAAACATAAATGAATGAATAAGCAGCACTTTCTGAAGAAGAAGAGATAAAGGTGCCTTTCTTTAAAGCAAAGCAAATGTAGTTTCTCTTTGTGGTTTAGATATAGATATACTCTTTAAAAAACTGTAGGTATAATCATGTGCTTGTCTTAAAAAAATTATTTGATTTTTCTAACAGTTTCAGAGCTAATTCTTTACATGAGATTATTCAGGGAAGATTGTCAAAGAGTAAGGACTGAATTAATGGTAATGATTAAAAATT
Organism: Falco rusticolus; assembly: GCF_015220075.1. Taxonomy (NCBI): domain Eukaryota; kingdom Metazoa; phylum Chordata; class Aves; order Falconiformes; family Falconidae; genus Falco; species Falco rusticolus. Next base: position 111,607,195 of record NC_051188.1, on the reverse strand, counting down.
AGGAATGAAAAACAGAAGCCAGACAACGTGAGTGTAAATCAAACCTCTCATTTTTCCAAAGGCTAACAGTTGTTATGATATTTTCTGTGTCCTATTTTCTACAGATAATTATATGGCATGTAAAAAAGGAAGAAAAGACCTCGGAGAAGCAAAATTTATAGTTGACACTAAATTATTGAGGCTAGTCAAGTATAATGAAGCCTGAAAACATTCTGAAGTAAATAAGGTCAGATGAACAGGCAGTAGGACAGGTAATGTAATTCGTTCCTAACAGATGTAAGGAAATGCTAAGTGGAAGGAGTGATTGGAGTTGTTCATACCTGTGGCATTAAAAAGTAATTGTACCCACTGAGGAAATAAATCCTACTGGCATTTAAGTTTAAACAACTGAATGAAAATAGAACTACAAAACCTAATTCCTTTCTTATCACGTATCTTTAGTCTGAAACATGTGGTATCAGCCACAGAGAGATACAGACGTGACCAGAAAATTGTGCCAGGGCACAGCAGGGCCGGGGCAGCCCAGTGAGGCTGGGGGTCCTGCCCTGTGCCCCCAGCCAGCCTTGGCCCACAGCCACGAGTGAGCCAGGCCAGGGACAGTGGCTGGTGTTGGACGCAGCTCGGCCACCCCCAGGTGCTGCTGCTGGCCCTGGGCCCAGCTGGGAAGGTAACCCCTGGGACAGGTCAGGGCTAGGCCAGGCTTGTCAGGGCCCAGGGCTGGACAGGGGGCAACAACCAGGGATGAAAGAAGCCCTGGCTTCTCACAATCTTTTCCACAAGACTCTCCCCTCAGCCCTTGCTGTGTGGTTTGCCCACTTGGCCTGCCAGGCCCTGAGCTGAGGCTGAGCCAACCCTCATTGCATCCCAGCTTGGGGCAGCAGGGAGGCCCTGGCCCAGAGTCTGGCAGCGCAGGGGTTCCAGGTGCCTTTACAGCCACGGGAGTTGGAGTAACAGAAAGAGGGGAAAATCTTTCTTGTTGATTTTGTTAGTCACCTTAGCTTGATTAAAGTACTTCTCTCTGCAATAGAAACACTGCCCTTCATCCTACATTTAGTTGTAAGCAGCTTTGGAGCTAAAATGAAACAATTTGAGTTGGACTCAAGTATTTTCAAATGTTGTGTTGACACTGCTCTGAAATGTCATGAGGAGGTTTTGTTCAGAGAAGTTCAGGAGTACACACCACCTTCATGCTCAAACCCCAGGTCCTCAAATGCCTAATTTAAAGAAAACTTTTGCCTTTGATTGTTAAGGACCAAACCATTTTTAAAAGGGGGTGAAAAGTTGGCAGTCTCTGCTTTAAATGAGAGATACTTTCCTACAACCCAATTATGTACATCTCTAATATATTCCTATTGCAATGATAACTTTTATTAATTTACAAAATCTTGATACAGATCTTCAACTATTTTGAATTAGCATATAAAAATTGAGGCAATTGCATTGGTGCTGATTTCCTGGGTATCTAGCTGGGATTTGGCTTCTTAACCATTGAGATCATAGCTGTTTTTCAAGCTCAATTAACTTAGTTAAAGTTCAGGGTTTCAGTGTTTAAGAGTTAGTGAAATTGTCCTGCTATGGATTCAGCCTACAGCTTTGACAGAAAATGTTTATTCTTATAACATTGCATGGAAAACGTGCAAATTAATGGCATCAAAGCCATAAAGAAATTCAATAAGAAAATAAAACCTTGAGTGCGTCACTTCAGGTTGGAATTTGTGGTCCAAAATAGACAAAGATGATACAAAATCAGATAACTAAGTCTGATGGTGATGTGTATTTATTTGTGATGCATCAAACAGATTTCAGTTTCTGGACAGATGATTCATGCCAGTGACTTGAAACTATCCCCTCCATTCTCATGGATATGCGCAAGTTGCTCTCTTCCTCAGTCCTTGCTGCTACAGCTATTTTTCTTTCATACAAACACAGCCACATTGATTCACTCATGGACTAGAATGTGCTCCATTTTAAAATGGCCAGGGTTTCAGTTGTGTTGCTGCATCTTCAGTATCAAACCTGGAAACATGGAGAACTGTGCAAACTATTTTGCATTTTCTAAAGATGAAAAAAATAAGGTAGCCATATAGTATTGGATAATAAATGTTTACTATCTTGGGCCAGACAACTAATTCCGTATTCAACAGAGCTAATATTTATTTATCTGAATGATATTTTCCTAATAAGAATAAGATTTAGACATGTTAATCTTTTAGAGGAAAGCACGGAAGCCTCAAAGACATTTTATGTTGAGGAATGACAGGATAAAGCCATTTTTTACCTTCTTGATCTCATGCTAGCAGGTAATTTAAATCAGGCGGATTTTTTTTTTTTTTTTTTGAGACCTGTTAATCTCTCCAAACAATGCTTTAAAATTTATTTCAGGAGAGTAGATTCTTTTTTTTTGTTTAATTCAACTTTCTGTTACAAGTTTTTTAAATATGGATTTTATGATCAATCCACGGTAAAAAATGTACAAATACAAAAGTGACCGAGAACTTAAAAATTACAGTGTGTTGGGTTTTTTCTTGTCCTACTCTACTTCTATAGGTATTTCATAATATGCAATAATCACAGCACATAATACACATGGATTTGTATTACACAGTAGAAGTAAATATACTTTTACTCTAGACATTGCATATGCCACTCTTCATCTAGAAATTTGTAGTATCATTGGATTTTATCAGTCCAGCTGCATTTTAGACCTTGAACAAAGTGGAAAATAGGACTAGTCCAATGATTACTTTGATTATTTCTAAACTTTTTTTACCTATATATATTTTCTTCATCTCGCCAGGTCAGGATAGAAATGTTAAATCAAGACAATAAGCTTTTTTTCCAACAGTTTGTGAAATTTTCCAGTAATTTAAAGCATATACAAAATCTTCATTTTATACAGCTCAATGAATTTCAGAGATTAAGTGGAATGTCTTTGTCTTTACAGATCTAATCACTGTACGTTACTTTTATAGTTGATGAGGAGAAGTATGTTCATTTAATATCTGATCTGTGTTAAACATCTAATTTAAAATACGATGAGCTGTGCCTTAGATGCCACTGGCTTAAGTGATCAGGTTCCAATGACTATAAAGGAAACCTAGAAAGACTAAATCAAATTCAGATGCCCATGCTAAATCAAATGATTCCACCTTTAGTGACAAAGTTTGTATCTCACTTGACTGCCTTACTGGGCAGAAACATATATTCTGTGTTAGTTGCATTTTCTATTGATAGTAATAGAAGTACAGTAATGTAAATAGTGACCAAAATGGCTCTTATGCTTTATGTTGCAGAAAAATACCCTGAAATAATGCATTAACTCAACCCTCTTCCACCTCAGGTGAGCTGGCAGATATTTTCTAATCTCAGTTTTGCTAAGATTACACTATAAATTACAAATAATAGGAAAATTACAACTGTTAGTAACTGTAGTCTATAGCAAATATCATAAAAATATGACCAAACTACAGAAAGTGAACATCATCTATTCTAAATTAAAATCTACAGAAGTTGCAACTCTAAACAGCATGTTTTTAATCTGACTTGTTAAAGCAGTGAATTGTATGTGAGCTGGTTACATCATGAGTGTGGTGCGAGCGTGAATCCCTGAGATGGTGATGCCCATATCATAGACCAGGGGTCCTCAAACTTTTTAAACAGGGGGCCGGCACACGGATGAAGTGGCAGGGAGTCATCTGCGGCTGCTTTGTTTCCCCCCCCAACACCCGGTGGGGTGGGGGGGTGGGGGTGGGGGGGGTGCGGGGGGGGTGTGTGTCTGTAAATACCAGGGGCCGGATTGAGGACCCTGAGGGGCCATATCCGGCCCGCGGGCCGTAGTTTGAGGACCCCTGTCATAGACACATAAATTTAGATTAAATCCACACCGAGTTTCACAAATTCTGGCAATTGTGAAACAATTTATTGTGTTCAAAGCTACTTATTTAGTGTATTCAAACTAAGAATCTGATTTATTGCACCTTCTTGCAGTAAAATTTGAGACATCAGAATTCATTGCATAACAGAATGAAAAAGGCAGCAGGAGGGGTGGAAAAAAATACCTGACTCTTGCAGCTCATATTGCACCAAAACTGGAGACAACTGGATGTTATTTTACATTTTTCTTTACCTGGTGGTCCACTGCATTGGACAAACTGCTTAGTCACAAATGGTTTAATAAAACATTTAAGCTGAAATGTGCTGGTATTCATTTGGATCCGATGAGATTAATGATGTGCTTAAAATTAAGTGCTTGGGTAGGGTGCTGCTATTAAAGTTGTCTTACTCTGCAAAGAGCAAAACAACTAAAAATAAGCATTCTTGCACATGCATGAAGGAAAAAGGAAAAAACAAAGCAGTATCGTTTGTGCACTGTGTTCAGACAATAAAGAATGAATATATATACATTTATTCTTTGGCTTGAGGTCCCAAACTTTGCTTGGGTGTTTTATCAAGCTTTGTTAGATCAAAATTCACATTCAGAGATCATGTGGATAGTTGTCTCAATACATACTGTCTAATCAAGTATATGGAAGAAATGTCGGGGTCAACCTCTGTTAAGACCAAACTCTGAACCTCCTCCTGTTCATATCACTGAGCACATATTAGCGGAAGTCATTCCCTTGATTTTTTTGGCACCATTTATACATTTTTCACTAGTGTCCAAGAGTTTGTCATTTGGTCTCAAGTTTTGAGTAACACATCTGTCCATGTAATATAACTCCGTATGTATCCTGTCTATCAACATATAATCTTGATATACTTTATCAATTTTTCTTTAAGATTTTTTTCCCTAGTAGTTTCTTCTTATCCACAGAAAACATTCAATAGTGAGTGTAAATGCACATTAAATATGTGTAAGTGTATCTATTTCTTTTGTGTGTTGGTTTTGGGTTTTTTTTGTAATCAAGTAAATTCAGTTATCTTAGCCCACTTACCATTTTAACAGTTTATAATCTAGCCTGAAGACAATTATTAAGTCAAAGATAAACATTTAAAGCTATTTTTTTATGTTAAGTTTTTCTTGCTGTATTTCTAGCTGATGACTGAAGTCAGATAAATGAGAGTAGCTGCCATTTGAATGATTTTGAGAAATTTGTAATGATTAATTTATTCAGTTTTGTTGTCAAAGTTTTCCAGCCAGAAGTGAGTATATATTTTAAGTAGGGTTAAAATGTGTTGCTATAATAGTGTTATAGTGACTGAGGACAGCAATTTGCAAAGAACAATAAATGCCAAAGATAGAAATCAAGTGCTTTGGCTATCAACAAAACAAAACACTAACCTAGAAAAGAGTTCATTTAGCACCATTCCAGCTGGCTAGAATTTTTCACAGGAGTGCATATTTTACAATCAGTATTACAAACATATGTATTTTTCTCTAACAAAGTTATGTCTCAGATTATTCCTAGACAATTTGCAGATCTAAATCTTGATCCTACGTATTTCTAGCATCAAGAATAATATTAGTAATAATGTAGTATATAAATATTTATATATATATATTTGGATAACAATCCAAATTGATAATGAATTGTTGAACGGAACCTGATCCTCTAGTGTTTTGTGCAATCATTCTGCAAAGTAGCAAATTTGTTAATATGCTAATTTTCTATCTTCATATTGGATACTCTGCCTTAAAGTGAAACCCAAATTTTTGTACAATAGGGATTCTGTATCAATGCTTCTAAAATAAAATGAAAAAGTTATTGAAGCGATCACAGCATTTTATGAACCACGATGTAACTCAATTATGGTAGCAAGTGAATATGAACATCTTTTTGTGTGGGGAAAGCACAGGTATATTAAAATTTTTAGGCACTGGATTTTAGAGATATTTAAGGGTTTTTTATCAATTATTATTTCAATTGATATTAAGATAAAAATATCTAAAAGTTATAGTAATTCACCCAAAGAAAGTCAGTATTCAATGAGAAATTACTTTCTCACTATTTTTAAAGAATGTTTTATATTTGAGTATATCTTTTTAATAAATAAATTGTATGAAGTTTGATTTTTTGTATAAATATATTGAAATGTTCATTAAATTCTTTGTTTTGACAGCTCCCCTCAGCAGTTGTGATCATTATTCCATGACATGTGACACTGTTGTATGTTGTCTGTAATTTAATAATTTGCATTTTTTTGTCCTTGTAGCAGTAACCTTTTCAGTATTCAATGGCAGAAATGACCCCCGGGAACTTTCTGATTAACATGCAAGAACAAAGTGTCGAGGAAAGCATGTGCTAAGAGCATTGCATTCTGTGATTCGCAGTTTAAAAATGTGTACTAACTTGAACATATCTGTGCATCACATAGGGAACTGCCATAACTCTGTAGGGAAGAAATGGAAGCTTAATGTCAAGTGAAAAAGTATGTTAAAACTTTCAATAAGAAAATTTAAAAACAATGATGAAAGAAGGAATATGCTCTGAATAAATCAGTCAAAATAGATTAATTTTTAATAGTACCACTTTCTTTATATCAACTGGGCATATATGGTGGAACAGGGTTGCAGAAAGGAGTGTCTTTATACCCTCAAATGGATTAATTTAATGGAAAGAATTCTGGTTTTAGATCCTTTCTGTTTTTGAGACATTTTGTTCTTTGTGCCAATTTCCCTCATTCTAATCAGCCAAATTCAGGCATCTGTCCTTCAGCACCTCCATGCAGGAATTGCTCTGAACTGCATTGTCTGTTTATACTGAGTTCAGCCACGTTTTGTTTTTTGTTCTCTGTTTTCATAGTATCATTCTCTCTACTTCTTTCTCTTTTGATACTAAACCCAGTTTAAGGCAACCTCTGTCAGTGTCATCCAATTACACAAAACCAGGAAAATTCAGTTATTTTCTAGTCTAGACAATGAAGCTAGAATTCTGCTCTCTTTATATTCTTGTGACATTACCCTTTGCCATGACGATTCTTACTAATCAACAATGAAATTATGGACAGTGCAAGGGAGTCAGAAAACTGTTTCCTGATTTTTGATAATAGGAGTGAAATTTTGATTCCCTCCCCTACAGCACCACCACCACCACCTACCCCCAAGTAATCTGGCCGTCAAAAAGTCCAGCCGGATTTTAGGACAGAAGTAATGTTTTTATGCCTTTTGTGTGAATGGGATAATGAAGGGACAGCATTGGAAAATATGGAAAAAAGGTCACAGATGTCATGAGGAAGAGAAGAAAAGTAGCTGAGAGTTTTTAGGCTGCCACAAATTAGCAACGTGTTGCAGACACTCACTCTAGTAGTGCAGAAGTTAGAGCATTTAAGCACAACTTCCCCTCTCCCTGGGAAAATAAGCATATTTGTAATACAGCATTCTTTCCCCCTGGGCTGACTCCAAACACCTGTGTGTATTAACAAACAGCTTTGGCAACACTTTTGATAGGAATGAGCTGGTTGCGTATGCTGAATTAAAACAGCCAATAGAGACTGCAGCTTGTGAAGAAGTTTTCAAAAGGCTGTAGAGAGGGATTATAAATTGCTTCTGATGTCACTTTCATTTAACCATCTTGAGGTCTGAATTTCATTATGAAAAGTGTCAAGTGCCATTGGCCTTTAGTGTCAAAACCATTTTAACCTTCAAAACTAAAAGCTTGGTCATGGTATATAGTTTATTTGATCCAGTTATTCTTAAAGAAAAGGAAAATATAATTTTATTACTAGTGTTTATTTTTTTCAGCAAATGTTTGCTGCATAAACATGTGCACTTACTCCCAGAATACATTTTGATGTAAATAATTATTTATAAGTGAGCTCACAAATCAGTGACATATAAAAGTCATAGTAGATTTGTATCAAGATATTAGTAGAGGTAAGTTAGTTACAAACTGCATGTTCTGGATGACACACCCGTATCTTTCAATGAAGTAGAAACCAGTGATTTCTTTTTATTCCCCCACTATTTACTGTTTTCAGTTCTAACTTGTACGAGAGAGGGTCCTGCAGTCCAGCAACTGCCTACCATGAGTCTACACTGGTCAGATTTTGCTGAGAATGAAAGTGTCCTAGGAACCCCTTATTTTAAACTGTGAATTGGTGGGACAAGTCATTTCAGCTTTCCAGTCTGTACTTTCCTATTTATTATAAAAAATGGAAAGGTAAATGAGACTTCTCAAAGAATGTGTTTATGAAGGTGGCAGTAGAAGTCCATAGTAATATGTAATATTCCAGTTTTAGTATCTTGTTTCTCTTTTATTATTTGTTTCTAACAACTAATCAGCACGAAGAGGGTTCTGGAATGAACTTCTAATGGAAAGTTAGGTGGAGGGCAAGTCTAATTATTTTGAATATGAAATTTAATTTGTGAGCAAATTACATGGTGGTAAACATAAACTGAGGTCCTATGTTTTGGGGGTAATAAGACGATTGACTCTACATAAGAAAATAAATGCATAAAAGGAAAGTCTGTTTTATATAGTTTACATTTTTCTCTCTATATAACATTTTCATATATATGCTTATAAGGATGGGATATTTTATTTATTCAGTCAGTAATATAATCTAGGAATATGTTCACTGCATCAAGTCTCTAAGGCGAAACATTTTTACAACTTTGCATCTTCATTTTTCTCTGAATTTTAAGGTTTATGTTCTTCCACTTTTGAAAATGTTTGGCAAATGCCAGGTTATTAAACTGAAGTTAACGTTTGTTGATGTCACATCTGCAAAAAGAGTCAGGCTCCTTCCAATCCAGGAAGAAACTGTTGTGTACTTAGCATTGTAGTTGTGTTCTAAAAATTGACTTATATCCTTTGAATTCAAAAGAAGCACTTAATAAGAGAGTGTAAGTAGTACATCTGCAAGCAAGATTTTCGATGTAGGTAAAAAATAAGAGTATGTTGCTGTTTTGTAATCCACGGGCCATAGAGTACTATATGTTATGTAGTTATATGTTATTTTGCTTAAAATATTTTAGCATAGTCTACATGGAAAGTTACTTTGGGATTAAATATTTGACTTTAAAAGATGAATTAAACATAAAGTAGAATGTTTGAGCTTTCTTAGGCAGTTACTCAGAAGAACCTTTCATCTGGCTGTATATGTTAGTGAAAACATATTTCAATGTGATTTAATTATTTGGAAAAGTCTCCCGATGCCAGCTGTGATTCTGGCTGAATGATGAAGCTTAGCATCACTGAAGCATTTAAATTTCTTCCTTTCATCTTCATTCCCTAAAACAGGAAGATGTCCAGTGCATGTCTCTGCTAGATGGGTTGACACTAGAAACTGAGCTTTAGTAAGTGAGGAAGCTCTGTTGGGCAATGGTTTAAATTCATACCCTCACTGAACAGAAATATAAACACGTTTCCTTCCCTCTTGATTAACATTATCATTCCAATATAGAATTATTGTGCATTTAGTGTATCCACCTTAGACTGTCATTCTAGTGTAAATGAGTGTCTCCTCTGATGTCCGTGTCCTTGTATAGAGGATCACTGTAGAAAAAAAATTCAGTATGAGTACATTAGATGTCATATGATATTTTCAGTTTTCCTGGACCTGTTCAGAATTGTATCTCCTTTTCTTGTAATCTGCAAATGAGAAAATATCTAAAACTTCTCAAGTTTTAGTCAAAAAAATCTGTGCTTCAGTGTTTTGTGTGGACTGCTGCGTTGCTGTAAATTTTGTATTTTTTTCACAAAAGAAATCAGGGAGAAAGAAAAGCTCTTTAAAAAGAGTCTTCATATTCTAGTTTACATGGAATAATTTTCCTGCTTCAAGTTGGGATTGCTGACCAGTTCTAAGTAACATGAGAAAAGGTAGCTGGATGCAGTCTCTTCGTAATTAGCATTACTTGTCAAATAGACTTTCTTTGGAAGTGGTATTTTTTTTAAATGAGCAGTTTTAACTTCATTTTTGAGATAGCTAAGTGGAATTTGTTAGTGAGATATTGCAATAAGGAAAAGGAAGAGGTTTAGTTTTTTAGTCCTTTTCAAGTGATAAAAGTCAGAGATCTGAATATGTCCTTCTACAGCATTTGGCAATATTCTGAAAATAAGTTTGCTGATGTCTACATTAAGTGTTCTTTCTGAATGTCTGCCTTTAAAAGTGTTTCTGTGAACTCTGGACACTTTAACCTTTATAATGCTCCTTCTTTCCTAAGTATTTTTACAATAGATAGCTATCTACTACTCTGGTGGTGTGTTGCTCTAAATTCAGAATTTTATTTTAATTTAAAAGCCCTAGAAAGCAGGCTGTCATTTTGTTCACTATCACACTGTCTACTTACATGCCCAGCTGGGCAAATAATGTATTTTATGCCACTTCTGCAATGACTGACCCCTCTTTGGATGAGTAGTTTTATAGAAATGATCTGTTTGATGAGCCTGAAAATATAATGGGCAAAATCAGAGTATGTTTTCAGAACCCATGGAATACAGAACAATCTCTTGGATCCCACCATAAAGATCATGCGAGATCAGATGTGTATAATCTTTTACAGAAACATAGATTCTGACCCACCTACTCTTCAAGTAAACCTCTTGAAACTGTTGGGATGCAGTGCCAAAAATAGAAGTGTTTGTAGCAGCTGTTGAATTGAGCGAGTTTGAGTGCCTGTTGGGAAAAGCATGCAACAGTTACAGGGACAAAAATCAGAACAGCTGAGACGAATAACTAGAACAGTCTAAGAGTCCTGGGGTGTATGAAGAGGCAAAATTGCTGGATACATTACAAAGGACAGTTTATGAGACACCAGTGAATAAAAATCTATCCTGCTAAAACTATTGGGACCAATTGCAGAGCAAAGTGCTGTTTAACATGCACCAGCTGCTACTGCTTCCCCTATCACGTGGCACGTGGCATTGTGGGACCATCAAATTTCCTCTCCGTGATGTATTCTTGTCAATATTTCCATTCTGATGAACTGTGTTGGGTTTTATCTCTTCACAACCTTTCTGAGACCCCTCCTTTGAGTTCTCTGTTTATGTCTTTTGCTCTAGCCCCTTCTTCCAGGAGTTAATTTTACAGTCATTATTCACTTTATCAGCTGCACTGGGTGATTTAGGGTGTATAATTAGTGTTAAGCGGTGAGCTAGGTCTTCAAAAAAGCCTAAGCATATTTATTTTGCAATACATTTTAATCAATTGGTTGCATTTTAGAGCTCTTACATGTAGAAAAATTTGTGCAGTGGATTCAGCATTAGAAAACCAGATGGCAAAGAAGAAAATTGAAATATAACAGATGGACAATGAATGATACACAAATTAAATAAGGTTTGAAGGATCTCGGGGTCTAAATGTAATTTTAAAGATGGGGATACCTTTTAAGTTCATCTTATACTTTTCATACCTTATTATCTCATTTATTTATTGTTATTTCGTCTTTGATCTTTCAAATAAGATTTTCTTGGCTTGTAGTTTGGAATCTTTTTAAAAATTTTATTTTTAACTGAAACAGCATCACAAAATATAGATCTCTTGTTATGATGCAGTTTCATGAAGGACAGTCTAGAAGTTTATGTTCTTGTGCATAAGGATTTTCTGTTGTCTGTTTAAGTAGCAATATCAGGCATTATTCTGTTTTGACATTTATCAGTGAATACAATTCATTAGGAAGAAGTTCCTCTCACAGAAATTTGTTCATTTTAACTTTTGTGCCTGTAATTTCTGTGGAGAAAAATAAACTACTACCCAACTCTTCCTACACAGCTTACACTTATAGTACATTGACCTGAATAATGCATTGTATAGCAGATGATAGAGTTGTCATGAAGCTTTGTTTACATTAGATTCGAAACTATTCAACTGGAAAATCAGTTTAAAGAAAGAGTGAAGCTGATTTCTTTACATGGTTTGGTTGGCTTTTCCCTTTCTAGCAACAAGGTCCATATCACAACAAACATATTACCTTCTATTTCTGGAGAGGGAAATGGATTAGCCACCAAATGAAAATGGACAGCTTTGAATTCTTAAAAAAAAAAAACCAAAACAACATAGAAACCCAACAATAGATCCCAGCTTGAATCTAAACTTTGAGACTGTTCACCAAAAAACTGAATTATAGAGAGATATATTCTGGAATGCATTTAAAATAAGAAAAAATATAAATTAAGAATAGACACACACACACCCCCCCATGTCTATGCTCACACTGGTGCTAATATTCAAACTGTCCAGAAGTGGTGGCAAAAACATTTCCCTCCTAAATCAGTATTTCTATGGCCTGTTCTTAAAAGTGACCAAAACTTCATTTTTTTGAGAAGTTTCTTAGAACCCTTTTAATTTCAGAATTTTCTCCTGCCTCTCCTGTCTTTGTGGCACCTCAGTAAAATTTTCTTAAAGGAATAATTATCCTTAAACAAGAGCTGGAGGAGCACTGCAAAATGATTATTCAGTACATTGAAGGAGCATGCAGTAAAGCATGATTTTATCATGAGTTTAAGGCACAAACACATTTATGATAGAATTAGGACTTGGGGAATGCTAAAATAAAACCCCAAGATGTGATTACTATGTGGCTAAGGATATCAATAACAAGTAAACAGGAAATGCACTATAAATAATAACTTTCTTCAAGCAGAAAATGCTGATAAGAAAGACTTTGTAGTGTAACTTCACTGTGAAATGGTTGAGAAAGCTTATTGAATCAAGTAGGAACATAGACTCTTCTTGATTTATGGTAGAGACAGCCTTTACATTCTGGGATTGGTATACAGCAATACATTTCAAATATGTCAAAAACTGGTGGAAGCACTAGAAAATTTCTTTCCAGGTGGCCTGAATTAACTCACCAAAAGAACCTCAAATCAAAAGCAACTCCAAGGACATCAGCTGTTACTTTATGGTCATAGCTTTTAGCATCCTCCCAAGGTAGCAAGTTGTATATGTAGATACAGCCTTAGTTGGTAGTTATGGTCCATAGTAGCTAACAAATATCCCTATATTTATATAAAGCCAAGAGTTCCAATGATTCTTATAATAAGGAGTTCCAAATTCTTCATGAACAGCAGTTTTTAAACTTTCAAACATAACTAGGTCACCTAACTATTAAAGTGGCAAGCTTTGAAAACTTTTTTTTTTTTTTTTTCCAAAGTATGGCAAGATTAAATCACCAAAGCTTTGGATTTGAAAGTCGTTCAAAGACATGACGACATTAGTGTCTGTGAACCTTATGAGACCATGAACAACTACTACTTCATCATGAACATCAAGTAAGCAGCTAGCTTCGATTATTTTTGTTACTGAATTATTTAGTTCAGTGTTTAGAGTGTGGATTGGTTTTATTGTCCAACTGGATTACAGACTGCCTTTTCTAGATTAGTGTAGGCAGCTGGAATAATTAATTTGAAGCACTGGTGGTTTAATTTCATATAAAAAGATCCAGTTTCTCTCAAGATTCCAGAAGAATAAGTGCATGACGTATTTTTTCTTTATCCATACTTACTATGGGATATTTGTTAGAGTTCCAGTTCATGATATCAGTACCTAAAAAGGCAAAATAAATATTTCTAGAAGAGTTAGAATCAGAAAGGAAATTAGACTACACAATCATGCAAAAGTAAAATATGGGCTTAGTGAAATGTGTTTAACTAGACACCAAGTTTTCCTACCTTTACCTGAAGAATTTTATTATAAGTAGTCTTGCTTGCATCTGTGGGGGCACATAAACACAGGTGGGTAAAAATCAAATTCTAAGAAAATACTCATGCTCTAGGATGGCTTAAAGTTTATAATAAGGAAAGGTATCAATAAATCTGTTAAATACTGCATGTGGTTTATCAAGCTCAAAGGTAAATGTCAAGCATTGATATCAATAGTTAAAGTAAAGATGAAAGTGACTTGCTTGTCTCTATGGTTCTTTCCAGATGTGGGGTAGTGCAGTTCTTCAGAGATGCTGTTTCAATCTTCTCTTTTCTTTTGAGTGAAAGGAGAACTGACAAAACAGGAGCATCTGCAGCAGGAACAGTAAGAGGTTTCTGTTTTTCACAGTTTTCCACCTGGGAGGAAAAGCAGCTGCAGAACTCAATGAGAAAAGACTTTGGAATAGGGGTTGCTGCTTGCCCTGGCTAGCAAGTAGCTGATATGGGGGCTGTAGGAGGAAGAGTTCAGAGCATCGAAAAGCACACTGACTTTCCCCATCTTCTCTCATCATGACCTGTGAAATGCTATCCCATCAAAACCTCAGTCAAGATAAAGAGGCTTGCATTTTCGCTTTACAGAACTTGTCTGGGGGATGTGAAATATTGCTACAACCAATTTATGACAGTCTTATAAGTTTTTAAGAAGTATGCCAATATTCTACACAAAATAGTATCTATGTTGTCTTGTCAGAAAGTACTTCAAATAATGAGGACCGTTGCAGATGTGTGGTTTTTGGGAACTTCTCTTTAGAATTCCTAATTGTCAACTTGTTAATATATATTTTTAATGTATTATCAAATTTCAGCCTGTTTATAATTTGTCATTATGTTATAACCCATCCCACTGATGTTTATATATATATATGATTTGCAAAATTAATAGGTAGCTATTGCAGTCTTAGAGTTAAAATAATTGTTTGCAAAATCAGATACGTTGTTTAGATAGGTACATCACATGGAAATCTTAAATAATCTTTATTGTTGTAAGGCCAAAAAAATAACTTTACATTTCAACAATGTCTATCACAGTGATGAATATGCATAAGTATAGACAAGGCTAATTTTCCTGGAAAGGTGATACCATAATCACAACCCAAAGAGAAACTAGAAGTAGTAGGTTAGGTATATTTGTAACTGAATGGTCTGGACAAGTTTTGGTATTTAATTTTGAACTAATCCATTATATACTTCACTCTGTGCGTAGACATTCATACCTGAATCCAAGTCTTGAGAAAAGACAATTCCTTCTATTTTGTCTTATTTTATTGAAACAGAACAGAAATACATTTTTGCAGAATGTAAGATTAAATTACAGAACTCTTCACCCTAGAATGTCATGTATGTCAAAGTGCACTCTAAAATTGATGAAATTAAGTAACGGAATAAAATGCATTTCAAAAATTCAAACACATGGTGAAGACACTCTTTTAGCTCAGAAAAATCTCTGTGCCTCAGGTAGTTGGGGTGAGAGGCTGCCAATAAAGGAAATATCACTCTATTATGTTTTTATTCCCCATTCAAATACTCTTTGTTAGTCAAATCATTATTAGTAATTTTCAGATACAGTATCCTAGACTAAATGGACCTTTAATCTGATCAACTTCAGCCACAGAAGTCCTTTCTTGGTAGCTCTGTCTAGATGCCTCAACTCAGAATATGGAAAAGATTTACTTATTATCACCACATTAGCACAAGATACTCCACCTTCCTGGATATTTTGTTAAAGAAAGTCTACAGATGCTAAATGACATTTTCTATTTTCAGTTATAAAATAGCAGTTAGATTTGCTCTGGGCGGTAAAAGGGTTTCCTACTGCTTTTCATCTCCTGACACATTCAGCTGAAAGCTCATATTTGAAACACATCCCCGGTATGCTTTGTGTCATTATTAGCAAAGCTAAGACCATCAATGACTTTGTATGATGACGGTAATATGCTTCTATGTACTTTACCAGCTTACTCCAACAATGAATTTAAATCTGTGTATTTCAGTCCCAAATACCATGCCATTCTTTGACCTCTAAGTAAGTTTTCATAATGTTATATTGGTCTTTAGACAGGAGCAAAAACTCAAGACCTTATCAAATAGGAGCAAATCCTACTTTAAGACCTTGGAACACTGACATTTTAATGATCATAGTGCCTATGGGGAATGAGATCATGTGTGAAGCCTGCTAGTAAGGATTAGCCCTAGCTAGTAAGGAGTAGCTTCCTAGTAAGCCTACTAGTCAGGCTAGTAAGCCTGACTACTTACCTGTTTAAAAGAATAATTAAAAAATCTTGACATATTTGTTTTACCTTAATTTTAAATAATAGTTGAACTGTAATCCTTCATACAATCTGAGGTTTGGGGATGCTTCGCATATAATAAAAGCCAGTAAAGCACGTTTTTAAAATGGTAATTTGGAGAACTTCCTAGATAAAACTGCTATTCTTATTTATTCAGCTGCGGGGAGGCAATGACAGGTAGAATTTAAAAATTGCTCCATTTAGGTACAGTGGGTACATTAACATTTTCTGTGCTATATCTGTGGTAGATCCTCCCACAATAAATATGTATATTGTGCATATATATGTATATTGCAGCTCATTAACTAGCCCAGAGACAAATACAGACTTGTGGAAAGAAGAGGTGCTTTTGTGCCATTTTAGGAAAAAGAAGGTATGTTTTCTGAAATACTGTCATTTATGATTTCTAGGAGATGGTATATATGAGCTATAAAGTCAAGATCTGCTAGCTAATTGTAAAAGCTTGGTTATTTGATGACACTGTCAAATACTATTAAAGTCATAGAGAAGACAGACATTAAAGATGGAGAAAAACTGATATTAAAGGGTACTCAGGCCATGGGGGTTTATACAAGAGGTATTTCCCTTGCTGTAGTGATAGATATGAAACAGCTTGTATTCACACTGCTCTAGATAAACAATCCTGTGACAGGCTGGCCTCACCTCTGCTGCTTAATGCTAGCTGGCTCAGCACCTACTCCACAAACTTTTGCAGCCACCTAGGGAAATTCCTGTGCAGGATGACATGCACACCATGATGGATATTCTTTTCTTCCTCTCACTATGTATTATCAGGATCTATAACAGAAGTCTGTACCCTTCCCAGCCTGTTTTGTTTAGACTCCTGTGTTTGCATGTTACTCGCTGCTGCTTCTTGTTCTTGTCTGCTGTTGCTCAAGTGGACAGGGTACAATCTTGACCACATAACTGGGTGTGCTGCTTCCTGCTTGGCTCTGGAGACCTTACAAAATGGGATAAAAATCTTGCTTGCAGGGTGCTGGAACATTTTGACAATAGCCCCTAGGGGAAATGAGATTGTGTGTGCACCTTTTAAATGCAGAGAATTGCATTTAAGGCTCTGTGCTGGGATCAGCATCACAAGCAAGATTGTGCATATCCTTCTCTTAAATGCCAATATCATCTGAAAAAAGGGTCACCACTGAACCTCTGAGACTTGTCAGCCACAGTTTTTACTGCTACCATGAAGCCATTCCTCCACAGGTCTGATCACAATAGGGGTCTGAAAGGCTCCACCAGACTGTTGGCCTGTGAGCAGTCTTCATCAGCAATTTCTCAAGATGCTTTTGAGAGCTGTGTCATCAATGGGATCCGTATTCCCATGTGGCATCCCCTATAAATAGATTAAATACCCTAGTTACAAGGTCTCTCGTATCTAGCAAGAGGTCAAACTTCCATGGAGGAGTCATGGATGGAAACACAGGCTGCCCTGGCTCCATGTTTGATGCTTGGGTTCTTCAAAATCTTATTTTTTACCATCCTGGCAAATTAAATTCTTTTCCTATGACTGTGTATCAACCATTCACAAACTCTCTGGGGAAAAAAAAAAACAAAACAACAAAACCAACCCACTAAACAACACAGAATGGGATAGCCACAGAGGTGTAGCTGAACATTGATTAGATGCTTCTGAGGCTGGTGGGACAGAGGAGAGGTGTCAGAAAGTGATACCTTGGTAAGCCCATAGTGGATGTACCAGCAGGGGGGAAAATAGAGAGAGAATGAAGGACATGTGAGGCAGATGACAGGGTTGTGATTGCTTCTTTACCAGAACAGTGTTCTGTAATATCAGTAAGCACTGCCTCTGACAGCTGCAGTCCTTTCAAAATTCAGTGAAAGTGAGTATGTGCTTTTTTTTTTTTTTTTCCATCTGAGGAGCAGAGTGCCACTGTGAAAATAGTTCTTGTTCTCTGACACATGCAGAGGAGATGCCTGGCAGCTTATGTTTGTGCATTGTTTCTCGATGTTTCTTCTTGATGGTCATAAATGTGTGTGGCTGTGATTTATCAGTCTCACTTTCTGTTCTTAGCCAGCAAAAACCCGAGTTGTGTTTTTGTCATGCAGACCTGTTCTCTGGATGAAGAGTCAGGTGAGCTGGTGATGGGAGGCTGCCAGGTACAGAAGCTGTCATTCCCCTGCGTAGCCTGTGCCCTCCTTGTTTTAGCCTGCTCCCTATCATACTTTGCCCCCAACTACAATCAGTATCCCCTGCACCTTTCCTCCTTCCTCTCTGTCCCCAGCCAGATGGAAGGAAAACTGAGCATTTGCCATGACTGCTTTCTTGTGACGGTCCCAGAGGTC
This sequence comes from Falco rusticolus, assembly GCF_015220075.1. Lineage (NCBI taxonomy): Eukaryota > Metazoa > Chordata > Aves > Falconiformes > Falconidae > Falco > Falco rusticolus. Next base: position 111,589,005 of record NC_051188.1, on the reverse strand, counting down.
CTGCTCTGGTCATGTATGCCAAGCTGCACTAGACCTCTAGCTGGCAATCATCATTAACAAGCTAATCTTCAGGGAGGTTTGACGTTTGAGTTGACATGGCTGGCAGTGTGTTCCTATCCTGCAGCATCAGCTGGTCCAGCCACTTCTTGTAAAACAGAGGCCTGAACCTGCCAAAGGTAAGGCTCTTGGGGCCTCTGCTTTTCCCACACAAATGGACTCCAGTGTCCAGGTCACTTCTGACTTCATTGATTCCCTCTGTGATGGTAAGACATCTTTGGCTCCCTTTTTCAGTGAATCAGATGACCTGAAATAATGACTGCTGGTTGCAGGAGGCTTGTGGTTTTATAGCACAGTACAGACAGCAAGGTGTGCTGCCCAGGGGGTGGTATGGGTGCCCATGATTGCACTAAATTGCAGTACTGCTTTTGGAGGATTGTCCCAACATGTAGGATTAATTTCCAGTAATGGTCCTATTCACACTGTTTGCATTTGGCCTTGAATGAGGTAACCTTGGTCTTGGTAAGGTTTCATCTCAGGAGTTAAAGGCTCTCTCCAAATAACAGCCCAGGAGCAAATTAGCATGCATGCAGTGTGGAATATCAGAGAGGTGGGACCAAAGACTAAAGTGAGACATTGACCAAATTGACGATATAGACATGGCTATAATTTAGAGACTTTAAAAAATAAATTGATATTATGTATCTTCTAGCAACAGCACTCATTGTTGCAATCTTGTGCCTTCTCACACAGTGCATCTCACATAACAATAATAGAGATAATTATGATAATTATAATAAAAATTAATAATACTTGCCCTTTTTTCCAGTGGATTGTAAAGTGCTATTCAACATTGACTAATTAAGTCTAACAATATGCTGCGAGGTGGGTAGCAGGTGTTTGTTCATCTCTCTGGATCATGTCACCCACCATAGTAATACAGCTGCATCTACTTAAGTCTCATTGACTTCTAAATTATCATCATGGTTTCCAGTAGATAATTTTCTGGCATTCTCCGCATAATGTGTCAAAAAGTGGAAGCCCTTTCTTACATGACTTCTGTTTTGAGCACACTCTCACATGGAGAGGATTCATGGCTAGACCTGTCGTGGCTACATCCAGCGTGTCAGGAATGGAAGGCTGTGAAGCCATGTCAACCCATCATGCTTGCTATGTAAAAAGGTGCAGAGAATTTTGGAAGGGAGGCATGAAAAGTCCCTGGGCTATCCAAGAAAGCCACCTTTTAGATGACTCATCTGCATAATGTTTAGTCATATGATCAATTATTTCCAGACTGACTCCCTAGAAAAAAAATGTAATCCAAGTTCTGATGACACTCATTAACACTGAAAAAAGCATAAGGAGTCACAGGAAAAAGTTTTTGTTTTTTTATCTCTTTCCCTTCTTCCCTTCTTTTCAACTGCCCCCTTAAACATATACGTGCACACATGGTGCATTTATTTTACTTTCAGATGTTAACTGAGAGATTATTCATAATGAGCAAACTAATCTGGGATGCAACCTGTTCCTCCTAATAATCATGGCATAATCTGGACTCTTTGCAGCAAAATAAAGGGTTTTGAGAAGGATATGAAATGACAGATGCTTGATTAAATTTTAAAGGGTAAAGTAGAGGATGTAGGGTAAATTTTCTGAACAGTGTACAGAAGACTCACCACAAATCCCATTATTAGTTTACAAGATACGTGGGTGTTAAGTAATAACAGGAATCCTACACAGACATTTCTAATATACTGCTGTACAAATTTATACCCATGCATTCAATGAGTTTAGACACTGAAAAAGAGATGCAGTCTTTCAGGCCTTATACATTATCAAAATCAATGTTATTTTTCATTTCCTTAAGTAGCACAGCATAATTTTTAAGAATGCCACCACACAAGGCCTGGTTCTAAATCTGGCCCTCAGGAAATTAATGATGACAGATAATACATCATGAACTTTGAATATGGACAGCATATCAGGCCCATATTACCCCAGATAAGCCAAGTATCTTTGCCCAGGAGAGCACTTGTGCATCTTTCAAGTCAGAAAGCACTGAAATCATGTAGTATGCAAATGGACGCTGCCCTGGACAGGGTGAATTTGAGCATGTGTGTCAGATGTCTTCTGAATTCAGTGTCTATACAGTCATATGAGAGATTTTTCTTCCTTGTAAACCTGCAAGTTGTAGGATGTAGGAAGAACAAAGCAGAAATCCTCCCATGTAGCCGATCAAAAGAACAAGGGCGCTACTATAAGATCCAGGTAACTTTGGATCACCATGTTTCCAGAGATTACAGAAGACCAGACAGATAGCTGGCATCTAAAATAGATAAAAATTATTGTATGGTAACAAACATAAAGATGTAAGGGAATATGAAGTAATTGAGAAGTTAAAACCAAATGTTTCTGGCTAGTATTAACAAAATTGTAAGGATTAGAGTTTAATAAATGTGATGTAGATGAACTCCACAGCTTTATAACAAAGTTTAAAAATCTTTACAGGCTGTATATCTTGTATATCTCTGTATAACAGGGTACCAATGAATCTAGACCTTGATAATTATTTAAAAATACAGTTTGCAAGTACCTTTACTGGATTCTAAACACATTATAAATTATTTAGCCTACTTAAAGCAAAATTAAGCTTAAAATAGGTTATAATTCTAAAGCTGTATATATTTTGTTGCTATATGTATTATACTGTTAAAGCACAGTGCCTAGTAGAATGACATAGTAAAGTTGAAATTCAGCCTGGTTTAGTAGCCTTCTAATTTTTATTGGAAGATAAAAGTGACGAGTGCTTTTCTGCTGATTGCAAAATAAACTGATGTATCTACAATTTCATAACTGTAATATTGTCTATTACTTTTTAGGATGTCCACAGTAAATAGCTTCTGAAAACTGTCTCCTTTCCTTCAGTGTGGACCTAGTGGGGTAGTCTGATAGTCCAGTCCTAGGAACTGTAAGCACAGAGAACTAGTATTTTAATTTGAAAAAAAAAGTAGCGTGACTTTTGTCGTGGGCATTAGGTGAGTTTCTGACTTCAGCCTAAATTAGTCTTGCTGACATTCACTTTGACTTTTGGCAGAACAGAAAGGTTAAGAGAGAAGGGACATGATGATAGATTTTGCTAGTCCTTGAATTAGAAGAGTTCAATTAAAACTCATTTACAAATGAGTTTTACATTTTACAAAACTCAACTACAAAAAATCCTGCTTATTTGTTTATACACATTGAAATAAAAAAAAAAATGTAGTAGCTTAGGACCTTTCTGATTTCTGACGTATCTGATTTGAGGTTCTTTACCTTTTAGAGGTTCTTTGCCTCCTTTAGCTTGTTGGTTGTGGAGCACTGGGAGGCATTTCCAAACATACTGTGTTTTTAAGTAAATATGACATGTCTAAGACTTTTCTTCGTTTATAACACTCTTGTATAATAAATGGCCTAGGCACTTATATGTTAAAGCATCCTCAATCTGAACAACTCTTAAAGCATTTGCTTAATGTTCTGCATAGAAGTGGGATTCAAGCATACGCTTATGTGCTTTCAGAATTCAGGCACGGTACCTAGCCTGGTATCTGAAAGAATAAAACTCCATGTGTCATTAACCTTCTTATCCTGCTCCCATAAAAAAGAGGATCTAACTGATCAATTTAAATTGTGGTGACTGGCAAAAGATATAGGATTAGAAATTAAGCCAATGGCAAGTTTAATGCTAGAAACTCATTGTAAATCATACAGGGTTATATCAGAGTTATGATATGTGTTGTCAGAGAAGATTGTAACAGTCAAACTTTCAATAGAGGACAGAAGTATACATTTTAGTTAGCTGTTATATCCCCTTTATTAAAAGAAGTCATATGAGCAATCTCCGATTCTTTAAAAAGTGTTAGAATGCAGAAAGAGAAATATTGATTTAGAAAGCAAAAGAAGTTTTCATGAGAACATCAGTTATTTTAGTCTGTGAAAAATATATAGCTTGCCTGAAACAACCACACAGAGCTGGATCAGACCTGTTTGAGCAAATTACTATAGAATATGATTTTAGATCTAATACAGAGCTAGGGAGATAGTAGTTTCAGTTTTAATTTCTTTTTTGTGTGTGCTAGTTTGTGGAACCACCTTGTCCAGATCAAATAAAGATGTATTTCAACTAGGAAAGATATATTTCAACTAGAAAATGTAACTCAACAGTTACATTTTTTATTTTAAGCGGAACAATGCAGGACATAATATAAAAAATGTCCAAAATGTGACACAATTTTACCAGGATTCATAAAGTGGTAAATTGTCTTTTACTAAATATATTGAAAGCAATTAAGTAAATACCTTTATAGTCCAATTAAAACATCTGTCCGTGAGAATATTTTTTCTTCTTACTTTCCTTTTTGAACTAATTTCAGGAGGAATTTAATTATTTTTTTAAATTTTATTTCCTAATTTCTTTTTAGAAATAATATAGACAATGTATACAGTGTACTAACTTACATGGCATTTTAAATGTTTGTTTATTTTATCCCTTATTCTGTTTCTTTGTTCTGCTATCTATATATTTATGAAATCATACTTTTCTCTGTCTTTGCCTAATGTAAAAGCCCTCTTCATCTCCGTCACACTTTCTACTTTTCCTCAAATCTTTTCCCTTTTTCCAGTGTATTTTGGTGGTCTTATTAGTTGCCACTGATAACAATCATGGCTATCATATGGGGGGGGGGCGCGGGCTTTAATTATTTTGCAGCATTCACAACTGAAGCAGGCTTCTCAAAGGAGATACGTAAAATAAATGCCCAGTGTTACTTAAGCAAAGAATAAATGTAAGGGCAATAGTTACTAAACTGTTTGTAAAGTAGCACATAAGCATGTAATGTAACGATGCAAACAGGCATGCATCTAATCCTTTTGTGTCTATCTGTGAAAGTCCAGGAAGCTCAGAGTATCTTAACCTATTGCTTTCACCACCTTTTATACTCCTTGAGTGTACAAACCTTGCCCATAGCTGCTCTCTAGTTTCAGACTCGGCATAATCCTGATGTTTTAAATTGTCTCGCTTCTTTCAGTGACTTGGTGTACTCATTTTAATTTTGGAAACCTCTATTTGCTAAAGGAAATCTGACTACAAAATAAAATAATTTTAAAAAATCTCAAAAAAAAACCACATGAAAAATTCAAGTACTACCTCCAAGTTCTTTGTCTTCAAGGCTGCTGTTTCTTTGGAAACTGGACTTTTTCTTATCTTCCTCTGATGGGGAAAGCCATTAGCCAAAGAAAGAATTTTAATAAGATATAACTGGGTAACACTACTTTCTTGGTGTCAATGACAGTATTCCTTGATACAGCATTGTTTGGTTCTTTTGTTCTTTCTGGTTTGAATTCATAAAAATGAAGGCTATATAGATGTATTAGATGATTTAATGTGACATTCTGCAATGATAAAGCCATCTGGTTTTATCTAATTACCCCAATATTAGGTTCAATAACTTCTACACAGCAAGATCAGGTTTTCTAGGACTTTTTGACTTGATTGGAAATAATCAATGACAGAGAAAATCTATAATTTTGCATAGTACCTTATTCTGATACATAACTAATTCAACATCAATTGTATGTGCCTAAATCCTTATTTAAGTGCGCCTAAGCTTGTATCCAGCCACAGCTTCTTGGCATGACTCTCGATGAGTAAAAAGCTCATTATTTATCATTTTTCTTCAGCAAGTATTTATGACCAATCACCAGTCACTCAATGTTTTCTTTTACATAAACCTATGAGACTGAGCTTTCAAACATATGTAAGGCATCTTTTTCACTTGTCATTTGTGTAGCACACATTCCATGTTTTCAATGTGTATGTTGAAATCTGGGCAGGTGTAACGGCATAATCTTTCATTGTCACCTTCACCACCATTATTTCTGAAGATAAAAGTGCCACATTAGCTTTACTCACGATTCAACTTATTATGCATTAAAAGGTTGTGTTAGATATTTTTTCCTGCCAACCATTCTTTAGTTGTAATTTTTTAAGTTGTAAAATTCTGTTGAACTACTTATCCCTTTGAAAATATAATCCATTTTCAAAATATGTGGTTTACGGCATATAGCATCCTGCACTGTAAATATGGTCTGGTGTTTTGGGTTTTTTTTCTTAAGGTCTAGAAAAAAAATAGATTTTCTTGGCAGAGTTCATCATACAAAGCAATTCACAGTCAAAAATAATTGCTGCTAGGTAAAATGTATCTGCCATAAAATGCTATAATCTATATATTTTAGAAATTTATAATGTTCTTTCACACATTTCTTCTATGGATATTCTGGAAAATAATTTCTCCTAACAGTTATTATAAGAAGATACCTGAAGATTAACAACTTCTTTATTCCAGTTCTTTCTGAAGTTTAATTTTATTATCAGATATGTTTGTATCTTTAGACAATGTTACGATGTGGAAATGCATTTTGCATTTCAGTGGTTATATTAAAATTTGATCTAAGCACTACCACTGCTTACATTCACTTAATATAGTGAATGGCAGAGTGACTGCATGTGGGAAAAAACTATAGCAATACACCCAAGAAGAATCAGGGCATCTGGTCTGGAATCAACCACAGATGGGTATGTATGAACCTTGAGTGTTTTTTGTGCATTGCTGGAGGAGAAAAAAGTGTGTCATATCCAGACTTGTATTTCAGCCTTGTTATGACAGATAACAGCTCAACTACTCGAGAGGCAAATCTCTTTTGAGAAACATTCTTTATTCTGTGATACATGGAACATAAAACTCAACAAACTTTGTACCAGTGTTTGAAAATACACTGAAAGTAACATCATGTTGCTTGGGGACTTTCAGAAAACAAGGGCTAAATGTGTCTTTAAAGCAAATTTGCTAGATGCTAGAGATCTGTCTTGCAGATCTAAATGAGCGCATGGAATTGGTGGTTATGGTTGGTCAAATAGGCACATTACAGCAAGAGCTGCTCCTTTTTTGTAAAGTGGTGGCAGAAGGCAGCCATTACAGAATTTTCTAATAGTCCTCACATATCAGTATCAAACATCTCCTATAGCCTGGACTTTGTGCTCAGATGCAGCAATTTTCTGTCTTTCTGTATGTCTAATTAGAGATACCAGTTCACATGTGCAATTCCTGGCATTTCCATACTTTTTGTTTCTAAGTGCATAGGTCCCTCTCCATCACCATATCTGTCATTTTTATGATGGTAACTACATCCTACAGCACAGCATATTTGTATGGAACTGGCAAACAAGACTTATACTGAAGAAGAGACCCTGAAGTCACTGCTGTATTGAATTATGACTTTTTGTTACATACCAATCCATTTGTAATCTATTTTTGATGCAAAATTACAATCAGAGTTGAGATGATGATATATACAAGTTTTCTAGTTCATAGCTTCCACATTACATTTACTTTGCAATTCCAGGTAACCAAAATTTTGGTATTTTTCTTTTCTTTTCTTTCTTTTGAAATATACATATGTATAAAAAAATATATATTTTTTATATATAATGTGTCATTCAGCCACATTGCCTGGACAATATTTTGTTTGGAATGCAATGTAACACTTAGATAAAGACTTCTGATATAAATTAGAAAAAAAATCTTTAACATATTCTGCACTATTTCCTTTCAGTTTTTTGTTGTAATGCATATTAGTGCTATCTTAGTTTAGAAAGATATCCAAATATAGAAAATAAAATAAAGAAGAACCTAACAAAGCATATTTTAAAAAAATTTGGAAAAATATATTAGAAAGTCATAAGCTCAACAGTGTCTCCTAACTGCATTCTGATATCACCAAAGAAAGATGACCCTAAAGTTCTTTGGATGTAAATGGGGGAGTCAACCATTTACATCATCCGCAGAAGTGGGAGCTGCAGCAGTCAGTGCTCAGCCCAGTGAATGAAGAAAAATTCCATTTCAGAGGAAACTGAATAATCATTTAATCAGAAAAAGTCAACAGAAAAAAGAGCTTATAACTTTTCTAAGCCTTTAGTAGTTTTAACAAAAACATTTAGCTATTCCTTCCTGTCATTTAATTCCTCTTTTTTTTTTTCTTTTTGGATCATTTTTATTTAATTTCTCTGATATGGAATAGAACTGTAGGAGGAATTATGAGGCAAAAGTGTCTGCAATCAAATACAAGAAATGAGGTCACAATGTTAATGAAATATTTAGTGCAATAGTTCTTAATATCCCTGAGAAAGCAATGTACGTCCCTTTTTCTTCCAAGGTAACATATCAAAGGAATGGACATGTCTAGTCCAATGCCTTCAGTCTAAACAATCCTTACACAGCTGTCATCCATAATAATTGCAGCGAGGCAGTACTGAAGCAACAGTCAATATCAAGAGTCAGATAATAGCAGAAAAAGTTGGGACTCAAATATGACAGTATGTTGCAGTAAATACTTAAGAACTGCTTGCATTTTTTAAAAAGAGCTTTATTTTTAAAAAGCTTTTCATGTGAGTGAAAAAATAATTTAACTTGGGCACATTTGAATGAGTTTGACGTTTTGTAAAGATGAGCTACAGACATGAATGCAAGATATGTTCTGTTCACATATATTTATGACTGAATTTAAATCTCCACTTCCTTGCATCCTGTATAGGTGCTTATTCCGTTTCGTACTGAATATAACAGTACAAGTATGATTAACTTTGGTAACATTTAACACCTGTTTTGCATAAAATAAAAGGTTTTCCAGATGGAAGTGATAGAAAATCAATCTGAAAGGCAAAATGATTCATTATTGGAATTAATTTATGGTGCTGTTTTATGTCATAGCTAAGCTGGTGGCTAACAGCTGTCAAGAGGAGTGATCCTGCTCCTCACTCCTCACCTCTGGCCGTGCAATTGCACCCCTCCCTGTGCTCCGAAAGCATCAGGCTTCAGAGCCTGCTGTCAAGATAGCGAACCAGGAGAAAATAATTCATGGGTGGTTTTTTTCAAAATATCTCGCTGTAAATTTTTGGATGACACATTTTCTTACAGTGGCATCTGTCTGCTAAATTGGCTAGCAAACTGTGTCCTTGGGCTGGATCAGTAATTGTCTTTCTGACCATATCAAAGTGAATAAGGTGTCTTTGGAACAGATGAAGCAGCTAAACAAAATTATAAAAGCAAGCAAAATGTTTACTTTTATGTAAACATAAATGCAGACTGTGAAGTTCTTATTCAATACTATACTAATAAGTCCTTCTTTGTGCCCAGATGTGTATTTTACCACTACTGCAGGCCACGGAGCTCACACAGCTGTCTTGCCCATGCAAAAAAGCCATCCTTCCAAGGAGACTTTTCTAAACTTTGTATCAGAATAAAGGACTTCACTCAGATCTAAAGAAAATGGCTATATAATGGATATTTCCAATTAATTGCCATGCTTGGTGGTTGGGTAACTTCAATATGTTTATTCCAAAGTGAGGCACAGAATTACTTACTGGTAAAAGAAAATTGGTTGAAATTGATCAAGAACGTTTTTATAGGAATGAATCAGTATCCCTATCTAAAAGTGAGAAACTGCCCCCAACATACTACAATAGCATTGTTATATAAACAGAAAAGTTAAGTGGTATGTTCAAAAGTACTAATAATAATTCTTATGGATGGAAAACTCTGGCAAAATTCTTCACAAAAGGCTCTTATGGAAAAGGTTTCTTTTCCTTCAAAGGCCATTTTAAATGTTCTGTATTGTAAATATGTTACTTAGATATCAATAGGCATTAAATTATGTAGGTGTGAGACTGGGCCTGTACTTTTTACATGAGAGGCCATGTATGTTCAAGAGCTAAGAAGCTACTTTAATATGCAAATTGAGGTGGTAAAAAAATGTGTTGTGGTGTTTTTTTTTAATATGGCACAAGGATGATGGAAGATGACCCAATATTTATAACTCAGTGTCATTCAATATATTATACAAGATCTAGAATGTAATGAATAGAAAATATGATGAATTTTACATAAGTGAAACTGGAAGAAATTTTGAATAGTGTTAGAAGAATCACTGATAAACATAACTGAAACATTAACTGAAAAAACAGTCAATTTGTTTTTGATAAATGCATGAAAATACCCAACAGCACGAATAATTTGGTCTACTTGTACAAGTTTTTGTATTACAAAAGTAGCTTAGGGCCACTGAGGGTAAAAAAAAAAACCACCCAAGAAATAGATAAGGGAATTATTGCATTCAGTTCAGTAAAAAGCTCTCCTTGATGTATGGTGATGATATAACATAAATCAAAATAAATATACAAGAACATCTGAATGCTTTAAAAAGTAGCATAGAAAATAACAATTAATATGATAATTCTATCATGCACTTGTGGCATGTAGACACAATGTTGTATTCATTTCCAGTTTCTCTACTTCAAAAATAAAGAAGGTTTAGGGATAGATTCCTAGATATCTGGTTACTCTTCTTTGTAAGCCAAAGGTGAAAAACTACTTCAAAGGGATGATGAAGACAAGAATTAGCATAAAAAATGAGTGACTGCAAAAAGACGACTTTTTTTCTAGATTCTATTATTGTTTCAACATGAAATTAAACCCAAGCAGTTCCACATTTGTTTCGTTAAAGGTATTGCTGATTTGTCCATTATGTACTATATTTTCTAGTAGCATTTTTGCTCCAGAATGTTTCCTAAAATGGTTTACTTCCCTGTGTGCTTTTTACCAACAGTTCTTCTATTAGTTGCTGGTTTTATTTTTTAATCTTTACTGTAAAACTAAGCTGATTTTATGTATTTACCTTAGGTTTTATTTTTTATTTACCTTAGTTGTATTTACTCTTAGCTACTTTCAGTACAATTTTGCTTTGCTTTTGAACCGTCAAGTCTTTAGACAGTGCTTTGTGAAAATGTTTTACCATTTTCTGCTCACTTGTGATTTTTATTTGCTTGTTTTTAAATAATTGTTGTCAGTTGTGGTTTTAAGATCACACAAATACTTCAAGCAATGCTAAACTTCATTTTAATGTTAAAAGACTCAAATACGGTTTTGAAACTCATTTTTATTTTCATACGCGGTGAATTTCTCATGTTTGTGTTGAGTTAAAGATACAGTAGGATCAGATTTTAAGGTATTGATTGCCATCAGCAGCTGTCAAAGGTTTTTACTTGTCACACTATAGTTATAACAAATGGCTGTGCTCTGCTCTCTTTCATTTTCTTCATAATTCAGGCAAAATATTTGGGATATGGCATTTCAAGTATGGAGACCTTTTAAAAAATGTGAAAAACTAATTCCGATACATGCTTTTAAAAATCTCACCTACTATGCCAGATACATGTAAGTATTAAGGGAGGTTTTCCACAAGCAAAGTTCTTGATCTGAAAATTGTAATTTAATTTTTTGTTTTTTTTATCAGTGATCTCGTTATTTTCTATAGAGTGGCAAAATAGACACATAGGCATTGGGAAATGGGTTGTACATATCTGAAGACAGAACGGAAATGGAAAACAGGGAACTCTTCCCAGCTGAGCAGTGAGCATGAGCCACCTTCTTGGAACACCCCACAAAATATTAAGCACTTTGGGTAGCTATTCTATGAACTTCATTTTCTTTGAAGGAAGGACTAATTATGATCTTGTATCAACTAACAGCAAAATGCCAAATTCTTGTCTTTCTAAATCCATGGGTATTTTGTCATTACTTTTTTTTTTTAATTTCAAAGAAAGAAAAATCAAGGTTTGCAATAATCAGGTTGAGCTGGTATATAGTGCACTGGAGCAATTCTGATAAGAAACCAGTGATACTGCTGTGACAAGTAAATATAAGCAGCTGTGGTTATTACCAGAGCATTGCATCTGGGTTAGGTCTTGGCTTGGTTGTTTTGGAGCATCTCTTCTGATATTTGGCTCACACAGGATTTTTTTTTTTTTTTAATTTATGTTAAGAGCATTTTTTCTTATGTTTACCTTTTTTTTGGCCAGATTTTTTTTTTTTTTTCTGTAGTTTGCTTCTGTAGGTAACTGTACAAGAATCCCATTTGGTTGGTCAGGGTAAATAAGTAAGTTCATGACTTCTAGCTATTGTCCTCTCATTTTTTACGTTAATGTCATGTTTATTGCTTTTTCTTTTAAGATCACATGTAGATATAACTTCTGAAGATGGGATTCTTAGGTGGAGAATCGTAAAGAGAGTTGAACACTAATTTTCTGACATCCCTTACATATTTTGTAGGGGAGTTCTTTAGGTGACTTTGCAGAACAAGAAATATCAGTACATTTTGCTGGGAAAATTCTGATATTTCCTACCTCAGTTTTTTTGTAATATATATTTTAGAATATAGCACATACATTCCGACCTCTGTAGAAAATTTAAGATGAAGGAAACTTAGAAGTTGGAACAGATAGGAGAAAAAAGTTAACACAAATATCTTGGACAAGATCCATGTGATGGGATGGCCCAGACCCAATGCAATCCACATTTACAAAGTTAATTTTAGCAATATGTGAATCAGCAAACCTTGCTCTTTCATACTAATGAACGTGCTAAGAACTTCATTCTTTTCAGGGGACCAAGTCCTAGACCATTGTTCAACATTATCTATAGTGGAACATAATTAATAAAGTAAGTTAAAATAATATTCCAGCTATGCACTTGACTGAGATATTGAATGTAAACTGTAGTCAGAAATACTAATTCAATTAATCACCATGAAACACAACTTGTCCAGCAGAAGAGATTTTATGTATCCTCATCAGCAAAAGGTTAACAAAGTGAGAAGCTTTTATTAAAAAAAAACAAACAAAAAAACCCCCAAAAACATTCCTGTGCAAAACTGCCTCCTGTAGGATCCCCCGGTGTGAGCTGTTGCAATAGAACTCAATGTAATCCATTTTCTCAGGATGTAGATTTGACTCCTGTTATCTAGAAAGATCTCATAAAACTCTTCCTTTTATGCTACCTACAGCAGCTGCTAACATGCTGGCCTTTTCCATTAGTGATACTACCTCCTGCAAGTTATGTGAAATGCACTGAACTTGTCTGAAAGATTCCTCTTCGAAATCTGAACAAAATATTGGAGTATTCGTGTGTTGTCCTGCTGCAGAAAAAAAATAAGAACACTGAAAAGTGTGAATAGATACATTGTCAAATCCACTACAGGCAGGTTTATTGTGGGGTTTTTTTTTTTGTTTTTTTTTTTTTTTTAAAAAAAAGGATTTGCTCTGATATTACTAACATGCATGGTCCTAAAGGATCAGGAAATAGGGCAAACCTTAACGATTGCGGCCTTTAGTCACACAGAAGATGACTCATGGTATATTATTCACATGAGATTAATATTCCCTGTCTTAGGGAGCAATCTAATTGAAGACAAGCAAAATAGCTGTAATGACTTTCAATAAAAGAAGAAGAAAATGGGACAAATAAGTAACACAAGGAATATGGTTTCTTCACCTAACTGCATGTTTCTTTATCAATATGGATATATCATCTTTAAAGGCAATAATACATTGAGTCAAATATTTCCTTTGTAAGTAAATTAAATTTAAAGAATATTATTCTCTAAAATCAATGTAACTTATCTTCTTATGTCTTAGACAATTTAGTGCAAATTATTCATGGTCAAAAGGGCTTTTTTTAATGGTTAGAGAATCCTCTTCAGTTTATAATGAATAACCTAGAAAATGTATAGGTGGGCTAGTGAGAAATCCTATCAAGTCTGCTGTAACCAAATAAAGTATTTAGACCAGTTAATTAAACAAAGTCATTAAAGGTGTACACTTGCAACAAGCAATTATTGAATAGAAAATAGCTTTAAAATGTAATTAAGTTCAACTATTTATCTGTTTACTGAGATTAATTTATGTCTCCTTGCCAGCATAATGTAACTTAAAGGTTTGTACTTTGACACTGTATTTTAAGAAACAATTACTGTCTTAAATTTCTAATTATATGAGAATTTCAATTTTCCATTATAGTTATTATAAGAATAAATTAAATCCCATTTCTTTAGCTATGCTTTAATCATTTTTGTTTCAGAAGTGGATGCTGTAGATCAGATTATTTTGTTCCTGTTGGAAAGTGAAATCTGAAACTTGATTTTTCAGTATAAACAAAGTAAGTGCTGGATGTATAAGATACTAATGCTGAACATCAGAGGCATTTTAATTTTGAAAATACTGACCTCATGTAATGAATTATGCAAGTTATGTGCTTTTCTGCAGTATTTGTAATTCGCTGTTGTTTAACTTTGGTATGATTCTTAAAATTATTTGAAAGATTTGGGAAAGATGTGGGCGTTACTGCCATTGAGACCTTGAGGTTCTGTTATTGTGTATGGTGTTAGGGTTATTAGGTGGGAAGGATATTGGTTTTGCATAAAATGGCACTGTTTTATTCAGAAAAACCACCAATGCTCCTCTCCTCACCAAACTCAACAAGGCAGAACAAGAAAAAATAAATAAATGAAAATATAAACACTTGTTTAATACATACTTCCTGAGGGTTGCTAAGAAATTGAATCATATTAGTTATGAAACGAGCAAACTATAAACAAAACGAAACCAAAAAAAAAGGAAATGGGAAATGCAACAAGGCAAGTGAAAGTGTGGGGTATGATCAAGAGAATTTGTCAGCTGGGATGGAAGTACTTAGAAACCCTTTTTGTGCCACCTCAGTAGCACTGATAATGTGAATTGTTCTAATATCCAAACCAACTTTGCTTATTTGTAATATGTTGTAAACAATCAGTGCTCCAATAATAAATACCTGAGATTACCCCATCCCTCTTGCTCATTCACAACTTTGCAGCGAAGACTAGCGCAGAGCGATGTGCAGTGAAGCACCGCGGTGCCTTGCCCCTTAGATGTAAGCCTGCAGTGGCTGGAAGGGTGCAGACGTGCTGTGAGCTGTCCTCACAGATGTCCCGATTTGTCAGTGTTGCAGAGGATTTTTTGTGTTATTTTTTGGTTTTGGGTTTTTTTCACTCTATAATATTAGGGTCAAGTATGAGCAGCTGTAATGCTTTCATGGGCTTAGTACTGCCGTGATACGGTATTACAAGCACACTTAGCTCATGAATAGGCAAACCCACTAGTATTCCTTTTCCTATTGGGGATGGAACTGTAGAAATATCTTTAGTACTTCCAGTTTCATTTGTTACCTTGTAAAGCATGTTTACTGCGGCGACTCCTACATTTTTGTTGGAGTTCAAGAAAAGTTTTATGAATTAAAGAGATTACCTGTTCTAAAAATAATCTTGAACATAATTGATAAAACAAGTTATAAACTGTACTTCATTATTCAGGAAGCACTTTTTCTTCTTAATAATTTTTAGAGCATTATCTTCTGTCATTGTCTGTCATTTTTTGGTATGATTCTTAAAATTATTTGAAAGATTTGGGAAAGATGTGGGCGTTACTGCCATTGAGACCTTGAGGTTCTGTTATTGTGTATGGTGTTAGGGTTATTAGGTGGGAAGGATATTGGTTTTGCATAAAATGGCACTGTTTTATTCAGAAAAACCAGATTTTTACAGATCGCATTGTAAAGCATTATCTTCTTTTAGAGCATTATCATACCAAAAAAAAATTCTTGAACATAATTGATAAAACAAGTTATAAACTGTACTTCATTATTCAGGAAGCACTTTTTCTTCTTAATAATTTTTAGAGCATTATCTTCTGTTCTTTTTCCTTTGGTACAGAACTACCTACACATTTCTAAATACCTAATTAACTTCATAATTAAGATAAATACTTTAAACTCAAATGGCTTCTTTAAACTCATAACCAGCTGTAAATGCGGCCAGTGTCCTACATATTTGAATATTAAATATTTTACTGTTTTCATAGCACTGATATTAAGATGTTATTACATACGAAATATTTCTAAGTGTACCATTTGAGAGGTTTATGCTGCCGTTGAACATTTAAGTATTTGTAATTTTTTCACCATTAAGAGAGAACCTGAATTTGCAATAATTAAAGTATCTTCAAAAGAGAAAGAAATCCCTTAATGTTAAATAAATGGATGCTCTACAGTGCCTTTAAAATAGATATTCTCTGTAATACAATGATTCATATGGTTCTAATATATTTTTTAAAAAACTTTAAATAAAGAGAAAAAAACCCTGTCTTTACAATAGTGTTCATGGCTTTTGGTAACATATTCTCCAAATATTATTTCTTTTCCTAAAATATCCATAGTGAGACCTGCTTAATTTTTCACAAGTAAGCTTACTTGGAATAGAACTACTAAATATAATTGAAAAAAATTGGGTTTTTTTTATAGTTTTGCAAAAGATAATCTCAGTGGTCTCCTCCCCTTTTGAGAAAAGGTTTTTAGGATTACATGCTATTCTTTAAAACATTTACCATTTTCATTTAAAGATTGCTTGTGTCAAATATTCATTAAAAAGTAACGTGATCAGTACTTATAAGTGTATTTCAAGACATGGCATCCAAAATGTTACGTGATGTTATGGCATGATAGAGGCTAGAAAGTGCTAGGAAGTGTCTTTTCTTTCCTTGGTAAACAAATTTACATCAAAGTAAATGCAGTTTAATGCCCAAAGGGATTTTATTTCCCTTTAAAATTATAGAAACCTCCCAGACTGAAAGTAAGTATGTCCCAAAGGTTACTGTAAGCAGCTTAATCATTCAAGTTAATGAAATAACCCCCCCAAAAGGTAAGGTGTTTTTTCCTCGGTAGCCATCTTGGGTATAAAGTTGGTTACAGTCACTTCTTAACACATGCTAAAAACACAAACAAATTTGTAATGAACTGATGTTAAAATACTGATTAAGGCTTATTCATGATAGTTATTAAAAATAATTTCTGGATAAACCTTGGACTATATAGTAAGATAAATTAACGTTTTAGATAATAATAATAATTGGTATATTGATCATAAATCTAAAGATATCAAGATTACATTTAATATTAAATGTTTTACCTGCTGGGTCATGTGTATTTAATGTGAACTGGTAATACATTTGCTATACTAGATCATGCTGCTGAAGAGGTTATAATCCTTATATTTTTGCTATCCAGTATATTTACATAATTTTATCACCCCAAGAATTTAATTTCTGTTTAATCAGGTATAATTTAAAAGCTGTGCTGTGTAGTTTCTCCAGTTAAGACTGCAATTTACCATTCTGGTTACCACATCAGCATGGCCTACATAGAAATGGTGGCATAACAGGCATAAAATCTTTGAAGCCAGGATGAAAGGGGGTGTGACAGTACATGACCACTCTTTCTCCATTTGGAGAAACGCCAATTCACTGGACAGAGGAGCAAATTTCATGTGAGAGAGAGCACGTTGTAACCAGCTGCGGTGTGCATTTCTGTTTTACCCAAACGTAATAAGCATAACATTTGGCTATTTTTTTTATTAAAAACCAACTCTTTATGTCCCAGGATACTTAAAATAAAAATACAGTAGGCATTTAACAAAGCGATTTTGAAAATAATGCACAAAAATTCCAGTTTGGATCATAGAGTAAATGTAAATGGCTCTGAATTGAAACAATGCATATGGATGGCAAGGTCACTTCCAGGATCTGGAAAGGAGAAGTGGCTGAGTTCATAATGTGCCAACCTAAAGCCAATTCCATTTTCTGTACTTTTCTGCTTTATACAGATCTATTTTGTATGAGATCTGGAGTTGGCAGGAAATCATATTCCAATGAAAATGCATTTCAGTTAAGATTTTTCTAAGAGGTAGATTAATCTGAGGCTGCTAGACTATTTATTTTAGCATTGTAAGGCAAAACTTGATGCACAAAAATGGGGAAAATAAGTACTTTGCTAATGTATGTATTTTGTAGCCATCTCTTCCTACAGCTGTTAAAGCAGTTTCAATTACTGTATTAAAATACCTTGTTAACTAGCATTTTTATAATGATTCATTTAAGTAGTATAAGATTTTCTTAATGGCTAAGGTCTATCTGCTGAGCAGACAGACAGAACTCAGATCATCAATAATTTCTTGAGTCTCGAAAAAATGTATAGAAGACAAAAAAAATAGAAAAGATATCTGTCTTTACATATATAAAAAAGAAGATATATCTATTATATACAATGTATAATATAGTATATAATATATAGTATGTAATTAATGTATATTATATATACCTATAATAAAGTATAATAATACACCTATATAATGGTTGTGTATTTCACAGAAATTCCTCAAAGAAGGATCTAGACAGTAAATCTACTATAAAATTGTTTTGAAGACACAGATGGTGATGCATGATTTTATTGTTGCATTTATTGATTTTATTGTGGTACAGTACAAATCTGCCAGCAATAAAATAGAATATGATGATACCAAAATGTATGAAGAGATATTTCACTTCATGCATAATGAAGGAAGTTGTTGAACCGATATGTTAGAAATGCATGATTTACAGAAAAATAATGACTTGTTATTTCTTACTTATTTGGCCTGTGTGGCTAAAGTTTAAGAAAAAAAAAACAACCAAGCATTTAAAGTATCATCATTCAGGTAAGCTTTAGTGGTAGGCATTCCTATTCTTGTGTGAAATACTATTTGTGGATGAATAGAGAACCTCAGGATTTGGTTTCCTATATTTTAAATATTCCAACTCAAATGATAAACCAGAAATGTACAGTCACTGAGACACTTAAAACTATGAGTACATTGCATGTTTTTAATACCCGTTCCTCGAAGATCTCATCTAGCTAGGACACAATACCTGCCCCCGCCAACAATTTTGCCTGTTCTCTTGCATCACATCTTTTACCTTAGCTTATGCAGTAACATTTCATACAAATGTTTCTGACATTTTGTGCTGAAACATAAGAAAATTGATTAAGGTTTTCTAGCAATGCTACATTGTTTGGCAGCAGTGATGCCGAAACGGCACAGAGTAACTGCTCAGAGATGAATTTTATCTTTAAGCAGCAAAGGTATTTATTTTGTGCAACGTTGGGGAGCTAGCCGATTCCCGCCGGACAGACTATCTCCAAAGTTTTCAGTGAAAAGTTAGGTATTTTATACAGTTTTTGTGAGAGGTTACAACATCTTTACATACATATTCATTTGATTTTGACACCCAATCATTCAGTTCACAACAGGTGGGATCTAGGTGGAGAAGACCTTTCAATTTTCTTTGTTCAACGATTTCCTGACTTGATGGTCTCTTTATCTCCTTCAGCTGCCCACCTTATCTTTTCTAATTATTCAGAGTACATTCCTTTAAACATCATCAGTGGAACCTTTTCTAATTATTCAGAGTACATTCCTTTCTCAACAGAAACAGAGCATCACCCAGAGCATTGTACCAAACTCATCCTGACTAATCTTTTTTTTTTAGACCTTGTTCTGTTTCAGCAGTTCTGTTTTGTTTTGCTGACTGAGAAATGTGAATTCCCCATATTTTGTATGAGCAAACTCGGGGAAGGATTCATGCTGATGATCTGGTTGCTGCTAAATCACCAGCCCTCCTCTCCAGCTGATCAGCGAAGAAGTAGAATACGATACAGCTAGGGAATGATTTCTATTTGTCTTCTTCAATGGGATATCTATGGAAATGATCAGGCCAGGAGAAGATGCCTTTATTTTACTGTTTAGAAAACTCTGTGATGAATTGGTCAAGGGTCAAGGGGATAGTTTTTTACCTTTTTTTTTTATTTCATCCTTGGGTCTGGAATGATATTTCTAAAGTTAGTGTGTGCTAATGATGAATTCTTGGTGTAACTAGTGTCCACAATAAAAACAGAGTTTTGCCTATGAAATGCTCTCTCCTCCAGCACCAGTTTTTAGTCTAATAATCAAACCTCAATTTCTACCTTTTGATGTGATTTCTTAACCTCTGAGAAATGGATGAGTATCTGACGTGGAAGTCAGTTTTTACTAGATTTTGAATAATGGGTCATATATGATTTATTTAAAGAAGGTGTGCTCATGTTTATCTGAGGAGACCCTTATTGATAACTTGAGGATGTACTAAATCCTTAAATGGGTGACATAGGGAGTGTGTTAATCGTCCAGGCACGAGATACATTAATATCATTAACTTGAAGATGCACTAAGTCCTTGAATGGGAATGTGCTAATTGTCCAGGTGCAAGATATGTTAATGAGTTCCCGGAAAGTTAATGAATAGACATGAGTGACTTGTATAAAGAGGGGGCTGAAAGGTTCCCTTGGTGTGCATGACTTTGGTGGAGCGATCCCCCATGCACCCAGCGCTGCCGAATAAAGATAACCTCCGCTTGCTTGAATATTGCTGACTGATTCTTCAACTCAATTTATATTTAAAAAGAGAAGGTAAAAATAAAGTAATGAGTCCAGAGGAAGAACTTTTTGTTGCAATTTCCCAAAACACGCAAGCAGTCTGTCCTTTCTATTTATGGGCCAGGTATATGTTGGGTGAAGAAAAGACTGCAAATAATTTTCTGTGTGTTGTATCATTTAAACACAGACTACTGAAATCCCTGGTATTTCAAAAAGATTTTTCCTTCAGGAAATGTTATTGCATGATGACAGCCATGGTACAAAGGTCACGCTGCACAGCTATGTTACCATGAAACAGGAAGCAAAGGGGAATAAATTTAGACAAAAAAAGTTTAAGTCTCCTTTATACCCTTCTCCATTCCTCCCTCGCTTCCCAGAGGGTGCAGCCACGCATTCCTGTGCACTCCCAGAGAAGACTGCGGTCCCCTGACTTGCTTCTGCCACCCTCAACATCTTCCATGTTGCCCCAGAGGAGTCAGCACAGAGCAGTGCTTTAAATGCATATCCCTTACACAGCTACACAGTTCTTTTTGTCTTCCAAGAAAGCTGTCATTTAGCTTCTGTCACACAGTGATTAGTTGTGTTAAATCCGTATTCTTAGTTTCTGCATTTAACTTATCAAGGCACTTTTGTGCATTTGGATTGATACACTCAGAAGTGGAAGTTAAGCGTGTTGGGCTTTAACCTGCAAGTCAGCGCAAGCTCCTACTCTTTCCTTTTTGCATGAGATGTAAAGATAGTATCTCAGAAATATCTGAGCCTAGGGAATCAAATGCCCAGCTGAGACAGACTGTCGTCTCACACTCAAGCATCACAAGAATCAACAACAGTGCATTTCCTGCATGCGATTCCCCAGAGGGATCGAATCCTGTAGTTGTACTCAGAGCATGTAAAACATACCACGACAAGGGCACAGCTCTCACAAAACAGCATGGCAGCTGTCATGTTGGTTGAGAAACATGGCTAGAAGAGTATGCGATACCTGTTTCCAGCTCTTTCCCTTCATCCCTAATACCAGTGGGATGCCTGGATGTTTTTCATTCTTTTCCTGTACATTTGCCCACTTCAATCTCTTACCATAGACTGTGCTAATCAGGTTACTGACAAGCCTTGCATCTGGGAATATGCTTTCACTACCCTTCCTTGAAACCGCTTCACTTTCCTGAAAATAATTTAAAGATTCAGAGATAATCCAACAGAGAAGAGGCAAGAAAGAGTGGCTAAGGAGCGCTGGGAAGGGAGTGGGGAGATAAGGGCTGTTCTTGGAGCAGGGACTGATTTTTGGGGCAGGCTGTGAGAGCAACTGCTGGCTTAAGCATTTTGGGTGAGGAAAGCTGGAAACCATTATCCTGCTGGAGCTCTGCTCTACACTGCTAAGCAATACAGAGACAAAAAAGCATGTTTTTTTTAGTTCCTGTGCAATTGTAAAATTGAAAGCATAAAGATCATTGGACATAATGCCTTTTTGTATACAGGCAGGAGTTCGTCAGTGAGCTTGATAACTGATATAACAGCTGCAAATTGCAATTATATGTATTAATC
Source organism: Falco rusticolus (assembly GCF_015220075.1). Classification (NCBI taxonomy): domain Eukaryota; kingdom Metazoa; phylum Chordata; class Aves; order Falconiformes; family Falconidae; genus Falco; species Falco rusticolus. The sequence goes on along the minus strand of NC_051188.1, from coordinate 111,567,229 downwards.
CTCCTGAGTCTTGTTATAAAACTGATGCCTAAGTCTAAGTCCTAAATGTGTGGATAAACATGCAACACCAAAGATTTTGCTACCAAATGGGTTTTTAAATACTGTACAGAAGGGTGCCAATAAAAGACATTGTAGTACGACACAATATTTGTATTTCATTTCACATTGCACACATTACCTTACATTTCTAGGGATTTCCCTAACATATGAAACACATAATTTGCTACTATGCATCAAATATACTGAAGAATGAGTATTATGAATTTTATGTAAGCAAAAAGCACACAAATGACCAGTTTCAAAAGTCACATCTGCTTACAACCACACTTTTTTCTCAGTGGCCTTGGAAGTACTCTACATAGAGAGTTGCTGAATTTTTTTTCCAAAGTTTTGTGTTCTTTTTATAGGAAAATGCCATTTAATGAATGCTAAGCTTCTTTTGTGGAAAAATATCGGTACTGATGAAATGGGAGTTGTGAGCATTTCTCACTTTCAAGATGGTGTTTCTGCTTAGAATGGAAGAAAAGCAGAGACATTGTAGAACTGAGCAAGTGTTTGGGATAGTGACTTAGTCCTTGAAAGTTCAGATGGATATTATATAGCCCAGGCTAAGAGGTTTTCTAGAACACAATTACCCAGATTCTTTTTCTATGGCCTTTACAACTTTGTGAATAAATAAGGATTGATCTGGACTAATTTTGAAGCGTGACTAGCATGCACTGTTGTAAGATTTTGCAGGAAACAAGACAAATTCTGCATTCTGATTCAAAACTGGAACTGATTCCCAATTTCATACGTTTCAGGTGGATACCACAGCATACATAAAGTTGCTGAGAACATTTGTTTTCCTCTCTTCTACTAGACCATTTTGGGTTGGAACCTTTAAGCCAAAGATATTTTTTTATTTATTTTGTAGCTTCAACACTAGTATTTTTATGAAGGTTAGGCATTGACTTTACTCCTAGTGAGTCAGGGAATGTAATGAAGAAAGGTCTTCCCCCACACCAATAAACATTTTATACTTCTTGGCAATTGTAGAGTGGGCAATAGACATCTCCATCCCCTCAAAATTCAAGAAAAAGTGTTATAAGTTTCAAAAATTTGTGTTACAGAAGTTTTGAGTAAGTTAACAGAATGGGAGGGGAGAACTATCGCTCTCCTGTCTCTCTGCATCTATTTTTTTTCTCTCTTTATATACACATATTTATTTAAGATACATTGTTTTCTGATGTTATGATTCTAGTGATACTTGCTATACTTCAATTAGGAAATGACAACGAGCGAATTAACTTTTTTAGCTCAGCATATGTGGGTACGTACAAACTCATGCATAAACATAAACCAAACTACCCTTGTGGAAAAAAGGCTAATACCTTTTTTTGGAGCATAAGTGAAAAACAGCACCCAATGGAAACTGCAGACTGCATGATCCTAATTGCTGAGAGAACGACTTATTTGTCCATGCCACCCAAGAAGGCAAAAAGCTGAGGAGTGGGTAGATATGCGAGTAACAAAAGATAACTTTACACTACACCAGTTCTGAGAGCTTAACGCGCTTGTATTAAAGCATCAGGGTGTGGAGGCGTATGCAGTGACAGGCAGAGAGCTGTGTCTGTTATGCAAGTGGAATGAAGCCAAGCACAGAAGCTAGGGAGAGGTGGTTTTTTTGCCATTGACTTCAAACTCTCAGTTTACATGCATTCTTATAAAAGCGAATTTTCAGTTCAACTAACAGCCACTGCTTACACAGTAACAGAAGTATACGCTAAACCAATGTAAATGATCTTAGTATTTAGTATTCGTCTTCTATCTGACCTTGTAAAGGGCACCCTTGTCCTGCTTACCTTCATCTTGACTTCTGCAGCAAGGATCACTTTCCTGCCTTGTCATTTTGATTGGATTAGTTGTTAGAACCTTCATACCTCTGTACTGGCTTCCCCTTTTTAACATGTCAAATACTGTGTTTTGATTCTACTTCCAAGACTTTTTAAGACTCTTTCTTCTCTTCCTATAACTTGTTTTCCAGTTCTGAGAAATCACTTTTGGCCCCCAACTGGTAAATTATACTAATTGTCATTGCTTCCATGTTAAGCCTCCAAATAAACACTTTCCTAGGATTTCTCATGTTGCCCCTCAAATGCATCAGGCTGTCTTCATAAATATCAGGACTCCACAAAAAGTCTCATTTTCCATGTTGCCTACAAAAAGCTCAATATTTGCTTGCTAAGACCATTGTGAGTACCCATTTAAATTTGTGATTCACTCAATTTCATTTTATTGATGAAAGGATTTACTGGAGACCTGGGTTGTGGTTGGCTTTGGCTTCAATTAGACATCACCTGCCTTCTCTGGCCTTTTTCACTACAGCCTTGACACACTGTTGTGTTTCTATGACTGTTTAGATTGTGTGAGAAGACCGCATGCTCATTTTTGTTGATTCAATCAAAAATCAAACATCAGGTTGTTATACCCATCTTTGCAACATGCAAAAGTTGGTTTTTGCCAGTAGAAATTAAAAGTATTCACTACTTCAAGGTCAAATGTTACAAGAGAAATGTCAGACATTTGAAATGGTTTGAAAGAGCCACAATACATTGTTTCTGAAAGAAAAGAGCGCAAAGGAGAGAATAAGTCTTCCTGACTACTCAATGGAAGGAGAAGTAGGCCAAGTGGAATTAGGTGCAGTAGCAACATAGTTAAAATGACAAAAATCTTAAACAGTATATTGGTGATAAATAGATCAAAACCCAGGATAAAAACAGCAGCTGTTCTGAGAATGATGAGTTGGAATCTAAATGATATATGGAGGAGAAAGTAGTAGTACCCCCAACTGTAATGCCTACAGCAGAAGCTATTTCTAATTTCTTTACCTCTGCACCCCATTAGCACCAGCACCAGGAATTTACCATCATCCAATGAAGAAATTATTTCACTTATAGTCTTTTATGTTTGGGATTCCATTGGCAACTAACAAATCATCTCAAAGAGTCCATAATATAAAGAGTTTCTTCCTGTGTGGTTAAAAAGAGTCATCTTAGGTTATGTGAAAGTCTTTCAGTCATAAGACTAGTTGAGTTCATCGTGCTATTCTACAAGTACACTACAGGCAGACGAAGAAATCAAAAGTAAAAGGAAAATGAACTCTATATAGCAGGTGTATTAGGAGCATTATTAAAGAAAAAAAAAGAGGTAGAAGAAAGGAAGTAATAAGTTTTTACTTCATTTTTTTTCTTTATTTTACTTTATTATTTTCCAGTTTCTTGTGGTGTGCATAACTACAGACCCATTTCAGCCTGCGGGGGGGGGGGTGGGGGTGGGGGGAGGGGAAGGAGGTGAAAGCCAAACAACTATCTAGGCAATTTTATTTTTCGCCTGGTCCCACAATGAAATGCAAAGGGACATTGAATAACTTGGCTGTTAAGAGAACTGCATGAATTTAGACAGAAAACATGACACTTAGAATATGTTTACAGTAAGGAAAGCCATTCAGTGAGATAGTCAATGGCAAATGAAAAAAAGAGAAGTCACTTAAATTTCTCCTTCTTCAAAGCTCCTTCCTTTACAGGCTTACGTCTCAAATCCCCTTCTAGAAGGCAATACTGAAATTCCTGCATTTACAGATACAGCTAGATTTGTTCCTTTGAGAGGAGGAAAAAATAGTTCATTCACTACTTAAGAGAAAGCAGTAGCCAAGTGATAAAGTATTTGGTAACTCAGTAGAGGACATAGTTTCCATCCTTCCTGTCTTTTAAATCTTTCACTTAAAACCAAACACCATAGGATTCAAAAGGTTGAACAAAGAGCACAAAAGAAGAAAGGCCCTTCATGTTGTTCAAAAGAATATTGTTTGAATGGAAAAGATCAGTTCCAGTGGCTTTATCAAGAACCGATTAGTCTGTTCACTCAGTACCTCTAAAATACATCCCAAATAGAAGTCTAAAGAGACACCTATAAGAGGCTAGACATTGACTTGATTGTTTAGTTTGGTCAAGGCTTTACAAAACTGTAGATCTCTGAGGAACTAAAAAAACAAGTTGAGGTGCCTAGCTGAATGTGCTTGTCTCAAAGCATAGGTAAAAACTATACAGAAATTTTCTTGACTTCAGTTTTTAACTGGGGTATCTAAATTCTGCCAGAAATTCTTACTTTCCATGTATAGGTAGTGAATTTTGCATTCTGAGAGGTGGAGATTCATTGTGTTCAAAATGTTTTCATCAACCAAAGTAAAAATTCTAATCTCTTTTAAAACTAAAGCTTTTTTATTACTATATGGCTTTAGTTGGTAGTGTTTATTTACTTCTTAAGAATGATATTAAAAAAGTAACTAAAGTCCACTACATGTGAAATCACCCTATAATAAGTTCATCCTCCTTCAGCTTGATTTGGTAAATAACACACTGAAAACCTCTTCTGTGCTAAGACACGTATTTCCGTTGAATATTAAAAATCCTAATCCCCTTATTAAATTTATGATATATTTTAGCAATCCCAGCTTAGTTTAACTGTTTAGGGATCCTAAAGATGACAATTTTCTGTCTGTTTTTCATACCAGGGATAAAAATCTCATTTGAGTAACTCAACAAAGGTAAATTCATAGTAACTGCTTTAAACTTTTTAATATTTTAAAGTTTATTCATTATATTTATACTTGTACCTGGGAAAAGAGGAAAATAATGCAACTATAAGCTTGTTGTTTTTTTTTTTAAATAAATATATGATTGGCCTTTTAAGAAAAATCACATTACCCTATAAACATTACTTGTGTAATATTAAACCAAAAAAGCTACAAAAATTCTACTATGTGAAAACTTCCTGAGTCTTAAGACATCATGAGAGCCTATCCACCTGTTTTTTTCCACAAACCAATAGATTTTATAGATTATATAGGTGAGTTATGCATGTATCATATACATATGAAAAACATTTAAGTATATATCAGATATACTTTATATATAATGCATACAAAACATTTACATATATGCAAATATGTACTTTAACTTCATAAACAACTCTAGTCTCAGATGTATAAAATGAAAAAGAGAACTCATGATAGTCTTCTGTAACTATAAGAAGAGGAAGAAAAAAAAAAGGCAGTGAGTTAAGGAGGAAGCTGAGACATGACATTTTTTATCTTAGGAGCAGGAAGTTCCCTTTGTCCTGAGGTTAATTTTTCACACCTGTGTGCAATTCATTCAGGTTAATCCAAAGCATGTGATGCTTCAATTTGTAACAAACTCAGAGATGATAACTTGCAGCTGTTCTTTTAGATATGCAGTAACATAAAAGTAGAGGCCTTTGAAACATGAACTTGAATGTTTCTTGATTTTAAACTAGTAGGTGTTCAGAATTGTGGTATAATCATTAATTATATGACTATGCTTTGCTAGTACATGAATATGATGAAATAGATGGTCTTTTCCTTCTAATCAAAGGTAGAATTGTTCTATCTGTAGTACTTAAATAAGTATTTTTCAGTGATTATTTCTGTGATTGTTTTAAGGTTTATGGAGAGAATTAGAAATAAGATTCTGCTTCCCCCACCCCCTCCCTTTTTCCAGTTCAAGTAATGAATGACACTTTCATTTTTTTCTAAATTTTTAATTTCCTCAAACCGATCTGTTTATTTCTGTTACTAAATATTCTCACTTCTCAAAGTTTTTATTACTTAAGAGCTTTTCAGTCTGACTGTCAGAAAACAGCTCACAGGGGTTTTTTTTACTTTTTTTTTTTGATGTTTAGTGGTTTTCTATCCATAATGAACAAATGTGTTAAAACTCTCGTCAACTTTTCTGACAGATGTGAAAAATCTAATTCTTGGCGTGGATGTATTTTTTCCCCACTGAGGGGTTTTAATTTGCTCATTTATTCTCCTTCCCTAAGGGAGTAAACTGATATGAGAGAGAGGAGAAGAAAAGCTAGCACATTAAGAAATTTGTAAATACATACTATGTTTCACTTGAATGTTAAAAGAAAAAATGCTAATAGACTAATTCTGACATAGCCAATGTAAGTTAGGTGTTTATAAACTCTTTAATATTGGTATGGAGCAAAAATAGAGAAAAAGACCAAATATTTAACGTTGCTAAAAAGGAACAGGTTTAGCTGGTCTCAGTACAGACCCTGTGCTGAGAAATGTTGAATCTTGTAGAAGTCTTTACAACTATGCAAATTAAAAAGCAGTACTACAAAATTTCTGGCAATATTTTAAACTCACCTTAGAAGAATGTGTAACAGAGTGTCTAAAATCGCTGAGTTTCTGAGAAAGGGATTTTTTTCACAGTTTTTCAGGCTTAGGAAAAAAACAGTTGTCCGGAAAGACTTCTGAGAAGTCAGCAAGAGGATTTCAATGGACAGGACAAATCCATTTAATGAAGTGTTTGCTAGAATTCTTATAAAATATTGCAGGCCAAAATTAAGTTTTCCTACATGGCCAAAACTTGCTTTTCTGGTTCGTTTTAACTTTGGATACGTTTTTTTGGTGGTAACCTTCTTTTTCCAGGATGTCATTCATTCTGCAAAATCCTCCGTTCAGTTAGTGAGCTGGCTGGGCAGCCTTGACTAACTTTTACCTTTTGTTTTGTTCTCATGATTTAGCTTGTGGTTCCTATGCAGCAGACATTATGCAAACACTATTTTAGTTAAAATGGTCTATGTTTAGAAACAAAGCAAAGAAACTAAGAAGAAATTGAACTCTCTCCCAGCTGAAACCAGGATACAAAGCTTTTTAACTTGGGCAATAACAACTGTTTTGTTACTTGGTGTTTGGTTGTGTTTTGCCATAATCAGAAAGGACCAGCTTTGGAGAGACATAAAACTTCTTGCAGGATTTCAAAGCAAAGAATGGTTTTTCCTTTTCTGTGGTGGGCCTGACTAAAGTTAAGATGTTTCTTTCCTGCCTTCTGAGTGTCATTTGCACATCATAAAGAACAAGAAAAAGGGCACCTCCATGCTTTCATTGTGAAGTTGTAGAGGAATGAAGGCAGTGGGTTGATTGGCATGGACTATGTGCAGCTGTAGCTTGTTTCTGCTAAGTAGTTAAATAACACTGATCTTGGGATAGGTGTTGGATGTAGGAGGAGCTGTGTGGTCTGGGGTCTGGAGGAAGGAAAAGCAGCAGGGACAGCAGAATCTGACTAATGGTAAAAGCTTTGTTGCAGCTTACTAGTTTGTTTGTACTGCAACAATTGGTGTCCTCTGTGAGGCTGACTGAGTTGGACTCCTACTCCAACAACTGGCACCCAATGTAGCTGAGACAAGCGGGAGAACCTACGACCTATAACAGACACTGTGAGAGGTGAGCTGTTGACAACTAATCAATATGGATGTATTGCAATATTGTTGTCCATCTTAACTCAAACTGCAAAGTTATGTGTTTTGGCTTGTTAGAGCTGTAAGGGGGGAAAAAAGTCGTGATGCTATTTGCTGCTACTTGTCCCTTTTCTTCTCTATAGTCTTTTATTGGCTCCAGCTGTCTTCAGACTGTTCTTAGAAAGTTCATATTGATAACCTAAAAAACCTCTGTGAATGCTAAAAGCAAACTATTAGAAGTAGTACAGAGCAATGATGGCAGATTTGTTGGGGAGTTGCACCTAATGATTGCTATACACATCTTGGGAGTTTGACTTTAGACCAGCTCTAGTCAAGATTGTGAACTAAATTGGTTAGCATTTGGAACATATTCGCTGTGTTCCTGAAGCATGCCTTCAGAGTTGTTTTTGTCTGAGAGGAATCCAGTTTGTTCACTCTTGGACCTCTCTACAGAGTGACACAAGTCAGAATATGTGGGTCATTGGGAGATATACTTCAGAAATGCTCTCTTCTTCTGGTAACATGTTTAAGTGGATGAACTCAATGCAAACCACAACCTTCCTTTCTGTTGCTTCAAGCTACAGAGTATCTCTACAGTATGGAAGCATTTTAAATTCCCATGGAATTTATGGGGAAAATGAGCAGACAGTGAATTACTTAACACAAGTGAAATAACTTGGTTACTTCCCTGAGAAACTGCTAAACGTTTCTAACTGCATTTTCAAAAAAAATCCATGCTCTGAAGGTGACGCTAGCTGAAGCAATGTCAGACCACGTGGCTGAGTTTGGTGGAATTAATGACATAGGAACTGGTGTTATACTGGAATGTTGAGCTGTCTTACAGACATTTGTCAGTATCTTTGCTGGTTAAAATACAGGGGGAAGGTGATATTAAAACTGGTATTCCTAAGGAGAAGCTTGAAAAAAATATTACATTAATGAACCAAATGGAATTTTGAGTTTACATATCAGCTCTCACAGCACATTCTGTATAACTCCATATTGTGACCTTTGATGTATTTACCTGATGCATGTAGATGGACCTTCAGTGGTGCTTGTACTGTAGTCACAGCTATAAATGTCAATATTCATAAGAAGGTAAATGCCATGACATGAATATTTTGGCCTTTGCTACCTCAGCAGTATCTTTGGTGAACTTGACTTCAAGTTCGTATTCATGGCATATATGCCTCCATGTTGCTTGTCTACTTAGTGGAAAATACCAGTGTTTTGGTGACAGGTGGTCTTTTACCAGTGTGCTTATGCGGAGTCCATACAATGCTGCCCATACTGAGTTTTCTTCAGGTATGATTAAGAGCAAAACATTAAGTAACAAGACCTATCAGAAACCATAAGCTTTACTGTTCATACTTCAAAATAAAGTACCTTTACTTCTAGGCAATGTCAGTGTACAATTTTTTCAACAGCACAAAGGACATTGTACATGTCCAGGGATGGCAATATTAGGAGAAAAAACTGAGCAGGTTTTGAACATATACAAATTCTTCAGGCCACCTGGACTGAGGTACAATAACAGGTTGGGGGGAGTGCTGCCACAATTGAGACTTTATTGTTCTGTAGATAACATGGATCTCATCCAGCAGACCAAGATCCTCCACATCTTACTACATGTATAAAACATTTAGGGAAAAGGTTCTAAAAAAAAAAAAAAAAAAAAAATCTTGTGACTTACAATGATGTACCTCCTGGCAGTGTGAATTTCTTATACTGCAGTACAATAGAAAATGGGCTGGCCAGCTCTCAAGCGTGTGAGGCATTTAGCACTTCCACTGAAATACCCAGAGCTTGCATCTGTATGGGAGCAAGATCTCAAAAGTAAAAGTATTTGCTAATTAAGCCTGCATCCATTTTGAGACATTGATTAGTACAATTAATCTGCCTCTGCTTGGAGGCTATGGGGAATTGTTGTTTTGATGGTGAAAGGTCTAACAATAGAAAAATAAGTGCCACAGGCCTTGCATAATACATATCGGTGGGAAGTGAAATGTTTTAATAAACAGCAAAGTGTATTGTCTTTGAAATATATAAATCTATTCATTATTTATATGAATAAATAAATGCAAGTATACTTACTTATTTGCATTTCTGGAGTATCTTCCATGTGGGGATTTTGGTGTTTCACTATAGTTTAACAATAAAACATGAATGTGAGAAACAACGTATTATTTATGTGTATATCTGAGCAATGCCTAGAGATATCTTGCTATAAATCAAGACCTGCTACTACTCCTTCAAAAGAAGAAAATCAGTTCAGCTCTGTCAGCTGTAACACCATTTGCCTAAGTTATGGCAAAATTTGATGTAACTGCACACGTGCAGCAGTGAGTTTATATGTAGAGCACCTATCAGGGAAGAAAGCAGGGGAATTCTTGTGTCAGAAAAATGTTTTCTTTCTCTTCCTCTCCAAAAACACGATTGACCACAAACCATTTATTCTAATAAATAAAATGGGCCTTGATGTAAGGAACCTAACCCAAAGATTGCTTATGTCTGTGACATTCTACGTTATTCAAAATAGTTGAAGGACATCTTACTCATCAATACTATAGCGCAGGTTTTCCCTTCAAGCTATTGTTTTCAGTAAGCCCTGTCAATATGACACTAGAACCCTCTTTGAGCAAAGTGTTGTAATCCCTTCAGCTTGATTTCTTTCAGCAGGGTTTCCAAAGTTGGTGGGGTTTTTTGTACATTTAGGCAAAAATTAAATGCAGATCTACTCTTCAGAAGCATGACAAAGAAATGCAAATGTATTATGTTCTTATTAGTGTTGTCAGGAAAGGGTGACAGACACATGAAGGCCATCTCTGACACTCAAGTTTTGTGTTCGAGGTTATGGTTTCTGTAGTGTAACTCTGAAGCTAAACAATGGAGCAGACTGCATTCCGAACAGCATTCAGATTTTACGCTCCATTTATCAAAATATTTTTGCTTGTACAAAATTCACCTTTTGTATGAATTACTTTGTAAATCTAGTTCACTGTATCTCTTAGGCAACATATGGTTCTTTACTATAGAAAGTACTTGCCTTACAATTAGAGTTTTTAGAAGCTATTGTCATTGTTCCCTTTTTGCAAGAAGAAAAACATAAATCTTTTTTAATGTTACTGTGCATCCTGGCTATGTCCACAATATTACAGAACAGCAAGGATGTTTTGCTATGTACACACACATTCCCATTTCAAGTGTCATATGAAATGGTTGATTCCTTTAATCTGGTCAGAGACTCAACAGCATGACACGCTCATAGCTGTAGGCCTTAGTAGTTGGACTGTCCTGCTTAATGTAATGTAGAGTTTTTGATTTGCAACTCTTAGTCTCTGATTTACACTCATAACCCTGTAGAGACCTTGAAGAATGCAAATTTTGAAAAAACAGGGGTTGGCACAGATGCCTCATGATTTCTTCTTTGACTCTTAATGAAACTGGAGCTGAAAGGGTGGATGTCTTCCCTGAGGTGCAGTAGTGCCGCTGTCTTAATCACTCACGTGTACCTGGAGTCAACAGTGAACTAGTGCAAATGGAAGAGGTGAGAGGTTTTGAGTAGAGTGAATTCTGGAAGTAATTAGATGTTTAAAGAATGGTTTAAAAATAAAAGGTGCCTATTGCAAGACACAAAACTTACCAGACTTCTTTGCTCTTGTCTACATTGGCTTAAGACTCAAACCAAGGAAGTGCTAGCACTTGCAGTATATACACTTTATTTAAATTGTATATTAAAAAAATAATAAAGGATGTGGCCTACAGTCATGTAAGCGTTACGTTTCATTTGTTAGCATAAGTTTGTTTGGTGTATTAACACTGTGGACTAACTGAGGAATTAGTGACCTATGGCCCACTTTCCCTTAAAATTGGAGCAATGTAGTTTTTATATGTCACCTATTGCAACTGTCATATGGAAGTCTAATAGACTGGTTTACAGAGGGTTTTAAACATGACAAATCTAATGACTTCAAGGAAGCTAAGAATTTTCACAACCTAAGAATCTTCACAGGCAGAAGCAAATATTGAGCTGTTAGCTAATTCTTAAATCAGTCCAGTGGATGTGGAGAGGCATGTGATGGGTTCTGTATAGTATCAATGGATTTCTGGAACTGATTTATGGCCTTTAAATATTAGGGCTTCATTGGCTTTTGCTTTTCTTTCTTTCTTTTACTCTCTCTTTTCTTCTCCCTTTTATTTTGTCAACTATTTAATGTATCGGCATCATTCGCAAATATAGTGTGAAGAATGAAAGAGGAGTCCCCCCTGAACTTTTTTCAAGTGAAAGTTAGGTTTTTGATTTTCAGAAATAAACTTTGAGGAAAAAAAAATTATCTGCCAAAGTGTTTGGAAAATGATTGAACTTCTCTAAAAGTCTGAAAAAGATTTCACTTCAGACAGCGACACACATTCAACATAGAAGAGGCTATATTGCTAAAACCGCCTAGTGCCCTTTATTCTTATTTCCTTTTTAAATGCATCTACATATTAATTCTGAAATAAATGATGTTTCCAAAGAGTGAAACAATGTGAAGTTTATTTTTTTATTACTTATTTATTTTAAAAATAATTTTCATTAATTTTCCTTAAAGGAAAAAAAAGACTGGGAGGGGGATATTTATTTATTTTATCACCCAAGCCATGTTTTGTTGTCCTTCAGGGATAAAATTTTCAGAAATCAGATTTCAAAGAATCAGTTTAAGATAAGAAGATATTCAAGACAGTTATTCCGGTAGTAATATCAAATGATTTTATAAATGTCGTGATTTCAGTTTCACAGTTCCTATATTTATTGAAATCTTGGAACATTTATCACAGATTAAATGTTAAAAGCAGGTTTTGAAATGTTATAAACCCTAGAGGATCTTAGTAAATCTAACATAATATTTTCATTAACGCTTTCATTTTCTGTATTACACTAACGTCAACTTTTAGGAACTAGTTTGAGAGGATAATAGTCATATGCATAGCAAAGCTTACATGGAATGGGTGAGGAGTAATAGACTGAGAGAACAACATTTTCTCTGCTTAAAAATGCAAGGCACAAGACATGGCTGATACGCAGTACAGTAATAAAGCTGAAATAAAGATAGTAACCGCTGGGCTGTAAGTTCTCTATAACTATGTTCACTGTTGTTTTGTTAAAGTATTTGTGAATCAAAGGAAACATACTTTAATTTGGGTTCGCTAACAAGTGGTGAAAGAATTCTCTCGGATAAGTTTTTCCCATTGGTATTTAACAGCTGAGAAATTAATTTTTTGTTGTTGTCTATAAGAAGATTACGTGTTCAATTTCTTGAATTTACAGAAGATATTGGCTAAAATGTTTCTGGTTGATTCATCCTAATCTATAGAATTTAACTGAAAAATATGAACTTTGGGTAAGGAAGTCTCTGGTTTAGAGCTAGAATAATTGCTAGTACCTGACAACATTAAACATGAAAACCAGTTGTAATTGTTAATGAAAGCATCATGTGGCATAAATCATTATATGTATTTCACAAAATCATGTTACAGACATTAATAGTTATTTTTTTTGTGTAAAAGAAAGATTTAGACTACTCTGCCTTCAAAATCTGTTTATGATAATAGTGATTACTTTTTTTTCCTCTTTTCAATAAGTAGTAGAGTCTGAAATGTGTGGAAAATTTAAGACAAAAGAACAAATACTGGCATCATGAACTAAATTATTTTCTAGCTAAAGCTTCCACCCAGGGATTTAACAATCTGAAGTTATGTATTTTAGCTTAGCACATACAATGGATTTATCCCAACTTTTGTGAATGCAGGGAAAGTCCCTGATTGCAGATGGCCCATTATAAAAACTAATACTCATTAAAATGTTGTAGAAGTTTGTTTGAACCATCTCTCAAGAAAGTTCTGGGTTGCCAGATGTAGATATGGTCCTAAACAAGTTATGAAGCTTTTTCGCAGGTCTGTGTCAGACTCATTCAACACAATCTTGAACAGATCAGTGGTCAAATAATATTGAGCCTGGGTTTGTTTCTGAGTTCATGATTTAGTTGTATGTTTTAGATTTGATATACACCATAGATGTCTCCTTAATTTTTTCTATTCTGTTAGTACACCTAACAATTTCTATTCAGTTTCTTCTGAGACAGAAGTATTTACAAATTGGAGGGGAGAAAGAAAATCACCACTATTTATGCATGTTGCTCATGCCCCCAGTTTCCAGATTTGGAGATGATAAGCATTAGTAAGAATATCACATATGTTTTGTACATGAAATTCAATCTGTCATGTCCCAGTCCTAATTTTCATAAACCTTCATATTTTACTGAGCTCTGTAAGTCCTTTACTTATTGAAAACTAAGTTAATAGTGAATGTACTCTTTTCTCATTAGTACTCTTTTCCCAGGTCTAAACTTTGACCTGGCATGTTTAATAGAGGCTGGTTGAGGGTTGGTGGTTTCCTGACAGTAGCTGATACTTGTTCTTCTCATTATTACTTGTGACATGCACTTGAGTACCCTGTCCCCTGGTAGATGGGCTGTATCAGTTTATAGGTTGTACCTGTTTTACCTGGCTATTTAAAAGAACGTTGTCATCAGCTTAACCTTTATGAGAAATATATTTTATTATTGCAGATCTGACTCATTCAAAGGGAAACAAAATAGTAAGAATCAATACCGGCACTATTAAAAAGTAATGAAGTTATCATTCCCAAACAGTTATCAGACAGCTTGTGCTGTCAATTCTATTGTCAATTTAATTTGCCAACAGTCTTCTGTGCCATTTGTTGGATACTGTTGGCTTTTTTAAGAGTGCTTGCTATATCATACTCTAGACCTGGCTGCAAACTTTGACTTTTGGAAGCCAAATGTGTAGTTGTGGGTTTTCTTCTGAAGTGATTTATTCCAAGTAATTAGTATGGTCTTTTTTCACATGACTGAGGTTGCAGTATGTTTATTATACCTTTTCTTTTCCTTCCCTTGTTCAGTTACCTTGCACATACATTCTTTTCAGATATCAGATAAAGGTCAAATTGTGTAACATTGCACAAAGGCTCAAGTGCAATCATGGATTAGAAACATACTGTAATGTCATTATTTAAATATTGGTTAGCTATACATTATACACAGAGGTGAAGTTGGCAGTTCTGTTCGTGTTGTATAGGCCAAATGATCCCTTTTGTTTCCTTATAGCTGAATTTAACAATTCTCTCATTTCTCTGATTTTTATAGACATCATTATAAACCTAGAAATATCAAACATGTCAGAGGGTTTTTTAAGTGTCGACATCATTTAAGAACTCAAATTCCATTCTGGACTTCCTGGAACATGTGCCAGCAAACACATACTATGCAGCAATTAGAAATGTGGAAGAGTTTTCTTGGTTTCTGAAGGGATTTAATAAATACCTGCCTACCAATTTTGCTGAATCAAGACCATTTGTTTTAGGTTCTTTTTATTATCTCTGAACTATAGGCCTCACCTGTTGTACTTACCCTCTCTTCACCTCAATGAATAATTTAAGTTCAAATATTTATCTTTAATTCAGGATTTGTATTGGAGGGAAAAATATGCAACACAGAAGATTTAAAATGTTAGTATGAAAATATTCTCAGGAAATGAGAGGAGAAAAGATCATGCTATTTCTTATCACAACTTCTCTTCCTCATCCAGGACTTGCATATTCTCTTTATAGCTTCTTCCTGCAATTTGTTTACTCATTGTGAATAAAACCTCTTTAGATTCCTTTCAACAAAATAAGTACGTTCTGTTCACTTCTGTCTTTTCTATCGCCCCGTTCTGCACTATTCCGCTTTGTTCTTACCCCCTTCCTTCCTTCCTTCCTTCTCCCCTCAACATAGCATTCGTTGACCCCTATAATCCAAAGCCCCCCTGTCTGTTCTGCTGCCATTTTTTCTTCCTGACCAGTGGGATTTTCTCAGGAGGACTCGGCACCACAAAATTAGTCGATGTTATCTCAGGATATTGAAAGAAATTTTCTAGACAACAATAAAAGTTTCCCTTGTTTTGTATGAGAAAGTTATAAATACTTTCCAGGCACCTGAACACGGGATCTCTGTTTTTGTAAAAGTTTCTGAATTACCAGTTTCTGTAGTAAAAATTCTCACTTAGGTAAATACTGTATGTTTTGCAGGTAGTTGACAGCCTCAAGGTAACAATGGAAGTGAACAATTCCTGTTAAATGTGTATTTGGCAAACTTTTGCCTTCAGGCCTTTATTCCCCGCTTTTATATCCTACCAACACAAAACCTTTTGTCTCTCATAGAGCAAGCCCAGCTGCCCGTTTTTCATTATTACAGAAATCCTCAGCCCTCTGAAGGCAGTGGTTTTGCTTCATTCTCTGTTCATGACTATGACCTTCTCTAAGACTTTTTAATCTATTTCACTCCCTCACCACAGATATGGATGAAAATCTAGTCTGTTTCTATTAGCAGGATGAATGGAATTGTTCTTCAGTTGTACCCAAGCACTTCTATATTAGATCAAATTGCTTCATGGTTAACCAGAACGTCTTTCAATTTTTTCCCCTCCTTCTATCACAAGGATTACTGATAGCTCAAATACTGACAGAAGTTCTACTGAAGGTGCTAATTTTTTTTCTAAAGTTATTGCTTGTTGATACCTAGGTTAATGATTAATACATTGATTTTTTTTTTCTTAGCTGAAATTGTGGCATTTGATTTTAAAAATGACAGCATGGATTTAGATGGGAATTAATTGTAAGAGCTGTCTTCCAGAAGCTGAACTAAAAAAAAAAGTTTTCCTGTTTTGTGCTTCTTGTGTGCTACTTTTTCTAAAAAAGGATACCTTTAGAAGACTTCCTAATGGAAATGCAATGCCAATATTAAGTCTATATTACAAAGATTCTTTCATTCATAATTTTCAGGTTTTGTAATTTACAAGAGGTGGAGAATTAACAGGACTGGGAATGTGAAGTCAGGCAACTTTGTCAGCTTCCGTGGTATAGCCAGAACACTGTAAAAGTGAATGCTACATATAGGAAGCTTGTTTTTTAAGTAGTGTTTTAGTCATATGACTTCCAAGGTCAGAGTATGGCTATCATAGCAGATTTTAAGAAGGCAAGTTTGCTAATTTGGGGTGCATGACAAGAGCTAACAAAGAACTTCAGTACTCTACTATTTCAAGAGATTTCATGCAGAGAGCCGAACAAAAAATAATCTAACAGTGTGGCTACTATACTTTGCCATTCCACTCAATGGAAATAAGAGGGAGAAGAGCAGCATTAAATTGATTCCAGCTTTGAGGTATGGAATTAATAGAGAGTTCATACCTAGTCCTATGTAGTCAACTCTCTGCAGCAGCTAAAATGAGTATGTCAGAACAGGCTAGCAGCTGCTGTGGATGGATCATGA
The DNA here is from genome assembly GCF_015220075.1 of Falco rusticolus. Taxonomy (NCBI): domain Eukaryota; kingdom Metazoa; phylum Chordata; class Aves; order Falconiformes; family Falconidae; genus Falco; species Falco rusticolus. The sequence goes on along the minus strand of NC_051188.1, from coordinate 111,550,553 downwards.
TCCTTGTTGGACCTGTTCTTATAAGTGTGTTTTAAGGGCAGTGCATCTAAGCCCTAGACTTCTGTATTCATATAAATTGAAAAAATAGATGTTCTTATGTATATACAGTGCTGTTTTCGCTGTGTTAATTTAATACTGTCTCTGTTGTTTTTTTCCTTTATAGAGATTCCCTTAGGTTTCACTTTGCTAGAACTTTCACAGTTTATATATATGATTATACAGTCCAGGAGCTTGTGCCATTTCCTACAGGCTTGTAATTCTAGAGTATTGGCAGCACTTAGCCCTTCCTTCTCCGTAGCAAGTATTCAAAATAGAAATATTGTGAAGTTTTCTGAAGCTTCATACTGATAGAATAATAATCTTTTAATAATCTTTAAATATAATGAGGGTTCTCTTAGTGAAATTTGTCTGATAGTTTTGTGGAGAAAGACCGTATCTTTTGAACTTCATTGTTTTATATTTTTTTTTATTTCTATAATGAAAATTATATTTTCAGCTATGAGGAATTCTGAATATAACAACTGGTTGCAAGGACTCTTGCCCATGTTATTTTTACTAGTTGACAGATGCACTCCAACTTTCTGTTCCTAATGATTGAACAAGCCTCCCCCAACCTTAATACAAATGCTCAAGTGAGTCATCAATCGTTTGAACCATGTGCTTTGCTCCTGCGAAGTTTTCATTGCTTTATAAACTTTACCTATCTTCGGCATTTACTTCCTGTTTTAGACACTCATTTCCATGATTCTCTCTGAAGGCTTCTGCATCTACTTGAGGCAGAGAATTAAGCTTTTGCATGGCAGGAAATATAAAAGTAATCCAATTTGCCAGCAATTAACCTGGATTAATCTGTTATTATTTTCCCAGATATGAAAGTTCTTGTGTTCTGGTGTTGTGCTTTCTACAGGGAACAGTATCATTCAATGTGTTCCCCCAGAGCCAGCAACAGTGACTTCCCTCTTCATGCTGCCCTGTAACTGTAAAGCCATAATGTATTGGATAATGAATGGGAAGCTTATTTTTAGTAACATGTGCATCTTTATATCAAATTTATCCAAGTTGCATAGTAAGTGATTAGTCATATTATCAGGCTTTCTTCTCTTTATGTAATGGATTGATTTCTTTATTTCCAAGAAAATAAGCGTTCTGAATTCCAGGAGTCTCTTGAACTGCCAATTCTCCTTTGCTGGAGCAGTGTGACAGTATTTCAGCATACACTTCATTAAAAACAGGTTCAGTCATGAAAAACATATGTAGTCATACTGTTACAGAATTTTTAGCCTGAAGTACAGGAAAAACAAGGGTATTTCTATACCTAGTGCCTATTCAGGATTGCTTGAAATGAAGGAATGTGGAGAATCAGAGTGTTTTCTGCACCAGCCACTTCTTTTTTTTTTTTTTGGAAATGAGCTCAAATCTCAAAATAAGGAGAAAAGTAATGCTTAAAATTAAAACAAAACCAAACCAAAACCAACAACAAAAAAAAGCCCCTAACTGAACAACCAACAAGTCAAAATCTGCTTGAAAGCAGAAAGTATTCTGATGATTTTGACAGTAAAAAGTGGACACTTTTTGAGATGTACAGTTTTATAAATTCTTGTCAAATTCATAGTTGTGGAAGACATGTCTGTTGCTATTTAGCTTTCTTCTAAGTGTTTCCTTGCTTCTACTACAAAATATGAATTTGTAAACAAATTATAAATCCAGTTAGAGAAGGAAGCAATGACATGACTACAAATTCTTTCATAAATAAATAGCTAGATAGGTAGACAAAGACAGAGATTAACAGAAAGAGTTTATTGGCTTTTTTAGAAGTAACTCGGTAGATATAAATTCGTATCTTTTTCATTTTTAAGTAAGAAAACCTGAGAAACAGTTGCATATATAAAATTACATTTGCTGCAGCATGGGGTAATAAAATATGCATCTATTTGTATTTTATATGGAAAAAATACACAGGTTTAGCATGTAGACAGCCTAAGATTTCTGATGCCTTCCTGTTTTCGTTCTACTTCTTGTGACTGGGTGATGCAAATCATATGGCAAAGAGCTGCGCTGCTATCACTTAGCATAACAGCGTTACTGGATTTTTCAAATTAATTTTGTGGGGCTCTGCAGAATGTTGTAGGTATCCACTGAATTCAAGTCATGGATATGTGACTGGTATTTGGGAAAGAGATTTGTCTTTCAAGATGAAGGAAATGGAATCCTCAAAATTAACAGTATTTTTGTTATCAACCTTGTAGGATTTGCCTTTCATGGAACGTGTGAAGTACCCCTTAGGATAATCACATAGAAATTTAAAAAAAAAAGTGTACTTGCAGTAAAATCATAGTATCATGATCTTTTTCATAGTATGCCTTTTGGGGAAGGACAGAAAAGGGAAGAAAGGGCAATTGGCCCACAGAGGAAAAAAGATCACTATTACAAAAAAAGCTGTCATATTTCTTGTTTTTGCTTGCTTTTTTTTTTTAATCTTAATGTACTAAAGTGCAGTAATAATGTTATTGAACAAAACCAAGGACACATTATCATCCACCTTTTACTTTCTATTTAACTGACTGCATATTCAAAGGGAAATAATAAGATCTGTTTACAAGTCACCTAGAAGATTTGCTCAAAGAAGTGCTAATCCTTCCTGTCTATTCCAGGTCAAGTAAATTTGCCCTACAGTTTTGTTAATGGGCAGCTTTAAAAACAAACAGAAAAACAAACAACTGCCCCCCATCCCCCCCCAAAACCCTGTTGATAGTCAATAAACCACACAGAAAAATACCAATTTTGGTGTTGCATGATATACAGTATATCCTGTATCAGAAGCCTTAGTTAGAATTAAAAGAAATTTATTAGCTAAAGAACACTAGATTTGCCTAGTTTGGAGAAAAGGAGGTTGAGGGGTGACCTCAGTGCCCTCTACAGCTTCCTGAGGAGGGGAAGTGGGGAGTGAGGTGCTGATCCCTTCTCCCCGGGATCCAGTGACAGGATGCATGGGGAAGATTCAAGGTTCCACCAGGGGAGGTTCAGACTGACATTAAGAAACATTTCTTTACTGAGAGGGTAACTGAACCCTGGAATAGGCTTCCTGGAGAGGTGAAGAGTGCCCTAAGCCTGTCTGTGATGATTTGGGCAATGCCCTTTATATTTACAAACGTGCTTTAACTTTTGGTCATCCCTGAACTGGTCAGGTAGTGGGACTAGATGGTCGTTGTTGGTCCCTTCCACCTAAATTAGTCTGCTCTGTTCTAGACTACTCTGTGTCACCAGTATTTGCCCCCTTTTATTTGATTATTTTGCATTTATATGCTTTTTAGTTCTGCATGTTGTTAAATTCACTCAAACCACATTTTTGCACATTCGCATCGTCCCCTCCCCACTTTATGGTATAGTTAAAGGATATTTTAGTTTACAAAGGGGGTTCACTATGTTATGTTTGTATATACTGACCATGGCAGTAACAGGTGGTTAAACCATTTTTTTTCACACCAGTTACTACCTGTACAAGTTGCCTTTGATAAATTTTCAGGGTGAAAGTTGTTCTTAACTTCTGTGTGGAAAACTTCATAATACTGTGACAAATGAAGACTAAAGCAAATCAGTTTCCCAGAAGTACTGCTATGTGTGATTCCTTTAACCTATAACAATGAGCTGCTAAGAAATTAAAACCCTGAAGCTACAACTTTGACCTATAATCCAATGAGATACTGAGAAATTAAAAATTTGCAGCTACAACTGTGACCTATAATCCAATGACTTTACCACATAATATTTTTTTCTGATATGACAATTACACCAGTGAATCTGTTCCACTGAGAAGCTGAGTATTTCGAAACAAAGCAAAACTGCATCAAAAGCTTCTGTTATTTGTTGTATAAGAGCGATTTTCTGGTCACACTAAAATGTTGTCCCTGATGACATGGGTGAAGAAATGGTTGACTGTGAACAAATAATAAATCTTAGTTAAAAGGGTTGCAATTGTAATAAAAAAAGCTACAGAGGCTCTGCCAGTCTAATGCTAATGCTTACTGGAAGAAAAGTGGTTTATTGATTGGAAATTTGTTGTAGGATTATTATTGTAGGTTCACTTTTATTGCTTTCTTTGAACAGTTTTGTGCACCCATGTTCATTTCATCCTATAGCTCTCTCCAAGTAATTTAGAAAAAAAAGTTTGAAAAAATGGAAGGTGTTGTATTTCTGTACTCATTCTGGCGTCCAGAAAGTGCTATAAATACTATATAAAAAGTAATATGTGGAAACTAAAACTAAACTGGAATGCAGGGATAGTCTCAAGAAACGGGTAGATATCATTCTTCAAATTTCTGTGTAACAGCAGTCTATGATTGTACTTCCAGATACTTCAAAAGAGTGCATGAGAAGTAACAATATTCTGGCTAACATGCAACTCTTGGCTCCTTAATGAAAACAGAAAATGAAAATTGAAGATATGCATAAAACCAAGGATGCAGCAGCACAGTCCATACTTACAGTAAGAATCATTGACCTCACTGGCTTATCTGAAAGGTTCAGAAGCAGTTTTTCCAGAGAGTATGATGACGTAAAAAAATCAAGCTTACATTAATTAAAACTTGAGGAATGTTCCTAAAATTCATGAGGAAAAATGCAAATAAGAAACCTGAGGAAGTAAAGCCTATGTAAGAAGTAAAATGGCTACATCTGAGTTCATTTATTAATCAAGGGAGAGAAGTAGTTCTCCAAATCTGAAGGGTGGGAAGAACTGCGCAAACACACTCTTTCTGTTGAAAACCAGTAGTCTGGCTAAAAGCTTAAATTACATGTCTTATTTTGATGGTTAAACTTAGGGGAGATGAACATCATTGATTATTAGCTGTATTTTTGGTGTGTATCCGAAATTTGAAGCTATTCTAGGATGGGGTTTTATGGAAACTACCTTTGTGAGGATGTCTTTATTTTATCCTAGTGAGGAATAAGATTTTTCATTAAACGCTGAAAATATTTGAAGAATAAATAAAATATTTTCAGCCCAATTAAATATAAATTTTAATATTAGAACTGTACACAAATGCTTTGAGTATATATCATGTATATCTGTAGAGAGTATATGCCATGTATATGTAAAATTATATATATTTTATCAGTTCTTATTTTATTTTGCCATAACAGATTGCAAGTGACAGTAATTTTCTGTTCATTCTCCTCATTTGGTCTGATTTCATTGTTCCCCATTTGGACTAATTCATTAGACTAATTGCATTTTGAGTTGGTGAGTCAAATACACTCACTACTTGTTCACAGCAGCATAGCTAGTTGTCCTTACTGTAAGTGGCCCTTCTGGAAACCAGCATTTGAACAATTGCTGATAGTACTGAGAAAATAAATCTTGTAAAATGAAACTGAATGTGTTCTTATTGATTTTGTTACAGATGCCACTTATCCGTGTGATAGTCAAACTCCGCTTTGTTATGATCATGATCTGTTCAAAGTAATTCACACATCAGTACTTTAAAAGTGCAATTGTAATATAGCAGTACCTGAGGCACCACAGCTCCATACCTAGCAGTGAAACTGCTGCTGATCGTGCAAACTCTGGTTCGTGTCTAATAAAGTCCAGTTTTGTTTTACTTTAACACTCAAAGCGGAACCTTACTTCAATAATACAATAACCATTCATGCTTCCTCTCTGTGCATAACAATGAAAGGTTTCATTGACAAATAACCTAGCTATTCAGAAATTTATAACTATATTGTAGTAGATAGTCAGTAATCCTTTATCTTATAAAATAAATACAATTGTATAAATAGGAATGTGTGTGTACAAATATATGTACAATAATGCATGAAAGTGTATATGAGAATGTGATAGTCTCTAGCTGGATTTTTTGTTTTGTTTGGACTATTACATATATAAACAAAAGGTGGATACTTTTTAAAAAAAATCCTATTTAAAGGACTTCACACATTCATCTTCTCCGTGGAAGCAAACTAAATGTGACTAAATCTCTCAACAGCTTTGAAAATCTGAATCATGACTGATAAATTGTGTAACAGCTGATTCCTGAATCAGCAAAAATATTAAAGAAACTAAACTGCAGAGGGTCAATATATTTTAGTGGAGGTAAACACTACTACTGTATGAATCAAATCACCTAACTGAAAAATTCTAATGTATTTTACTTTTATGAAATTACATAAGTCTTGCAGGTTTAAATCATGAGGGCTAAACAAACAAACTTAATTTGAAAATGCAATCTGGCATTACAGCATTGCTTAACGGGGCTTTGACATACCTATGGGTTTACATTTTCACCCTGTGATTCTTTCTGAACTTCAGCAAGACAACTTTAGAAGTATTGACCATAAACCAGATTTGTTTGGCAGTACAAATAGTGCAAGCCTTCATAGGTTGATCTGCAGCTAGGTTCCTTCTGTGATAACTTCCTATCGTTGAATTATTGTAACTCTGCAAATAAACTAGCACCTTACTTTGTAATAAAACATGCCTATTTGTGGTTACTTAACAGACAATGAACTGTTGTTTAATTAATTTCAGTTTTATTCCTTTCTTTTTACCTTAGTGTTGTCTCATCCCATCTGTCTCCTGTAGTAAATTGAACCAATGAAAATGGTGAAACAGAAAGGGAAGTAATGGAAGGACTGTGAATATGCAACTAAAATTTGGGTTCTAAGTTTTATTTCAACTATTTCTAAAGCCATAACCAACAAAAGAAATAAAGCTTATATATGCTTTCAATAAAGTACCTTTACTGTGTGGATGAAAAATAATGTACTGCCAAAATACATTTAGATTGTAACTCAGATATAGGGACTAAACATTACACTAACAAAACAATATAAAACAACCAATATTTTTATGTAGTGGTACATAGAAATAGTAAATAATATTAATGTGTTAATGAAGGAAGATAATGGCTGTTTATTGTGCTTACAAGGAAAAATAAGTCTAGTTGCTTTATATAATTCAGGTTTTAACAATCTTTCGTCTTCTTGATCATAGAACCAGAGTATGCTGAACCGTGTTATATATAATTAATTCAGTAAAGAAATCTATACGTAAATTTATTTTGATAGTGATGCCTAAATACAGGGATACAAGGCACATGAATAACTTTTCTCATTAAGTTTTACTTATTACTGGAAGACTTGTCTCCAAGATCTACCCCTTAGTAACTACTAAAGATACCATTCTCTCATAAGAGACTTACATGCCTTTGCTTAGAAGCTTATTAATCTTGAGTTCCAGTTTGTATAGCTTTCCATCTGCCTTATCTGGAGGGAGATGTACCTCTAGTTACTTAAACGCCTATTTGTTTCTGACGAATCTTTAGACCTGTAAACAAACAAACACAAAACTGAAGTAACAAGAAAACCCCAAACTGAAAATTGCATTTTAAGCTTCTTGCAATAGAGCATATTCTCTTTCAAATAATGTTTAATTTGAACCATGTTCGTGGTTCAGTAAGATATAGTACAGTTTCCAAATAACAAATCTTCCATGGTAAAGAAAACAGTACTTTATTAGGAAAAGGTAAAATACTCTAAAAAGCAAACTTCTAAACTAGTACTCCTGGTGATATCTGGTTGTTTCTCCTCCCAAGCTATGCATGATGTTCAGCAAATTCTTCCTATGCCATCCCACATTTTCATCGCCTCTAGAAAGGGAATTTTATTTCCCTCAGTGTTTTGAAATCAATGAGTGAAAAATGGTGCAGATTAATTAGATGTTTCAGAATAGGTTTAAGAAATCCGAAGCTAAACTTTTTTAAAGAATAGGTTATCTGCTATTTGATGTTTCCTCACAATCCTATTTTCCATACTTGTAATTTGCTTCTCTGCAAGGAGTTATTCCACTGTGATACAGCCTAGCAGAGATGTGGAAAAAAACCAACACATTTGTATAAGTATTTAATACTTTAATAATGATATTTAGTAAAAATAGTTGTTTCATTGTTTAATAATTTAACAACAATTAATAATAAAGTGATAATTATTTTAATAGTTATACTCTACATTTTAGAAATACAGGAGCACTTAATGCCATTGTTGTATAGATTGAACTTCTAGTTTCTTTTCTCAGTTACATTCTAAAGTTGTATAACAGTTATTAAAAAAACAGATGGAGCTCTTTCTTAAATATAAACCCCTTTAAAAGTAGTTGTTCTTCTTCCTGGTTGCATAGGTCAAAGGTGCTGATCAATCAAAGGTCGTTGAAAAGGCAGCCTTTATTTATCAGGTTGTTAATTGTGCTGTTTTATTCTACTGGTTTTAAACATAAGGACTCTCTGCAGAAAGTCTGACTTAGGCCAAAGTGGTAAACTTAGTTCATTGGCTAAAATTTTGCATAGAAGAAACAATTTTCCTGTTTTCCCAGATAGTCATGGACGTGATCTGTTCCAGTTCTTCAATGTTCTTAAAGAGATTCTATGAGGGGGTGACTAGTCTTAGTTTTCATTCTACTTGCATGAACATTGCTTACAGAAATGGAGTAAATCATGACTTGAAATGGTGTGGTGGAGAATGTGTTGAAGCCAGAATACGTTTTAACCCTTGAATGAGAGTTAGTAATGCTTAGTGGTGATTCAGCAAGGGTATTGATATCAAATTTAGCTTGCTAAACTCCTAGTTTTAGAGCAGGCCGTGTAAGAAGAATCTTATTACCTTTTGAAATATGAAGCAGCTATATCTTTTTATTGTGGTGTAATGCTTTTAATGAGATCAAATTATTTAATTTTGTGTATATGTCCTTATGAGAAATGAATCTAAGTTTGTGTTCAATATATCTGATTTACACAAATGTCTGCTAAGTTCTGCAAGACTCTAAGTTAGGTACATGCTTTTTGTTTCCTGTAGTACTTCAATTTTTGCTAGTCAGGCTCTGTTGATATAAAATTTGGGATGTTAAAGGATAATTAAATTTTGCAAAAATTGATACTAAATATAAGCCTGTGTTTGGGATTCAGAAGGTAATGATCAAGGTCAAAGGATGTTTTCATGGCCAAAAAACTTGATATATTTATTTTTCACTGACTTCTCCAGTTTTTGTAACCCTGTACTTGGATTTGTATTAGTTTTTACCTTTGTGCTGTTTCCAAGGAGGTTAGAAATGTTTTGTTTTCTTAACATTTATAAACACAAATTATTGGAGTGATTAGTTGGTGTCTTTGGGATATTCTTGCTACAGAAAGATTAAGCAACCCAGATGTGCTCCACATCTTTGTCTATTTGATCTGTGCCTGCTTCCCCCATAACCCAGTATTTTTTTCCAGGCAATCTCTTTTTCTTGGAGATCTGGTACATAGCCAAAAAAGGGACGAAGAGTGTTTAGATGTAGAATGGGACCTATTTGCCCCCAGTGCTGTGAAACAAGCTCTGCTGCAAGCATGCAGCACAAGCTGTACTACCTCAACATACTATTGTCTGTTTCTTTCCACCTGCTGTAAATAGCTTCATCACTTTCCTTCAGTCAGATTAGAAAGGTCTACTATTTAAAATCAAAACAGAAACAATGTCTACCAGCACTTTTATGTGTATAATATTCTTCATTTTTTTATAGTTGCTTCCATCTTAAAATTTTAGTGTGTCATAAACACTAGTTAAGTCTGGCAATATTGTTAAGTCATTATTAATATTATTATTTTTTTTCAAGGATAAGTGACACAAAATGACTGTCCCTAGAAATCTAGACAGCTATCAGGGACAAAGTTAAGAATTCTTACTCAGAAAATCCTGATGTGAGTGCAAGAAGAACTTGTGTTCTTCATAGACTAACTAGACATTACACGTGAATTATTTTGTGGGCAATCTCTCAATGACAGGAGAAGTCTGTCTCAATAACTGCCTTCCAGTCAAGCCTAAGCTAATGAACTAAGTTTCAAAATTTAACAGATTTTTTTTTTTAATTTCTGCTTATTAATTATGTTACTGTTTAAAAACAAACAAACAATACCCTCCCAACCCCAAAACAATTTTACTATGGTAAATAAATATCACCTCTTTAGTGTACTATGTGAGCATATACTGCTGGTACTGGCATTAAATCAATTCAGAGTGTAGGTCAGATAAACAAAGAAAACGAATTAATGTTATTGAAAATATCTCACTTTGAGATTTATACATCTGAAGAATATTTCCATTCCTGAGTGCTACAGATGATTCTGGATTAATTATGTTTCATTAAGTCTTTTACTCCCTGTGCAGTCTTCAAATTTATCTGGTTTGAGAGTCACATAGTAGTAACCTGAGAGGAAGAATAAATCTGTAAGGAGAAATATGTTCAAAGAGGTTTGGAACTTACAGGAAAAAAGATATACTAATGAAAATGGCAGTTCCCAGGTGTAGATATCTTATTACAGAGTAACGTCTACCTGAAGACAAATGTATTTTCCATGTGACGGAACATCATAAATTGAACAAAAATTAAATGAGAAATCAAATTATGTCCATTCATTTAAATGAATCTTGGAAACTTTCTTTAGGATATTAGTGTCCAAGAATAATAAAGATCTTATGTTATATGCATAGTAGAGATGTGACAGTGTAAAATTCCTATTGACTTCTGTGATGTGTAATCATGTTATAATTTTATTCAAACATTTTAGAATATATGCTGGAATAAGATTGCCAAAGCAGTCTATATATGGCAGGAGGAGGTGGCCAGTTTGGCTTTGTGATGGACTGCTCAATCATTTGAGGGTACTGGAAATGGACATGTTGGCAAGTAAACTTTACAAGTACTTCTAGAGCCAGTTAAGTCTTTCAGGAAGAGAGTAAGAGTAGCTTATTATATATATATATATATTTAGAGAGAGACAGAGGTATGTATAGAAAGCTGATCATGGGGTTGTATACAATCCCAACCCTTATAAAACCATAGTAGCTACATCCACAAATGAATTAAAAAAAATAAATAAATGAGGATTCTAACGTATCTAAACAATGGAATTCGGTTTTGAAATTGCTTTTGAAGAAGAAAGAACATGGACTATTAAGAAATAAAGGAAAACTCACAAGAACTGTTGGTGAAACATTAATAAAGGAATCGTTGCAAAACCTGATTATATCTTAAATGAATCAATGGTCCCAAGTAAATGTGTACGTGTGCATTTATGAACATAAAGAGTATTGTCTAGAATTTATATTCATAGGGTGCTCTAAGAATGCACAACTAACAGAAAGCTTCACAATGATCATCTAGAAAAATCTTATTCTGCCTCAGAGATAACAAGTAAACTCTGCTAAGTAGCTAATATGGGATTAAAACAGGTAAACAAAACTCATTTCAAAAAAATTAAATGTCAGATAAGTTTAACTGCTATTTTAATTTTTAAAAATATAATTTGTAGGTTAATGCCATGAAATTTCTAGTGCATAGTAGTTATGTGCTTTGCAAATCTACATTTGAAAACACAACCCCTTTTGGTTGCATACTTGTATAATTAAAAAATGTAAACCAAATTCCAATATTGAGTATTGCTCAGTCTTACTGGATACAACTGTGATTGATGTTATTTATCTCAGACTTCATGTGAACAGGTGTGTGTATACACACAGACACAGAGGAAGAAATGAGAAATGCATTATGTGTGTGCTAACAAATTAAAACTAAAAAGAGTAGGAAATACGTGGTGACTGAGGATAAATGCTAAAACTTAGAAACCTTTTATCAATGTTTTTCCTCAACAAATGTCAACAGATATCTTCTAAATACCTCCACTGATAAAATCCTAAGCTTGCAGAACATGTTTTTGAGAATTATGAAAGATATTGGGGGTGGAGTGGGGGTGGGTTGTATTTGTCAGCATCTAAACCAGCCACTGAATACTTCAATGAAGAGTAAAGTACACAGAACAGTAAAACTGAATGCGTGAAAGGATTTTAAAAGAAATTGTGAAAACGCGTGGGACAAAGACGACAAAAGTGCCTTATCCATTTCATCCACATGTAGGAACACGTCTTTATTAATTACATTGAGTACATGAAGGAAATATTTTGCTTATATTTTGCTGACTTCAGTTGGAAAGTTGACCTTTTGTGGGATCTGAAGCTCTAGAAGAAAACGTTATGAAACTTTTTGAAGAAGGAAAACTCTTTTGCTTTAGCTTAGTATCACCTTTCCCTGACTCCTGTTTGTTCTGAGCAAGTCACATCCTGGGGCAAAGCAGATCATGGCTGAGCTGCAACCACTCCATCATTCTTTAATTCCCAACAGTTAAAATCCTCTGCAACCCTTAGGCAATTTTTTAACAAATTAATCCCTTGTTGGCCTCATGGTTTAATGGCTTGGGTTTTTGTAACAATATTCTCTATGCCAATGCTTCACAGTAGCCAGATTGTTTACTAAAAAGGTTAAAAACCAAGACAGAGAAAATTAATCCAAACCTCTAGTCTTTGTAATTACAAATATTTTCCTAAATATTAATGCTAAATGTTGACAGAGATTCAAAAAGAAACTGGGCAAATCGGGGGGAGAAAAATGAAATTTGCCAAGTACAAAGGGACCACCTCAGCATTAAGAACCCTAGTTCTTTAAATAATCCAAATGTATAAACTCTATGGTAGACTTAGATTTTTCAGGCAGTTTAAATCACCCTTTAAAAAAAAACAAAAACCAAACAACAAAACCCCAAAAAACAAAACCACCCCAGAACCCTGTAATTTGGCATGAAGACAAAGACATCTCCCATGTTAATATCTCTAAATGTGTTTGAATTGTCTGAGCTGATAATACCAGATAATACTGATGTGAGAAAAAAATGAGACTATACTAACATGTTAAGATGTTGAAAATCCTAGCAAGTTTTAGGAAAAAGTTCAGAGGTGGGTAAAGAGTTACTGCCTTTGTACAAGTCAACCCTGTTTTGGGGGCTGAAGACAGAGTGAATCATTCAAGACATTCTGAAAATTCACTGTGATGAATTTTCAAATCCAGTGTTGGATATTTGTATTTTCCAAGATGACTTCACAAAAGTGTGCTACTAGGACCACATTTAGTAAAGAATATCTGAGAGTTGGAGACTCTAAAGTTTGTATGACTCCAAGCAAGATTTTATTGGTTCCAAAAGTCAGCTGAGCAATCTGAAAAAGGAAATAAAATCTCTAAAAAGACATTTTGTACATAGGACTCTGCAAAGTGGCATTTACATATTGACTCAAATAATCCATTGGTTTTTATATCATCTGTTCCAGAGTGAACACCTGCAAATGACACTGTGTGGTTCTTGTTTTGCCCTCACAGTGAAGAGAAGCAGTTTTATGTTGCAAAGCATGTTGTACAACAGTATCAAAATCAATAATGTTCTACAAGTATATCTAGGTGCTTTTCTTTATAAGTTTTTGATCTAGAGTTCCCATCTGTATTTCATTGTACCCTACACTCAGCCACTAGACCATCAAATCACAGCTGAGGAGTGTCGAACATTGTTGAACCCCTGGAAAAAAAAAATATGAGTAGCTCAGTACAAGGTTGCTCAGCACAGGTGTTAGTTTAATTATGATATATTAGGAAAACTCTTTGTTCAATGGCCGTCAAGCTGCCTCGAGAGTAAATTCCAGAACAAGCAGAATGTTTAACAGAGATGGATATATGTGAGCAAGATTGCAGCAATCACTTTTTACAGGGAATATGGACATCTTACTTTCACAGGTCAAGGCACCACTCACTTGAAAGCGGTTCTTGCATGCAAAGTAATAGACACTATGGCATTTTTCTCCACCTCCTTCATTAGCAGGCGAGTCAGAAAAGAGCACTCAAGACAGACTTAGTATTTGAACAACTGCTATAAAAAGAACAGCAGAAAATGCTACAGTTGCTCCTGCAACAAAGAATGTCTTTGAAACTGTGTGTTCAGGTTCCATTACGTCTCTGCTAAGGACAGGGAAACAGGAGCCTGAAAAACACTTGAGTTAAATGATCCTGGGAACAGCAGAATGCTGGCCATTTATTTATATTAAAATGCAGTTGAATTGTGATTTTTATGGATTTCTGCGTATGTAGCCAGAGGCTGGCCCAAAGAGAACATTAACAGTCCTCTCCTCAATAAATACAAATGATGGAGTGTAGAATGAACATGCCAGTATAATTTCCACCCAATGTCATTCCTCCTTAGAAGTCGCTATAACTAGATGAAACAGTCTCCACATTATTTAGAAGACATTTTAAATCATTTAATCATAAACAAATGTCAGAGTATTTTTGTAATCAAAACTAGAGCCTGCAACCTGTGTACCTTAAGCATCTTTAAGGACATTACAGAAAATCTCAAATCATAGCATGTTTCCAAAGTAAGGGTGCCATGTATTTTTAGCCCCATTTCACAGATAAGAAGCAGAAGTACAACAACAAGAAATAAACTGCTCAAGACCATAAAAACTCTTTGGCTGAAACTTTAATCTAGGCAATCTTTCTGCTTCTGACACAGGAGAAAGGATGGAGTGGCACCTCTCTAGGTATTATTGCTTCCTTTCCGCGACCTGCATCTGAGCTAGAGGCTGTAATTGAGCATTGTAAGAGCAGCGTGTCAGGGCCTCTTGTCCATTGTGCAGGCTAGTCTGACTTCATGCCCATTTCAGGTCCAAAGCAATGTATGGTAACGAACTCTACACCATGAACTCCACAAGATATTCTTTGTCCTGAAAAAGTAGGTAGTTTTATTTTAATGCTTCTGTCTACTAACTTTAAGTTTCTTAATTCTGTCATGAAAAGCCATAAACATTCTTTGTTCTCCTTTCATGATTTTAAATACCTAAGACTTCTCTTTGCCAAGCCAATACTCTTCAGTATTGAAAGTAATCCATACATTTGTTTTTCTTTACCCCTGCCTTTTTAGCAGTCTTGTTTTTCAGTTGAGGAGGCTGGAATGAATTGATAATTCAGGATGTGATTGTGCTATGACTGCATGCGATGCCAAGATGATTTTTTTTTCACTGTCTGTTCTTTTTCTTAACTGTTTTTTTCTTATCATTCTACCTAGCCCTTGACTGTCACTGAGTATTGGACTAGGATTACGGACAATGATAATTACATGTGTCTTCTGAATGATCACAGCTTGTTTAGTGACCATCACTGCATATTTCTAATGATGAGCTTTTTTCCCCCATGTACATTACCTGACATTTATCACCAGTAATGTTCGTTTGCTCCTTGTCCCGTAGTTGATTGGTACGCTAAAATCCGCTGCAACTCTTCACAGTCAGTTTTCATCACTATTATTTTGAAGAATTTTGTATTGTCAGGACACTTAGTCACCTCATTATTCACTTCCTTTTCTAGATCGTTTATGTTGAACAGTAGATATCCCAGCAGAGCTCCCTGAGGGACTCCAGTGTTAAACCTTACTTTTGTTGAAGCCAATCACTTAATCCTACTATCTAGACTATTTATTAAATCATGAGATAGACCTCCCTTCTTGTCCCAGAGTCCAGATTTTATCCTAGCCATTTTGATTTAAATTTTTTTACAGCCTCCATAGCTAAGCAATTTACTACCTAATAACATAATTCTAGGTCTATATATTATAATATTAATGCAAAAATAAAATGCACCCCCCCCACATGCTCCCAAACCACAGCTGTCAATACTAGAAGCACATTTAAAACACAAACATTTTAAGGTTTAGCGTTTTAAATTATGTGGCAAAAGGTTAAAAAATGAGTGAACTACATTACCTACACCGTGATGAGTCTTGGTACTCTGCTGCTATGCTCTACTTGGCTCTACTGCTTGGCTATTTCTGGTTTACAAATGGGACATTTTTCTGCAAATTAGTGATGCAATAAAGTAAACCAGGAAGTTGCAAGGCTGCAGTGTTAATGATAGTTCGTTCTGTTGAAATAAGCTCATTTTTGAAAACCCAATTTACTGTTCTAAAAGCTAGGTTTTAATAAGATAATTGACACAATGCTGTAATACCATTTAATCCCACTTGAGAGAGAAAACTTCATATTAAAAAACTTTTTGACTGACAACATTGCCATTTATTTTTCTAGCAGGAGTCAGGTGAGAACAGTAAAGTAAGAAAAGCTCTTTGTGCTCCATCCATATCAGCTTCCATCATACTTAAAATAAAGGATGGAAATAACCACAAAAAAATTGTTTATGTTCTTTCAGATTTTTGGGTTTGAATACCTGTTGTGGAGCTTCAACACACTGATAGGATCTGAAAAGTTTTCTGGGGCTGGCTCTTTGTGGACTAGAGAGAGAAAAAACCCAAAAGCTTAGACATCCCAGGTGTCATTAATTCAATCACCAAAATTAGATGGCTGTTACGTAAATTATGCAAATATGTGACTCAACCTCTTCGTTTGTATTTGAGAAATGAAATATTTAATGATGTTGACATTTTTAATTATCATCAGGCCTCTAAGTTGACTCCTAAGTGGGATCAATGTTATTACAGGATCTCTGCAGACTCTGGTGGATGTCTCTGCATCGTGTCAGACTTTATTGCAGCTGTATGCATTAGCTGTGTTTGAAAAGCTGAGACAATGGGTAATTAGGAAAGGGCTTTGAAAATGTACCAAACTGATAAATCAATAGATGCTGTGAAACTGGTCTTTTCTTTGACAGTGATCAGAATCTGGCCATATTATGATGAATGCTTTCCCCATATCTTTTCCCATATCCCAAAATTACCTATGATGTAGGATTCAAACAAGCATCACCAAACTACACTACTGTGTAGTTATAACAACAGAAATATGATCATGACTGTGAATTTTTAAATGTAAATATATTTTTCTATCTCACATCACTATACCATATAGTTTCTTAGATTTACTTAGCAGACAGAAAATAAGAGTCAAAAGATTGGCCATTCTTAAGATAAGATTTAATTTCAGCTCTGTCATTGACATGCCTCACAGAAATGTCCCGAAAGTTAAACCTCAGCTTTTCAATCAGCAGAAGAGGGATAATTGTGCTTAACTAATTTACAAAGCCAGTGATATTATTGTTGTTGTTTGTCCTATTTTGTAAGTAGATGTAATCATCTGTGTTATACAGAACTTTCTAAGAGGAATCTACCTATCCAGAGATTTTAAAATACTGAGGATTAATTAATTAATGTTTGCATAGTTCTTTGAAGCTGTGGAGCACTATATAAATGCTAAATATTATCTACTTTTAACCATTAACTATGACTTTCAGTTGGTACTGCATATCACAGTGCATATTATCGTTACAGCCCAAGCCCTTCTGTAAAACTCATAAAATTACTAATTTCCCTGTTAATATTCTTTCTGTCCTCCTCTCTAACCTTCATACTCTTTGCATTGCCTACCACAGAGCTCCCAGGTACCTACTCACACAGCCATTTCAGCCATTTTAGTCTAAGGTTACTTTTACTGCATAGAAACTCTCCTGCTTACTTCAAAGTAACAAAAAAACATTGAATGACTTAAGCAAGCTGTTGATTTATTAAAAAATATATATATATATATATATACACATCTCCTCACACTCTACTTGAAACAAAGCTCCTCTGATCCCTTTCCTTCAGCATAAGGGCATATGACTCCATGTGATGACTGGTAACATCAGAATCTTGCTATCTGAGTGTGGCAGAGACACAGTCTGCTGGCATTTAGAGCTAGGGGGGGTGCATGGTGTCATCAGTGAAATGAGGTCAAGGGTTGGGGTCTACCACCAAGGATGTCCTCATCTGGATTTTTTCTACATATGCAGCTAGATTCTGTCAGTGAAAGTGCTGTGTCAACTTGAGTTACATGCAGAAGATACAGAGCCCCACCAGAGAACTACCAAAACTTAATTCACATAGTTGGCACCTTTAAGCACCATGATTCCTACATGCTGACCGGTGGTGGAGGGACACAGCACCTGGCAGTGAGCTCCTGTGGAGAACACAGAGTTGTAATTCCTCTGGGACAGTGCCATGCTCTTGCATATTTTTGGGAGATCTGACAGGGTGGCATAGAACTGGGAAGGCCAATATTTTGATTTTTATATGTACCTTTTGGCTAGGTACTGTCTCTGT
This sequence comes from Falco rusticolus, assembly GCF_015220075.1. NCBI lineage: Eukaryota > Metazoa > Chordata > Aves > Falconiformes > Falconidae > Falco > Falco rusticolus. The sequence goes on along the minus strand of NC_051188.1, from coordinate 111,532,569 downwards.
TCTTCAATTCCTCATAAACAAAAAAAGAAATAAGTACCTTTTGCATGTATACTTTTGTATATACATATGTATATAATTTTTTAGCTTCTTTATTCAAACTACATTTTTGCAGGAAATTGTACCGCAAAATAAGGCAACTGGAACCTTTAGATTCTACTATATTAGTAGTGATAATAGATTTCACAAATTCTCCATGAAACTGAAAAATTGGGAACTATTTTGTAATTCCCAGTTGTCCTGAGCATGCAGAATTAACAAAAAGAGCATTTATAGTCCATTAATAAGGTAAACAACGAAAGCATGATATTTTTATCCTTTTTTTAAGAATCCAGTAGTTTACAGTGCTTGGGTCACTATCCTCCAGATTATGGGGCTGTATCTAAACTGGCCACCTCTGTTTCTGAGCCTTCAGGTCCAGCTCCACACCCTAGCTATACACCCTGACTCCTTCTTGAAGTGAGATCTGGGAACACACCAGCCCTTTCCTCTCCCTCTCCCTGTTCCTTCCGTAGAAGAAAATTTGGGCACAAAGTCTGTACAGGGCTTGAAGACGTAGTTCCAAGAGTAACAATCTTGGTGATTAAGAGTGAGGGGCATGTGGTGACACACACCTATCACTAAAGTTTGGCCTTCAGTGATGTTATTTGCTTAAAACCAAGAAATAGGAATGATTGTCAACTGTATGTCAGTGACACAAGAGGCCAAGTCATGCCTTAGTAGCCTTAGCACAAGGGATATCTGGAAATAATCCTGTCACACAACCCAGAAGAGGCAGGCTGGGGCTGAAAAACTGTTTGCAACATTTGCAATGAAAGTAGAATGAAACCCCTGCTTTTTTTCCAAAAGAAGGATGGTGCAACCAGGTGTAGTTCCATTTGCTGCAGCCTGAGCAATTGCACTTTATCAGCGGTTACAAAGCAATTCACAGAATCTCTGCTGCTAATTGTGACATGAATTTTCCATTCAGCTTTTTTCAAAGGGGCATGAAATTGTCCTCTAGCAATGCTGCTGGTATATACCTAAGAAACTAAGGCAAATACTCTTTTTCTACTAATATTTCTCTCTCCTGGGATCATCTTCTGACATATTGCAGACCCAGATTTCTTAGTTCATTATTTTCTTCCTCGGGCTGAGAAAAAAATGTCAAGTTAAAGATTTACTTTATATAAGCCTAAGATACCAGTTCCTAGTGTCCTGGCTATACAGTATGTTTCTATCACATCCTTTCAGAAATATACTAAGGTGTAGTTTAATCTGGTGAAACAGGTAATTTGACCATGGATGATACAGTATGAAGTGTATCCTGAAAATTTTGATTGCTCCCCATTTTATTTACCTTGGTGGGGCAGATTAGAGGCTTTATAGATGGCAATCATTCTTCACATTAGCTGTCCAGCGAGGAAGGAATGAAATCTGGTCTAGAAACTTGAAGGCCTCCTTATCTGCTGCTGTAACTCAACTTTCTTCTCTCACTACAAAGTTAAGGGGACTCAACTGAAATTCTACAAAGCCAGGCAGAAAAGGAAGGACCTTCATGGGTCCTGCAATAATTCTCAGGGCAATTGTTATCACATATGCAATGTGATAACACTTTCAGCATTAGGATTTAGTTTAACAGCAGAAAACTCTTGAATGACACCTGTTTAAGTAACTACATTGGGGTAGTGGTGGTCAGCGATGGTGCCTGATAAGCACTGATTCAGGCTGAAAAAAATGGATCCATATTCTAAAATATATTGCCCTTAATTAAATGCAGGAAATATTTCTTTTTATATTAGAATTTGCATTATTTACTAAATTCAGATGACGAATACAGAAAAGAATATTAATGAAAAAATCCCTAGAAAAATATATTAATGTCTTTTTATTTGTTACTTTCTGGTAAACTGGAGGGAGAGAAAGTGACAAATCAGTAATCAACAAGTAGATGTCTGTGTTTCTTCACTGATACTCATCCTCATACATTAATAAGTCGATAAATTATTTAGCTGCTGTTTCTTGAAATTAATGAGAGCATTTTATACAATTGGGGTTTTCATCCTGTGTTTTTTGTGGGTATTTTTTTCCCTACATATCCTTATTTTTATACCTTACTTAAAATAATCTACACTCACAATTGCAAAATCTGCAGCCACTTTATACAAATCTAACTACTGATTCTAGTAAAGCCTAATGGGAATGTCAATGATATCAATACAATAAAAAACCTGATCCATACATTTCTTCTCTATTACAACCCCTTTAACCCTTTTTAATCTGTAGTTGCAAACTAACACCTTATCTACCTGTCTTGTTTTCTTAATCTCAGTGTTTGTGAATGCTTATACTGGCAGATTCCAGTTTTAAACTGCAATTTTAACATAACTTTTATGTTGTTTTTTGGAATTTTTTCTTTAATTTCTTTTTTGAAGCTGAATTGCACTGTTAAAAATATTGTTATGTTCAGAAAGAACAGTACTGAGTTGATATAGCTGCATTCTTGTAACATTCATAGCTTATAAAATACTGGCCCTGTGATTACTAACTCCTTCAATAATCACATTCAAGTCCAAAGCACTGGAAGGAAACATGAATCATATATCTGACTACAGCATTTCAGTGAGTCAGTGAAAGCCTGACTGGCTTATGTCCCAAAGCTCATGGATTCAATAGATGTCTTTCATTTAAATTAGTTTCAGGTCAAATCTACTGTAGCTGCAAAAAACCTGAAAAATCAACAACATTCTTAACTAGACTGAGTAACTCCTTAAGATGATGAAGTATTATATATTCTGTAACTGAATCTGTAAGAAATGTCTGGGTTTTGTTGCCTGTTTAAACAAATTCAAAGGTAACTTGAAAGAAATCAAGTGGGCAGAAAGCTGTCTGAAACTACCTGAATATGTTAACAGCAAAACTGAAGACATCAGTGTTACTTTTATCACTGAAGTAGAAACAATAGATTTTAGGAAGAGATTTTTAATACTATATCTATACCTTCAGGAACATAAACCTTATTGAAAGACTTTTCTGCTTGGTCACAGATGTTTTTATGAAAGATTCACATGTATTTTATTAATAAATTTCATTTTACTGCATTAAAGAATAGTGCAGGGTTGGGGGGTGCAGGGAAGAAATCTTTCCAAAGGCATTCGTTCCCTAACTCTACTTCCCAATTCATCTACAGGCCTTAACTGTCTTGGACACCCTTTTTTCCTTTCTCCTTATTCTACAGTGATGCTTCTGTCCTTGACTGCATTTCTGTCTTGGGATCTGTACTTTTTTCTGTGGTCTAAATGCCTACTTTGTTCGTATTACTTGCTCTTCTAGAATTTTTCTGGGTCAGCAAACCTAGAAGAAATGATAAAACTTTGTCTTTGGGGAAAGCTGAGTTCTTAGAGCTGACCCTACAATGTCAGAATATCAAAGTCAGAGACAGACCGAAGGAGTAAAGAAGATATTGTGGAACTGACTTGCTTTGATGGTATAATATAAAAAAGAAAATAGACATTGAACCAAGCACAAATATATTGTCAAAAAGCTTTGAAAAATTCAAAACTTGGTTCCCTGGAACATTACTTAAGTAATCTTTCATAATTCTTTATAGCTGTCTAAAACTTTTCAGTGATTCTAGTTTTGCTGCTTATCTTTAAGAATGAGGTACTCTGGCATTATTTCTCTGGGCAGCATACCATTGTCCCGTAGGAAGTCAGGTGGACTTTAAGATTGTTAATATTCTTACCGTTTAAATTTCTGAGTCTATAAAACAATATTGAATAAAATCTGGGGAGAAAGGGACTTTAGAATCAAGTTTTTGAGTGTGTTAGAAAGAAGGTGTCAAAGACAGCTGATTAGCTAAAAGAGCAATGCCTCATCGTTTTTTTGCAACAATTGCCATGAAAAGCATGTCTCTGCAAGGCAGGAAAGCTGTGATAAATGCAGTCAGGATAAAAGTGAATACTGAAGAATAATCTTCCAGGAAGAGAAACCTGTTTTCCTAACAGAGTTTCCATCCTCACCCAATTCCATTGAGAAGCAGCAGGCCCATCGTTCTCTTCTCAGGCAGCCAGCAACGAGGCTCCAGTTCAGTTTGCAAAGGCAGAAATGAAAGCGAACAATGGTCAGATCATTAAAGAAACGAACTCGGCAGCACAGAAGTGAGACAATGAGGCCAGCTCTTTTGTGGGAGTGGATTCCAGCTTATGAAGACTGAATAACAACCTCAGATCTCAACACGACTGATGGAAACCAGGGTTAGAACAATCTCGCTGCAAAAGCAAAGCACTTAGTAGCAAAAGTGAAGGATCAAGAGAAAAGGTGTTCAGATCAAATGTATGCTGGAGCAAAGGCAGCCAGAACTGAGATGATTTCCCTATCAGTGATGCCTGACTGACTAAGAAAAGAAGCATCTTCAAGCCCTGCCGAGAGAGAAAAGGAGCTCATAAAGTCCCGCAGCCAGAACTGCCAGCTGGATCAGATGTATTACTAACTAAATTGTTGAGTTAGAGTAGGGAATAACAGAATGAGGAATTACATAAACATTGTAATTGCTAACGAGGAAAAAAGCACAGCTCAGTGTTTAAACTCATGGCATGAGAAGTGGGAAAACTTCTCAAGTTTGACTCCATCCTTTTCCACAAATTTCTTTTATACCCTACTTTAATCCTCCTTGCTTTCTGGGAAATAGAGACAGTTAATAACTTGCTGCATGTGAGTAAATATGTTCTTTATGTATTAGAAACTGCTCAGAAAGTAGGATAGTGATAAAAGTGATAAGCTATATTGCACGAGGCTTTTGGTACTACGGCATAAGGAACATCCATATCCAAACTGTAAAAGTGCACATCATGGTTTTTTCCTTAAAAAGGTGTGTGTTTCTTGACCTCAGAATTTAAAATTCTCCCTCCAGTAGATATAGTGTCATGCAAAGAAATCAATACCCTATATGGGTATAAAAAAAGCTCAAAACTTTATCCTGACTCATCTTTCTATATTTTTTTTTCTCTTAAAGCTGTGAAAGGTAGCTATACTTGAGGCTGTGTGCTTTTTACATCTGTGAATATTTTTTCAATTCAAGGAGAGTGACTCTGCTTTTTAAGCTACCATAGGGAAAATAATTTCCCTCCACAAGACAGGTCCTATGGTGAGAAACACCAGGCTCTGAAAATTTTATTTTTTGGTTCTGCAGAAAGCAATCCAAATTCATATGGTTTAATCTGTCTACTTTTAGCTCCTGAGGATTGATGTTTATTAAAAAAAAAAGTTATTTTTCATGCTGCAATTATTTTGTGGTGCAGGATAGATAACTTAGTTATTGCCATTGCTCATAATATGGAGCAAAGTTCTTGATGCTTATTTTGATCACTTTTACTAACTGTGGATTTTTTTTCTAAAAAATCTAATACAAGTGGTCATTTCATGCCAGGGATGCTTAATGAAAACTCCCCACTGAAATCAATGAAGAACAATGACTAAAAATCAATGTTAACATATGATCCAAGTTGTTTTATGCTAGCCTATTCTATGACAATCTTTTGGGATACAATAGAATAAAACAATCTGGGTATCAGCTTCACAGAAACATTGTATTTATGGTTTATCAGTGACAGAGTTTCATGTAGATTACTAGATTAAAGGGAAAAGAAAAATCTAAGGAAATATCTAAAACTAGATCTATAGAATTAAAAACATTCTGATGGATGTAAGAGTGTACCACCTGTTCCTGATGCTTCAAAACAGCCACATTAAAACATTACAAGCATTAAACTGCGAAAGGTTGAGCCCCACTATATTGTTTTGTTTTGTTATTGCTTAAGAGCATACACAAAGGAGACAGCCATGTAACTCAACCATATATGTGAACCCTCACATTTTGGGTTTGAATCTTGAGCAGCACAAACAGATGCAGCAAAATTTTGTGTACTTGTGGCTAATAAGGTTTTTGCATACCAGCGGTACCTGGGATTTTGTCATTGATAGAACTGTGTATAGAAGTTGCACTTGCAATTGTGTAAACATCTGTCCCTAAAGAAGGTGAGAGGCCGAGGATGAAATGCTTGCTTTGTTTATCTGCGTCTCACTTAGGCTAAAAGTAGATTGAGGTGTCCAATATTAGTGCCTTTGCACATGTCAGCCTATGAACGATAAGATAAGCAGTTACTCTATTCTTAATCTTAGGAGAATATTTCCTTTTACCTTTTCATTCTTTTTGAGTGATACCTGTATAAAATGACTTCTTCTTTTGAGCTTATTTACTGTCATAATACAGTATTTTGGAAAATGAAGTCACACATTATAAAAAAAAGATTTTTATTACTTACTTGCTTTGTGTTTGCAAAAAGATGAAGATGCAGATATTTGCGCATTTCAAGACACAGTTATTGAAACTGATTGAAGGACATTTGTAAGTTCAGGAGGATTTATTAAAAAATGGATGCTGAAGTTCCCTCTGATTCAAGTTGCCTTCTATTTAGCTGGCACACAGATGTGCTTTAATTAACCTGTTTGAAAATGGTAGAGAAATAGAGAAAGACCCAGTGCAAATTTGATAACTAATGTCTTTATTATCCACTCCTGCAGGACAGTCTGTGAGGGAAAGTAAAACACTGGGCATTTTGTAATATTCACCTTGCAAAGCTTTGGTCCCCAAGTCTTATGTATTCAAAACTCTGTCAAACAGAATGATGCAAGTCTCTAGTTTGCATAGGATGTATAACCATAGTTTTTGGCAGAGCTTGGGGAACTTTCAGAAAAACATGGTTTAATTGGAAAATACTATTTCATTGAACCTGCAATCTTTTACTCCAGATTTCTACAGCAGAACAAACATCCAGTGCTCTTAACAATGAATCTGACAAGGACATCAGTTTTACTGAAAACTGTAGGGGTTGGGAAGGTTTGTAAAAAATCATCAATATTTTTTTTTTCTGTGAATGGAAAATGCTGCATTTCATCTAAGTCTGGATATTGGCAGAAGGATCATCTATCACCTGCCTTTCCCTTTTACTTTCTTTCCTAGCTAGCATGGGTTCACATTTGTAACTACTGTGTTCCCCACATAGTAGGGGAAAGCTAGAAGCTAGAAATTACTTAATTGAAAAAAACCATCATCAACAAATAAACTGGAGTGATCTATAATTAATGGATGGGGTGGAGGAAAAGACATATTCTGTTGTCTCCCTTTCTTTCTGATATGCATGTGTCACATGCATATCAGTTTTTTTGGTATCATAAAAGCAAAGTAATGGGCTCAATGCATGTACTGAATCAGACTCCAATTATCAGAAAAGTTTTTTCTATAGAGTGAGTAAAGAAATAAATTTTTGGCAAAATTTTGTTCAAGGACTGTCACTGAAGAAAACCTTACGTGAAGTTTATTCCCTGATACCTAATGACACAGACAATAGGAAGGTTTTATAAAGCTTAATGTGAAAGGTGTGCAAATTTGCTTTCTTTATGGATGGATCTGTCCAGATAATGAATTCAAATCTAGAATCAAATTATATGAGGGTCATATTCTGAGTTGAAAGTACTAGGGAATAATGAGAGGGTGAAGGTAAGGCAAGGAAAAAAGAAAAAAAAGAGGGAATAGAAAGAGTTCAAACATACACCTATTATGCCATAAGACACTACCTTATATTAATCAGTTTTAGAGCATGGAAATATGTAATTCCTGAATCTATGAAACCTTCATCCTTTTAAACACTGAAAAATATTCTCAGAGAATTAATTCCTGGAAAAATAAATATAGATTTTTTTTTTAAAGCTTAGAAAATAGTTTCATAAGAAAGAAACTAAAATAAATTGTGATTCATTCAACACCCAACCCCACCTTTTCAAATATTTGTCAAGTTTGTAGGCTTAAAAAGCCAGCAACCTAAAGAAATGAAATGAATAATACCTAGAAATCTGCAATCAAAAAATAAGTGTCTTTAAATCTTGCAAAAGTTACATGATAAAAGGCAACAATTTATCACGAGCAGAGACTGGGGTGAAATAATTGTTCAGAATGAGAGTGCCCCTGCATATGAGTAAAACAAAGCCTGCATGACTCCTTAACTCGCAATTAAAAAAAATAAATAATTAAAAAGCAGCAACTGCTTCTGTAGGACCACAAAGGAGCAGGAACTTGACAGCAGAGACCTACACCCAAAAATTTAATCGTACTTTGTATATTCTGTACCAACACCTCCTTGGACACCTCAGCCTTCATTACACTCAGACTCCAGGAAGAAGTTCCCAGGAACTCTAGAAAGATCTTGAGGAAAAATACAGAGGTGTTCTGAGTGTAAAAGCTGGGTGTTTAAAAAAATTCAAAGAGAGCAGTTTCTTAATGGTTTGTAGACTTTGCAGGGGAAAAAATGTATCTGAGGCCTTCAGAGTTCGTTTGAATAATTGTCATCTGAAATCCCTAACCCCGATAAAAACTATCGTCTACTAATATGTTGTAGGAAGAGTTTACGGAATTGTAGTTTCATATATTTCTAAATGAAACAGTACATTTCCTTAAGCCTTTCAGGCAACTCCATCTTTGTGAATGTTAGTGATGGTTTTGTTCACTCAATTGCCTTATAGCTGACCTACTAATGTATTTAAGGATGGATTAAACACCTGTGTGAGGCGTTGTACTGGTTTTGGCTGGGATAGAGTTAATTTTCTTCATAGTCGCTGGTATGGTGCTGTGTTTTGGATTTGTGCTGAAAACAGCGTTGATAACACAGGGATGTTTCAGCCGTTGTTGAGTGGGGCCTGCACAGGGTCCTGCTTCTCACCCCACCTCACCAGCGAGGGAGCTGGGGGTGCACAAGAGGTTGGGAGGGGACACAGCCAGGACAGCTGACCCCAACTCACCAAAGGGATATTACATTCCATATGGCATCATGCTCAACCTATAAAGTTGGGGGAAGAAAAAGGAAATGGGGGGATGTTTAGAGTGATGGTGTTTGTCTTCCCAAGTAATCATTACGCGTGCTGGATCCCTGCTCTCCTGGGGGTGGCTGGACACCTGCCTGCCCATGGGAAGTGGGGAATGAGTCCTTTGCTTTGCTTTGCTCGCATGTGCAGCTTTCGCCTTCCCTATTAAACTGCCTTTATCTCAGCCCAGGGGTTTTCTCACTTGTACTCTTCCGATCCTCTCCCCCATCCCACTGTGGGGGGAGTGAGCCAGCGGCTGCATGGGGCTTGGTCGCTGGCCGAGGTTAAACCACAACAGTCCTTTTTGGTGCCCAGTATAACACTCGAAGGGTTTGAAATACTGACAGATTTGATTGGAATGTGCTAAACCGAATTTATAGCTGTAACTGCTGTTTAGCTATGAAGGGGCAGCCTTCTGTGCTTGCCATGGGGCTTGCTTGCCTGACTGTGTATTAGAGTTTAGTGCTCATTCGTGGCTGCTTCTTGCCTTTGCTGCTTGCTGTACGGCTGCCCTGCTGAACTGACTCTGCTGTGCCCAGGAACATTGTGATAACGGTGATGGCGATGTGCCTGGGCTGGCAGATGGCAAGGGCTTTGCGGCTCTTTCTGTGCTGCTGTACTGGGCAGGCTGGAGCTCCAGTGTGAACTCCAGATGTGTATCCTTGAACGGGAAATACATGGAGTTCTGCTGAGTTAGTGAGCTACAGAAAGTACACGAGATGCCAGCAGGATCCATTGTAGACTGAATTCATTAATTAATTGAGACAAATCTACGTTCATACAAGCAGATTCTCATGTTGCCCTGAGAACAGTGAACTGTTGGAAAGATTTAAAGGTCCTTTTTCTGTGATGGTGGCCCATTGAGACAAATAACAGACTGTGAGAGAATAAAAGTATTTTCTCTCAATTTATGCTCATTTAGATTAAGTTGAAATATATAGGAAGAATAAAATAATTTACTGTGTATTCTCCAGAGATCAATTAATTGGAAATCTTGAAAACTTTTTTAAAAAAAATTCACAACAAAGATGTTCTGCCACACCATTTTCTTTTCTCATGAATCCTCTGCACCAAAGATTTAACATGTATCTCCATAAAACCTGTATTAATTTAATGATCTTTCTCATCACATAGAATGCTACTGCATCCTACTTTGTTGTAACTAAGGCTGTTGGCAAGGCTTCAGGCTACAAAATGAATTTAGAAAAGACTCAGGAATGCTCCCTACCCCTTACTGTGTGTAACTATATTTATACGGCCATATATATATTTATGGGTTTTCACATTTATATATTTATATATACACACATACACACAAGTGACCTCTTTCCCCAGCTCATGCGTACCTCTCACAGTGCACATTTCATAGCCGGATTTCTGTGAAGGGAATAAGAATCATTACTGATTTAAAATACCTTTGTTTTGACCTATAAATCTCAGCTAGTTCTACACAGAGAAAAGACTCCTGTTTACCCGGAAATACTATTCTTATTATAAGGAGAATCCTTCTGTACAAAATGAACTTGTGAGGAAATTTTACACTTTTCTAACAATTTGTCCCTGTTGACAATAACAACTTTTACAAATTAAGTATGTAGCTTCCTTTCAGTTCGTGTAGTCTTTTTCTTTTTCCTTTTTTTTTTTTTTTTAAGATAGAAAAAAATTGGCAAAAAAGTGCCTCCATCCTAGAGAGAAAGGTAATCCAAAGTGCTCCCACTGGAAAATACGGTTTCATTCTTATTGATTCTCAGGCCTGGAGGGCAACATCAAAACATTCACATTTAAAGTAAACGGGGCAAAAAAAATTTACCTACACTGTCAAGAGGATATTGGCTGTTAATCCACACTAAATGACAACTAAAACCACCAATACACCATAGATGAACCAGAAACATTTATTCAACTTGGTCAATGTTCTTCTAGAATGCATTAAACTGTTTGAAATTTATTATAGCTAAAAAAATTCAAAACTGTTTATATATTGGTGTTGCTTCCATTTTGAGAAGAATAATTCAAAATATATCAAGCTTTGCAGACAAAAATTGCAACACTTAAAATTAGAAAATAAATTAGGAGATTCATCATGTACAACAACATCCTATTATTTTTCTGTTCTTAAGCTGACACTTTTTTTAAGTCCAATGTAATAAATATTCATAGTTTACAGTTCATTAAAATAATATTAACAATTGTAATATTACAATTTGCCAATTGCTCTCTTTCTTTTATTGCATATTTCTATTAGGAATAAAGTTTCAAGAATGGAAAATATTTTACAAATCATTCCAGGAAAAAAATTCTTCTTAGCAAACTTCTTTATTTCCAATTGTGATGTACAGCAAAGAAGCTAATAGAAAGCAATTGTTGGCAAAGGCAACGTCTAGGTAAATGGAGTTCAATGCTGTAATAATTTGTGAAAGTCACTCGCTGATTTGTTCTCAAGAAAGAAAAAAAAACGCATCTCATGGCAACTGGATAATAGACTTTTGAAATGGCTTGTCACGTTTTTTCTTTAATTTATTTATGTAATTACAGGAACCTAAGACATACAAACATACTATTATAAGGATAAAAGGGCCTCACGAAGTCTCTCATCCAACCTTAATCTTCGAAGTCACCTTAGGGTGCTCAGGGCTTGATCTGGTCAGATCTTGAAAGCTCCAGAGGTTTCTGCAAAATGTCTCAGGTTAATGTGCTCCAATGCTTTATTGTCCTCATGGGAAAAAAAAGAATAAATTCTCCTTATAACCAGTTGGATATAAATCTTTTAAGATCTTAAATACATTTCAGAGTTCCAGAACTCATTGCTGTTCACAAAAGCATTGGGCATGCAATATACCTATACACCGGCACACTTTTTTGGGTAGAAACATTTTTTATTGATTGTAATGATACCTGTGTATCCCAAATTTTATGCTTCATGTCTTCATTTTGAAGAAAAAAAAAGAAATGGCTATAAAAGTGCATTTTTATTATTCAATAGCAACAGGAACTGAAGTACGGAATGAAATAGGTAATTTCAGAGGACACCTTTTCTTGGAGTATGGCTTAAGACCACATATTATCAAATGTATAAAGAGCTTTTTTTTTTTTTTAAGTATTCTGAGTAGTGGATTGGAGCAATTAAAAGGTCCTCCAGTGCTGAAACTCCTAAACAAGGAAGGCAGCCTGGGCAAGTTCAGTGTTTCTTTCAAAGCATTGGCTGTTAATAAGAAAACCATTGAGAAGGCAGCTTTGTTTTTGACATGGCCTGGCTTTGATGGATTTGAATTTCTCATTAATTTGATTAATTTTTCAGAGAAGCCAGACAGACATGATTACTTATGAAGCAGTAGTAAAGAGTACCGGAAGTGTTAAAAGTTATACTAGACTCCACAGAAGGATGAAATATATGAGCAATTTGGCATTAATTGCAAAAGTTGCACGTGGAAAGTGAAAAACTTGCAATCCTTCTCAGGAAGCAAAGATAGGATTTAGTGGTTTTTTTGTGGGTAGGGGGAGGCTAATAGCAGCTCTTCTGGGCTGTTTCATACAAACAGTGCATATGATCCAAGATGATTTGTCCAAGACCAAACGCCTTGGGAAGACTGTGAGAACAAGACACCCCCATAGTATTAAACCTGAGAATTTTTTCTCAGCCTCCAAAACTTGTTGACTTTGGGACTTTCTCAGCCATGTTTTGTTTTAAGTACACTGGTTGGATTTTTCTTCTTTTCATGTGTTCCAGCATCCTTTGATGGCTTTGTCAGCCCTCAGCATTCCAAACAACACATGCCAAGGGATATCATCTTCATCTATCATGTGAAAACCTACCACGTAGTTTGACTTTTGTAGGTCCATGCAAGGATATTATGGTGGTTACAAAATTGTTCTCCAAAGGTTGCCTTTTGAATATATCCTGAGCTTGAGAACATCTCATTCCAAAAGCCAGATAGGATTGTTGTACTTGAAGCAGACAACACTGCGTTTATTTTTTGCTACATTTTGATGCTGCTTTTTCATTTTTGGGTGTAGAATATATATTTATCTTGCTCAAAGGTGCCATATAACTGAATACTATGTTGTCATGTTTTTGGCTTTAAAGGCCAATTTGCACTACCATCATATTAGAAACTGGCCAGAAGACTTTCAATAGAAGTTGAATGTGATTTATTTCTATCTGTATCTGATCTTAAAAATTACAAATATAAATCCTCTACTTGGAATATATTGTCGTAAAGAGGAACTGAGATTATACTGACAATGTATTTTCTGTTCAAAAGTATAAATCAAATCAGCTACTCAGCACTAGGAATTTCAGAAACTGACACAATCTCATCATCAAGGAAATACAGTTTATGGTAGGTTCTCTGACACACGGAAACATTTTGGCTCAATGTCATTATCTAAATACAGGCATCTCCTGCTGTACTAGATCCCCTATGATATCTAAGAAATCCTTGAGAGGCTTACAAATATCCACACTGCACCTATCTGGACCCTTCAGGAGAGGAAGCCTGAGGCTAGATGGTATACTGTAAAGCAGCCCAATGATGCTAAACCCCTATGTTTAAACAAGAAAGGATCTTCAGAAACCACTAGGAGATCACACTAAACCACATTTTTCAATAGCAGTCTTTTAAGCAATTACTCTGGGACTTTCTGTCCTGGGAGGCTGTGGAGGCAGACAGTATCATAAAGTTCAAAAAGTGATTAGAAAATTAAAGGATAATATACCCATAAATAGATACTGTAGGAAATACAAAGGATTGTACCCTTTAACTTCCACATAATTTGGTCATGCTTCACACTCACTTGCTTTTTCCTTTGTTAGGGAGTGAGTATTGGATTAGGTGGGACTGCTGATCTGACCAAGTAAGGAATTTCTTCTGTTGTTCTTTGTGTACCTGATGCTTACTTTATAGTGTGGGAGAGGACGAAAGAATTATTTGAGTAACCAGAAGATTATTTGAACATTATTTTACCTTTCGTAACTTTGATCCAGAACTTACTTAAGAAGTAGATTTCCCCCTTTTTTTCCCCATGCCAAAACTCTTTTAGTCTGAGGACTCTCTGGGCTCTTCCATATAATCTTCCTTTTTAAAGCAGATTACCTGCTATTTTTTACCAAAAAGAATTCCATTCTGTTAATACAGCTTCTCCCTGTACAGTTAACTCACATATGATGTGGACAAATTTTTGGCATTTAACTGAAAAATCCCTTTGATAAAACCATATTCATTCAGTGATGGTCAGTGATTAAGTTAACCAAATGCCTCCAATTAAATTTCCCCTTAATTTGTCATGAACTTCTATAAATAAAGAGCTATGCACTTAGGCAGAAGAAAGATTTCCCATTTTCACTCAATACGAATGAGAAAAATGCTTAAAATATATGACCAAATTGATGTTAACTTTAGCATACTTATGCAAGTTTGTGATGGTCAAGCCATAGTCCTTAAAAAAAAAAAGAAAAAGAATTTCTGAGAATCACTAGTCAGTGGCATAATTGACTTTTGGTGGCTTCAAAAGGCCATGAACATAGGTAATAGATTTTGGCAGTTCCAAAGGCATTTATCATGATCAACGTGCATTATTAAATAAGGCTCCTTCAAAATGAATATAAATTAAGACTGTAATTCCATCTCAGCCTTCTGGTGACATGAGGAAACCACTTGAGTTTCACTCTCATGGTTTATGATGTCCCCAGAAGCCTTTGATGGAATTATAGCCTTATTAAGTACAGTTGGGGTACATTATTCCTTAAATTATTGCAACTACAAGTCATTATTCCCTCTAGAAATTAGAACTTGCTGTACTTTCATCAACCATGTAATCTTGAAGAAAGTTAGGGGGAATTTCATCGTGGGAGGGTATCTGCTTTTTAATTTCTGTCACTACTATACTTGCACAGCTTGGTAGAGTTGTTAACATCTAATATTAACAGCGCTCACACTTTTTTGTTCTGTTTTAAGGAACACTATTTACAACAATACAATTGAGTCATCTCTGGTGTTTATATAGCATTTTATAGGAGATTTCAAATCAATATTTTAACATTTTTTTACAGAAGATTGTTCAACCTCCAATGAAATAAAACAGAAATTAAAAAGACATATGAAGATCTGGATATAGATAGGCCTTCAGGGAAGCATGATATAAATACTAATAATGTTTCAGTAAAGACATCTGCAATCATGTCTTGGTAAGAAAAAAGTGATACGTAATCTTTAATTCCTCAGAATTGTGCGAGCCTTCACCTGAGGTTCAAGAGAGCAAGACAAGGACTTTTGGTTTCCAGTCTGTAGCATGGGTAACAGCGGTGGTTCTAGGAAGAGTGAGGTATGTACTGTATCAGCCAGGGTGACTATTTTGGAGATTTTTCACAGTATTACTTGCAGACCATGACCTGGAAGAGCAGTGCTCCTATGGGAGCTGGGGATGCTGGAGAAGCTCCAACTGGTCTAGGACCCTTGCTGCCTCAGGAGGATGGACTGATCTCTCAGCCAGTACTGTCCATACCATATCCTATTTAGTTTATAATATCAAAATCAATTTTGATATTTCTATCAATAGCAGGAGTAGTGTGTGTAGTGCAAGTTAAGTATTTTTATTATGGGCAGGTCTGATGGTAGAAGATGCATACAAGTTCTATAGCATTTGCTAGTTAAAAGGAATGGAGGTGTCTGGACAAAATGTACAGTATTGGTAAAGCACACTTCTAAGATGAGAACTTTTCTTCTCTAATGATAGTTTTAATCACCACAGTCTTACCAGTTTAGTTAGCTTTGTGTATTAGCTTCTTTCAACAGTTTTCACACTGCCTAGGCTTTGAAATAGTGGTAACTACTATTCAGTGCCACATATTGAAAAGAAAATCTGTTACAGGAAACCACTCACCATAGCACATGTATCATTAAGCCTAAAGGAGTTGAAGGCTTTTTTTTTTTTTTTTTCCCTCCCCTTCTTTTTTTTCTTTTATATGCTATTTTCAGGAGCATACTGGGTAGAAAGATTTCTGCAACCTGTTCTCCCAGAACTTTTCATATTGTAAAAAATACCTGATTATACCTAAGAAACAGTAAAACCTGTCACCACATTGGATAATTCCTATAAAATTTTGTGGGCTTCTGGCAAAGTTGGAGTTTCCTTTTTGAAGAAACCTTAGTGAAAGAAGAATCCTTTGTTTCCCAGAGAAGTTATGCAAGGCATTTATTTGAATCTCCAACACTGGGTTAGAAAATGTGGTCTTGTATTAAGAAACACATAGAACAACATATTTAAATTTTAAGATGTTGTATTATTCCCATTTTTGGAGGAGCTGTGTTTTTATGAGTGTAGCAATCCTGTTACATGCCTATAAATACTTTTGTCTTGAAAAGATACATGCAGATCTTTTAGTAATCGCTGTTACTGTTTCCAATGATTTTAATAATATATTTCGTATTTTAAAAAATGAAGGATGGGTACAAGTCTTTGAAGGATTACTGCGAAAATGACAATATTTATCAAAGATGAGATCTGAAAAATATAGCATGTTGTTTTAGCTTAGCTAAATTATTATTTTAAATTCATGTGCTTACAGATAGTAGTCCCTTTATGTAAGTTTGTTTTCTTGGAGTCTGTTTTTTTTTTTTATTGAGATAAGTTTTACTTCTTGCAATCAGAGGAAAATTCTAAAATGGTATAAAAAAGAGAAAAAATATTTAAAGATTATCAAAAATAATAACTCTTCCTATAGTGAAATATAGTTTGTTTTGTAAACATTTTAAATAACTGTCATTGGGGGTTGTGAATTTCTGAGGACCAATAATATTTTTTTATTATTTACATTGAAGGCTTGCTTTTAAATAAATAATGGCATAAAATGTTATGAAGTAATGCACAAAAATGGCTTGCTTTTTAAAACCCGTGAATAGTTTGCAGATGTTTACAGATGGCTGGCTCAGTAAAAGTGATGTGTCGTGGCTAGTATTAGAATCATACTGAAGACAGATAAGTACAACACAGAAATTAACACATTGCTATGCTGATGTAAGATTTTGTCTTCCATTAAGATAAGACAAATGTGATGAACAGGATTTTTCTAATATGTACAACTCAAAAATATTTTACATCTGAACCATCAAGAAGTACTGGGATAATGCCAAAACTGTAGCTAATGTGTAAAACCCCGAGAAAGTAATGATCCATATTAAATTCCATGTGCCAGTTATAAATATCAGCAATGACAGAGAAAGTAGACATGTTTTATTGGTCGCATTTTTTTTATCTAATTATGCACTGCTTAGTATTATGAATGCACATAAATTAGCCTTTCAAGACTTATACATTTTAGATTTAAAGCCCACTACAAAAACACACTGAGAGTCATAGGGAAAGATGATAGATAATAGGAAGTATATAAAAGGAAATTTTTTATTTGCAGTAATATTTTTTTATTTTTCAAATGAAATTAATATGTTAAAAATTTAAACATATAGATACTATCAGATGTTCAGTATTCATCTTAAATAACAATACACAAGTCAATTCTATTTGGACAGGCAGAAAACATTCTGAAAGTGATACTCACAGTAGTGACATGTTGATAGTTGCCATGGATGACATTTCCAGGACAGTTATTAGGATTGTATGTTTTTCACAGCTCTACTTGTCTGTTTAAGTGTTGCCCTACCCTGAAATTCTATTAAACTAACTGCTAGAGTTGGGTAAAGATTTATTTGTGTCTTTAAAAAAAAAATTAGTTGTGACTTCACTTTTCCAAGCTAAGAAAAACCAGTGAAATTAAAAAATAAAATAATTGTGATAAGCTAGCAAAAGAGAGGGACTTTTTTTGGAGCAGCTAAGGTTGCCATGACATGGATATTACCAGAAATGACAAGGACCTAAGTCCTAAACCATTTTTTTTTCTAATAGCAGAAGAACTGAAACTTTGTCTTCTCATCTCATATATGTGACCAAGCTACAATGCTAGTTGCTTTTCAATCTCTTTCTCTTACTCCTCCCTGGTACTTTGAGAACATTTCATTAAAAAAGCCTTCATTAATGAAGACTTCTGCATATGCCTGACTAAGCATGGAAGTTTTTTGTAAGATCCAGTCTCAGAGAGGTATTTACTTTGATTGCTGGGGAGCTGTAGTAAGACACCAATTTACTTTTGTTGTAATATGGTAGAATTTATGAGATTATTGCTAAGTAACTTCTTTAGGGAGGATTTAAAGGATGGATGGATGGGTTCCAGTAACAGCAATCCCACAGGGCTGCCTTGCCAACTTTCCCTGTTATCTAAGTGTTCAGCTTTCACTAAAACCTAACTCACCTTTTAATTCTGAAAGAAAGGAAATAAAGAAACCTCTATCACACAGCAATCTTCTTCCAGGCAATGACCTGAAAGCAGTGATGATGACATTCTTCCTGCTTAGGTTCTTGCAGTCTCTTTAGTTCCTTTTGTGCAATAAACAGATTTGTTAGTTTTTAAGTATTGAAAATTGCATGTTTTGGCAATGCAAAGGAAGATGTGATTTGGTTTTATGTTCCTAGAGTCTTCTAGGGTTCTGGAAGAGCTGCAGCTTTCCAGCAGTACTTATTGTAGGATTCATACTTTTGCAGGGAGAAATTATGACTGGTCAGTTTCCAAGTGCCCCTTTCATCATTAACAGTTCATCACAACCCAGTATTCTTCAGCCGAACTCATTTCATAAAGTAAACACACGGAACAAAACCCACCTCTGATTCAACACTGTGGTTTGCTTGCTTATCTGAGTAATGATTTACAAAATTTATCCCATTGCCTTGTGCTAAGGTATAAATATGAAAATATGGTATTTATACATTGCAGTACTGATGTGCAGGTTATGAGTTTAACATCTTGCATATTAAAAAAGTAAATTTGAAACATTTGGTGAATCTCAGGCATAGTGATAGAATTATGCATTTTATTTCTTTTCTAATTTAGCATATGGTACTGTTACGACCACTGTTAGTAGTTTTCACTTTGTTTGCTAAATTAAAATGAACTGAAGAAAATCAAGAATTGCAAACTTAAAGTTGAAATTACTTTTTGACCAATGAAAAAAATGTATTTCACAATACTGAGATTTTAAAAGCTTCTCAGGTAGTCTCCTGTTTTCTCCTCTGGCTATGTGGTGGGTCTCCAGCTGAAGAGGAGCTCTACAGAACCCTGCCTCATGTCCGGTGCAACCAGGAAGGTACACAGCTGGACATCAGCCATTCTGTTTGAAACAAGTACTGAGAGAGGCTGATTTTTCTGAAAATTTGGTTCAAATATTTCCAGTCTGAGTACCTTTGGATATTTTAAAAAATGTCTGCTAATGGTTAGTTTAGGCTACTGTATCCTCAATGTACATATAGCTCCAGTGGGGCCTGCTGTATTTTATACATGTAATGTGCATGTATGTGAGCAAATACAGAAGAATCCCTTCACTGGTTAGGATTTTTCTTTAGCTGCCAAAGCTGAGCCACCTCTCTAGCCCAAGAAAGTTTCCATTGAACAGGTTGTCACAATACTAAAGAGAACTGTAGTGTAGAAATGAAGAATATTTGAAGAAAATGACAATTTCTTTAGAGTTTTAAGGATCCTTCAAGGTTATAAATTAATATGAATATTGATATGATATGACATTAAAATTTTCATCTCATTGTTTAACGTATGCATTTCTATTTAGCTTTTTTCTTCATGAGAGACATCATTGAAATAAGGATCCCCAAAACCCATATCAACATTGATGCAACTACTTGAAGATACACATGAACTGTATGTACATTCGTGCAGCTCATAGACACTTCTGGATTTGTGAACCAAAGTGTAATTATGAGCATATACAGCATGCAGATTCATTTTATATGTGTGTTCTAGCTTGTGAGTATACAACTCTTGATCAGATTCACAGCAAAAATGAAGGTAAAAATCAGGCATAGAAGTTTGGAGGTTTGAAGGGAAGCAAGAAGAAATAGTTAAACAGTGGCTATCTACAAAATTCCTGACAAATTGTGCTTTTAAATTAGATAATTACCATGTGATTCTGAAAAGAAAGAATAAAAGTGATAAGTCCAAGTTAGCAGGGAAAATGCAAAAGTTCTGATTGCTACGATTTCTTAAAAGGTAAGAAAACCTGTGTTAAAAACCCCTGTACTAATGAATTAATGTGAGGGACTGAACAGGTAAAATTTAATATGGTTGGACATTACAATAGATGTGATTTGTTTCAAATCTACAGATCTTGGAAAATTTGCATGGAAGCTAAATTACTGTGATAGACTGGTCCCTCTATTAATAATCTCTCTACAGTGTCTTTTTGGCTTAACAGAACGCTAAAAGAGCTGTTTTACATGTGGCATCATTTTGATAGCTGAAATAATTAGGTTTGCAGAGTGGAGGCTTTGTTTGTTTGTTGGCTTTTTGATGTGACCTAGTTCCCACAGGTGTTTAGAATCTGTCATCTAATTGTCTGCTGACTAAGCTTTGTTAACTTTAGTGCAATTACTTCAATGAAAATGTAGCCCCTAAGATATATAATCCAGAAAGCACATCTCTGCAGTACTGTGGAAGGGCATTAAAGGGCCTCCACGTGCACTAGGCCTGGAAAGATGATTATTTTTTAAATGCAGTGATAATACATGCACTTCTTTATTTATTTATGTGTGATCATGGGGTAAAATAGTGGAGAACTATTTTCAAAAAAATTTAGAACAAATGGTAATGGGTTAGAAAGCTATGTTTTCCTTTGGCTTGTTTATCCCTACAGTTGCAATTTTCATGTGCTAAATTAATGCTGAGCTGCTTCTTCCCTTATTAAGCTGAAATTTCTGCCTTAGAAAGGGGAAAAAATCAATCTAGGCATTCCACTTAGTGTATTTTAGAAAAGGTTTGAGATATGGGGTGATTTTGTAAGATTAAAATATTTAAAAGAGTGAATTTTACTTAATGAGAATGATTATAATAGCTCCAAAAAACTACAGATATTGTATGACATAGCATCATGTTACATATCTCATATTTTGAATATTTAAAGTTCTATTTTATGGATTCTATCAGCAGGGGATCTAATGTTCAGAAATACGTTTTAATGCAGTTGCTGTTGTGCTTCTCTAATGGGGAGATTATAAAATTATAATTAGTGTAATACTGCCTCTATTACATAAAAATGACAAAACTGCCATTTACTTCAATGGGAATAATATTAAGTATGCTGTTGTAATTAACCTTCTCCATCCATTTTCCAAACGTACTGCTCTCAAATAACCACAAACCACTTTACAGTTGGTAGCAGAACTTAGGGACAGATTAAACAAAATAAGAGAAGTAGATGTAGTTGGTATCAGTTTACAGAGCAACTCTAACATAGGATCTTCAGGAAGGGAAGTTAGAAAATATGCTAAAATGAACTGAACATGAAGGTGTGCTGTTTTTCACAGAATTTACAGGAATTGTGTTGATAGATTGTTCACAAAGATTCTTTGTCTGTCTTGCTAGAGTCAAAAAAAGATTTTTATCAAAAATGTAATGGATGGGGAGTGACATTACTGAATAATAATAATAATAAAGAATATAAAGAAGTGTGACACTATTATTGATCATTATGACAGTGTTACTGACCATGCTGCTAAAGTTAACATGTTATTCAGAAACCTGTATTCTGAAAAGGGTAAAAGCAAAGTTAAAACTTGCTTTCGCTGTATCTGTTTAGGGAAAAATATTTTGTAAACATAACAAAAGGTTAGGCATTTTAACTTCAGTCTTACCTCCAGTTATTAATCTAGGAGATTAATTTTCTTGCAATTCACAAAATGAACTGCCTCCTGTGGAAAACAGATTAAATAGAAGATATACTTAGTGACTGTAAATACTCTGATTTGGTCTGCATCTCACTCACAGGAACACATTTTCCCTGATGTGCCTGCTTTTTCTTTATTTGGATCTCTCTTTGATCCGTACCTTTAAATGTCCAAAGTCCTGTAGGTTCAACAGGATATTGGAAGTACAGTATCCTTCTGGGATAGAATAGCTAAAGTCATATTAAGGAAAAGTGTATATGTAAATCTGCGTACATTTTCTCTTTTGACAAAGCCCAATTTAAACGAACAGTAAACTGCAGAGTGGCCAAAGCAGTGACCTCTTAAACTTAGTCACCGGAGAAACTATGAGGTCAAGTCGCACACTGACAAGAAAATCTAGCACGACTTTCACCTGAGGATGAAAGCCTTCATCTGCAAGGGGAGACAGTCTTAACACCAATGAATATTTATGTGTTTTGTACAACTCTTGCTAAATATACAACTGGGGCATTCATTAATACAGGAACTAGAACCCCACTTTCCCTCACCCTAGGTAAGTGTTTGAATCATTAGACTCCAAGGTCATATCCAATCCTCAGTATAGGCAATGAGTATTTCACTATGCCATGCGAAGTGTAACGACTTCAGTGAGAGGGGAAAAGGGGTCTGGACTACTTTGAAACTAAAATCCTCTACATTAACATTCTTTTCATTTTTTCCATTGTTCACCCCTCCCCCCCCCAAAAAAAAAAAATAAAAAAAAGGCCTTATTTGTTCATGTTCATAATTTGATTATTGTAAAAAGTATGTGTTTAAAATACATGCAACTTTTATATTTTGTTTAGCTATCATTCATTATTATTTAAATATAAAAATATATCTCCCATATATATCAACCATTTATACTACATAAAGTTTGACTATATTTTTATATACATGCGTGTGTACAGTATATAGCCTTGGCAACATGGCTATATCATATGAATATGAATTCATTAAAAATAAATTAATTCCCTCAGCAGCTGCATTCTTTCTGAACAAACACTGCAGGTACAAATAGACCTGATTATGCAGCCAGTGTAATTACACATTGATTGAATCAACATTCTTCTTGCCTTTATTCAGAATCTTATATTCACAAAAATTAGCTGTGGCTTTCTGGAGATCACCACTATTTGGCATTAATCTTGGCTGAGTTATTCCTCTGAAATATTTTATTTCTGTATTTCAAGATGTGAACTTCAAGTTACTTCATGTGCTGTATTCCAGATTCTGGGGGACTTGATGAGTATTTCAGTTTTAGTATGTTTACAATAAATGTTAAGCATGCAATATATTCCTTCTACTTTAGTAACCATAGATTAAATTATGGAAATATAAACTAGATTTCTCTCATAACTTTTTCTTTTTCTTTTGCAAACGGTTTATGAATCCTTATTTGTTCCTGCTTCTTTTGACAATCAAATGTCCAAATAGCTTTGAAACACTGTAATGATATTTATGAAAAAATTACCACCAAAAGTGTATTTTAAAAAATATATAAGCCTGACTCCATTCATGTATGTTTGTATCAATTCCTATATTTAGAGATTAATTTAAAGTAGAATAAAATCAGTGAACAGTGTTTTCAGTTTCCAATCTGCACTCATAAAACTTCATGTTAGTGTTGCTTCAGAGTCACAGCTTGATAAAAGTTACATAGGGATGGAAACATTTTGGATAGAATAACAATTTTAGAAACTTCTAACCATGGTTCCTTTTTTAGTTTGCAAGCAGTCTAGATAACTTAAAATGCAAAATGTATGTGCAGCTTCTCTTTTGCTTCTATCTGAAATACAGTGAAAAATTTTTGTTTCAGTATTCCTAACCTAGCAAATACCAGGGAGTGACAGCAATTTTGTGTCTTTCATTAAATTAATCTCCCTTCTGTTTTATAAGCCAAAGGTTTGCTTTTCAGATCTGGCACCTAACATCATTCATTCCAAAACTGATGAGTGTTGTCCAATTACCTATTCTTCCACTTGAATAGTAATTGAGTTCTGCTTAAGGACTCTTATGCATTGTTTGAGTGAGCCTGATCAAGGTCTACAATATTTCTCAAGGACAGTAACAAGGTACTGTGCTTGTGAGACTGCTCTACAGGTGCAAAGAAAGAGAATTATGAACCATATTTTATCCAAGTGCTGTGGACAGCTGAACTTAAGGATCTAATTCTCCTTATACCTATTTTAAACTGGTGGACTCACTTGTCACATAGCTTATTGTACATCAAACCAGAATCAGGACCTTTGTGTTTGAAAGAGCAAACTCTTCTGAGATTTACAGATGAAATCAAATCCCAGCCCCTGCCATAGAAAGGGGAGGTAAAGAAGAACCTGGTATGTTCTTCATGACACCACATGTTGCTCACATTTCACAGAATCACAACATGGTCAGGGTTGGAAGGGACCTCTGGAGAGCATCTCGTCCAACTCTCTGCCAAAGCAGGGGCACGCAGAGCAAGTTGCACAGAGTCGCATCCCGATGAGTTTTGAATGTCTCCAGAGAAGGAGACCCCACAGCCTCCCTGGGCAGCCTGTGCCAGGGTCTGTCACCCTCAGGGTAAAGGCATCTTTCCTCATGTTCAGGTGGAGCTTCCTGGGCTGCAGTCTGTGCCCGTTGCCCCTCGGCCTGTCGCTGGGCACCACTGAAAAGAGCCTGGCCCCAGCCTCCTGACACTCGCCCCTGAGATGTTTGTGGCCATTGGTAAGATCCCCCTCAGCCTTCTCTGCCCCGGGCTGAACAGCCCCAGCTCCCCCAGCCTTTCCTCATAAGGGAGACGGGCCAGTCCCCTCATCACCTCGGTAGCCCCCGCTGGCCCCTCTCCAGCAGCTCCCCGTCTCTCTCGACCTGGGGAGCCCAGAACCAGACACAGCACTCAACCCCCAGCCCGTGCTGGTGCCTGGGGCTGCTCCTCCCCAGGGGCAGGACCCTGCGCTGGCCTGTGCTGAACTCCATGAGGTTCCTCTCCGCCCATCTCTCTAGCCTGTCCAGGTCTTGCTGAATTGTCAATTTTTTTATGTTTTGTTTGTTTTCTCTTCCATTTGTCTTATGTAAACTACCCTAACAGCCTCGATTTTAATTCTTACCTCTCTGCCCTGAAAGCTGCAGGGTTAAGCTTTGTACCAGAAGCCAACCCTGTCCACTGTCTCAGAAAAGCTTATTAACACAGTTAATAACAAGGCTTATTAATGGTTATTAATATGTAATGAAACGTTTCAGATACCATTTCTTGTGGAAGCTGGACATGACTTCACTTTGCTCTTGGCTCTAAAATCGTGGTGCTAAAGCTGTTTGGTTTTCCTCTGGTCTTTTGACACTATACATGATGTCTAACAGTGTATGTGCTGTCAGTCAGTCTTAAACAGAAATTGTCAGCTTTCTTCCACAGTGGGATCAGTGATATTTCACTGCATGAAGGGAGCTAACATGACAACACACCTTCTATAATTTCTCACAATATATACTTTTTTTTGCTGCTATATATATTGACCTTCTAATTACACAGACATGAGACTACTGGCAGCATAACCCGCTCACTACTGTTGTTTCTCATTGTCCTTTTAAAATTTCATATATTTGTATGTATAATCATCAAATTGTTTGATAGTTGGCTGTACATTTATTCCTTACAAAAACATATATGATTAGAATGTATGTTAAGATTAATTAATAATTAGTAATATTAATTTCACTTATTTGGAGAATAGTCTGTGCTCATGTATTACATAATTCCTGCCCTAATTTAAAACATATTTTCGGGTGATATGAAATGGTTTAGGTTCAAATTCTCAAACATAGACTTACAGCTCCTATGTGGATACACGAACCATCATTATTTGAAGAGTTAGGCAGTTACACTGGATTTTTTTAATCTACAAAAAGTGGACCCCATGCATGTATGGGTTTCAAGGGGGTCCATGCAGGTGGTGTTTCTATGTGAAGACTGTGTTCAGACTTCTCAGTGGCTTAGGCTAAACTGGCTTTGTTAATCCAGTGACCAAGGTGAAATACTTGGACAATGATGGAGAAATAATTTCGCTATGTAGACAAGAGAGCTTTTCCATACAGCATTTTTCAAGGTAGTTTCCAAAAATACCTGCTATGCACCTGGTCCCATTGTCGTCCCACTGCTCTTTGCCAAACTGACCTACAGCCCAGTGATACTGAGCCCAAGGTTACATTCCCTTTGTCATCCCTGAGTTGCTGGAGAGTGCTAGGGAGCTATCCTGTGCCCACTGCTGAGCCGGGCACTTGGTACTAGTCAGCATCAGAGCCAGGGTGTCTTACAATTGCAATTTTTGCCACCCTTCCCAGTCTGGGGGAGTTTCAGCAGCTGCCCGCACGGCTTATGCTGAAAACTGGTGCTGGTGTTGATATAATCAGTTTTCAGAAGCCTTCAGCCAAGCAAAAGGGCAACCTTAAAGGCTAGGTGCAGGGAAGCAAGTGCAGTGCTCTTTGCACCAAGCTCTCTGCTGCAATTTTTTAATCTATGAGTGTCCCACAAAGTTTAACAGAGGAAAAATGTGTCCTTTGTAACATATAATTGGATGATTAAAAAGGAAAACTTCAGAAAGGTGCTTTCTCACTTTGAAATTGTACTGGGTTTCAGAGTCTTTATTTTGCTCCTTGTTAAAATCTAGACTCTTACCAGAAGTCTTTCTGAGGAGGAGAATGAGAGAAGACCAGTCTGGGGAGAGCTATTTGGCAAAGCCACATTATAAATTTTTTCTGCTGTAGTCATTTGCATTATTTCTTCTCCTGTTTGTTGGTTTCTTTTAAACACCCACCCAAGATTCAGGTAAAAATAGACTGCAAAATATAAATTAGTTTTATTGATGTGGTGAAAAAAATGACTAGTCACCTTGTTCTGTACTATATTTCTATATTTTATACTATATGATTATTAATCATTGTCCATACATGTGGCTTTCTGAGTAGTCATCATGTATTTGTTACTCCTATTAGTGCACTTTCAGGTGTTCACTTCTGTAGTTGAACGTTCATCCTGCTTGTCCAATTTAGGTATGCAGGTTTGTGCATCTCTGGTTCTGATTCTTAGTCATGAGACTGACAGGAATCACCCAAATAAATTATTTTAAACAACATATTTCTATAATTCTGGAAATTGCATTTAGATTCTCCTGACTGCCCAGTGGTTTGTCATTTATACCCTGCCGTTTATCAAATATTTCAGAGTTCTGTTTTGTCAAGGTGTCTTTACGACATAACAGAGAATTTAAAGAGATGGAATTTGAAGCAACATTTGAATTTACAGTGTAACATTGTACTGGTCTTTGGCTGAGGTAGAGTTAAGTTTCTTCACAGCAGCTGGTATGGTGCTATGTTTTGGGTCTGTGATGAAAACAGCGTTGATAACACAGGGATGTTTCAGCTGTTGCTGAGCAGGGCTCACACAGCGCCAAGGCAAGTGGGCTGGGGTGCACAAGAGGTTGGGAGGGGACACAGTCACAACATCTGACCCCAACTGACCAAAGGGATGTCCCACACCATGTGGCATTGTGCTCAGCGATAAAAGCTGGGGGAAGAAGGAAGAAGGGGGGGTACATTCAGAGCTATGGCATTTGTGTCTCCAAGTCACAATTATGCACGGTGGATCCCTGCTCTCCTGGGGATGACTGAACACCTGCCTGCCCATGGGAAGCAGTGAATGAATTCCTTGTTTTGCTTTGCTTGTGCAGGCAGCTTTTGCTTTACCTATCAGTCTTCTCACTTTTACCCTTCCACTTCTCTCCTCCACCCAACTGCGGGGAGAGTGAGCAAGCAGCTGTGTGGGGCTGAGCTGCCTACTGGGGTTAAACCATGATAACCATAAAGATGCTCCAGAACTTTAATTGGATAATCCTGCTGCCTATTTTTTTTGCTTGCTTGAGGAATTTAATTGTCATTTGCTGTCTTTGAAACCACTCATATTTTTGCCAAGCTTTGCTAGAGCCAGCAAAGTTTCTGGATGTTATTGTTTCCAACGAAGCTGACGAGTTTAAAGGAAATGCACAAATATGTGCTGGAGAATCTGTCATACGTGAGATAGGAGCTACGTTCTCTTCTCTGGTGTGTAAACATCCCTTATTAAATATTACACTTCATCAGGATTTATTTTGTTTGCTTGAGTTTTAGGGGGAGTAGGGGATGGAAACATCTTTCCTGCATTTTTTCAGCCATCATTTTTTCTTAAAAAGCTTTATCCTTGTTAGAACTAAAGCTTCCTTATTCCTCCACTGTTAAGAGGTTTCTTAACAGAAGAGACAGTCCTGTTTTCAGTCTGTTATAGTTTCTGTACTATCTGCTATTGATTTTTCCTCTTATTTTAAACTTTTTTATTATTTTTAAATGCAAACCTCAGCTTCAGGGGAGAAATTCAGTCAAACTTTTTGATGGTAGATAATTCCAAACATACCATAAGGAATTTTTGCTGAATTTTTCCTTAACATCTTTTTTAAATTCTCCATTTCTTCTACAATGTTATTACTGTATTAATTCACTACTTGTTTTGCTTCCTTTCAGGAATACCTATTTGGTTAGTCATGATTTCTTTGTATTCATATATTATCCTTAGAAAGGACCTGATTCAGGACTTTTCATAAATGAGTACCAAATTCAAACTAAACTGCTAAACTACATGATTGTACAAAGTAGATATTTACGAATCAAGGCTGCAGTTTTATAATTTCTGGTTTAGAAGCTGTCTTTGGTCATTCCTACTTTTACAGTCTTCTATCCAGTTGTGACTACGGATATAAAATTTTGTTGCCTTTACTTTCCTCATACCTTGTTCATACTTCCTTTTTAAAATCAAAAGCATTTCTAAAGGATTTGCTTGGATGCCTTAAAAAATAATAATAAATAAATAAAATATATTAGCACAGTACCTACCTACCTAGCATTATGATGATTCTGTAGTCCGGGATGGAACAATGCTGAATATTTGTCTTTGTTCATTTACTTTCAGCTGTGAATATTTGCACAATAAGATTACCCTGTATCTAACATACTCTGATCTTACCTGATCTTGCTATATCCTGAATTTTCTTTCTTTTTTTTCTTTTCTTTCTCCTGTATTTAAAGATGAAGGCTTTGAGGCATATATGATCTACCCATTTCTGGTTTTCTTCAATAGCATAATTACAGACCTATGATTCATCTAGTTCTGGCACATTAATGGATCGAACTATCACATTAAAAATAGTATATATTGTTGGGCTATGTTCACTATAGGTATCCTCCCACTAGAAATAATCTCCCTGATTTTGATAGGTAATTATAACACAGTTCACTTCAAAGTATTCAATTTTTTTTGTTAACTGTGGAAAAAAAATCATATTGCTTCCAATAAATATACAGTATATTCATAAATAGTAGTATCTCAGATAATCCATAATATAGGCATACATCATGTGTATGAAACAGCTGAAATAAATCAGGTAACACTGATGGTAAGCTTTGAATTGCTTGGTTGTTTAGTTTCAACAGATTTCTTTATAGATGCAATATATTTTTTTTCTAAATTTACAAGTTAGCCTTAAAAACCTCCTCCTTCAGCTAAAAATACTTTATCATTTGAGACAAAACTGGTGACAAGCTTTTTGCAGTGGTAG
The DNA here is from genome assembly GCF_015220075.1 of Falco rusticolus. Lineage (NCBI taxonomy): Eukaryota > Metazoa > Chordata > Aves > Falconiformes > Falconidae > Falco > Falco rusticolus. The sequence continues at coordinate 111,503,245 of NC_051188.1, read as the reverse complement.
AGCTTCAGGACTACTTCCATTACAGACTTCAGAGAGGCAGTCCTACATAATTGTCCCAGAACAAACTCAGCAGAAGCAATTAATCCACTGCTGATGTCAGTAGTCAGGGTCTTTTAAAATGGATCCCAGAGTTCTAGAGGGATAAATCTCAATATTTAATACCCCTTCATTCTACAGTAATAAATTTCCTGTAACAAAAAATGGAGGATGACCAAATTAGTCTGTGGATCAAATTCAGAACAGCAAACTCATGCAAATCTTACATGAAACATATGCCTACAAGCTTTCAGGATTGGGACACTACAATTTCATTTGGTAGATAGGTGTGAATAGCTTTTTTCTGTTACAAGCTTTTTGCCCTCCAAGTCTGTGAATGATTTTGAAAAAATGTCTACTTTCTCAAGTAATAAGGGTTCAGGGATTGTCTAGTTGAATGGGCATGAATCCAAAAGTAAAAAAAGATTTGTATTCTGAATTCTTCCTATAAGCTCCCCAGTGAAAGTGATACTATTTACAAGTGTAAATGACTATCCATTGACATAAACCCCAGAGCTTTACTATGACTTATTTGTAACTTGAAAAGAATAAACCCTTTCAGATAGAGTTGTGCTTCTTGTACAAATCCTTGTTACTACAGAGATTATACATTGGTTGCACATAGGTTTACAATATAAATTAATTGCACAGATCAGAATATTTTCTAAAAAAGAAAGAGATAAGGAAATTGATCTTATAGATCTTAAATGCTAAATAAATTTGTTTAATATTATATTCAGAGTCGTACCATTTGGTTTAAGATTCTGGCTATTTATTGGCCAATAGCCATTTCTAAAGAACCGAGTTAAAAAAAAAAATCATAAAGTGCGAAATGGCTTTGAGACCATGAAACGCTAATGACAGGGTAATCAAGATTCAAGGAGACAGTAAATGCTAAAATTTTATTTCTTTCATTTCTGCAGATGCTTTACAAGACCTCTCCATCCAGCATTTCTGCTGCCACTTGTTGAATACCTCACAGCTATTTCAAATTTTAACAGAAGAATTAATATTTTAAATTGTTACAGTTCTATTTCTTGAATTAGAGTGGGAAAACTCCCACCACTAACAATATTGGTCCCTCTTTCATCTTCTCCCTTTTTTATTGGGCAGGGAATGTGACCAGGTCAGAAACACTACATAAGGCACTGAGATATGGGCTTTAAGAGTTAGAACAGGAGACCTATTGCTGCCCTTTGTCTAATTTAAATAGAGCTCACTGGCTTTTTTCTTTAGCGGTTCTTTTCCTGCAGGTCTGTTGTATGATTGTTACGATCTCTTTATTATCCATTTCTGCTGATGTTACGACTCTGGCATGTTCTGGCGTCAGGAGGGATTTATGGTGGGGTTTTTTTTTCCCCAAACTGGGAGAAGACCTTTTGACAACATTAAGGAATTGGAGTTTGTTTAAAGGGTAGAGAACTGAGAAAAACCTTAGAGAAATGCTTGCTTTGTCACAAATTATAGCTCATGTGTTGTGAGATAAAGACCAAAGAGATAAAGATAACCATGGGGTTTTGTCGGGAAATATTATTACCTGAACGAGAAAGGGAGAGCCAATGATTCTGCAGGTAAAGATTTCAAAATGAGCAAAAACCTCGGGGTGGTGTGGGTGTGTGGGTGGATAAGGAACTACATGGTGGATTATTTATTATCTGGGGAGATAACTAACCATCATATCATCCATAAATGCATATATGAGGGTTTGAGAGCATATAGGGTAGATGTGTATATTACCCTTCCTCACTCTTCAGCTGTCATTATGAGCTGCCATTACATTCATTTAGTTGTGTTTCACATTAATGAGTGCACAAAGATGAGTGAGATAAATAACCAAACTGAGGCTACAGTCTTGCAGGTAAACAACAAGATACTTGCATCTTTGCTTTAAAAATAACCAAAAAAAGGATTTATTTTCTTACTTACAGTGGATCAGATCTCATGTATTAACCGCGAGTAGTGAAGTGCTACAATCAAAAAGCCTAATCTGACCTGGTTAATAGGAGGAGGATGAGGATGATGATGATTATTATTGTTATGCTTCTTCATAAATTGCCTTTTCCCCATTCTTGCATCTTTCAATCTTTTCTGTTTGCTATATCTGCAGTACTAATGGATCCATTTCTTACTTCTCTGTCACAGCATTCTACTTTATTCTTTAAATTCCTTATTGTTTTAGAGTGCACCTGAAATTTGATCACACCAAGACTGATAGAATATACTAGCGTACTGGAAATGGTCCATATTTGTTTCTATCCCTAAATAAATGTATAGTAGTGATTCTGTTTTATTTCTTTTTTAACTCAGTTAAGATTTCCTCTGTTAACACAGGTGAAGAAACTCTTACTTAACAGGTGGGAAACTGGCCCAATTTTGACACTGATAAGTAAATGGCTGAGCCACTGCTACATACTGTCAGGCATGCTGTAATAAGAGACAACCTCAAAGGCAACGTGTCAGAGCATTGTTTTGTTGGGTTTAGATACTAAGAGGAAATTAAAAACTAGTAGGAAAAAGCAGTCTGCTGGCAGTCTACTAGTATGCCTTTTGCTGCCTTTTTACCAGTTTGTCTTGCTAGCAGAGTGCCTTTGTTTCAGCCGTGCAAATGCTGAGCCATTTTCAGCCTTGCTTTCCAGCTCCCAGAGCTGCCTGCAAAGCAGCTGGGAAGGCAAGGAAAAGGAGAAACACTTCTACCACTAGTAACTCCTCTCTCAGCTTGCCTACAGAAGTATTTTGTGCATCTCTGGAGCTGGACTATGAAAAGGTAAGAGTGAGTGATCTGCAGTCACACACTTTTGCAAAATGTTAGCTATAAACATTTGTAAAGACCAAATTTTACATTTTGTCTGAAATTATTGGATTTTTAGTGTGTCCTTCCATTGCTCCAGACGCCAAGCAGATTTATTATTAGAGGTTAAAAGAGCTTGCAAGCAGATAGGATTTGCAATATGCCATTTGAACAGATTCCTCAGCCATTCAGTATTGAGAGGCTGAAGCGCTGATGCTGCTACTTGTTTTCTGAGCTGTAACTTATGCTTTCTACCCTGTGTCTCTTAGAGCTTTTGTACCACCTCCTGTGGTACATGAACACAATAGTTTCAGCTGAAACAAAATTACTATGAAAATGAAATAAGAAACACCAGAGTTGAAACAAAATGGGACAAAAAAATGCATTCCATGGTAGGTTGCCTGTATTTGAACTTGTGTAATGTACTTAGAGAGATTCATAGAAGCTCATAACTTTCCTTGGTACTCTAAATTATGCATCCTAGCCTTAGAAATATTCAGATACTGAGCAATGAGAACCACCAGCTACCTTGAATGGACTGTAAATAAATATCTAAATGATTCTTCAAATCCAGATGACATAAACATATTCTCACCTCTTAACAAGAGAAGGCTGAGACACCTGCTTGTATAACATCTACATGTGTTTAAGAATTTCATTTGTATTTGCTAGTCTCTCAGACTGCCAGTTAAAAACAACCCAGCAGACAAGAAGAGCACAGCAAAATAGGAGCATTCAGGCTGTGTGGTGTAGAATAATGAAAGCAATTTAGATACATCTGGGATAATGTTACATTAACTGCATTAGTGAAGCATTTTCTCCCATAGCATAATCTGCCAATGGTCTTCTGAAACTGACAGAATAAAACTTCTTGTCAATTTTATTTTTACATATCCATATTTTCTCTAACAATGGATTTTCTTCTTTGTGAATTTATGTGTTGCATCACAACCTGCACTCTTACTGCTTCATTATGAAAATTCACATGCATTTCATCTGTGCTCTTTCATCATGCATATTCAGAGAGCTCTTCTATACATGCCTCTACAACCTGCTTTGAGACATAGAATTAGTGTTCCTCTGGTGAGAGAAAACATGGGCTTTGCAGATGTAAAAGTATGAGGATATCTGACTATTGGAAGGAGAAAAAACAGATACCGGGTTATACTTTTGCCTTCCTTGTTCACAGGTAGGCTGGAAAGCCAGGAACAACATATGCTATGTCCCTTGTGTTAAAGCTTCAGCTATACCCTAAGGCAATGACTGGAAACAGCTGACACACATCTGCTCAGAAGCATGGAGTCAAGATCTCTGATCTCTGTGCAATCCAGACATGAGACAAAGAACTGTCTGCAGCAAAGAGGAACAAAGGAGGACTGAGAGAAGAGTCAAGCTGGGAACAGGCTGAGGAGTGTTACCTCTTCACAAGCTCTGAAGATCTGCCCACAAGGTCCTTAAATACTTTGGATTCTTCAGCAGAAGTCAGTCAAGGCCAGCCCCTGACATTCCACCACACGCTTCATCTAGTGGCTCTGGAGAATCCTTTTAGATGAGTGCAAAAATAGCAGGCTGGTGAATTCTGGAAAGCTGAGGCTCTCCTGCCCCGTTCAATGATGTTTCATTGTAAAGGCAGTACTGGCAATTCCAGTTCATCAGATAGGTACTGCTTACATATCGTTCCAGTCTTTCTCATACCTTTTCTTGACCTTTAGGACATGTATCCCTATTGCTCTAAATAAATTTTAAAAAAGCCATGGAACTGGCATAGATCTGCAGAAATATTAGTCAAAATTGGGATGTCATGCAAGGTAGTTCTTCCAATAACATGTTTGTAACACAACCAGTGTGAGGCATACCCTGAAAAAGAGCATAAAATGCTATGCATCAAGAAAATGCCATTGGGAAAGATCTGCAGCTGTGAGCAGTAATTGGTAAAGTGCTATCATCAAACCCCACATGGTCACATATGCAGAGGGAGACTCACAGCACATCAAGTGTAAAATGAAAGCTGTGATACAGGCAGACATGAAGCCAAAGGAATATTGGTCAATATGCTGAAGCTGCTGGCTGAAGATAGATCTGTTCAGCAGTCTCCAAAATGTTGGCAACTTTGAAAATAAAAGAAAAAAAAAACTGGAAAAGAAAATCAGTTGTTCTAGTTAGTGGGAAAAGCTGATGTAGAGAAATATTCCACAGAAATGAGGTGCAGATGCTGGAAAGATGGATCATTATCAATGAGTAATACCACAGTGTCAGTGCTCTCACAAGCGTGAAAATGATATACATCATCACTAATCCCTATGGATTTATTATGTCACATGGTCAGTATACATTCCTCCATCTCCATCAGGCAAAGGTTGTGGACACTAACCAATAAAACTGATGTCCTTCAGTCACAGTGAATGGATGAATGAGGAACACAGATTAGTAACATCACAGAGTATAATGGCGGATTAGTAGGCTAAGACACATGAAATATGTGCTGGTATAAAATATTAAACTAATTATGAAATGTGGTTCTGCACAGCCAACACCAGATGCTTTGATTCTGGCTACTAATCTGTTTGAAACACAAGGCTATGTCACATATAAGTGTAGTCCTGCACATTGGCAAAATGCCCAGGGACAGCAAACCTGCTGAAGAATGGTGAGAGTGAAAATTTTTCACTCTTATTTCTAGCTTTAAATAGTAGTCACAGATATTTCCCTCCCTCTTAATTGATTCTACATGTCAAATAAAACTAAGGCTGTAGCCTTAAAAGAAAAGCGCTACTAAGGTTTGGGGAAGAAGGATAAAAATCACAGGTACCAACTGGTCCTCTGCCATTTCAGGTATGATTCTGCCTCCCATCAGAGAGACGGAGGTAGATTTGGAAGGTGTGCGGAGATCCCCAAGTGTCTAGAGATAGGGCCCATTTTTCCTTTGTAGTTCCTTTGCTGAGTCAAGGAATGAAGATTAACTGAACGTCTTGAAAATCTCTAGTTCAGTGACACTGGGTATAGTTTTCTAGTCTTTATATTCTCTTGGACAGGGACCAGCTACTTGGGAATTTTTGTATTTAGGCATAAATCAGCACGATGTGACTTTTGGAAACCTCTTACTACGCAGAAAGAATAAGAGAATCCAGTGACTTGAGAGTGGAAATACTTCAGTCCATCATGGCTACTCCTTGATGATGTATCACACTGCATATTCAACGTTGCCTAGTCAAAACCAGTTAGATTTGCATGGGTTTGTAGGGAAAAGACAGAATGTAATTTCTAATGTCACCTAAATGAATTAGGTGCTCAGCTGTAATGATAAGCTGTGAAGACTCCTTAAGTGATTTAATTTTTTTCACCTCTTGTTCCGAGAACAAGAACTCTGCAGGAAAAGATTCACCACTGCTAAAAAATAAAGCAATAGTTTTAACTTCATAGACTCAGGCGAAAGCAACAGTGAGCACAATACTGCATCATATTCCACAAAGGCTCAGGCTTTCCTATCTAGCTTCTAAGATAATTAAAAAATATTACACTGATATTTGAACACATCATCCTTCTTTCTTCCCTGTCCAATTTCCTCTGGGATACTTGTCCCATTTTCAAATCTTAGTTTTCTTGCTTCCTGCAGTATATACATAGAGAATTAAGACAGAAGCCTGCATTTTTGTCTGTGGTATTGTATCAGATGAACTGGCACGTTTTAGTGCATTAAGTGTTATAAAATGCCCTGGGTTCACATTTTGCAGGTGACCAGAACAGGGATTAGACAGCCTGTTTTGATGATTTACTTGAAAAGCAGCTGCACTTTGTGTTCGGGTGGATGTCAACCTTTCTGTCTTACCTTGATACTTCTTCACGCTTGCATGGCAGGCAACCAAAGGAACAAAAAGAATTGGAGAGAGCTGACCTATATCTCTGAAAAGTAACTGAACCTAAAACCAAAAACCTTCTGATTGTGGCTTAGAGCATTTATTCCACTAGCTCCCTGCAATCCAATTCAAAAAAAAAGTAAAATTGAGCACTCTACAGTTTGTTTAAACTAAGCTCATTGTCTGATTAGAAGCTCTGACTAAGCGATTGTAGGAATACAGGTGTATTTAAATAAGAAAGCTGTTTCTCTGGTTGATTAATCAAGGGAAAGTTTCATGGTTCATCTACTCTGCACTTGTTTTCCTATGATTTGCAAAAAGAGATCACAGAAGGATTTCTTTCCTATAAAGAACATGCCTATTAGCCTACACTTGCAATTTTATTTTATTTTTATTTAACTACAGTTCATCACCATTTACTCTGCAGCATGCACCATGTCAACAGTTTTAATTCAGACCTCACATTTACTATGTCATACTGATAAGATCTGTTTCACTGACTTTTTGAGAAGTGCAGCTGTGTGCTATCTTTTCTACATAATTTTTCGGTGCTTTGGTTTGATTATAAGGTTCTAGGGATGTTACAGTTTTCAGAGTGAAATATTTGATACAGACTGCCCAGTCTGTATCTTCCTTCATTTTATTCTCTTTACCCTCATGATTTTGATGATTCTGGCCAATTTGGGGCACAGGTATTTGTTTTCTTAAGTCCTGTTGATAACTATGTGATAACTTGAACCATGTCTCCTGATATTCCCCAGAGTACAGGTAAAGCTTCCCTGCATTTGCTTCTTTTCCATAGACTTTTTTTTTTTTTCCCTGTGAATGCTGTTTCTTAGTGCCAATATACAATGTGTCATCTCTTTAAAGCTACTTTATTTTACATAGCTTGTCTGGTGATATGAATTGTTTAATTGCTAGTCTTTTCAGGTCTAGTGTGCATCTTCTACTGGAAACACTGGAGAAGGGGAGGGAATGCAGCATATGTGAGAAGAGCAAGAAATCTTTGTGTGTGTATCTGAGGTGGAAATGGCAAGGCTGCAAGCCAGCTGATTGTTTTGGAGGGCCAGACTCTTGACTCCTTGTCCCTAGGTATGATGATCCAGACAGAAGTCAATGATTAAATCCAGCTTTTTCCTTAGGATCCCATTCCAGCCGGTGCTCAGGGTAGAACTGTTCTGTGGGTTAATCAGAGCAAGCAGGCGATTACTCATCCTGGGACCTATTAAGCATCATCGCTGGGGATTTTCGGATGAGGCAAAAGATTGCAGGAAAATAAAGGAAGGTCTTGCTATGAATGCTGTAGGATCTTGCCTTGGGAAACAAGTTTATTCCTATGTATGACATTAAACATTATTTTATGCTATTAAATCACTTCAGCCCAACTTTTCTCACTTGCTTACAAGGTTCCTCATTTCTCTGGTGTCTTATGTGCAGAAGTGTTTATGAATCAGAGCTAAAATTGTAGTCAATAAAGCTATATTATAAACACAAAAAGTGCTATCTAATGCTGAGAATGCTGAAAAATCAGTTTCTAGCCACCTCTTAAACTTGACATGCAAAATCAATTGATACTTTTGACCTTAAACTCCCTGTGATCCAGTAACCCCTCTTTAAAATGTATATAATACCAAATAAAACCCCATCATTTTAGAGGGGTGAAAGGTTGGGAAAATAAATTGGTATTTGGGAAGTCATCACATAGTAGAAATGTGTGAAGTACGTTTCTGGGTTTAGAACGGTGTTTGATGACTGTGCTGCTAATAATACCTGGAACTACATATAGAAAATAAAGTGAAATAAGAATATTAGTAAATTATTTTCATCCAAGCTGTGCATTGAATGAGGAGGTAGGGGACTTGTTAGCTTTTAATGCTTGTGATCATACTGTTAAGGAGAGTATCATAAGCATGAGGACTAGATTCAGATTGCACAAATGTGATTTTCAAATAAATTAATACTGGGGGCTGATAAGGCTTTCAACATTTTACGGGTACGTTTTCATATGCATTTATGCCTGTGCATTTGTATTGACAGGCCTAGTTACAAATCATACTCATCTATTAGCAAATAACTGTTTAAGACTGAGACGTTGCTACATGGTTCAGGGATACCTTGAGAATATCAAGCTTTGACTTTTAATATATTTGGGAAGGCTTTCTTTCTATTCATTTTGGTTTATTCATAGTTGGAAGTGGAGTTTCATCAGCCATTGACATGTAATTTGCATCTATTGTGTAAAATTGTTGTCAAATGACCTCTTTAATACGGCAAACCACATATAAGAGAGGGTATTTAAATGAGATCTAAATGTTTAAATAGCTTAAATCTTAGGATTAATAACATTCAAAATGTTGACTGTGCTACTTGAGTCTTATAACCTTTCTCAAATGGATCCTTGGTTAATTATCTCTAAAACCAGCCTTTTAAAACATTATGCTGTGTCTAGAGATTGATATTTAATTTTTTTTCTATTAATCATATTTAGTTTTAAGATTTGGAAAGGTAGTCCTCTAAGGTTCAGCTGACATTTAAACAATTATGTTGAGACTTAGCATTGATATAGTTTGCTTGCTTAACCCTTCTTGTCAGCAGTTTTGTATTTTATGCAGACCTTGCTGGTGTGTCACTGGCATTTATAGTAGAGTGCATTTATTTTAATAGAGCAATTCTTGTCCTTGTAGTTATAGCAGTTATGATTATTATCCTAAAACAAAGCAGTCTGAAGCTGCATTCGATCTATAGGATTCACGCAGACATGCATATCCCTTGTGAAAACTGATGCTGATGTGTATTAGACTGCAGGTTTTTTATTATGAAACCATTATATGTGCTTCCCAATTTAAAAAAAGGAAATAGAAAAAAAAAAAAGAAAAAAAAAGAACAAAAAACCTGTAAGTCAAAAACTTATTTTTCAGTGGATAAAGCTTGGCAGCATAGGCTTAGGGCTGACTACAAGAGCTGGATAAGTTACTCCATGATTCTAGCTGTTGAAGGCTACAGGAAGAAATCTTCATGATATGGATTAAGGAAGCTGGGGGTATTTAAGCTAGAGTAATGCTTCTGTCATGCTGTTACTTATTGCTTCTTCCAGGATTGAGGAGTTTTTAATCCTGGCTCCCTCCTAACTCACTGTTTCTTAAAGTTGGGGTTTTTTTTTGGGGGGGGGTGGGGTGGAGGAGGATGATGTCAGTTAAGCTCACTGTAGATATGGGACCTGGATATTGGTCTCTTTAATCAAGCTAGTATTTGACTGTAAGACAGGAGTGCTGTGTTGTCAATGTGTCACTGCCATTTAAACAGCAATGCATGTCCCTTCTCCATTTCTGTGCAGTAGTAGAAATCTTTGATGGCTGCATCATACACTGGAACTAATCTAGCATAAAATAGAAAAAGTAAAATGAAAGTTGCCAATACATTGGTAATGGACAGAGGGAGAAGGAAATGTTTGGTGGAAATGCTGATTTCAATTCACCAACTTGTACTCATTTTTTTTAAGAGATCAGAAGAACTGGACTGAAAAAAATGCTCATTTACATATAAACCTGTTCTAAAATTAATTAACATTTTAATACCTCTGAAGTTTGGAAAATAATATTCAGTAGATAACATATAGAACACATTTGTTATATTTTCAAAAGTACTCACTTTTCCAAGCATTGTCCCCTAAATTTTTTAACGACAGTACCTGAGGTCATTTATGAACGATTCATGTAACCATTCCAAGCTAATAAACAACCTCATGTGGTTTGAATTACCACATCCTCCCTTTTTGTGAGAAAGCAAGAAAGTATCTTTCAATATCCATGTCACAATCCTGTGTATCACATTTGAGATCAATATCTACTTTATACAGGAGAATCTCAAGAACAGGGTATGAGAATTACCATCTAGTTTGCGTTCTGCCCTAAGAAGCTGTTTCTTGAATGTTCCTCGTGTCTAATACGTGACTTATAAACATTTCTGGAGGTACCAGCTCTAGGCAGTGTCCTTGCTTTGGGAGGAGGGCAGCGCAGCCTTTTTAGCAGATCATGTGTCTTTTTCAGTGGTCGAAAAGGCCAAATGCAATAGCATCCTCCTTCTGGAGGACCTGACTTTCTGTGACTGCATAGATAGCTGTAATGTCCAGTAGGCCATTGTAGGAAAACCTACAATGTATAAAACAGAAGGCCTAGTATAGGTTTGGGATGTTTATATAGGCACATATATGCCTATATGTGCACAGGCACAGGTCAGGATTCTTGCTGCCACCGCTGTGCGTAGGAAGCCCAAGCTGGGCTGAGCCGTATGTGCTCCGGTCAGTGGTGGCACCCCTTGTCCCCAGCCTCTCCTGCTTCCCAGCAGTCTTGTCTTGTCCATCCCAAACAGAAGAGCATCCTCTATACTGCCATTTCTTTTCCCTCCCAACACCCAGCACAGCAGCCGGACTGAACTGTGCCTGTCCTCCCCCCTGGTCCCCTTCACCAGGATGGCAGTGCTGGCGAGGGAAGATACAGGGGGAGGGTGGGTTTCATGAAGGGAGGCTGGTCCATGGGTGGGAGCTGCTGCTTGCATGGAGGGTACGCGAACATACACGTGTGCACAGGCTGCAACCTCCCACAAGGACAGGAGGAGGCATCCTGAAATCTATTCCTGCAGGCACCACTCCCAGGCTGCCCCTTTTTTGGGTAATCTTTAGAATAAGAAAATCATCTTGTCATAAATGACTGATGCTTCTGTGACTTGAAATCTGATGTTTGGTGGAGTTCACGTTTCTGAGAGCATGTCAGGTTGTATTGAGGGGCACCAGAGAAGAACCTGACCTTTTGTTTATGTTGCTCACACAATTCAATAGTTGGTATATACTGTGCTGTATATATACTGTTGATATATAGCTTTGAAAACAGTAAATTCCAAAATTTATGTGACAGCTAGGCAAACAAGAAAGTCTGTAGGGAGTTGAAATATAGAAAGGGTGCCAGGATTACTCATCCTCCTCCCACTCTGTGTTGGTTGTACTTTCCTTTAACAGTAGAAGCCAATGGTAAATTTTAATGATTTTTTCCTTCCAAATTTCTATTTTCAGATTTATAGGTAGAAGACACTAGCAAATATTTTTAAGTTTTATGCTCACAGAAAGTTCCAAATTAACAGCCTTGAGAATAAAATCTGTAGCTCAGGCAAGGCACATCAAAGGCAGGATCTGTATAAGCTTCAGGCTTCTGTGATGTGCTTCAGATCTGGTAGTATTTCCCTTGCATGACCTTTCTGCTGAGACTACCAGTAAAAGTATCAATTAATGTTAACAGTTCTATGATGCAGGCTCTTGTACATTGAGGACTATGCTAAAACCATTTATTCACCTTATCTGATGTTTAGAACAGTCAAATGGACTGGTTTTGATTGTTTTTTCTGGTTACTGATCCCTTCAATCACTCAGTCCTTCAGCATTCAAAATTAACTTTTTCCTATGGACTTAGAGGCAATTCTGGTGACACATTAGTACATTTATTATCCACAATATTCAAGCAAAATAGTGTACAGTATTGATAGATAGTCATGTTTGTGAGATCCTGTACTTCCAAGTTATCAAACTACATTGTTTGAATCTCCCTTTCTGTATTGTTCTCAAGCACGAGGTAAGCACTTTGTTCGTGTGTGTTAAAATGCAGGGAGGGTTGGCTGCAGCTACTCAAACAATTCCATCTGTGCTTGTTTTTAGTCAGTGATTGTTATTTTAATGGACATTTGGGGAAAAACTCTTCTATTTTCACCTGAATTGAAAGAATATTTAGTGAGAAAAAAAAATCTGTAAGAAGCTGAATTTTTAAAACAAAAATTTTACTTGGAATCCTTTTATGAGCTTTCAGATGACCATTACTGAGGATGGTTGCTGCTTTTACTCTCACTTTCTACATCCTGCTGTGCTATACAAACCAAGTTTCCAGGTAGTGACCCACCTGCCCAGTCAGCAATAGAAATTCCTGGTGGGAGATGCTGTACAATCACATGGGGAAAAGCCATTACCGCTAGCAAGGACTTGTATTCAAAGATAAAACAAGCCTGCAAGTGTGACAAACTATATGAGGGAAAGCACGGATAGCCATAGTAAAAACATAGTGTTACAAGCTCAGTTTGATAGCTTTGAATCATTTAAATGTATAGGGTTTGCTTGTGTGTCTGACCTTGTTGTGATTAATTCTCAGGTCTAGTACTACAAATAATATTCCCCTCTGCTCCACAGGAGGCTTCTTCAGCTTCAGTTTTGGAGGGCACGTGCTAACCAATGCATAATTTCTAAAGGGGTGTTTCTAGATCCAGTGACTTAGACATACTTCTGGCATTGAGGTCCATCTGCTATTCAGACAGCATAGGAAAAGCGGCAGGAAGCCAGATGTCATGTATTAAAGACCTTGTCTCACTTTGGATGACAACTCTAGAATGCAGTGTTTGGCACATTTCTTGCATCAGTAAAAGGATAATAGAAGAACAATGTGATCTTCCGATAGCTCATTGCATCTTGACTTTAGACAGGACAAACAGTTGCTGAGCAGGTCAAGGTGTTAACAGCCTTGCATTTTTTTTTTTTTTTGTCAAGTGGTTTATTTCCAAATGCTAAGGGAAACAGTGAAAGCTACCAATTACACTTATTGTTTAACAAGTACTTGAATCAGTTTCGGAGTCTTTGGAAATGATGTATACCTGTATAAGTGCATAATTTAAATAAAGATTAAACTTTTATAGAAGTAAAACTTATTTCTTTGAATTTATACTTTCCTCTATAATTTAGGTTCTGGATGCCATATAATTTGTAATAATGAGTCCTTATAAATGTAATACATGGAGGAAGCAAGCCTACATTCATAAAGTATACTACTGATTTCACCTTTTGTCATGGTTTAAGCCCGGCCAGCAGCCAAGCCCCACGCAGCTGCTGGCTCACTCCCCCCACAGTGGGATGGGGGAGAGGATCGGAAGAGTACAAGTGAGAAAACCCTTCAGTTCAGATAAAGGCAATTTAATAGGTAAAGCAAAAGCCACACAGGTGAGCAAAGCAAAGGATTCATTCCCCGCTTCCCATGGGCAGGCAGGTGTCCAACCACCCCCAGGAGAGCAGGGCTCTGCCAAACACCATAACACCGAATGTCCCTCCCTTCCTTTTTTTTTCCCCCAGCTTATATACTCAGCATGACATCCCATGGTATGGAGTATCCCTTTGGCCAGTTGGGGTCAGCTGTCCTGGCTGTGTCCCTCCCAGTTCCCCGTGCCCCCCCAGCCCTCTCCCTGGCAGGGCCTGAGAACCTGAGAAGTCCTTGACCCAGTATGAACATCACCCAGCACCAACCAACCCCACCCGTGTGCCATCAGCATTGCTCTCACACCACACCCAAAACACAGCCCTGCACCGGCTACTGAGAAGAAAATGAACCCTTATCCCAGCTGCATCCAGGACACCTTTCTTCACAGTACCCTAGTTCTTTGCACAACATGCAGTCTAAGCTAAACTTATGACATTCCCAGCTAAACGTATGACCACCCCCAAAGAAAAACAATCCTCCCTTACCTCAGACCAACAGCCCACAATAACAGATGTCTCTCTAGTAAAATTGTACTCACTCACTTTTGCCATAGACAGAAACAATGGCTCTACTTTGTTTACAGGTGGGTTTCTCCTGGAGGCAAACTCAGTTACTTCATTAGAAAGTAAGAATGAAAACCTGTTTTCTACATTTCGTGATCCTAAATGCATGCAGTACACCTTCTATGCTTTCTTTCCTATCTGTAACAATTTTCCAAAGGCAGTGGGAAAAATTAGAGAATGGACTGCAGTTTCCTTACTCAAGTCACAGCCTGTTGGATATTTCACAGCTAGAAGCTTGGCACTGCTGCGATATATTGCAAACAGATGGATTTTATTTTTTTTAAACTACCTTAGTACTTCATTTTCATTCCTAAACACATTTTGTTTAATCGTTATGGGGCAGGTTCATTATTCATTTATTCAGATTGCTAGAGCAATAAAATAGGGCAACTATCCAAAACTTTAGGTAGTAATCTAGTATTTCTGAAATACTGTAAATCTAAGAAAATACTCTTTAGTTATGGTAGACAAAACTGTTAGGGTCTTAAAGGCAACTACTCCACTTTTATCTCAAGCTATTTATGCTATTTCAATTACTGTCCAAAAGATATGTTAAACTACAATTACTCTATGAACAGTAAAAAATTAAAAGCCAACAGTTCTATGTGATAAATTTATATAGTGCTTTTTCAAACAATGCATTCTAGCTGTCCAAGCATTTTAGTTGAGACCTGAGGCTTTATTACAAGACTTTCACTTTCATGATTAAACTTCCATGAAAGCTTACACCCTTCTATAACTAAATTCTACTTAAAATTAAACATTACAAGGGCTGTCCATAAACATTTACTAATTATTAACTTTTATATTCCAAACATAGTATTTTTAACCAGTAATTTCATGCTGCTCTCTTCCTTTTTTTTTTTTTTTTAATGCTTCATAATTTAACCATATTATGATAGTTTGATCTTGGCTTGCTGCCAGATGCCTACCCAACCACTCACTCGCTGCCCCTCTCAACAAGACAGGAGTGAAAATGGGATGGAAAAGGTTGTGGCTTATGTTAAAGACAGGGAGGTTATTTACCAATTATCATCATTGATAACACAGACTTGACTTGGGAAAAATAAAAGTCATTTATTGTCAATTAATATAGACTTGATAGGTGAGAAACAAAGACAAAAAAACATAAAACACTTCCTACCCACCCCCACCCCAGGTTCAACATCCCTCCTGCCTTCCCAACTCCTCTACCTCCTTCCTTGCAGTGGGATGCATGCAGAATAGGGGCTGTAGTCAGTCCATGACAGCTGCTCTCTGTTGCTCCTTTCTCCTCACACCTTTTCCTTGCTCCAGTGTGGGTTCTTCCCATGGGCTGCAGTCCTTCAAGATAAACATGGTCCAGCATGGGAATTCCATGGGCCACAATTCCTTCAAGGTGCATCCAACATGCTCCAGTATGGGGTCCTTGACAGGCTGCAGCATGGATACCTGCTCCAGTGTCTGGAGCACCTTCTTCCCTTCTTTCTCTCACCTTGGCTCTTGAAGGGTTGTTTCTCTCTCTTTTTTTTTTTTTTTTTTTTTTTCTCACTCCTCACACACCAGACAGTGTTCTGCCCTTTCTTAAGAATGTTTTGCCAGAGGTGCTGCCAGCTTGTCTGATGTGCTCAGCTGTGCCTGGAGGCAGGTCTGATTTGGAGGTGGCTGCGTTCAGCATGGGGCAGCCCCTGGCCTCTTCTCACAGAGACCCCCCTGCAGCCCTCCTGCCAACAAACCCTTGACACTGACACCCAATGCATACACACTCGAGTCAAAGTAAAGACCTTTACAGTGGTGTTTTTTACAAATATTGCGTGTCATGAGATTGATTTTTTTCTACTTTCCTGTCCATAGGTTGGCAGTTTTCAAACTCTGAGAACTCTATGTCAGTCTGACTCACTGTACCTGTCCTTTCGTAACTGCACTTATACTCCCATCACAGATATAAAGTTTTTTTAAATAACTGACCTCCCTTCACCATTCTGTCAATATGTCGCATAGTTATTCTGTTTATTTCAGGAATGAGGGAAGGAGTGGAGAAGAGAGGTTCAAGCAGCTGTAGCATCTCACAGCCATTGATACCTTCCCCTGCCCTTCTGTTGGGTTAAAATGGCACTGGCGGTCCTCATTTCAGCTGGATATCATCAAAAGCATAGTTAAGTGAATTTGGCAGCTATTCTTTGCACAAATTCAGAGGGGTTGTTAGTTTTACATGGGGTGGTAGCTCCTGTGGTGGGTAAATTTGTAGTGACACTAATGTGCATGGGAAAATGGTAGGTGTGCTTAGCAAACGGAAGATGGGAAAAGGCATGCTTGTGTTAAACAAGGTGAGTGGAAAGTGGTAGGCTGCCTTTCTACATGCCCAAGGGACCCTAAATCTGAAGCCAGCTTCTGTTGCTTCAGCGACTGGAGCACCCTGGAAACTGCCCATAACTAAAATTTTGCTTCTCACCCCCCCAAACAGCAACAGCTCTGAGATATCGTGTGAGATCCATTCTTAACTAGTATTTAACATAATTTTAATCTCTTTGTTTTTTTAAATTACTGCTGACATTTACTCAGTTTTTTGTTGAGTGTAGGTTTCCATTCCTCATACTTTCTTAAACTGACAGTAGATTGATATGAGATTCTGACCATTTTTCCCTACTTAAACAGCTTCTTTCACCCTTTCCCTTCTTTTAGAATTGTGAAGATTTTATTTGGATTTCATGCTTTTGGGAAAGGATGAAATAAGAAATAAATGGCAAAAAATCTCTCTGTATAATTACCCAACCTTATTATAATTGCAAAATACAAAATAAGTGCAAGTTATTTAAAACCCTTGCTAGCTAGGAGAATATAAAATGTGAACTTCAAATCTGAAATTGAATTAAAAAAATGTGTAATATCTAGTAAAATGTTGTTCTGTGTATTTTATGTGATTTGGATTTCCCTGTCTCTCTCGACCTGGGGAGCCCAGAACCAGACACCGCACTCAACCCCCAGCCCGTGCTGGTGCCTGGGGCTGCTCCTCCCCAGGGGCAGGACCCTGCGCTGGCCTGGGCTGAACTCCATGAGGTTCCTCTCCGCCCGACGCCCCGGCCTGCCCAGGTCTCCCTGAATGGCAGCGCAGCCTCTGGGGTATCAGCCGCTCCTCCCAGCCTGTCCCACCAGCAAAGGTGCTGAGGGTGCCCTCTGCCCCTCCACCCAGGTCGCTGGTGAGTAAGTGGAACAGGACTGGAGCCAGCTGGCCCTGGGGCACACCTCTAGCTACAGGCCTCCAGCTGGGCTCTACCATCTATTACATCCCCCTGAGCTCTGCCATTCAGCCTTTTCTTGTCACAGCACTCTCCAGACTATCAAGCTGTAACAAGGTCTTTCCCCACCTCATATCAGCATACTCATTATACAATCCCTCTGCTGCTTTCACCCCAGGCATGTGCTCTCTCTCCTCTTGCTTCTCCCACCCTCTACTTCTTCCTCGGCTTCCCTCTCTTTATTTGTTGCCCAAACACTTAACAGAACCAGCCACAGCTGCACCTTATCTACATCCGACAACCTGCCACCCCTGAAGCCAACCCACAGTTGTATATTATCAATGTTAATTAACCCAGCTTCATTCCACTACATTTTCTCAACTCACCTCACTGTCCATTCATCTAATCCACACTCCCTGAGATTACCTATGAGGATGTTATGGGTGACAATGCCAAAAGCCTTGCTGAGAACAAGGTAGACCTCAGGACAACATCCACTGCTCTGCCCTTGTCTACCCAGCAAGCCAATCCATGTTGACTACTGATCACCTTGTTTACCTCCACAGGCTTTGAGATGACCTCCAGGGTGAGCGGTTCATCACTTTTCCAGGGATGGATATGAGGCTGACTGGCCTCTAGTTTCCTGGCTCCTCTTTCTTGCCCTTTTTGAAGACTGGAGCAACAATCTTATAGTACATGTGATTTCCCCACTACGGTTATGTTACCTCTGTCTGCCTTGCTTGCTACTTCCCACAGTAATAATATCATATAGCATTGGCATTAAAATAAAATTCCTTATAAAAAAGATAAATACTGAAGTTCATCATGCCTGAACTGTGTTGAAATCAGTGGAAATACCAAGGGATAAATTTAGCTTGAGTAATATGTAGAAGAAACACTAATTATCAGGAAACCAAGAAAAAACATGTCTTTATCACTGATTTTTTTCTTTCTGTGTTTTACAAATGAACAGAGTCCCTTTTGAAATCAGTATTAAAAAATACCAGATTTATATCTATTATGGATGAGTCAACAATAGAAATGAACTGGCAAGGAATTATGCTTCAATGCTGTTTTGCCATAGTTTTTTAACTTAACTCAAAAACACTTGCACTCAGAATGGTTATTCTTCTTTTTAACATGATTGAATTAATAAAATGCGGTGGAATGCTTACAGTGAGCTAGTCATATTTGGGTGATCACATGTAACTCATTTGCATTCTGTAGTGACATGGTTATGCCACTTCAGTGCTAAACTTAGGTTTAATTTTGTGTGGGGATTATGGGGGGGGGGGGGGAAACCCCAAACACTCTGCATTTATTCTTTGAACATTTCCATTACTATTAACAGTAATTCATCATGTAATATCTTTAGATATTACTGAGAATGTGTATTTGACAAGTCTTGTGTTTAACTACAACCATGCTATAAAACCTACAATGCATCTACGAGTTCAGCTACTGTTTACTTTCTAGTCGAACCATTCAAAATATGTACTTTCATATTTCTCTTTCTCTAAAATTCTGCTGGTTGACTTATCAGTCAACACACACGCTTTACCTTCAAAATGGACAAGTTTGCATTACTTTGTTTTTTCAGACTGTGGTATAATGTTACTTGAATCAATCCTCTAATAAGGAACATTTTCACCTTTGGATAAAGCTAGGAGATCATATTTCTTTGTTTCACACTAGGTGTGCTTCAAACCATTTTGTTCATTTACATTTTCCCAAAAGATATTTTATATGTAAACTGATGATTTGCTGAAAATAAAACATTACTAATAAAGATATACATTTTGCCAGATTTTGTTTTCAGAATTTTTTTTTAACATCATTAAGGCCAAAACATTTCATTTAACCGTTTTCAGAATGGAATACCTTCTTTTTTTTCTTCAAGAACAACTTGTTAATTATTTTGATTCTACAATAATTTTAAAATGCTCTAGTAACTTTTGAGAAGTCTGAAACACAGTGAAAATTTACCGGTTTTTTGTTTTCTGAAAAGTATAATGTCAGAATTAAGCACTGTATTCATCTCATTCTTGTTTTCTAATAGCCTGTTTTTCATTTTGTTTTTGTTCTGAACAGGGAGTAAACATCCCAAAGCCCAACATTTGTCAAACAGATAATTGGATTCCTAGGTAGTGTGTGTCTCTTGGTAAAATTCACTTTTATGAAGATAACTGACTTACAATAACTCCTAATTGGAAGCTTCTGCCTGCAAAGGTGTAGATGGTATCTATGAAGGGCAAGAATGCTGATCTTTGTGGAAGCATTTGTGCTTACCACTTCATGACTCAACATGACAAAGCAAAAGTCTGAGCTGGTGGGAGTAAGCTGGTATTGAAGAGCAAGAAAAATAATGTCCCAACCACCCTGAGTAATTTTCTAACAAAAATCCCCCCCTTCCCAAAACATTTCAGTGAAGAATGTCCCTTGTCCTGCTCTATGTTTTACATAGAGCTGACCCTTGTTTGCTAAATTATGTGGAAAAATTAGTGGCATGTTTGAGATGAAAATAATTAAGATGTCCATTCCTGCCATCACGGAGGCCTTAAAGCGAGATTTCCAATTTATTATAATTATATCACACCTTTTCTGCACACTCCTCATATTGTCATCTTCTTTTATTCCAATGTTACACAAGCATCTACACTTTCAGTTCATTTTTTTGAAGGATCCACCTTCTTCTCCATCTTCAGTTTCAACTTAAGTTACGAGGACTTAGCATCTGGCAGGATTAAGGTGGGCTAAATTTGCAGCTTTTTATGCAGATAACAAATACTGATATCCAGTGGGGTGAATCTGTGTGGTCCTTTCACTGGGATCAAGCCCTGTGGGATTTTTTTAATTCTGAGGTGAGATACTGAATAAGAGAGATTAAATCTGGAAGATTTTGGTTGCTAGGGTATTTTAAGTATAAAAGTTCCTTTTCCTTTTTCAGTAGGAAAAGTGCATAATAGCTAATTAGGCCCTTAGGGATCAATTTTCAAAACAGTGTGCAGGAGGTGTGAGCACAAACCTTATTTGTTAATGGGTTTTGTGAACATACCTCCTGTGATTTTTCAAAATTTAGAACAACAAAACAGCAACCTTAGTGGAGAAGCACATTTAAATATATAGAATATGATAGCTTTTTCTTCAGGGCATTAAATAAACAACATACATTAAGACCACAGAGTGTTTCTGTAGTCATTATGTTTTACTTCCTCTAACCTGTAAATATAATGAAATAGTAAAATATTCTCTGCTGCCCTGTAAAAGGAGTCAATCTCACATTTCCTACCCACCTCCTATTTGCTTAAAGGAGAAAAGCAACAGATTTTAGTGATGAAAAAATTATTAAAAAATAAAATAAAAATTATTAAATATGTAATTGTAAAGATTGTGCAAGGTATTTAGAATGAAATAACAGTGAGTATATAGAAAAATTCTACAATATTTCATCTGTTTCTCCATTTATACTTTTGGGAGAAGATTCCATACCATTGCACAGGAAAATGCAATAAATGCATGTTATTTTTCGATAATGTTAAAAAGAATGAAAATAGTGATCCTTGAAATATGGCAATATTAGAGTATGCTGATGGAAGTGAT
Source organism: Falco rusticolus (assembly GCF_015220075.1). Taxonomy (NCBI): domain Eukaryota; kingdom Metazoa; phylum Chordata; class Aves; order Falconiformes; family Falconidae; genus Falco; species Falco rusticolus. Next base: position 111,482,131 of record NC_051188.1, on the reverse strand, counting down.
TATTGTCATTTGCCGTAATGCTGAAGTTCACGACTACATGAAAAGATACAGGGGTAGGTGGATGCAATTGGAGATGGCAAAGCTGATTCAGGGGACATATAGTTGTACATTAAATGCATGGCTTATTTGTTTGGGTGTGCTGCGGGTCTGTTTGGTGCTCTGTCCTGAGAAGTGGAGGCGTCTCATTTCTGGTTGAGTCAGAATATGGGCAGATGAGCTCAGGTTTGTTGGCACCCTCATATTTCAGTATGCTTTGTAAGTTGAAATGAAGATCTGGATCAATGTGAGTAGACACTGCTAACACATCCAGGAGTAATCACATCAAATCCTTCCTGTGGAAAATAAATGTTGTATATGCTGTGTATATCTGTATTAACTACACACTATATATGTCTATATACTTCATCCTTGATCTGAAAAGTGTGAAAATTGATAAGGTAAAAAGAAGGAAGGTAAAAAATTACATTTAAAATACTTAAGTATGTATTTTGTTCGAAAGACAGTCCATGAACTAAAGTTCTTAAAATTTAAATGTGAAAGAAAAGGGATGTGGGATTGTGTTTCTATTTTACCCTCAAAAAACAAACAATAAATGTAAATTGAGCTTGGATTTCAGTAGATCAGTGAAGGTTTGCCATTGATTTCAGTGAAATTGTGATTTTGCCCCAAATGACTTTCCCGTGGATGCAACACAAAATTGTAACTAAGAAAATAAATCTGTCTGCTGAACACCAAGCTGCTGTCTTACCAGTAAAAGTTCTTTAGTCAGTTTTAAAGAGCTATTTGCTGATTATACAACAAATTAAAGAGATCAGCTGCTTCTGTGTTCTTCCAACTCCAAACATATCACTGTGAAGTTCACAAATAATGAATATTATTTGTGGAATAATCACACAATTCAAACCCACAATTATTAATAAAAGCTTTTGATTCCAAATACGTGCAGCTTCTAGAAATGACAACAGTTTCTGTCCTGAGCAGAAAAAGATTTGTTGTCTTAAGTATTTCATTGCTCAAGTGGCATCTATTTTCTAGAAAACATCAGATTTCCCAGAGAGTAGAAAAGGTATTTAAAAATACGTGAGCATAGATAATCACTATAAAATGGTGATTTTATTTCTTAATGTTACTGGACAGTAGCCTAAAGTGGCAAGTTTCACTATACTAGAATACAGATTTGACCAAAGTGTGCAATTTTTTCCTTCAGTGGGCTTTTAATGGAATAGTACAATAGTCTCAGAATATTTATATTGTGGTACGTGACTGGAAAGTTGAGAATGTGTATTTGTTGCAGTTATCTTGTTTTATGACTGAATATTGAAATTCTGGCTTTCAGAATGTCAATTTTAAATGGCCTGTTAGATATATTTACATTTGATATAACAGATTAAGAAAGTGTTAACAGAAAGGATCATTAACACTAACTAAAAATTATGTGATTGAGTGCTTCATTTATTATCTTCTGCTTTCAAATACAAATTTGTACCTCACAAATCCCCTATATTTCCAACAAAGATTATCTAGGATGTCAATTATGATATTGACACCATAAAATCATGAAATAAGCTTGTACTCCAGTTTAAGGGAGATTCTATTATAAGGAATGATTACTGGAGCTCTAAAATTGCTTGGTATCTGAATAAATACACTTTTTTTAGCTATATGTTTCTGTACTTTGGTAACTTTTATATATAGTCTTATAATCAATGTTTTGTTAGTTCTTTTCTACTTTGACTCCTTGACTGCAGGCACTGAAAGAAAATCCCCTCTCTTAGGTACCATATACACAGACCATAATTGTTCAACGATGTAAGATTTTGGAAGCAGCCTATGTGGATTAGCTATTCAATAATACATCTTCCATGAGGACATTGCTATTTCAAGATGGGAGTAATATTTTTCCTACTATAACTACCAGTTTTGTAACTGTATTGTTTAACTACTAGCAGCTGCTCTATTAAAAAATAAGTGTTCTTACAGGGTCACTTTTGCAGAAAAGGTATTGGAATTTAGTATTTTTCCATATCGTTTTTTGGTAGAGTTGCACCATAAAACAAACACTGAAAGAAGAAAAATATTTCTTCCCTCCCTATCTGTGCTGTTAGTCAGGGATTCACATCAAAGCTTCCACTCTTTTCATAGAATTCAGCATAGTTTACAAATGTATGCTTAAATTTAATAGAAAACAAAAGATTCAATGTTTGGAGCAATTTGCAGATAGATAACTGATATGGGCTTAGTTTCCCTGTATGCAAAATTAAGATGATTATTTCTGCTGTGTGTAAACCATTCTATATGCATGTTGTTTGTGCTTCCTCTTACCAACGGTTTACATGCCCAACAGCATGACTGACAGCCCTTCATATTCCTGATTACTAACAGTAATCCTATTGCATAGAATAATGATTTTTTTCATTTAATTTATCCAAAATTAAATGAAAAAAGTCTAAACTTTTTCATGCCTTGTTCCTTTCTCACCTCTTTGTAAGCCATTTTCAGCATCCTTTCACAGAATTATAGAATCATAGAATCATTAACGTGGAAAAGCCCTTTTAAGATCATCAAGTCGCAAAATCAGTTGCAAGAAGAGGATTCTTTTCCCACTGGCTTACCTAGTCACTGCAGAAATAGCAAAATAGAAGGCCAGCAATAATGTTATTTCTATATACAGAAAAATTTCCCCTTTTTCCTGTGTAAGATGGAAATGTTTGAACAAAATATTGGTGATTCTCCAACAATGTATTGATATATTTATCTGCTTTTAACCTGGAAATAGAATCGTAGAATCGTTTAGGTTGGAAAAGACCTTTAAGATCATCAAGTCCAACCGTTAACCCAGGATTGCCAAGTCCACCACTAAGCCATGTCCCTAAGTGCCATACCTACATGCCTTTTAAATACCTCCAGGGATGGTGATTCTACCACTTCCCTGGGCAGCCTGTTCCAATACTTGAGAACCTTTTCAGTGAAGAATTTTTTTCTTAATATCCAATCTAAACCTCCTCTGGTGTAGCTTGAAGCCATTTCCTCTTGTCCGATTCCTTGTTACTTGTGAGAAGAGACCAACACTCACCTGCCTACAGCCTCCAGTCAGGCAGCTGCAGAGTGATGAGGTCCCCCCTGAGCCTCCTTTCCTCCAGGCTGAGCACCCCCAGCTCCCTCAGCCGCTCCTCATCAGCCTTGTGCTCCAGACCCCTCCCCAGCTCCGTTGCCCGTCTCTGGACACGCTCCAGCGCCTCAACGTGCCTCCTGCAGTGAGGGGCCCAAAGCTGAACACAGGATCCCAGGTGCGGCCTCACCAGTGCCCAGCACAGGGGACGGTCCCTGCCCTGGTCCTGCTGGCCACACTGTTTCTGATACCAGCCAGGATGCTGTCGGCCGCCTGGGCCACCTGGGCACATGCTGGCTCCTGCCCAGCCGGCCGCCAGCCAGCACCCCCAGGCCCTTTCCCACCAGGCAGCTTCCCAGCCGCTCTGCCCAGCCTGCAGCGCTGGTGGGGTGGTTGTGACCCAAGTGCAGGACCTGGTACTAAGCCTTGTTGAACCTCATCCAGTTGGTTTCACCCCCTTGATCCAGCCTGTCCAGATCCCTCTGCAGAGCCTCCTGCCCTCAAGACATTCAACAGTCCCACCCAACTTGGTGTCATCTGCAGACTGAGGCTGCACTCAATCCCCATGTCCAGATCATCAATAAAGATATTAAACAGTACTGGCCCCAGCACTGAGCTCTGGGGAAACCACTTGTAACCAGCTGCCAGCTGGATGTAATTCCATTCACCACCACCCTTTGGGCTCAGCCATCCAGCCATTTTTTGACCCAGTGAGGAGTGTGCCCATCTAAACCATGAGCAGCCAGTTTCTCCAGGAGAATGCTGTGGCAAATGGTGTCAAAGGCTTTACTAAAGTCTAGGTAGACAACATCCACAGGCTTTCCATCATCCATTAAGTGGGTCACCTTGTTGGTCTTATTCTAGATATAAAATCTGAGACAATCTCTGTATTTTCCTGTCTGTACCTGACCGCCCCGTATAAATTATTTCCAGGAGCATTATCATTTTCCTTCTGGACTATTATAAACATCATTCTTCCCTTTCTCCCTTGAGTCATTATTACTTTACTTCTAACTTTCTGAAAATCAGCTGCCAAATCAACTACCTTACTAACTGATGAAGTCCTTCCACAAATAAGCTTATTTCCCTGCTAGTGTTCCCTTGTGTCCATAGTAGTACTCTAACACTCATCTCTGATCAGTTTTCTTTCTGTCTTGCTTCCACCTCTTCCCATTTTCCCACAAATTTTGAAGTTTTTCTACCTGACCCTGTAGGCCAGAAGAGCCTTTTAGCAAGGCTTATCCTTTCCTACCACCTTTGCCACCTGCCAGAGTTGAGTTCGGTTTTGTGCTGTGCTTGTTAAGAACTAAATGATCAGCGTTATGTAGTATAACCAGGCTTTTAAAGACGTGCTAGCCTCGAAGAATTTCGCACGTGACCTGTATTTCCTAAAGGGTTCATAATTTCTAAAGTGACAATCAAGCTTCCTGCACCTCTCTGAAGCACTCTTTACCATGATTCTTGAAGTTCCTACTTTGTCCTACAAACGTAAGTGCATTAGGAAATGATGATAAGTGCACTCAGATACTTGCCTAAAGGTACCAATGTGTAAATGCTGTGACTGTATATGACAAGAACAGCTGCAGTGACATGCTTACTGGGCTGTTGTTACCACTGAAATCTCAATATCTTTCAAAGGAATAAGTATAATAAAATAAGCATTAGGACATAACAAATGATAGTTGGGATCATGAATTCTGACAGGCTGAACAGCTGAAAGTCAGATTCAAATTTATCCTCCTAAATCAGGCTGGCTTATTATAGGAACTCTGTAAGTTTGGCCTAATGTTTATTTATTACTAATGTTTGGGATAAATGAGATCCAGAAGCATTAATTTGTGCTGTATTGTAGTGACTGTAGCACCTTGGTGCTGAAGTGTATTGATTATTTTGCCCTTCTAGGAAGACATCTTTGATCAATTAATCACCCAGCTAAGATATTACTCCATAAATTACAATCATATTTGAATGAAACCCAGTAATTATCATAGATGAAAACTGCTTTTTTTGTCTAGTGGCCTCAGATATCCAATTTATAGAAATAGTACTAATGCATTACTCCCATTATAGAGTTCTATGGTACGTACAAACAGAAATAAAGTCAAGAAAATATGAATAAAAAGAAGTGAAAATTAGATGAAAAATTTTCCTTTGTCAGCTCCTCAGATTTATTGGACAACTGATTACGGATCCTGAATCTCAATATTCTTTCTCCAATTAGACTTACCAACAATAGAATTATCTGGTTGGTAAACTGGAGAGTGTGTTTGGAAATAAGGCTTGGTGTTTTATATCTTTTGAAGTAAAGATAATTTGTGGACTTGAATGCAAAAGTAGCTGGATGTTTTAAAATTGTTTTAATTGTCCTTATGCAACTAGTTGTTTTTTTTTTTTTTTCTCCTCTCAGTATGTCTGTTATAGAATGTACCTTTCAAAGATACAGATATGCTATGCATCCAGTGAAGTATGGTGAAAATCGTTGAAATACTGTAAGGATTTGGAAGTACATTTCACTATTAGGGAATGGTATATACAGAGGAAAGGAAGACTGGCAGAGAGATGAAGGAAATGACTATCTGAACTTTCAGGGAACTAAACTTCTAAAAATAACCCCCTCTTAAATTTTCTTTTAAAGCGACCACAAAGAAGAAAACACACCTGTTACATGTGTCACATCACTAGCTGTCTAAAGGTACAGTTTGCACAGAAGTTATGTCAAATATGAGGTGATCACCTGAGTGAATGCCCTTATAAAGTTTATACTCTGTCTCTTAAGAAATTATGAGGATGTTTTAAATTACAAAAGGTAATGCTTGCATTTCTTTGTTAACATTTTTCTTTTTCTAAAAGAGATCTCTGCAAAATCCTGCGTGTGTCATTATGTACATGGTAAGCTAGTTTTTACTTGATGTTTTTAACAGTGTTTAAAAAGCTTACAATCCTGAATATTTTTTATGAATAAGTAATGAGTTCAAGCTGAAATTTGGGCCCTTAGAGTTTATTTTGGTATTGGTTCCACTCTTTCATATGTCAGCTTCTGTCAGCATATCCCAAGGCACAGAGCTCTGGTAGAATCAACGTTACAAGAAAAGACTTGAAGAAAGTTGTCTTCACAAAAGATGCCCTCTCCTTCTCCAGTTATTTGATATAGAGCTGGAAAGTCTACTCCTCAGACTATTTTTGCCTCCTGGAAGAAGTATCAAGGGAAATACAGATAAAGTACAAAGATGCTTTTTCAGAGGAGTGAGTTTCCCTCTTCAGACATGTAATCTTTAAGTAAAGGTGAAAGTGATGTAGGATTGCCTGACCTGGGCCAAGTGTGCATGAATCAAAACTCAGGCCATTTTTTTTCATGTTTAAAGCAAGTTTTGGTGTACAAGGGTCTTCTTCAAGTTAATCTCCAAGAAGGCAAATTGCTCTTGATCCAGTAAAGCTGAAGCCATTTTGTTGCCAGAGGGATGGGAAATTTAGAGGTACTTTAAATTTTAGATTGCTCTGGGCCATGTAGAAGTTTGAGCTGTAAAATAGTGAAATGACAAAAATGGCACAAAGTCTTGACATCTTCACCTGGAAGGTTGCAGAAAATGGAGTTGGACTGAGTTAGTGGAAGCTTATCCTCTCAGTGCATTTTACAGCAAAATTAATATGCAGCCAGAAACCTATGCTTCCTGACAAAACCGTGAACTTTTATAATACAATGAATCTAACCATTTCCAAGGAAGCTTTCAAGCAGGATATAACTACTATGTAAGAAAAAACATTCTAAAGGCTAGCACATCTTACAACATTTTACGGGCATACATTTAAGTATGCATATAAGTACATGTATTCAAAGATAAAAAATGTGTAGCAACCCAAGCTGTAAGCTAGTGAAAAGGATTTTAGGAAGTCTGTGTCTCAATTTAAGCTCTTGGGATAGAAGCAAGAGTATGCAATGTGTGCCTGAGGGTGCTCTCACCCCACAGGCAGATCACCAAGCACTACAGGTACAGAGTGGGCAATTCATGAGGTGGTTCACAACTGGCCACTGATCCCAAATGATAAGAAAGGGAGACAAAAAGTTACAGAGCTTTACTCTTGTTTAATCCAATATGATTTTTATTTGAAGGAATTAATTTAGAATGTAGGAAAGACAAAGAGAAATTAATTAGCTGGGCTTGGATTTAGTTTTGGAAAAGTCATTTAAAACAAACATTTGGACTACTACAGCATAAAATGAGTATGAGATCAGACTCAGAACTTGTAAACACCCTCCTTTGTAGAAATTACTCCTTGGATTAATACAGGTAGCTGAAAATTTCTTTGCTTTGTTGTAGGGAAAAGTAAAGTACAATTATTAGAATATTGTAGTTGCTGCTTTACAGGGGTGATTAATCTGTAACTAAAGACTTGGAGAATACAGTTAGATTAGTCTCTCTTTTCTCACATTTGAATCAGGAAGATATTGTCAAACGCCTTCAGACTGCGTAGGGGATAAAAGGCAATGATGGTTTGAAGCTATGTCATGCTAAGTAAACACCCACATGATGGTATGTATGAGAAATAACCTACACAGAGTTCTGGAAATCTTGAGAAGATTCTAGCATCTCCTGCAGCTCTTTATATGACAAGATCAAAACCAGGAAACCCGTCACATTTTTTACCTACGCAGCAGTGACCACAGTACAGTGAAGAGCTACCTGAGCTACCTTTGAACCGTGTACACTGGGTAGAGGTAACAGTTTAGGCCAGAACAGCATGAAGTCTAACATGAAGTTTAACATACTTTACCATGATTTTTTAGGCAGAGGTACATATTGCTGCTCAATGAACAACAGTAGTATTTCACATAATTATATCAAAGCTAGTTCAGATGTCTCTCATTACACCAGACATAATCAAGTGATATATATTAAAAAAAAAAAAAAAACCACAAAAAAAACCCCATTGAAACTGCCAGAAATAAGGATATTTCCATCAACCCTAAGGGAAGTTCTGAAAGAAGCAGATTGACTTCCAGACACATGATGAAAAACTGTTGATTTTAGTAGGGTTGCTGTAGAAACTGCTATCTTAAAGCAGATCAGAATCCAGCCCTTTTTTTCAGACATACATTCAACAGAAAAACAGATGTGAAAAACTCACAGCAGTGATTGAAGGTGGGATGTTTGTTACTGAGAAAACAGGACATCTGGGAAAGCTACAAACCGGGAAACTGTTTTTATAATGCCCATACTTGAAAAAAATTTCTAAAAACTTAATATCTTGAAATATTTTTACTAGGGTTCACTATGTAAGGAAAATCCTCTATAGAAGAATTCCATATGATTTTGCATATCATTTCCTTTCCAATCTGTCTACTGATGCATTCATTATGGATTTAAGTGTTGAGATTTTTGTGCAACCTAGATAACTCTGTGAAAAACTGTTTTCAGAGATACATAGCATAATGCATGTGGAGGAAAGAGTATGGGAAAAGGCATGAGCCACCAAGATTCAGAAACCAAATTTATGCTTAAGTAGTTATAAAAACTTGGTTTGAAAAACTATAGTAAAAAGAAAAAGTAATGTCACGTACTGGATTTGCATTCGATATGTAACTTATAATGCCAGATCATCCTTCAGTTTCCCATAAAGAAAAATGTAGATTTGATTAAGTATATGCATGGTATCACATTAATATAAGAGTAAGTTAAGTGGTTCTGGATCAGGAAATGAGATTATAATGAACTCAATGTGATTTCATTGAGGTAAAAGAAATTTAAACCTGGTAACAATTCAGAAGAAGAATAGGTACTATGTTAGCATTCTGTTTCCCTAGAGGTGAAAGAGCCTTGACAGGGCTGTTTCTCTCATTAAAAAGCTGACATGGCTTTGTCCTGTAGGATTTGCTGGCTTCACTAGAAAATTTGCAGTCATCTGACACATGTGTTCTTCTATTCCTAATAGATGAACAAGTCTAATTTAGTATACACATATACAATTATATCTCTCCATGGCTCTGTTGGAGTGAAAGTTTGCTAAACTGTTTTTGAAACAAGACTGTTGGGCATAGGACCTTTTAATTCAGGTTACCTATTTACTAAAGCAAAATGTCAAGATACTCCATCAGTTTGGAAAAGGGAGCAGCTACAGGATAATCACACACATTGGGCTAGATCTGAATACACTATAATTGTACGAAGTCCCTTTATTATTGAACAGCTTCTAAATTATTTGATGAAGCTGTTGCAAACTGAATTTTATCTGGACTTCACAGTTAAAAATATTTCTAATTATTTAATTCAATTTTACTCCTTTATACAATAAAGTAAGACCTATATTGACCCTAAAAGCTGAAGTATTAAAATATTGAATGCATTTACACATAGACCTGTGGAGTGGCGATCATAAGATGTATGTTATAGTTTAAAAATAATTATCAGTACATTTTATTTTAATTCATATCTATGCACAAAATTCTTTCAACCTTAAAATGTATGTTAAAAGTCAATATTAGTGTAATAAAAAAATCCAGTAATTTTATCACAAATTTATATTTCTGTGCTCCCATAGATGACCTTTCCATGGCTTAAAGGAAATTCTTGGGAGGATGCTATTTGGAATACACAACATGAAAAATGCTTTCTAGATGATCATCTACCCTAAACAGATGAACAGCCAAACAAGGGGGGAGGGGGAAAATTCAAGCATTTTGACAGAAAATTTAAGAAACCTTTGAAGGCAATATATAATTAGAAGGGTATGACCTTCTGCAAACTGTGAATACTTTCCAAGTGTGCAACTTTTATGTAGTCTTACATAGTCAGCTTTAGTTAGAATTTTCCAGTATTATTAATCATCTATCAGATCGCCAAGGGCATGATGGAAAAGGTGGTTTTGGCAGGTGAGTTATGGGCTTGCAGCTTTTCCAGTGGCTGTTCTTTGCACCCTTTTCTGTGTCCCCAGACTGCCTGCCCTTGCTGTCTCTGCAGTATGGGATTCCCAAAGAAATGCACAAAGCTGGCAACAGGGGAAACGGATACAGGCATTTGCTAGACACTGTCACATCTGATTCTATTTCCACTAGCTATATTCAAATATAGATACAGCACAGGGTGAATTTTGTTTCCAGAGCTGTGGACTGAAAGACTGAACTGAACAGAGACTGAAATTTTAATTCCATAAATACACAGTACAAGGAACATTGCATACGAACACCGCAAATTTGCAGTTCATATGATTATATAACCAAGTCTTCGAGAGTGAGCTATAATCTTCCTAAACATTAATGTTTATACCTGGGGTTTAAGGTACCATAAAATTTGGAGGTGGCAAACAATTCCAGAAACTGTAGGGAAGCCAAACACGTATTTTCTTAAAGTTGTTTAAGGATTGTTATTTTATTTTTGCTTTCTCCTCTCCATTTATCTGCCTCTGCTCTTCCTTGTTGACATTATCTATCACTTCTGTGGAAAACTGACTTCCAAGCACTAACATCTGACTTTCTCACCTCCTCCTCTTATCTGTCTGCTATTTTCATAATTTCCCCCCATTTCTTCTTTAATTACAAAGTAATTTTACTGCCTGGTTCTACTTGTCCTGGTAATGATTATGACAACGTGTTCTTTTGAGCATCATTCATGAATAGTACAAGTGTTTTTCTCTACTGAATAGCTAAATATTCAATCCAGTTCTTGGAAAGAATTGGTTATTTTTCTCATTGGTATCAGTGTTTACTGGGTGAAGCTTGAGACCAGTTAAGTCACTGGACTCCCAGAAGACATAAGAAAGATGTAGTAACCTTCAGGGACAAAAGGACATGCAAGGGAAGGGGTTTTCTTCTTTAAATTTCTACATTCCTTTCAGTGCTTCCCTAAATGCAGCAGAAATCTGAATCAGGTCTGGTGTTGCCTTTCAGTGATTACCTCACAAGTTCACATTGCCTTTTATAATATGAAACTTCCCCTGTTAGGAGAGATGAACTCCATCCTTTAGGGAAGGTAGAGGATAAATATATCATCCATAAATACAAATTTCAGGTCACACTTAGACCTAGCCCATAACAGAACCATTAATTTTCATATTTTGCCTAGAATTAGTTGCTTGAGTCATTTTGTTTGTTGTTTTTGGTTTGTTGGTTCATTGGATGATTTTTACATGTGTGTGTGTTTGTTTTTCAGTCCAAGAGGTCCTGATATATAAATTTCCTAACAAGTTTTATTCAAAAATTCCGAAGTCATTTACTAATCAACACCTAAATATTGTGTGATCATCCTTCTAAAATTACGTAAGATGTGAGGCCTATTTTATTGTAGGTTGAGAAAACAGCTTTCCTGTTTAAGATTAAATATTTTCAGAAATATTTTTCCTCCCAGGATGTTCCAGTTTCAGTAGTGTAATTCCATTTTTCAGCATCTGTATTTTCTCACTTTATTCTAGTGTGGAGGCAGAGTTTTTAAACTAGATGTTAGGATGTCCATTCGTTAGCACAGGCTTTCATAATCACAAGTAACCCCTTTTCAAACCACCACAACCCCTTCTGGGTAGAACTAATCAAACTTCTATTCCATGGGAAGCACCCACATATTAAAAATGTTTGTTCTGTCCATCATAGAAGAAGACAATTTGTGATGTCTGTCAGAAAGAAAATTCTGATGAACTTAATAAAATTTCAGTCTTTCTATCTTACATACTGCCATGAAATAGGATATCCAAGTTCTCCAAATCTCTCTGAAACACCCATGATTTTGAGGTTTCCCAAAATCAGAAGAGTCCCCTATTACTGAGTAGGGAAACCAGAAATGTTGAAGCCAGATGTTCCAGAAATTACCAATACTCAGGTGTTTCACCATTTTGGATATGTGTTCCAAACTTTTTTACCAAAAATAAAAAAATTCTAACAAAAGACATTTTAACATCGTAATTAATACCAAATATAATATTTGCAAGACCACTGTATTTTGGAAGTTAATTTTTAATCCTTTGACATTGCTGAGCATGTTGTCTACTAAGGGCAGCAAAAAAGAAAACTACATGGACCAATTTTATCCAGGCAAATCTTTCCTGTCAAGAGAAACTTAAGTCTAAATACATTCATATACTTCAAATTGTAATTTGAAAAGTGTTCATTAATGAATTCAGTATTTTCATGGCACCAACTAGATACTTGTTACTTTATTATTAGAATTTTAGGCCTTATGTAAGTATTTCAAAAGAAGTGAAGATTTTGTGCAGTAGCAGACAGGCCAAACTGGTACTTATATCCATGGCTGTTTCCATTCTGATATCAAGCTGAAAGCTTCAAACAGGTCTACATAAGAGAATCAACCAAAGCAAGTTAGAACACAATAATTTAGGAGTTAATCTCACAGGTGGTTTTTTTTTTTATTATTTTAGGTAAAACTTACCAGTTTTATCTTTTTCCAAACTAGAGCTCAGAGGCCTCTAATAGAAGAATCATGTTCTCCTCATTAGCATTCATTAAGCATCAGTTATTAAAAAAACTTAGCTTGCTAATAATACCTAGCAATTGACTGTATGGGTATAAACTCTTGACTTTATGAAGTTTCAGTGTAGCAGACTCAGATACTGTGATCAATGTATTCCTTCATCATCCTTACAGACATTTCTAAAGGAATAGTATTAATTCACAGTAGCCTTGTAACTCATTTTCCTCAGTAAGAAATGACAGAGCTAGATCTTGAAAGATGCTTAAGTCCCTAATGGTTTCATTAGATACTGAAAGAGCTCGCAATACGGAATATATATATCCTATCTTCAAACTATGGGTTCATATCTTCCAGTATTCTGAATGCAATCCATAAAGTAAAAAATACTGGATCACAAAGTGAATTTTCAGGAGATTCCTAGAGATGGAACAAAATGAATTATCATGGAGTTTCTACTAGATATGTGACCTTGTAAATGGTGAAGGACAAATAACATGATGAACAGTATCCTCTGTCCCCAGTTGGTGCTGCTGCAATATTTATTCTCCTATACTGGCACAGCCCAAGGGCTAGAGAATTCCTGTCTTTTTCTTGTAGCATAGCTGTCATGGAGAGGACAGTCAATCCAGTTTCAGACTGTGCCTGATGGTCTTGATGCTGCTACACCTTTTGTGTGCCTGTTCTGGTCTCTAAGATTCTGCCGCATAAAGTTTCATGATAGGCCTGAGCCCTTGCATAAGGAAAGAGATTTTCTAGAGAACTGCCCGTGTATAAAGCTGTCCCTCTATATAGAACTGCAAGCCCCATGTCTTTACTGCCTGAAGGGTACTGTCACCTGATTCAGCTCCCAAAAACAGCAATGTCCTTCTTGTGACTTTAGCAGGAGTTAAGAAAAATACCTACAGATGATGGCGATGTATGTATTCTATAATAACAGCATCAGCTAGTCTTAGTTGTCTTCCTTTGTATATAAACTCTCTGTGTCCTTTGCAGCAGTGAAATGGGCAATGCGATGCACCCAGGAGCCTGGCTTTGGGAGCACAGCAAAAAAGGTATCAGGAACCGTTTGTTAGAGTACTTGCCATTAATAGGGTTCTTTGGCTGTGAAGTGGCAATTTCAATAATTTAAAAATTTGCACATAAATATACTTGTCTGTTAGATGTAACATTTGAAATGTGGAAAAGAAATACCATTTCTAAAAATGCAGAATAGTGGGGGGGGGGAGGGGGAAAGAAGACAGATCTATTTCCAGAAATGTTTTCAGCATAATGAGTCTATTGGAATCTTTCAACCATAACAAGGTATCCATTTAATAATCATATCTGGTTATACCAACTTCTTGTATAATAGTGACTATGATTTTCAAACTATTAAGATGATGCATTTTATAGGTTTTTAGCTGACTGATTTTAAATGAAGTATATTCATGTTAAGGAGTTTTTGAATATCTGTCACTAAGGAAGTCTTAAAAATAGATTGCCAGGTAAATGGAAGCAGCAGTAAAACATCTCACCAAGGAGAAATTTCTGTTTTCAGTGAGTGGCCACTTTAGAAGTATCTTGAGGGAGGTGCTAGTTCTGAGAGTGATAGATTCTATTTGGAGCCAGCTTCCAAGTGCTCTGGTCATACAGAGATGATGACCGTGTACGAAGACTTCTAGGCAGCCTGTAACTGAGACAGATACAATACTGTCTCATTCACTTTGTTCAGTGAATAGCTACACATCTGTTTACACATATAAATGTTCTCATATATAATTTTATAAAGAAGGTATATACACTTGTGATATATATATATACACATGTGTGCCTTTGTGTATGTCATGGTTTAACCCTGGCTGACAACCCAGCCCCACGCAGCCACTTGCTCACTCACCCTTCACCCAGAGGGATGGGGAGGAGGACTGGAAAGGAATGTAAAACTCAAGGGTTGAGATAAGAACAATTTAATAGGTAAAGCAAAAGCCGCGCATGCAAGCAAAGCAAAACAAGGAATTTGTTCACTACTTTCTATCGGCGGGCAGGTGTCCAGCCATCCCCAGGAGAGCAGGGCTGCAGCACGTGTAACGGTTACATGGGAAGACAAATGCCATAATGCCAAATGTCCCCCCCTTCCTCCTTCTTCCGCCAGTCTATATACTCAGTATGATGTCCCATGGTATGGAATATCCCTTTGGCCAGTTTGGGTCACCTGTCCTGGCTGTGTCCCCTCCCAATTCCCCGTCCCCCCCAGCCCTCTCCCTGGCAGGGCCCGAGAACCTGAGAAGTCCTTGACTCAGTATGAACATCACCCAGCACCAACCAACCCCACCCGTGTGCCATCAGCATTGCTCTCACACCACACCCAAAACACAGCCCTGCACCGGCTACTGAGAAGAACGTTAAACCTATCCCAGCTGAAACCAGGACAATATATAAACAAGGTGTGGGTGTAGGTGGGTGTATATAGAGGGAGAGACCCCATATGTGTACATGTGTTTTCTATACATTTTAAGCACTATTGCTTTAAAATGACACTTACTAGATCATGCATGTATAGTTAAATGTATATGAACATAATAAACTCCCTTCCATATTGGTCATAATTTTTAATAGGAAAAATATTATCTTTCTATATAATATATTGCTGAAAGACATTTTTTTACATTAAAAACTAAAACTGAAATTAAAAAAAATAATTCTAAGTTTAAATTCTGCATATGTGTATGATTTTTTTTAGGTCATGAAGGAGCAGGCCTACAGAAATACTTTTTTATGAAATTAGGAGGGTTTTTTTCTAAAGAATGGAAATAGTTTAAATTAGAAACAGTCTTTCAGTAGTAGTGAGTTGTTTGATTGTTATTCTGTGCTTCTTATTGTAGAACTTCTGCAGTAAAAGGTTAATTAGTTGGGAAATGAAATACAGAAAACTATCATGAATGAGATGGTATTAAGCATTCCTCTTTACCGCCTGTCTCCCTGTCTTTTTCTAGAATATAGACTCAAAAAGGGTAAAGGTGCCTGTGTAATTGGACATTCCTTTAGCAAACTGCACTATCTTGATTCATACGCACCGTGGGAAGTAAATGGATTTCGTTTCCCTATAGAATGTTACAAACTTTGGTGGGTCTTTATTTTTCACAAGAACAGTACAATTGCTTTCTAGCTAAACTTTTTCTAAAGTTGTTTGCTAGGGGTGTGTGGATGTAAATCATAAACTTTCTGGCTGCTACTCAGTAGGTTTTACCAAGAGAGTACCTTCTCACACCACAAATTCCATCACAGGAACTGACCGGAGGGAAGGAGGTAATATGTGTCAGCACATCGAGCTCAATGCTGTATCAATGCCATTGCCACCCTAGAAAGTATAGTATTTAGTCCTTCTCTCTATGTGTTCTGTAAAAAGTTTAATCACCTCAGCCCATTGCCATATGCCACTAACCTGGGACAAATCTTTATTAAATGTAATAAAAAGGATGAAATTATGAAAGAACTTGTAGCCACAAAGCACTTGCATAACAGTAACAAAAGTTAGGTTAAAGTTGACAGAGCTAATACTTGGTCAAACTTATTTCAACAGCTATGTCTTTGTACTTTCAGATGTACAGAAACATAAATACATGAAACAGAGAAAATTGTGCACAGACAAGCTCACACAGACGCACCATGTAGTTTTCAGTCTTAAAATGTCTTGCCTTAACCTTCACTTTTATACAACTCTTTTCAGTTCTTTCTAAATTTCTATAGTTTTTGCCATCTGTCATCAGGATTTCCTAGCTGTTTAAAAGTTTAAACAAGCAAATTTTAGGTAAATATTAGGCAACATGACAATTTAAAATCCTCATACTTGTGTATTCTCAATATTCTGAAATCCTTCATTCCAAGTATTATTTTCATCCAGCAGAGGAGCAGAAATAGGACTATATTTAATCACAATTCAGTTTGAATTTTGAATAATAAATGTTCATAATTAAAGATTCTAAACAATTTACAGAACTAGTAATAATTAGAAGAATTACTTTGTGAATTTCTTTAACAAAAAATAATATTGGCAAATTATAACTTGCTCCTGAAAAGTTTAAGAATAGAATTTGGAATAAAGTTTTCTACAATTATGTTCAATGCCTCAAACCCTTTGGTTTCTTCAGAGTTTATATGGCAGCTAAATTTTGATTGTAGCAAGATAATTTTTAGTTCAACACCTTTTTATTCTGTACTTTCATATATATTCAAAGTTAGGGGTAGATGGGCAGAAGTACTAAGACATGTCTTATCATCTCTTTCTGATGTGTTTGAACAAACCAAAATTTCAGTTTAACAGCAGCCTTGGAAAAGGGGCTTTTTACTTTGCTTACTTGCTTTTCATATATCTAAGCAGAAATGTATACTGCAATGAAAGGTTCAATCCACTGGCATGCATGTATTTTGTGAGGGTGTGCCTTGGACTAGTCAAGGCAAATGATGCTCCTGTTACTTTAGGATACATCCTTAATAAATACTAACCAGCAATTCTAAAAATACCATGTTAAAACTCACACCACGAAGGAAATATAACCCCTAATTTGACATTATTTCTTTTTATTTTTCAATAAAGACCTTTCAATCTGGCATATAATGAACTTGCAAAATTAGCCCAAACTCTCTACTGTGTAATTTTGATGTGTATATGTACAGAAAAGAAGGAAATGTTCTTGAGCTTGTTATCAAGTGAGACAAGGTTAATTAGTGACTAGAATAGCTTTAGCATTTATTTCACTCCATTATGTTTTACCACCTGTTCTTTTTACTTCCAATATAAGATTTTCCAGTTTTAAGATAAGAAAGGAGAAACTGTTGTTTTTCACATATTAAGTCACTAATGAATGTATATTTAATATACAGGATGAGGGTTTTTTTTAGGTTTATTGCCTATCTAGACTTACATTTTCAGAACTGCGCAATGATTGAGTTTTTAAAGGTTCAGTACCCAAAATTACAATTGGATTTTGAAGAGCTTTATCCTGAGTAGCTTTCAGTATAGAAAGAATTTTCAAAGGTCTCAAAATGTAGTGTCTCAGTACTTTGAAAATAAAATCATTTATTTGATATTTAAATGAGATATGTACAGTACTGGGTGTTCATTTGTTTGAAGATTTAGTGTATGGAAACACTGTTTTCCATACAAAGGAAAAAACAGAATTTTTAATTAAGATCCAGCTGAAAGTTAAATTTTGAACATATTTATACCTCCTCGGGTCAACACAAGACTATCTGAGTTTCATGCTTGTCATATTGCTTTGTAGTCTAGAATAATGTAATGCCACTTTAATATTTTTTTACCTGTGTGGTTGTAGGCAACTGAGTTCCACTTGCCACATGAGATGACAGCACAAATTCAGATTCTGTCTTTGGCTTCTGTTACTATTGTGTATTCAAGAAATGGTCTATTTATAGATAGTAAGGACTATTTATCATCTAGTTTTAAAGGCTAAACTATAGTACAAATACAAGCTACACTCCACATTTCAGTTAAAAGGAGGAATTAAAAAAGCTAATAAAGTGAGTTAATATTTCAATATTACTTCCTGTGTTTTCTACTGGATATTTATCTGCAATACTTTGTTACTTCATGTTCTTAAAAAAATATGCAAACCATATTTTTTCCCCCAAAATAAAAAACAGTACAGCTCAAATTCCTTGCTGATGAACAATATTTAAAAAGTATTAAGATAGAAACAGATCAGATGTTACCTTACTACAATAAAATCTTGTAAAAGAGATATAAGCTTGTGAAAATGTAGTATGTGCTTGCCTTGTGCTTTTTTTTCCTCTCTGTTCTGAAGAGCAAGGATTTCATTCTGCCTTTGAATGAAAGTTTCTTTCTTTCGGTGCAGACACTGAACCCCGTGGTTAGGTCTATATTATAATCCCGAGTCTCTGTTTGACAGCAGACACTCCTCCTGTCGAAACTGAACAGAAGCCCGGAGTTAGATAGGGAGGGTAGGTGAGCTCAGCAGCAAAGCAGATCAGAAATTTGGTGGACAAAGCTTGGATTCTGCCTAAAACACACCTGCTGTCAACCCCATGCAACCTGGCTGCTGCTGCAATGGTCCTGCAACGTCAAAACTGAGCAGGCTGTCACCTGCAGACTTGCGGCCAAGCTCTGAAGTCATGTACGGCGGACTCCTAGGGGGCTGCGCACACAGCTTGAAATCCAGCTTTCTGTAACACAGCAACATAGTGCTCCATGGAGTGATACTTTCCCCAGGAACTCCTGAGACATGTCCCATGCCAGCCAAGGCAGGTGCAAAACAAGCTTTAGCCCTCGCTGGCTTTTGGTGTGCCAGGCGCTGCATATGCAGGTGGCTAGGAAAATTCAGCAGCCAGCCAAGTCTGGGGTCGAGCAGGGATGGTGGGTGTTGTGGGTGCCCATGGCTGCATGTGGCCTCTGCTACTCCCTGGCAGCCCAGTTAACATTAATGTTTGTACTTGTAGTTATCAAATCAATATATAGAATCAGCCTTGGCTGTTTAGTGATTTGCATTATATCTTTAATAATGTCCTTTGACTAAAGGAAGATCTGCCAGTCCAAACTTTTGCAAGTCACCTGCTGTTAATCAATAAAATCCAGCCTTTCAGGAAAGTTTACAATGTTTTATTTTTTGTGATTCACGGTATTAGATAAGCACTGACATCCTTCCTAATGGTGTGGGGACGGGCTGCTGTTTTCAGCAGCGCTGTTATATATACATTCCGCTCCTCCAAGGCGTTTGGCTAATGAACACATTTAAACGAGGGAACACTATTGTTCAATTAAATGACTTGTAACAGTTACAAGGTGGTTCCTTACCATCTCCTTTACTACTGTCTTAAAAAATCAATGAGATTTTAAGACTTTGACTCCCATTCTACTTGATTTGGTTTAAAGGAAGAAATAAAGCTCTGAATTTCATATGAGGAATGTATGAGCTAAGTAAATGTAAAAACCATTGCTGTTGCTTTGAAGGTCTTTTTCTTTGCCAAAATGAAAACCCATGTATATAATATAAGAAAACATCCGGTTTTCTATATATGGTAGTTTGGGGTCCTAAATGCAGAATTTATTTAAAATAAAAATCACCGTCTGTACTGTAATTTGATTGTATTTCTGTATTTCAAAATGTAAAGCAAGTAACTGTATAATATTAAGTGTCTACATCTATGAATACACTTTCCTAGTCTAGCTAGTGCTAAATGTTGCAATATGTAATTTTTTTATAGAATCATACAATAATTTAGTTTGGAAGGGATCTCAAGGTCATGTAGTCCAGCTTGCATTATGGAAGTCCAACTTCTCATTTTTCTCAGAAGAACTCTTAGATTAAAGCTTGAGTTTATTGTTGTTAGTTGCAGCAATTCAACAGTTGTCTTCCATCCATGGTAGAACAGGCTTTTTACTCAAAATAATAATAAAAAAAGGAGTGCTTTGTCTTAATTTGAAATGTGTCCTATTCTATGGTCTGTTAAAGAAAAAAAAAATCTAAACCAAAATGTATATGTGGAAGCCTCATTCAGATATCTTCAAATAAAAGGGACTTACTCCGGACTGCTGATGTGGTTAATGAACTTAAATTGGGTTTTGCAGCTAAGCTTTTCTGTTCTTACCAGTCTGGTTTCCTTTTTCTAGTACACTTTTGATAAATATTACATGTACTGTTTAAGAATTATTTAAGTGGCTTTGCTTGTAAAGGAAATGAATAAATAAAAAATAAACTGCAATATTCCATCTTCCATAGGATGTCGTTTTTAAGCTGGGAGGAGCAACGGTTATATCTACACCTTCCTCACAGCCTCATCCACTAAGGGCCACTACCAGAACATACTCCAAAATTTAATCCAAAGCAGAAAAGCACACTTAACTTCAATAATAAAAAAAATCCACATATTAAATCACTACAGAAAGTCCTAGGATGCAATGGTTATTTCACTCATTCCCTCTCTGTTGACAATCATGAAGTGTAACCAGTATGGAGATGCCTACCTGAAACTACAAAGCTGAGACAGTAGGTACGAAGGTCATGTTAATACATTGTGCAGTGATCATTATGCCTGACATTTAGAGCAGTGTGGTTACTTTTCATCAATGAAAGGAGAGATCAGTTGCAGCCCTGGCACTGTCAGCTCATCTCGTTGCTATGGATGACAACCGCAAATTACTAATACTTTTTTTTTCCCATTTTATCTCCTACACAATTCTGTCTTCCAACTATTCTGTTCTTCTTCAATCAAGCAAAAGATAAACTCAAAGATCTTTCTGCAGCTTGGGGTCTCATATGAGGCATCACAAGGAGAAGAAATGCTCCAAGAACATACACGTTCATGGTTTGGCTGCTGCAGTATATGTGACAATAAGTAGCAGCCTTTTGAAGCCATTCATACAGTCAAAGTTTCATGTAATAACATTAGCTATTCCAATAATTGTTTTAAACAGCCAGCCCAGGCTTCAATACTGGGCCAGGAATGTATATGACAAATGGTGAATTCATTTATTTAAAAAGCAATGTCAATAATAGGAAAATGCTTAAAAGAACTTCAGGTAAGTTTTGGAAAATTTATCTCATACTGAAAGACTTCAGTAGTTCTTGTTTAGTTCAGAGAAGGTTAAGGGAAGAGTTGATGATGGATAATAAACATCCATCATGGAATAGAATATTGACCACTGGAGGCTAAAAACTGACAAGATAGAGTAACCCCCCCCCCCCCCAAAAAAAAAAAAAAACAACAAAACCCAAACCCAAGACCCATAAGTGAACACAGAAGTTTGACAACAATAAAATTGTGGATCATATTCAGCTGTGCAAAATGAAGGTTATATTCCACTGAAGCAGATTACCAAGGGAGTAATTTATCTGTTGTTTTACAATTACAATTGTGTTTGTTTTGAAAAGATATATGCTAGTTCACCTGCAAGTTATTGAACTTTGTATCTCCCAGTTACAAGGAGAGAAGAACAATTCTTTCCCTGCAAGAACTGTGGAAAAAAAAAAAATATATTTGTGGCCTGCTTTATAAGGAATGATCACTCCTGGTTTTCAAATCGTTGTGGTGCCAAACATCTAAAAGTAACAGAGTAAATATTAAAAGATTTTAGAAAATGCAGAGATCACATCCATTTTTTCTGGACAACCTTTCATTTGTCATATGGCAATGTCAGAAAAAATATCTGTTCAAAAGCATTATAACCTATATAACAATACCATGAGAATAAAATGCATCCATCAGCTCAGGACATCTTTGTTACTAGGTAATTTCTTTATACATGCCATTATTTAGTTTGCTTCCTAAACAAATGCATATATAGTATAATGAAATATTTGAATGCTACCCACAGCTTTTAGATGAAGTTTCAGTTCTTACATTTTATATTTATTCTGTATTTCATTATTATAGGGTACTTGTTTCATTATATTGAATTATCTCAGTGCTGTAATGAAAACCATTAATTTTTTAAAATCAGCATGAGTATAAACAAAAAGGAAAGGAAAAAATCATGTCATGCCACTCAAACTTGATTGCTTTTTTGATAGACTTACAAAATTAGTGGATGAAGGATATGCAGTAGATATATTTGCATTTTAGTAAAGTATGATCGTGCCTTTGAAAAACTTAAAAAAGGATCCACATTCACTTGAATATGATTGCTATTACATGTAGGAAAAAACCTTGATGAAAGACAATAAATAAAGTGAACTTTAATGTGGGGTGAAGTGTAGATTGATACTCAAAACAGATGCAATAAAATTAATTTTATTCAATACATTCTGCCTTGATCTGCAAGATGCAGTAAATAGCACAGATGAATCTGCATATCATAGTCAGCTGGAAAGCAAATTTTAATCAAGATGGTCTGGATCAATAGGGTAGTCTGCCTTTTATCAATTTTAAGAATGGGTCATCACATTACTGTAAGACCCAAAACAGAATCCAAGAAACATACTGTAGCTGAACTGTGGTCTCCAAAGGAATAACAGAGAAACTAAGCAAATTACCTAATACTTGTTCAGTTTAATCAAGAATTTTCTATTGAATGCCCAAATGATTCCATCTTTTATGGCTTGAAATAAGTAAGTCTAATATGTATTTTCCTCCTCTTTTTATGAGTCTTTAATGGTGTATTAACAGAAGTAACCAAAAAAAAAAAAAAAAAAAAAAAACCCAAAAAAACCCCAGCTTGTGACTGTTTAGTTTTGTCTGAGCTGTGTGGAGTCTTTTGGTAGGGGAACTGAAAGAACTCTGACTTCTACAGGAGGACAAGTTTGCACTCTGTGAAGTCCTTAAGGATAAAATCTGCTTTACCTATTTTGATTACTGAGAAAGAAGATGGTCTCTGGTTCTATATTCTCACTTCAAGTAAGACATGTAGAGTTAATAGCTCTAGCACAGAGAGAGGGAAAGAGGGAGGTTTATGTTTCTTCACCACTTTCCCTAACAGCAAGGCTGGAAAATGGCAGTGATGGAAAATGGCAGTACCCACAGCTGTTTGCTGTGGAACACAGGTGAAGGTGTGCTTTGCCCCAGTGGGGTGACTTCAGGGACAGCTTAATCCCCATGGAGAGTAATGGCAGAAGCTGTAAGAAGTCAGACTATAAAGCATCTTTTTTACTTCAATATTTGGTGAAGCTGGCACTTATGTTAAACTATCTTTTATTTTGTATTCATTCAATCTTCTTTGGAGTATCATAACTACAGTGACTGTGTGGCTCAATAAATACAGTTTTGCTGTTAGTAGTAAAAGGCTGTAGGCTTTGTACTGAATGGCTAAAAGAACATTTTTAAATATCTCCAAGTGGATGAAAGATTGAAGAAACTACTACTATGGACATCATATACCTACCAGTAAGGACCTCAGGATGCTGCTGATAAACTGTTTCAAGTCCCTCTCTCAGTCTCATCGAGGAAGACTGAAGCTTAGGACCCAATGGCATGTGGGAAAAGTGAGTCTAGCACCGGAAAAAAGGGGTAAATATGGCAATTTTACTCATCCTACCAATGAGAATTTTTCTGTATTAATTATTTGGACAATTAGACTGCTAAGACATTTATTGAAATAAGAGTAAATTACTATTTCCATGTATACAGTGTCTTCCCTTTTGCCCAGAAAAAAGATTTTGAGTGGAAGTCTTGTTGCAGGATATGACAGTTATAAAAAGGAGTTCATGTATACATAGAAATGGGCATGTAATATGTTTTACTTAACATCAGACACATATGATATCACTGATTAAAGACTGCTTAAAGCATTGCACAATTGAATATTAGTTAGGTACATTTATATATTGAGAAACCCCAAAACTTAACAGAGAGAGAACATTTTTATTCTTTTCCCATGCTTTCAGAAGTACTTTTCCTTGTCAGCTTTAGCCTGGATGCTGCTATAATTTTGAAAGCATTACCTCTGTTTCTTGGAAAGCTTTCATCACAAAAAACCCCCAAACAATCTAGCAATAAGAAATTGTTGGTTTTGTTTTTTGGTTTTTTTGGGTTTTTTTCCCAATTGCAGGGGATTTATATTTTGAATCCTTGGAACTGTGAAGTATTACATGTGATAATCTGTTAAGAAATACAAAGATACTGAATATAGATAATACAGATATGTATGTACAGTTTGATAGTGGGATCTTACACCATCCTTTTAATATTTTAGTAAAAATAATTAATACAAACTATATTATATTATCTTACTCATAATGAGTAACCCATTGAAGATTATAGGGCTTCTCACAAAGTAAGATACTTCTCTGTCTGATTAAAAATGATTGATAAACACATCTGACACTTTGATTTTCCTTCTGCTATGTTTAAGAGATATATTCAGTTTCAATACTGTCTTTAGGTCAGGTTTTCTATTCTGATTCCCACTGACTGTCTTATTCTATGAGTTATTCACTGAGTACAGTATTCCTCCATATGAATACAGGATCTAGCCTTCCTAACTCCTTCTTTAAACAGAATTGCTTGAGAAAAGGCAGTGCTTGTGGTTTTACAAGGCTGAAGCATGTACAGAAATTAATTACTCAGTATAGATCATTTGGTTTGAAATGTTATTTCCCAGACTATAGTTTTCCCTCTTACTTGCATATTACCTATATGCTCCAAGTGCTTCAAGGCATTCAGTTTGCTTCTATGGTGCTTACCAGATGGTTTTCTCAAACTAAGAATTATCAGCCTAGACTCACTAATGGCTATCAAGCAGGAGGCTCACTCAGCTATCTCAAGTTAAGTGGAAGTAATTAATTTTGTCATCTTGTAGTGACTTGCATTTTTCATCCAAAGATATTTTAAAATTTACTTTTTTTTCCTTCTGCTTCACCCTAATGCTTATTACTGCTTATATTGAAACATGAAGCTAGTAATATGAGAATTTCTCTAGCAATTTGCATTGTTACAGAAAAAGTCACAAGATACTGAACTTTATAGAACAATAAAAAAGATCACCAATGTGTGTTCCTTGCATTTCCACCTTATTTTTTAAACATAAGGCTATTGAAACAAGCTTCCTCATATTTTTGTGCCTGCAAGTTTTGCTTGAACAGGAAAAGAGAAACACATGCAATCTTCCCATCCTCCAGCACTTTATGTGAGCTATAGAATCAATCTGACTGCAGTGGCCAGGTGAGGCAGCAGCTACTACTCCTCTACTCCATGAGACCTACTGGTTCTGGATATCTCAGAGTCACCACACATATAATGCACAGTGAATGCAAGCATATTTCTGCCTGCAAAATGTAAGACAGAACTGCACCAGCCTTATTAAGCATAACCTTGACAGAGCTTTCACTCAGTTAATATAAAGTCGAGATTAAAAAGAGGATTGGGGTTGGGGGGAAGACCTGCCATAAAGAGAGAGGAAATAATTGCAGCACTGTTCACTAAGGAATAATAGATCATCTTTTCACACTACTAATTTGCCTTGCTGCCTCTACTAACAGCCTGTGAATCCTACCTAATTGTACCCCTTCATTGCTTTGCCAGAGCACATTGTCATGCCTGCTTCTTTGGCTGTCTTGCTCTCTTCTCAGCGTACTCACTGACAAATGATGAAACGCTGAAGTATGAAGAAATGAAAGATGCATTATATGAAGTCTTCAGATCACTCAAATTAGTCAGTTGGCTGTAGAAACATTTCCTTTTGCATGTTGTTCCATTACTGAGGAGCAAAAGAGTTTGTATAAACCGGGCCAAACAGTATTGATACACAATGGCTAAGATTTTTGTCTCCACTAGTTTTTTACAAAAGGAAACATTGTCTTTTCCTCTTATTTCATTCTGTTACTTCCAAACCTCTTTCTAAGGTAAGAAAAATGAATTATAGCAATAACATTTTTCCTTTTTTTTTTTTTTTTTTTTTTCCTATACATAATTCCCATTTCAGATTTAAATTTACCAAGGAGTACTTCTATTGTTTGGACCCTCAGATATGAACTTTGGGGACAGTTCTCTCTTTCTGAAAGTTCTGAAGGTTCAGCCTTTTATATTCTTTTGTACATTAATTTCTCATCTGAAGCCTGGATATCTGGGAATGAGCAAAACATGGGGGTAGCATATGCTTTGGTATTTTCAGCAGAACATTGATAGGAATGTTTCCCCTCATCTTTGTGATACTATGAAAAAAAATTTAAATATTCATAGAATAGGGAATGATAAGGTAGACAAAACAGGAAAGCTATTTTCTTTCCTTCCACCTCTGCCTTTTGTGAACTTTGTGCATATACTATGTATAATGTTTTTAGTATTAGTATCTGATCTATTCATAATACTGTCAGCGTGTTCAATGATCAACTTGTTTGTTTGTTGTCTTCCAATACAGTCTGTAAGGCAGTCTTTCAACATATTATCAGATCCAAATTATAGGAGATAACAAATATTCATGCATGATTTTTTCAGATCTGTATTTTGTGATATATTTTTACTATAGAAAAGGGCTAGGTATCTGATTCAAGGTTATCTCACATTTATATAATTTGATCCACATACTAGGAATGCCATAAATATTCTCTGCATAAATTATTCTGGTCTCTGACATAAGAATTTGCATATCATTCAGGAAGTCTAGGAAATGGCTTATTTTCCATTGGTACATACAAGAACACTTACGTTGATTTTTCTGTTCAAAGGTTTTTCAGGTTCTTCTGTTGTGGCTTGCCTATCATTTATTTGTCATCAATACAATGTTTTAGCAATTGATTTCCGATTTGTCAGCTGAGGCTGCATTGTACTTTGGAGACAGACACAAAGTCAGCACAAAGGAAGTACTTTTATACCAAAATGAACCTGGACAAAAACCAATGCAATAAAAATACAGCTGCAAGATTATTTTATATTTTTTCACACTACTAGGGAAATATCTAATCTGATGACATTCAACTATTTTATTAAAAACCTGAAAGCTGAACCTGAAAATGATCTGTATGCAAGGACTGTAGAAGGGAAGCTGTCTAAAATATTTTTCTTTTACATACTCTCTGTACCTCAGACACAGCCAGTTCTAGCCAGCTCCAGTGGAATTGCTGCAGGGCACAGCTGAGCCCCCAGCCATGATGGTGGTGTCTCAGGGAAAGCCTGTGTAAGGAAGTCTGTTGGGGAGAAGACAGGGGAGAAGTGTGAGAAACAGCCCTCCAAGACCTTAGGTGAGAGAAGGAGGAGGCACTGCAGATGTCTGAGCAGAGATTCCCCTGCAGCCCTGGAGG
Source organism: Falco rusticolus (assembly GCF_015220075.1). NCBI lineage: Eukaryota > Metazoa > Chordata > Aves > Falconiformes > Falconidae > Falco > Falco rusticolus. The sequence goes on along the minus strand of NC_051188.1, from coordinate 111,454,928 downwards.
ACCCCATGCCAGAGCAGTTATTTCCTGCAGCCACGGGAGAGAACCTTGTGGTAGACCTGACATCCAACCCATGGAGGCTGGCACAGCAGAGCAGGTGGATATGCCCTGGAGGAAGGTGCAGCCAGGGAGGAACAGGCTTCTGGCAGGATTGAAACCCACACAGGAGCAGGTTTCCTAGCAGTACCTGTGGCCCATGGCAGAACCATGCTGGAGCTGTTCTTGAAGAACTGCAGACTGTGGGAATGACCTACATTGGATCAGTTCATGAATAACTGTATCCTTTGGGAGGGACCCCATGCTGGAGCATAGGAATAGCAATGTACAAGTTTTTGGTTTGTGTTTTGTTTTGTTTTGTTTTTTCTCTTTCAATTGTGAGAATAAGAGCATGGTCCTTTTACTAAATAGTTCTAACAAGACAGCCAGAAAAGTAACTGAAATTATATTGACAATAAGGTGTCCTGGTTTCAGCTGGGATAATTTTATTCTTAGTAACTGGTGCAGTGCTGTGTTTTGGATGTGGTGTGAGAACAGTATTGATAGGACACTGGTTTTTTTAGTTGTTGTTGGGTAATGTTTATACTAAATCAAAGAATTTTCAGTTTCCTGGGCCTTGCCAGCAAGATGCTGGAGGGACACGGGGAATTGGGAGGGGACACAGCCAGGACAGGTGACCCAAACTGGCCAAAGGGATATTCCATACTATGGGGTGTCATGCTGAGTATATAAGCCAAGGGAAGAAGAAGGAAGGGGTGAACATCCGACATTATGGTGTTTGTCTTCCTGAGTAACCATTATGCATGCTGCAGCCCTGCTCTCCTGGGGATGGCTGGACACCTGCCTGCCCATGGGAAGTGGTGAACAAATTCCTTGTTTTGCTTTGTTTGCATGCGTGGCTTTTGCTTTACCTATTAAATTGTTCTTATCTCAACCCTTGAGTTTTACATCCCTTTCCGATTCTCTTCCCCATCCCTCTGAGTGAGGGGGAGTTAGCCAGTGGCTGCGTGGTGCTCGGTTGCCAGCCGGGGTTAAACCATGACATAAGATCATCTTTAATGCTTTTTTCCCTTTACCCTTATGAGAGGAGCTGCTCAAGAACTGGCTTTCACATTTTAATTTGGTGGTCTCTAAGTATGTTTGTGTGGTTACAAGAGCAAGCCTTCTAATGTACAAGTTCTTAAGATTGCAAGTATTTTATTAAGTTGAGGAAGTAGAAATAATTTACACAGAAATTATAGATTTTATAAGACATACTAGTTATTTTTAAAAGTAACTGTAGGTTATGCTCAAAGTAATACTTCTATAAACATCTATGTTTTTCAATTTTTATTGAAAGAACTGTCAATAATGACTCAGTATTTTTATATTTCATTTATTACACAGTACAACACTGTGATTAAACTTAAAATGAAGGAGATGGTTTTTGATTGATTTACAGTAAATTTAATCTTTGATTAACATTCCAGAAGGAGGAAAAACAAATGAACATGCTATAAAACATGCTAATGATGATCATAATGATAATTGAGAATATTATTAGAATAGATAATATCACAATGAAGGCATCAGGACTTTATGTAGATATTCCCCCTGTAGGTTTTATAACAGGAGAGAAGAACCTTTACTGATTTTTGAAAAAAAAGCATTTAAAAAGGATTTTAAAACCTTTCTGACATAAAACAAAACAAAAAAGGAAAATATTCTTTTGCAAATTTTTAATTTATATTTATTATGATGCTGTTTTGTTCCTTGCCTCTTTCTGTGTATAAGCTTTCATTTTCCTGGCTACTGGACTTCACATTTACTAGTAATAAATCTCATCCATTGGCTGAAAACCTCACAGCTCAAACCTCTTTTTTTTTTTTTTTTTTTTCCATTTAACTTTAGGCTTTTTATTTTATTTGCTACTGTCTGTAAATTGTGGTCACAGCTGAATAATTGCTCTAAAGTTACCAGCAACAGATGTTGAGCTGGTGTTCCAAGTACAGGAAAAGAGAAACTGTATGGGGATTTCAGTTTAATTGGTCATGAAATCACCTAAAAACTTCTACAAGTCATTACTGAGGTATGACTCCTCAAAAACCTCACTATGTACGGACCAATGATTTCCTTAAAAAAACAAAGAAATGCTCTCTGTGCCTCCAGTGATCTGCAAATGAAAGCTTGAGAACTACATCTTAAATGAAATGGAGATGATGTAGATAAACCTTTCTTTTCTAGATCATTGATAGGAATGTGAGAATATAAAATGGTGACTAATGGCTCATTATGAGATGAATATCATACATAATGAAGTAATTCCAATTCGGATTGTGCATCTGGGCCCAATCACAATTTGGTCAGAAGATCTGTTCTGAATTGGGAAAGAAAAAAAGGACATAAGAGAGATAGCTACTTAACAGCAGGATTTTTAAGAGTATTTAGCTTCTGTCCATCATGACAACTAGTAAGAGTGAGCCATCTAGCAGACCATGAAAAAAACTTAGCTCACAACTTCCACTGAATTTCACAGAGCCACCGCTCCTGTCTCCAAAAGGCCGAAACATAGTCTTACCTTTTGTCTTAGATTATCTTCTGCATGCCAAAGTCTCTTAGGTATCAGCTGTTCTTTATCAGCACGCACCCTATCTGCTCTGAAAGTTGAAATGTAACAAAAAGAACCCAACACTATTCTTGGGCACTTATGTTTTATTAAATAGCCAGGTTTATGTGTCCTACTAAGTTTTCATATGCAAAGACTTTTCTTCTTACTAAGTCCTCTCTTCCCATAGCACCGCTGATTGCAGCCATAGTTTCTTCTGCTCATTTAACTGAGTGTTTCTCAGCTCTTTAAAGAGCAGATGCTTCCCCATTAGGCCATGCAGTCTTAGTAGAGAAGTAACTCATTGGCTTCTGGTAGAACTGTATTTATCAACTACGGTGTGAATTACAGCTCAGGAAGGATGAAATGCTTTTACAGGCAGCCTGACCGAGAAAAGTCTTTGATTCCAGCTCTCTGGCACTGGTTAATGGGGAAGTGCTACAATGCAAAAGCTGTAGGTTGAATTTCATCTTTTTCTGCTTGGTGTTCTTGCTGGGGTTAAAGCAAACTGACTTCTGCTACTAAAGGCTTGCTGAACTAATTCTTGATGTGTTTGTAAGCTTTTTAACAGAAACGTAATCCAAACCAACAACCTCGTTGCTCTCAAAACACAGTTTTGAAAGAATTGTTGTTGTGTGTTCTATCTGCAGGCTTCTTATTTGAAACATCCAGGAGATGGGATAACTGGCCTCAAGTTTGGAGTGTGAATTCAGGCCTATGGCTCCATCATGTAGGTGCCTGCGTTAAGCACAAGACCATAAGCTCACTTGTGGAAAAAGAGGGCAATTACTCCTTTTATCTGTCTTCTAGCTTTCTCTTATCCTCTTCCAATGCCTTAAAAAGAGCCTTAAGGTTTGGATCTGCAGGCAGGCAAGCATGGGATACATAATTTGAAAAGAGGAGAGTAATGAGTTCTAGCCTTTCAATATTGGGACTACTTGTAACTTTGGCCACTGACTGAGTCAGGTTTTAGGATGATTCAGGTGTTCACAGCTGTTTGTAAGGCTGAGGCAATGACTTCAGTCCTGTTAGCTGTTTAATACTTACCAGCTCCTCCTAACTGAATAGCACCTTTTGTCCTTGTGTTTTGTGTCCATCTCTGTGTGCGCCTGTACATTTTAGATGTGATATAAAGTGACAACTGGTACCAAATGATATTGAAAGGCCTTTATTGAACTTAATTATTCTTCAGTGACTGGCATGAATCAATCCACATAAAATTCATCTGTCAGTTTCTGATGTGCCAGCTTTAGTATGAAGGAGATTCCTCCATTTTACCAGTAACTTTGTTTCTACTTAAATTATTGATGGACTTTGTTCAAATGAAAATTATTATAAGCATTTGTTGGTTAATATAGTGAGAATAAGGATCAGAAAACTCAGTGGTTTTGCTCTATTCTTCAGTGTAGTAAGTACCCTGAATTCCCACTAAAATTAGTCAATTGCCTGAAAATGCACTTACCACCATGGCAGATCAAGTTCCTTGCCAGTATGAAGTTCAATGTATAGTGATGTATTAAATACCTCATAATTTTTTTGAGTGAGTTTTTTGTTGGTTTGGGTTTTTTTTTTGTACTGGTTACACAAAACTATGAAATCATGTTATCTGTAAGTATCATGTGAATCTGGAAAGCATCAAGTTATGAGCTTTACAGAAAATAAAAATAAAAACAGGTTAACATACACTATCCTAATGATAGAGGAAGTATTTTTCAGACGTGTTTGATTTGCAGTGTTCCTCATTAATTCAATGAAAAATCTTCCAAAACATTAAGGAAAATAGTATAGATATCAACCATTGATAATATCGTGCTTTTTACTTAAAATTCTTTCACATTCCTAGCTGTAAACCAGTGTTTTTCAAGCTGAGGATGTTTATGGAAAACAGATTCTTATTTTCCCTCTTAGTTTAATATGGCATGTGTTTTTTCCATCTGGAATGGTGAAATTTGTTAGAACCTTCCCTCACTTTTATCAGCCCACTCCCTTTTTGTGGTGGAGGATTTAAACCATGGGTTCTCAAAAGTGATGGGAGGCAGGAGCAAGAACAAAATTAAATGCAATTGGTTTAGGTCAATTTGCTTTATTTTTCTGACTTTGGAATAGTGAAAAAATGATACAGTCTGATCATTTATGGAGCAGTCACTTCCTATCACTTCTGAAATGTCAGTTACTTTGCAGGACTTACGATGTATGTTGCATATAAAGTGTATGGAGTGGGCTCAAAACCCCTTCGAAGACTTCAAGGAGTGGTCAGGAAAGATAAGCAGCTTAAATGGTCTGTGAGTGAAGGCTCAAGCTCAGCTGCGAGTATGGGCCTAACAACTTCCTTTTCATTAGCTTAATAAATAAACAGCCAGTAGCAGCACATCTGTTTGTCCGACCCATACAAGTGCATAGTCATCCTCACAATAAAAGTGTTTCTCCTGTTTTTCACTTTGTGCCTCTTGCCCTAGGTACCACTGGAAAGAGCCCATCTCCATCTTCTTTACACGCTTCCTTCAGGTATGCATATACATCTATAATACTTTCCTCTGAGGCTTATATCTCTTCTACTGAAGAGGCCAGAAATGGACACAGTACTCCACGTGTGGCCTCACTGGTGCCAAGTATAAGGGAAGGGTCATGTCCCTTCATCTGCTGGTAACACTGCTAATGCAGCCCAGGATACTACTGGATGCCTTTGCTGCAATGATGCATTGTTGGCTCATGTTCAACTTCTTGTCCATCAGGACTTCCAAGCCCTTTTCTGCCAAATTGCTTTCCAGTTAGGCAGCCCCAAGCATGTACTGGTGTGTGGGATTGTTTCCACCCCAGGTGCAGGCCTTTTGCCTTCCCTTGGTGCAGCTCATGAGCCTCTTGTCAGCCCACTTCTGCAGCCTGCCAAGGTCCCTTTGAACGGCAGCACAACTCTCTGGTGTATCAGCCACTCCCTGGTTTGGTTTCATTAGCAAACTTGCTGAGGGCGTACGCAGATCAGTAATGAAGATGTTGAATAGGATTGGTTCCAATATTGAACCCTGGGGTAAAATTTACTGGCCACCAACTAGACTTCGTTCCACTGATCACCACACTCTGGGTGTGGTTGTTCAGAAAGATATGAGAGCCTTGTCACATATGTTATGTCAACATAAACAAAGCAACGTTCTAAAATTGTGACTTAGTCTCTGAGGAAAGATAGTGACATCATGAAATGACAGAGAGCTGGAAGAGATGGTGAGCTCCACAGGGGGCTGAGAAAGGAAAATGTGTAATGGACAACACAGCTTAACTTGATACCGGCTGTTTTTAAGCTCTGGTTACTGTTCATAACACCCTGACCTTGCTATTAACATGAGTCCTCGCTCTATTTTAATAAAATTCTTAGCAAAAGTCTTTAATCTGCCCAATCCCATGGGTAATAAAACCAGATAGAATGTTTAGTTCTTCTTAAGATTAAATATTAAAAACAATTTATATAAATGAAGACTGTTTTATGAGGCTTCTCCTTTTTTCTTTCTTTTCTTTTTTCTTTAAGATAAATTGGCTTAGATTGATGACTTAGTTCAGCAAAGATACCAATCCCGTGATGTAACCTAAAAAGATACATTAATATGGTGACATTTAAGAATATAGTAGATATTGATCTAATTCTGAACATCCAGAACCACTTTGCAGTAGGACTTAATAAATTCTCAGTTCAAATGCATTGCTTGTTCTCTACCTATCCTCAATGTTAGCTATCTCGGCAGTATTTTAAAAAACAGATAAATCCACTTTTTTATTTACTGTATTATGTCCGAAATTTGAGTATGTGGCAGGGGGGAAAGGTATTGTGTGCCAGGAAAACAAAGTCCTATAAAGAGAAAAAACAACAAAAAAACCCCAAACCAAAATAAAAAACAAACAAACAAAAAAACCAACCAAAAATACCCTCAACAAAACAAAAACCAAAAATAAGGCTGGTAATGTGAAGGACACCATTCCTTTTCAAAAGATATAAACTTCCTTTCACGTTAGTTTCTAAATTTATTCAGTGAAGTGTGATTTTGGGTCATCTTTAAAGCAATTTGTGGGTAATGTGTTTCAGTTCCTTCCTGTCTTCATATTTTATCTCATTCAATAGGAACTGCTTTTGCATTTATACTTTATCCATTCTTATCATATGGCCAGCCCATCACTGCTTGGGCTCTATAAGTAAGGGTTTGGCAGTCAGTGTGCTAAAACTTCCATTTCTATTCAGACTATTAAACCAATTCATTTGGAGTCATCTTCTAAAATTACTACTCATTTTTGTCTGCTTCCCTCCATTCTCACGGAAAGGCTATTCCACTGCTGATGGTTAAGACTCATCTTCTAAATACCAGTTAAACTTGTGGGACTTTTTCACAAGTAATATGCTTTCAGATTTTTTTTTTCCTTTGTCTATCCTTTCCTTTTGTCTTCCATGGGTTGGTGGTGTTGGGTGTTGAGTTTTATTTTTTTTTTTAAATCCTCCTACAACTTCTGCTCTAAAGAGCAATATCCTCTCTTGTGTTTCCTGTTGCTAAGCTACACGACTCATGCTCATTTAAGAATCATTTGTATGGTATAAAATAGTATCATGTAGAAGTGCCTGAGGTAGATTGCTGTGAGGTAGTTTGGGGTCTGGAAGCACTGTTGCCACAACAGTGTAATGTTCTACCCAAGCTAAATTTCCCCACAGAGAAATGATTTCTTTTAGCTAATATAACCACCTTTATAAGTCTTCACAGTTCACATATGTTCTTAAGATATCTTTGGTGGTCTATATCTGTAGATACGCTGCATATCGTTTGAATAGACCTTCTTGTAACTTGTTCCAGTTTTGTAAGTTTTGTCTTGAATTCTTAACTTGCAATTAACAACATTCAATAAAACTGGAAGTTTCTTCCTACCGCATGTCCCTGCTAGAGGTTAAAGTTCCAGACAGGCATTCTTTGAACCAAAGGTTGAAGAATCTAAGCCTTTTATGTGTTTGGCTTCCTTGACATGTGCAAATTCTTTGTTGTTTCCTTTTCAGAATTAGCTCTTTTTATGAAAACATTAGTAAAAATTCCTCAAAGTGTTTTTCACTTTGAATTCAGGAGTTCGGAGTATAGGGAGATGGATTAATCACTTTTGGGTCTTTTCAACAATGCACTAAACAATTCAAAACTATAGACAGATTTTAAAAAAAATTACATTCTCCAACCTTATTAGCTACTATCTAAGCTTTTTCCAGCAATGCATTAGGCCACACAAGCAAAAACCTGGCACTTGCATAATTCTACCATTTTTTTCACAGCTAAAAAGCATGTAAAGTTTTTGTCAGAAATATTTAGATTATATATTATTTTTAATATATTCATCCTTATTTAGGTACTTAATTACCAAGTGAGTAGATTAAGTTTGCATTTGAAGCACAGTGGGATTTGTGATGTTCTGGTTTCTTCAGGAAGGTTTATCTTGGTTTTTCCCTTTTGCTCCTGAGAAAATTGTTTCCTAGTCCTGGTATCCTGGTTCCAAGCAAAGGAGAGCTGTGAAGATAAAGACAGATTTTGAACTAATTATAGATATTTTGTGCAGAATAACTATAAGAAGATATTACAAGGAGTAAATATGTCTTTAAAAGACATTGTGTGAACCTTAGTTGTATTTTGTTTGTGATCCAGTGTGGCACAATGTTATCTCTGTACATGACAAAATGACTTTTATTTGTATGACTATGAACAACTCAACAATACTAACACAATCTTATCCAGCTGAGCACATGGAACATACATTACGAACATAAAGATGAGATTAATTAAATTGCCTTATAAATGAGGATTAGTGGTCTGAAACGGGCCTGGGATGATTTGAAGCAAATCACTTTGGATGATAACCACACAATAAGGCCACACTTATAACTGGACAATTCTGTCCATAAATTTAAGCTTTTAAATCCTGCCCTACTGCAGAACTCTCAAAGGGTTTTCTACTAATAGTGCTGACTTGCCAACAAACTTCTTCCATCAGCATGGCATGGCCTAAGTCAATTGCTAGTTTCTTATCTGGATGACAGTGAAAACCTGTCATGCATCCAGGCAGGAAGCTTTCTGGGGTCTGAGAAGGCGAGATAGCAAAGAATCCTAACAGAAATCCTGTAAAACAAACAGAAAAAATCTTAAAGAGGTCACATCTCACTTTCAGTCCCCAGGCAGAATCAGGCTTTCCTATGTTTTTCCTAATGCATATTTGTCTAGCTTGTTCTAAATATAATGATGGAAATTCTGCTGCCTCTTCAGGCAATGTCTTTCAGTACTCAGCCATCTGTAGTGCTATGTGCTTCACCTGAAAGTCCCTAGTCGCTATTAAACCCGCTACTGCTTACCTTATCTTCACTGGAAATGAAGAAGTGTTTATTCTCTCCTACTTAATACTTTAATGTGTAAAAGATAGAAAAGCTCTTCTCACATCTTCCTTTAGTCTTTGTTAGACCAAATAATATAATTTGCTTTCAACCTTGATCATGCTTGTTACTCTTAAAATTCCCTCCCCTCACAATCCCTACTGTTCCGTATTTTTTCTTGAATCATGTTGCCCAAAAATAGAACAGTGCTTGCTTTGAAGCTTTACCAGCACCCAATGCCTCTGAGGAATTTCCTTGTACATCTTGCAGCCTACTACTGTAGTTTATATTTTCTAGTATAGCAATTGAAAAGAGGAGAGAGACTTGATCACCTTGAACATACAAGTAGTAAATGTTCCTATTTATTTTCTTGGACATCATTCAGACAATATAAAAGGGAAGATTTTATTTCTAATTAACTTATCACATCATTTTTTAGAAAATAGATTACTTCATCTTATTAATTTTTTACATAGACTACAATATTTTTTGGAAAATTGTGATCAATGGAAAGTACCTGTCTCATTTATGGTGCCTCCAATGTATTGTTTGATCCATCTTGAGAAAAAATACGTTTTAAAAGATTGAACATTTAGGTTCACATATAACAATATAGGTAACATAGATGCCTTATTACAATTTATAGTAATTCAGTGTGGCTTGGCTGTCTTCACCAAATGAAAAGTTATACTGTGCATTATTACCACCAAATAGCTAATTATGCTCCCCAGAGCCTGCAGTATCACAGGCTCAAATCCGGGGCACTTCACAAATTGACATCTTGACTATGTGCCTCCTGTGCTTTCTTCTTGCATGTTGGATTGATCTTTCAAGGTGGTCATTCAAAAGATGAAGGGAGAGAAAAAAAATAGGGCAGAGGGGAGCAAAAACTCTCCATAGTAATCCATTTGCATAAGATACAAACTGCTTTGTGTTGGAAACAGATATTCTGTTTCATAGGCAGTATCTCAAAGGATAAAGCTAACATTTCTCTCCTCTTCCATTTTCCTCTCCTTTTCCCTCCTCACCCCTTCCAGCGGAATGACAGAAATAATGACTTGATGTTTGGCTTTTGCGAGTCATGGCCTTGGTAACAGAAGTGCCATAATTATCTCATTGCTACTATCACAACATTGCAAATATTAAATGGGAAAAACAATGTTTCAGTGGCTTTGAGGTTTTGACACTTAACTGAGAAAAGCCAGGGAGTTCATTGTTAATGTTTCCTCTCTTTAATTTCTTCAGTATTTTTAGTACACTTCTGCTGTGTAAGCAACAAATTGTGATTATCAGAATAAGCTTCTGGAATTCCATCTCTGTATTGCTGATTTCAGTCGATTGTCAACCGTCCTACAGGATTCACCTATCAGAAAGAACCCTTTGATTAGCTTTCACTGCATGTAACCTGTGTAATCAGACTTCTAAGAACTAGAATAAGCCTTCACAGCTGCTCATGTAACAACATAAGGTGTGTACATACCCTTGCTTCAGCAGCAATTGAAGGAAAGATAAGAGTATTGTTGAGCCCCTATTATTTACCTCTTGGAAAGGTGCATGTCCATAGCTCTATTAATATAAGTGAATTAAAAAAAAATGACAAGTGAAGAAAAGAGAACTTTGCAGTTTTATCTGAATTTATTCCATCGACATTTGGAGAAAAGATGGTATGTGTGATCACCTTAGAAGAACTTGATAGTACTGCTATCTTGGGGTTGGCTGTTGTTCTGCACTTAGGTAAGTGACCGTGTTTCTGGCCTACTCTGAAAAAAGCACCTAATCTGTGCTGTTTAATCACTCTGCCCCCACCCCAATTTCAGTGACCTCTTTGTGGTTGTTAGACAGTACATGTTTCCTTTAAATGTGGTGAATTCCATTCAGAATGATTCACCCTAATGCCTACAGCCAGGTGTGCTGAAGACATCTGTGATAGCCCAAGAAGTATATTAGGAGCCACTTTTGACACATGAGGCACTCAGGGTATAATCCTCTGCTTGCTCGACTGTTCTCAGGCTGAAGCACGGGGTCTACTCCTTAGTATCCTTTTGTACAGAAAAGCTTGAAATTGGATGCATCTTACAGTCTAAATAACTAAATTAAATGAAAAAATGCTAAGTAATATCCTTAGGCAAGGAGAAAGAGCTGAGGAAGAGCTACTTCTGTTCTACTGTGAGTACTTGTATTTAATCAAAGGTTAATTCTGAAGGATTATGTCGCCTTTGTGTGTTTATTTAGAATAAGATTAGGACAAACATTTAGTTTATTATTAAAATGTTCTACACAGAATTTTCCAAAACACACTTCATACTTGACCTACTAAATATTTGTAAATGAAGTGCTTCTTCTGACTGAGGCAAAATTGCTAAAATTAACTACAGCATGAGGTTCCAAAATGCATTTATCGGTCTACTAAAATGTTTTTTTCTGTGGTATTTCGATGTTTGCAGTAGAGTCTTAGTCCTAAAATACCTTTTCTATTCAAGACTAACCAGATGATTCATATTTTTACAGTTCACCATAGTGGAAAGTTTTTTACAGATGTTCCATCTTCCCTTTGTATTGCACATTTTTTATTTAAATTTGGCTATTGCTTCTGGTCTTTAAAATCTAACAGACACCTACCCAGACATGTCCTTTAATACCAGTCTTTACAGCATGCAAAAGAGTGTGACATTGACTGAAGAATCTAGCTGAGAAAATCACAGTGACAAACTTTCATGTAACCTAGCTATTTTTGCAGGACATCTTTCAAAACATTAGATTCATTAAAAGGAGATGTATACTTGCCAATAATTTCTACAAACACCCCACCCCCCATATTTACTAATGCTTTTATATAATCTAAAGCATTCACAGGTCTTGGAAGAAAAACATTTTTTATTCCTTTTTGGAGAGTGGTTCTGGTTTCTGTACCAGAGTTTTTATTTTTTGGTTTTTTCCTAGCATTTTCTTAGATGCAGTTTATTAGAATTGCTATCACTATGTGGCCTTATACACAGCTACTAAATATCATTAGTATGTGGTCAGGGGAAGTGGAGGGAAACACCAAACCAAATGTATCAAACACTCAATTAAAATTTAATGACAGAGTTGTGGTTTAGGAAAAAAATGTGACTCAGGCTACCTGGCTCAAAGCAGAGGACAGGTAAGAACACTAAAGGAAGCTATAACAACTTCTTTATTTCAAATATATGAAACTTCTCTTTAGGTCTAACCTGTGGAGGATTGTTCATAAAACAGCTGAGAATAAATCTGTTAAGCTTGTTGTAGAATCATGAAGTAGTATATTTTGAAGATTAATCTGTAAAAACTTAGACTGATTAATTAAACAACTTCTATTAGTTCTTTCAGCATAATTCTGCAGAATAACAGAAATAAAAAAAATAAATATAAAAGAGAGGAGAAGTGCATAAACTCTTTCAGACTACTGAGTCTGGGAATGCCTAATTTGAAGTAGGTTTTCTATCTATTTTGAAACAGAGAGGGGTAACATACCTGTTTAATGTGATTTTGCATGGCTGTTTCTATTTCTTGAAAAGAAATAAAAGTGGCATCTAGAAAACTGAATAATATTTATTTAATTGAAAAAAAAAATAAAATCCATACTACTCTACTAAAGCATATCTGAACTGGCTAGAACACTGTGGGAGTTGATGAATTCCATGTTTGCCCTCCTTTGCATTTAGTGTGGTAGTATCAGCTAGTGGAGGATAATTGCATCTTTGTCTGAGATGATAACCACATGGGTGAAGCTGAAGCATGGGGCTCTAGCAGCTGCTGGGGTTGGATCTCCTTTCTGATGGTTGCATAAGAACTTCCTGAATTGAATGTGTGCATGTGGGTGTATAACAGGTAATAGAAATTGGAACTGTTAGTACGGTGAGGTGTTTGAGAGTGGGCCTGTAGAAATCACAAACACCTCAATGGCTAAAATGCCCTAGTTAAATTTCCTCTCCCTACTGATCCCTCCTCCCCCATTCACCACCAGCTGCTTCTTCTAAGTAGGTGGCTATAATTGTCCATGTGGGAAGTTCAGTTTTGTTGGCGTTGGTTATAGAATACTTTTTCTGTAACTGTGGACTTGCTTAGAGTTTGTGAGTTATATCATGAAGTTTGGAGGGGGAGCAGCAGAAGAATCATGGGAGATGCCAGAGGAGGAAGGGGTCTTGTTCCTCTTTTGTCTTCACAGGTTATTAGTGCAAGAGAAATCTTGGTCTAACCTGCATTTTAAGTTCAGCTTCTCTAAAACTGGAGTCTTGTTTCTGGTTTTACTATATTTAGTCTGATATTTTTGGTTGGTTGGTGTTTTTGTGTTTTGCTTTTTTTTTTTTCCTTTTGGAAACCAATATGCTTAAGTCCATTTGCAGCTTACTCCCACTTCATTCCCTACAGACCACAAATATAGTATATGGAAATCATCCTTCCTGAAGGTTTCTGTTGCCTTATTAACTCATGAAGATTATAATCTTTCTATTTCAAAGGGTCCTCCATTGCCAGAACTACTGCCAGAATACTACTGATTTACAAAGTCTTGTAAGACCTTCTGTAAATGCATTTTATAAAACTCATTTCTAGTTTGATATTCATTTTATACTAACTTTAGATATGGTCCTATGAACGTACAGGATAGATGTAATCAGATTTTGCAAGGAAGAAAGATCATTTGTATAAAGCACTTGTGGTTCTTCTGAGGCTTACACAGTTGTAATTCCTAGTTACCTGTATTTAAGTTGATAAAAATTATCCTTTGTTTTGTCATAGGATGCTCTCGTGTCCAGGAATTTGACCGGAATAAAGACTCTACCTCTAAAACCTAATCCTATAGAATTATGTGCGTGCTTAGTCAGTAGTAAGAGTCCAGTAAGAATGGATCACATGAAAATTTTATTAACCTAAAGTTCTCTGGAATTAAATGAGAATAATTTCTTGCACTACCCTCATAGTTACTTTGCAGAGTTCCTAGCTTAATTTTAGTGTTCTAAAATAAGTATTAACAACTCATCTGATTAAAAATAATTCTTATTTATTCTTCCCTATTTTTATCTCCTGTGATGAATCTCGGTACTTTACCTCCTTTCCAAGAGAAAATGTGGAGTATTTTAGGGCTGGGGTTATTTTAGCTCTATTGCCATAAAGCAGATACTTTTCTACAAGATGACAACATTCTATCCTGCATTCCCTTATATCTCATTCAGACTTACTGCAGGTAATAAAGGGCAAATTAGGGGATATTTAAACCTAGACAGGCATGAACTCAATAACATATATTTAGAAAGTAAAAATTTTATGATGTTGGATGCTAAAAACAACTTCTAAAATTAGGCCAAATATGTATAAGTAACGTCATAATGCATTGCCAATTTTCACAATGATACCTTTTGAGTGATTCTACAAGCAAATTTGCTATTTAGAACTACTTTTCTTTTTCCATTCCCAAACTAGATGTTTGTGCGTGTGTGTTTGTGCATGCAGCTTCTTAAAATAGTGAATCCATGTAACTGAACTGTAAAATCATAAGAAACTTGACTGAAACTGTGGACTCTTGTGTGCCACCTAGAAAAAATGTACAATTTTCATTCAACTTTGGCAGCCTGCTCACTTCATGTCACTGGGCACTGTGTCAGCCTCTCCCTCCCTGTTGATGTCACCTTTCCATCCAGCCTTTGTAACCACACAGGGCATCTGTAAGTCTCTCCTACAGCACTCCCCATGTGACATGCTCAATCTACTAGAGAGCCACCCACTTCTGTGGAACTTTCATAATCATGTAGATTAAGTCTGTGTGGCCTGTGGAAGAAAACCATCTCTCTCAAATTAATTCCTCTTCTTCCTCCTTACCCTGGGGCTGGACCAGTCATGCTTAATTTGCTTTTTAACATGCAGGAATCAACTTCTTGCAAGATACAACTTCTTGTTGCTTTTTTAGACCTAACGTCTCCTTCGTGTAAATATGATTTATACTGCTTGCCTTCCAAAAGGAGAAAGACTTTTCTCCTTGTCATCTACATGTCAGTGGCATGTTTTACTTTAAAATATCTCACAGTGGACTTAAGAGCATTGTCCTTTATGGTGAGCAGCCTCCACGCCGCTACCACACATGTACATGGCCTAAGTACAGACAGTTTGTTACTGAATCTTTGGTGAAACCAGATGCAACAATAATTAAGCACTTTTGGGGATGACTAACCCTAGTGGCTTTTTCCTAAGCATACTAGGAAAGAGTAAAACAAGGTTTTTAGTTATTCATAATGGGAGTAGAGGTGCTTCACTAAAGGCAACTTCTGTCTTTTTCTGAAAAATCAGGATAGGCAGAAAAGCAGTGCTACTGATAATTCTCCTTCTGGTGGGGACAATAAGTGTTTTATGAATGATTTTGCTGGCCTCAGGGATCCAGGCACACTGCCCTTTCTAGGTCAGCCCAAGGTGGCTCCTTCCCTTATAGAAGCTGTGGTGGGGAGAGCTGGCAGCTGAGGCCTCCCTCCCTGCCTGGGGCTGCCCTTCAGCCCCTGCCTGCCCCCAGGCCTTGCTGGGCTGGGGCTGAGCCCACCCTAGCCCAGGGACTGCCATCCTGGCTAGGCTGGGGCCTGCAGGGGCCACTGGGGGTGGCTGGGCTAGAGACGAGCTGTGTCACTGGCCCTGCAGGGGCTGCAGGATGTAGCTGCTCAGGGAGGGAGGTCACCGCGCTACCTGCACCTCTACGGAGTGCCCATGCCCTGCCCTGGAGTGTGGTTTCCTGATCCCAGTTTGAAAAGAGTTTGAATGGCAAGATTCAGAAAGGCAAGAATGTCAGGTTTTACATACTGTTTATCACTTAATAATAATGCTTAAATCACTGCAACAGAATGGGAAGTTACACACCCAGATAAAAGGAATTGTGAAAGTTTTGGCATAGGCTTGGTACGGAGCTCTTGATGGCTGTTTTGCAAAAGAGGAGGGAAGTGACCTGCATCCCAGCTGGCAGATTGCCGGGGGTAACAGCACTCCTTTGAGCTGTGATAGCCACCAAAATGCAAGCTTCGCATCCCTGCCCCGAATTGGGCTCACCACGGGCTCCCTGGCAACGCTGGGCACGGCGGGGGGGAGGGTGATTTTTCCTTTTGCTCAGCGGTTGTATCTTCTGTCCCTAAAATGGTGGCACACATCTGTTGTGCAGCAGGTAGAGCACTTAAGAGGGGAGCTGGCATGCATGGGCTCATGCCTCTTCAAGTTCACTTTCATAAAATGGAGCCACTGAAAGCTGGTAGAGCCAGGAGCTGCAACGGGCTGTAGGCCGCAAGTGAGGCATTTACCAGCTCATCCACAGTTAATCAAACTCTCATTTTCTGAAGTAAAAGGTCAATTTTAGGTGAATTGGATACCTCTGCGTGTGCTTGTAGGAAAATATGGCATGTCTGCAGTAAATTGAGGCTAGTGGTTAAAAGTGCATAACTTTTGGCCTTGGTGTTTGACTCCATAGCTACTTTTTTGCTGCATTTATTGGTTTAGGGAAACTTGTCATTGAGTCATGTTTTCTACCTTTTACTCAGCATTGGCTTATTTATGTCCTTTAAACTCTTTGTTGCAGAAGACTTCTGCAGAAGTCATAAACAAATGGAGCATGGCAAAAAAAAAAAAAAAAAAAAAGCCTCTGCAGAGATATAACATATCGCTGTCTGTTCTTTTCAGTTTCTTTGCAGTGGTGCAAAATAAAACCCACAACTGAAGTGTGTTTTTGTAAACTGAAGATGATTAGCCTTCATTTTTAAAAAAATAAACAACAATAAAGGTCCTTGGTAGGAGATCAAGAAAATGAGCAGAGAAGCAAGTATTATCTGATCAAAGAACATGGGACAATTCTGATTCCTTTCAAGCAAAGGGACATGACGAAGATGTAGGCAGAACCCACAGAACTAAATCAGGGCTCAGATCACTCACCCTTCTAATATTAAAAAATTGTAGGTACTCATCTGAAGAGTTTAGATTGGACCTAAACCACTAAAAATACTCCACTCTGACTAACAAGCAGAGACCCTTGACATTTAGATTAATTTGAAAATTACAGCTCAGGGTTTATCTTGTGTATCTTAAAACATTAGCAAACCAAATTTTTCCAGACCTAGTAAAGAAATTTGGAAACCAGGGAAAGCATTTTTATATTTTATTAACTGTGCATCTGACAGTGAAACTAAACCATCCTTTAAGAACAAAATTAAATATAAACCAGCAGTCACTTTCTGACACTTAGAAAAATCAGATTTACTGTCTTTACTGCTAATATTAGCAAAATGTCCTTTAATATGTTATTATTCAGAGAATACATTTCACCTTTTATATTAGATACAGTATAAAATCATCCCTTCATCCACTGCTCCTTTTAATCTTTTCTTGTCTATCTTACCTACAAAAGCATCTTTACTAATAGTGCTATAGAAGTTTAGCCAGCAGGATTTCTTAGATCTTTTAATAACCCTCTGAATTTAAGCTTTCCTACATTCTTTTTATGATCTACCAAGTCTAAAAACTTTAAGGTTGGTCTAACTTTACTAAAAGCTTGCCTTTTTTTTTTTTTTTTTTTTTTTTCTTTGACCACCATGTAAGAATGAATATTTCATAAGGGAAAAGGTGCTGCTTTCCTACCTTATTAAGCTGTGCCCAGAATCTATATTTGTTACTAGCAATAGTGTCAAAGTGAGCTACTGTTGCTGACTAGTAGGCTTGTTCCTTTCTGTTCTCAGAAGTTTGCTGGAAAACAAAATGGAAATCCTTCTTTTAATTGTCAAAATCTAACATTTGCTCCAACATGATATTACTCTAGAAGTAGACCTAGAAGTCAAAAAAGGAACAATCAACAACAAATACTAGAAGGAAACAAATATGTTTTCAAATAAGAAATATATCTTAATTTCAGAAACTATACATAAATATGATAATCAAATATAAAATTAATCTTGAATTTGAAACAACTGGAAACAAACTGTACACCTTAGATCTTAATGATTGCCTTTTAATGACTCTTCTAATTGTGTGGGTGCATGAGCAGTAACAGCCTAGGCTGAGAAAAAATAATCTTTTAATAGGATTTGTTGTTATTTTATTAATAAATAAGAATATTGATCTACTTCACCACATGTTACCTGCCTCAATCCTTTCCCCATAGAATAACCCATGCTGCTTTGCCCGTGGCATCGGTGTCTCTGAGGCATTTTGGGCTGGGCTGTTCTGCGGTTTTCAGATGTCAAGAGGCTAGCAGGTCTGGAAGGAAAGTTTACATGCTGATTTTACTACCGATCGTCCCTCCCATGTAAGCAGGTAAAGGACTCGTATCCTTCTTTCAATGCTGATGATGTCAGCATCTGCACCAGTACCCTGGGTGTGCTGCTAGGCAGATGGCTCTACCATGCTCTGGTACAGCTCCCATCTTTATTTTTCAGGGCCCTGCCACCCAGCAACTCTGCTTCTTTCTTGTCATGACCCTGTATTTACTTTCTCGCAGCTCCTTGCCTGTGCTAGGCTCAGGAGGTACTGCTAAGGCTGCACTTCCTCTGTCACGTTCACAGACAGCTCCACAAGTCCACAAGTTTGCTGGGTCTTTTGCTATAATAGCTTCAGAAAGACTCTGGAAGAGAAAAAAACATGTACTGTTATAATGTAATGTCACAGTTCATGTCCTAGGGTTACATCTGACCTTTAGTTTGTTCTAAAGGTCACATGTTTTCACATGGAGCTGTGATTGCCCTTGCTGGTCCTTTTGCTGTGGCTCACAGTTGGCCTTTTGCATATGGTAGGGGACTACTGTGGGGAAGCGTGTGTTTAGGGTACCAGTAGTATCACACAGTAAGGTCAAATTTATCTGTCTACAGTCATACTAAAAAAGCTGGAGTTGTAAGAGAGAAGACTGCAGATGAACTTGGTATAGTATTTATCAAGTTGTTCTCTTATCTCAACTGAATCTTGGAGTCTGGAAAGAAGTGGCCATTGAGAATCTATGGCAGAAACAGTGGGATAATAATCCTTTTTACAGATTGTATTTTAATGTAAATCATGGTGTACGAAATAGTACTGTAGGTCTTAATAAACATACATCAGAAACCTTGATTTTCAGACTCCATACTGCCATACTGAGTATATTACTCTGTTCATTCTTTACTTGTTATTGAGAAACAGGTTTTGGTCTCCTCTTTGAGTGCTTGGAGTTATCCAAACAGAGGAGCTGGTTTCTTGAAGCTGATAGATATAAAACCTTGACTATTTCTGATAGTATTAACTCATTTTTCAAATGTTATTACTTTTAAGAATGTAAGAGACTGATTTTTACTTTTAACTTTTTACTTTTATCTACCTGTAGAGCTAAATTTTCACCAAACTGCTATAAATCCATAGGAATACATGCATATTTTTATACATTCTATTATCTCACTAAAAAGATACTTTTTCCTTTGAATACTGGAATCACTAGAACTGTTTCAAATATGCCAGAAAAAGAGATGATTTTTACTGGTGTGTCTGTGGTGAAATACCTATGGATAATGGCTTCTAAAAATTGTCTCAATGCATGCAAAGATGTTGTGCAGGCTTTTTGATGGCTTTTAAAAATCAAAAGTTAAAAAAAAATTATGTGTCATATATGCTGTATTTGCCATATATAACATAACAAGAATAAGAAAAGAGGTTAGATTTGGGTTTAAACTAACAGGACTTAAGTATTGCCACTATTAGCAACTACAGGACAAACTAGCAAAGCACCAAATAGTCTTTTCCTTTCAGCTGTAAAATATTTATACTGTGGCTGCACTCAAAAAAAGCTGCTGTGCACACATCCCTCCCTCCCCTCCACCCTTCATTCAGCTCACTTTGTTAGCACAAGGAGATGGTACATGGAGATTTAACTGGGGGTGGAGGGTGGGGGGGTGGAGAAAAGAGGGGTTCTATTGTTGTATTTGAATGACAACAGCTAAAGCTACTTTTCTTACAAAAATGAAAGCCACTTAGAGGCCTGGGAAAAAAAGGATGGGAAATGACAAAGTTTATTTGGGTTTTACTGTGCCTGTGCATGAGTACACAGCCTGAGATGGGGTGGGCAGAGGGGTTTGGTGGCACAAGTTGACCCTGGGCAAGGGGAGAAAAGGTGTTTTCTTCAGTGTTTAGTTGCTTATGATATCTTTTTTTCCCCAATATCCATGATTAGAAGCTCTGTTAACTGGGGGCAAATTAAATATAAAATCTAAAAATTATATTTTTATAAACGTATTTATTATTAAAATATTTACATTATAAATAATGTTAAACTAATGCCTTTCTCACCTAGCGCAAATATGAAAAAGACCTGTTTTCCTTATTCAAACTTACGACTATTTGGGGTTGACTTTCTAGATCTTTAGTTTGTTTAGGAAATTGAGGAGAAATAAGTTATTTGAGTACATGCTGGGATAACTGGGAATGTTTTTTGCTATATGGCATTAGTGACCAAGCTGCCTACATTATTTGACTTCTGGAATACTTATAGCAATGGTTCAAAGGAGCAAATTAGACCAAAGAAATTATTATGATTAGGTGTAGAGCTCTTTGCCCCCCAAAACTGACCCAAAAATGGCTTTTTGATGTGGGCTTTGAAGCTTCTAAGCCAGCACAAACCTCTGCTGGAAAATTCCTGCCAGAAAAAATGTTACTTTAAAAACAGATCTTATAAACTAAGGTATTTGCTTTAGAAATCAAGACAATAATTCAAAATGCTTTGCCTTGTAGTAGCAAGCTCAAAGGCTATTATAACATCAAAAAATTAGTGATGGTTTCTGAGAAGTAGTTCTTTAGTATGGTGGGTGATCCTAACAATTCACGGTGGAAAGCAGCAGCATTATTATGTCCTCCAGAAAATCTATCACATGGTTCTGAGCAGAATTGTAAAATACCTGAAATTACTGCAAGATTTTTTTGTTCCCTTCCTCACCTGACAGTGCTCTTACAGTTAGCATATTTTAAAGGGTATCGCCAAAATGCATTTTATTTACTATATTCCAATGAAATATTTATATGAACTCAGGGACCAAGTAAACCATTAGAGAGAACTTAAATGTTCACTTGGGTGAAGAGAGACATAAGACAATCTTTATGGTACCCTGAGTACAATCCGCAACACCAACAAAGTCAATATGCATAGTGCAGTCATCATGACGTTCTATCTGCATCTTTTTTTTTATTTTTGATGGTAGGTATTTTATGGATAATTTAGATATTGCAGTTACAGTATGGAAGACAAGCCTTGACATTAATTTACTTTGGATTATTACAAGATCTTATGGAAAAGCTCATTAGACTTTCTGGTCATCTACACTAACAGGAAAAAATTGGCAGCAAATACAGCTCCCTACATAACTATGATCTGACAGAAGTTATGCTCTCAAGCACCCCTACCCCAACTTTCTTCATAATAAGGTATTGGCTAGGAATTTTAAAAGAAGGTGTGATAATAATTTTGGGAAGTGTGATGGTGTATTGTGGGGTTTTTTTGGAGTATGTGGCCTAGACTGTCTGTATCTTTCTTTTGCTGAACACAATTGGAGCTCTAACACTGGACATTGTGATTCCTGTATGTAATACTTGTCTTTTTATAAAAAGATTTACACTGCTGCTTTAAGTAAATGTTTAGGGTCAGTGAGGTCCTGCCTTCATTTTTATCTGAGAAATAAGTATGCTCCACATACTTTTGCAGTTAAATAAAATGGTTCTTTCAGGAAAGGAACTGCTGAAAATATAAGCTTCCTTCTTACAAGTAACCCCAACTAAGGGAATTAGTAAGATTTCATGAAGGAACAGCAGAAGGCAAGTTTTTTGCCTCCACTTTCTAGGAATTGAGAGAAATTTTTGAAGTGGGAAATGTTTTATATGATTATTAGTGTGTGTGTTTAAGGCCTGTCACAGTACAGGGGATAGCAGGGAATGAGGAGAGAATAAGCAGACATATGAAATTAAAATTAGAGGTTAGTAATTTCTGTGTTTCTTTTGATTTAAGGCCAAACTATGTAATTAATGGCCTAAGCAACTAAGACAGTGGTAGCAGTATGAAAGAAGTGACATTTGGTAGCTGGTGACAATTCCTCTATTCCCAGTTTAATATTCCTATTTAGAATAAGGCTTATGAAGCTGCACTGTGGTTTTATTTTTTTGCTGTTATGTGAGTGTGATTCCAAAATAGACATTGTTTTTGTTTTCCTTTGAATTTGTAGCATTTCAGAGGCATAAGCTGCTCAGAGAGCATCCCCAAAAGACCTACCTGCTCACATTTACCTCCAGTTCAGAATTTAGATACAACTGTTTCAGCTCCAAGAAAAGTGATAGTATAACCCTCTATCAAAGCAGATATTTACTTAACAGAACTTTTAAAAGATTGAGCAACCAGTGCCACAATTAAAACATTCAGCTATTTCCCTGTTTGTTTCTTGCCCTGGTCCCTATGTAAGTGGGAATTGTAGATCCTACAGGTTGCTTCTGACTGCTGTTAAAAGAACCCAAAGATCTTAGTTTGCCTTTTTCCTTATAATGCTTATCACATAATTAGACAGATGTGATAATCTTCTTTGACTGATTGCTGATCTTTATTTATTTAAATTTATTGAGTATAGTATTAAGCACAAGATATAGAAACCTAACCTCTGAACTTAGCAATACAGATGCATGCCACTGTTATTCTGTTGTTTATTCCACATAGCAGTAGAGAAAACCAGCTTTTATACTGCTTTCCCGCTTTATAAATACTGTAATTTTTCTGAAAAGTGTTTTGGTGTTAGTTCTAACTGCTGAGATGAATGATCCTGACTTTTTGATGCAAGTTTCAGCTACACTGTGAATGGTAGTATTCTGACAAACAGGTCAATTGCAGGTGTCAGCAGGTTTGACACAGGTGCTCCCAATGTCCTGTCCCTACAAGAGAAGAAAACAGAAGAATGCCCTTGCTGCTTTGACTTCATCCAGCAGCTCAGTGGTGTTACTGAGGCTGCTCACCTGACTCCCCAGACGAGTTAATTGTCTAAACAATTTTGCACTCATAATAATGAAGTAGGAACATTTTCATTTTCTTAATATAATTATAGGAGAGAACCACTTTAGTCTGGCATACGATTTTGATGTGCTTTTGTGGTTTTTTTTTAAAAATAAATTAATGGGACTGAGTGCTACTGGTAATACAGCTGATGTGGTTTAAAATCAAGTGCCTGTTTCTTTGCTGACATTTTGAGAAAGTTATAGTGCGCACTCATGCCACTACCCACACACAGATAAATTGAAAATGTTTTGCCAGCAATTGCAGCATATTTTTGAATTTGAGGAGGCCCTTGCACAAGGTGTGTTTGACAGCTCTCCTCTTGCCAACCAAACTGTAAGTCTTTCACAGCTATTTTGAAGGAGAAAATCTTTAATGTTTGAAGAATCAAGGAAATGGATTGCTCCAAAGCCATTGGATTAACTGCTTTTACCGCACCACCTCACCTCACCCCCAGACATTTATTGATTTGTTGGTATTTGTTTACTGTTGCAATTCTGATATGGCAAAAGGTAGACCTATTATCTCCCTCTATATTTGAGTTCTTTGTACTGAACTGTTCCTTTGTGCTGATAAAAAACATCCGTGGTACAATTTCTGCATTTTTATCCTTTTTAACACTAACAAGTGAAGTAGATCTCTGCTTACAAGACAGCAGGTAGTGGTGATGTGTGGTGGTTGGGTTTTGTGGGGTTTTTTTTGGTTTTTTTTTCCTCACTGTTGAAATGGAGGCATGGTGCTTTGTTATATATTGATGGGTCTATTATGGTAGAATGCACTTCTCTGGGGATGTGGAGTTGGCAGAGCAGGCAAAGGATTTTGTGATTTGAGAGGAGGATAATGTGGTTAGCTTTTATGAGTAGTTTTTAATACCTTGCAGGAGAAAAGAAAGGTCCATATTTTAGTGCTTACCTTTTGCATCTATTATAAAAGATGCAAACCACTTTGCAGCAGGAACTGAATCGGGTGTTATCCAGCACATTGCATAGTGATGTCCTGGTCCATAGATCAAGCTTTCAATGGTTACTACAATTTAAATAATATGGATGATGTGGGTGTTGTGAAAATAACCTTGTATTGGACAAGGCTGACTTGTTCATGTATGATGGGTTCTAACATCATTTCAGCTTTTTCCCTGCTTCCCATTAGCTGGGATACTAGTCTCCCCTCATCTACTTCAGTAACTCTTAGATAGTAAGAAACAAAGACTCCTCAGAATTTGAAAGGTGATTGAACTAAATCAAAGCCTCATAAAAGGCAGGACTAGCCTCTGTGGCTAAAATATTTCTTTATGCATTTGGCAAGAAGTCTTTTGAGAGTTCTGTGTTCTGGCCTGATTAAACGTACTGGTTTGTGTGCTTTCCCTCCCACCAATTTTCTTTTAAACAACATACCATTTTTGCATGAAGTACAGATAGATGCTCAAATGAGCTCTTAAACCATGAAAAAAGGACTTTTATTTGTCCTTGTATTCTGTTTAGATTTCAGTAATATGTCACTTAGTATCTTAAAGCATTCCTGATGCTAGTGGAAACTAATTTTTCCATTCCTTCTAGATGAATATTCTCACTTATCCAGTGTTCATCTTTGGGTTACAGCATTCTTATTATCTGGTGACTCATCCTTCTCCCTCCATCTTCCCATTTCAGGATAGTAGCTAATGCTCATTAATCCGAAAAAAAGGAGCCTGATTTTTCAATGCAATACTCAGTTCTCTGAAGTAATACCAAAGAACAAAAATAAGGCTATTTGCAACAGCCAAAAATAAAACAGGGAGCAACAAATTGCAGTCTGTGTATTGCATCCATACAAAACTTCTCTGTAATGTAGCAATATAGTATCTGAATGTAATAGTATTTGAATTGCTGCCAATAAGAAATAAAGGAAAACATTTATCTTATTCTATCTAGTAAAGTTTAGTCTGTGTTACAATACTGTAATTTATTGGGTGCCTTTTCAATGTTAAAGTATTTTCAGTTAGGAAATATACTTGGTTTTAAACTCAGAAAGCTGCTGGACAGAAAGAGCCAAATGAGTAACACTTTCAATACTTATTTCTATACACAATCAGTAAGATATCTGTATTTTAGATGTGTTGAAATAATAGTAACATTTGCATCTCATAGTGATGTCTGTACAAAGTTCTTATTAGTCACTTTCAGACATAATTTTTGTTGCCATTTTGATTAAGTAGTTAATGAACTTTCCTGTGAGATTTTTGTTGATGTAGACATGAGAAAGAGGAGGGAAGGTTTTTGCCTGTTATTATTCATATTGGATCAGCCAATAAATGCAGTTAAACAAGGGAGAAAAAGAATGCCTTTTGTCTATGGGGGCTGATAAAGTAACAAGTAGGCAATGAAGAGGCTACATTTATTTGGTTCTGCAGCTCTTCCAATCAGGATTGTATTCCAATATGCATATATTGCATTCCTTTAAGACCTATATTATCGTATTCAAGTGAAAAACGTTATCAAAATTCCCAGACCTTTATCCTAATATGCAACCTTCAGAAAAATCTGTTTTTCATGTCTGCTGCTGCTCAGCTAAATGTGATGGGTTTTTATTATGTAGACCACTGTCTAGTTGGTGTAGTACTCACCCCCATAAAAATACAGTATGAATGTCAGTACCTAACTGTATTTTCAAGGGTGCATCTATCTTTAACATCAATAACCACGAAAGCTAATTCTTTTTAGGTTGTGTGAATTTGCATAGTTAGGTTTTGAAGTGCACATCAATATAAAACCCCAAAAAAACGCCTAGGAAAAAGCTGAACACTAAAACACTTAACCTGCACAGATATCTTTTTTTTTTTTTTTTTTTTGACAGTGTAAATGTTATTTATGTAGCATATGTTACACTTTAAACCTCTGAAGAGTCACAGTTATTTTTTTTTTCCTACTTACTACCTGCTGAATACCAAAGCATTACTATAGGGATCAATTGCAAGGAATGGGCATGCTCTGGTTTCTGGTACATCTTGGAATTCCTGTGATGAACACAGTGGGATGTCTATTTTCAGAATTAGCTGGACTTAGAAGATCTAGCTTTCACATTTGAATCCAGTTGTGCTGTTGTCAACTTTCACGTGAGCATACCCAACTGGACTCTTCAATACCAGTTCCTAGCTATAGCAGTGTGGCTAAGTCTTAGGAATAAAAAAAAAAAAAAAAAAAAAAAAAAAGGAAGAAGTAAGAACTGCCTCAATCCTCAATTATACAATTCTGTGTTCAGTTTGGGTATAAACATATAGGAAACACATCTATGCAGGTAAAACTGATTACAGGCATAAGAACATCATTCAGGTGCCTTTAATAGGGGATGTTAATAAGGAAAAAGTAAAGTTGACTTTAAGAATAATCTGCTTTGGAGATAAATTAATATGGTGCAACAGCACTTAGATGAAATATTTTTTTTTTAATCCATTTTTGTTGTGTCATATTTGGTGGTTCTCTGGCTTCAAAATGTGTGCTTGTAACCTAAAATTGATAAGTTGGGAGGGATAAATGAACAAGCAGCAAAACAGATGGCTTGGGGAAGCTGGAAAGGCCTGAGTATGACCTTTTTTTCACCTTCTCTAGCAGAAAAGTTGAAGGAATTGGTATAATGAAGTTGTAGGTTTTGTACCTGATCTTCACTTCTAGGACTTTAAGCTTTTAGCTGCTTTGTTTTGATCTAATCCTTCCTGAACAGTTTTTCTACTCTTCAGTCAACAGACAACTGAAAACAAAACTATGTCAAATGAGAAGATCTAGGTACATCAGGCAAGCATCCTTAAAACATTTCAGAGCTGCTTTCTTGGGCCTGCTTTTAGGAAGTTTCATTTAGCTAAACTCTGGAGCATCTGACAGATGCTACACATTCTCATCACACACACATTCTGTGAAGGTTGACTACTATCATGGGCACATACGTGGGAGGAGAGATGCAGAGACATATGCATCGTATTTAGATCCCTACATGTGCAAATCTAATTATAATCAGAGAGGCATAGTACATTTGAAACTATTTTTTCCCCTTTGAGATTGCATTCCCCTCAGATACATCTGTTGGAAGGAAATGTCTGTGGGCAGTGAAATATTTCAGAATAGAGAGCAAGAGAAAAAGGCAATGAGCAAAGCATCTCACTTTATGATGCTATGGCAATTTCCTAAATGTAGGTCTACTACATGGTGCCTTTGCAGACTGTTTCTCAAGACATGACTAAACAGAACTGAATATGGACAATATATTTTGCATTTAAAATTCTGAGACTGAGGGAAAATATTTTAATATCTCAAAAATAAAAATTGTTCAGGTGTAACTTAGCCCTATAAAATTTGGAAAGAAGGAAGTGGAGGAGGATTAGTAGACAATGTCTGTTTCACAAATAACAATGATGAGCAAAGGATGCTTATCTTACTGACAGGAACAACATGCTATGCCATTTTTTGCTTTATCATTGTGATCCCCTTATTGTGTGTTTTGTTTTTTTTCTTTTGCTTTTGCTTTTTTATTTTTTTCCTGGTTTCCTCTATGCAGTCACTTTTCTATTTTATTCATACTCATTTCTGTCCTATTTATTGCCAATTTTAAAATCTGTTCCTTTTCTTTTCTTGCTTGTTCCCCTCCTGCCATTAGTCTGCCTGAATTGTCTCAATTTACGTTTCTACTTTAAACTTTTTTCCTTATTTCTTGATATGATGGCTTGCTCTAGAGTTCACGATGACATTAATATTTTGTCTGCATTTAACACTAAGGAGTCAAAGTAGCAGTTTCGTAGCTAATCTATTAAATAGTGATTAAAAACAAAAAAACAACAACAAAACACAACCAACCCCTACTGTTTAGCCTCTTACTTGATATTAGGTATGCATATTCACATTAAAGTTCGGTGTTTTCATATTTGCATTCCTGATATTTGTAGGAATTCTACCATTTTACCCAAGTTTCTTATACAGAGTCTATTCTGTAAATAGCTATATCTTTTAATCAGTCTCTCAGTCTCTCTCAGAATCTTTCAGAGCTGTTCATCTTAGAGGTTCACATGACTTTATCCCCTGTAGGACTAACCTCATCTCTTTGCCACAGTTTAAATGCAGCAATGCCTTTACAAAGTTGCTATGTTTGCATTTCTAGAGCACCTGAAGTCATTAAAAAGTCTGTCTTCTTTCCCAATTCATCTCCACCCACCCCCCCCCACCCCCATTTTGAAAGGAAAGGACATAGGAGAAATGACCTTGTAATGTAACAACTGGCTAGTCCTGAACTAGCACTCTGTACTTTGCCTGGTTTTGCTCTATGCTTTGCAGTACTTACTCTGAATCTTGCATACAAAAAAGTAGCAGCTGTCTTCTGCTCTGCTTTGCTCACAGCGGACGGGCTCCCTTGATAACCTTCAGTACATCACGTACTATTGAACTTGTTCAGACCCACTGTTCTTCAGAAAACTACATACAAAATCTGTAGTGTGTCTGCACTGGTTAGACAATAGCATCTGGGTATAGGCAAATCTTTCAGCAAAGCTGTGTATTCCTGTCCCTGTAGGAAAGTTCCAGACTCATGAAAGCTTAATACATTCAGATTTATATTGCAGAATAGTGTAAAATAGAATTGGAATTTGATCAGATATATTCTGAATGTAATAAGATAACATTTTGCTTAAAACTTATCCATTGAAGCTGTTAACGTGATTAATCAAGTAATTGAACAGTTAAAGATGAAGGGAACACATTTGTTTTGTGCTGCCTATTATCATCACACTGGAAAAAGTGTTGCTCTTCACCTTTCCCCAGAAGAGGATTCTTTCATTTTGCTCTGTGGTCGGTAGACTGAATTTGTTTTCATGAAGCAAGGGACAAAAGATTGTAAGCCTGGTTAAATAGAGAAAAAAGCCTTCCATCAATATTTATTCCTTTCTGTTTGTTCGGTACTAGTAGTAACACTTTCAGATGTAGTATGAAAGGGAAGTGTGGCATCTCTTATTACCGACTGTTTGCTGAAGGAGACAATAAGAGAAGTGGATTTCAAAGACTGTGTTCAGCATACCTTATTCAATATTTTACGAAATGCAGAAGAAAGTCAAACAGCTCTTCGGAAATACATTACAGACATTGTGCCCTCCCCAAAAGCTAAACTTCGATCTGAATAACCCAGCTGGAACAAATAACAAGTGTACTCATCTGTAAAATGAAAAAAAAAAAAAACATTACCCATTGCTTACCAAGTTTTCTTTGCTATATCATTGAATATCTAGTGGCCAACTGTTAGTTTAACTTAAAAAGAGATGGTTGGCATGCTGGGCTGTTACCTCGGCCACTTGCAAATTACTAAAACTTTCAATCTAGCTGGCTAATAAGGTCTGACCCATGTCATAGCATGGACAGGGAATAGGAAAAAGCTGTAATCTTTTTTTTCCATAGGAAAGCTGTAATCTTTTGTGTGTAAACCTGTTTAGCTGTTATAATTCCTTAGATAAATTGAACATTAATGATCACTGTGACAAAGCAGATGGACTTGAAATTTTGTGTCTGTGTGTTTTAGGTTTGGTGGTGTTTTGGTTTTTTTTGGTTTGTAGTTGGTGGTTTCTTTTTTTTTTTTTTTAAGTCCTGTGTCGTGCAATATTGAACCTTCATTATTCAGACCAGGGCAAAATTTTGGTCTTCATCTCTGCTAGTATCTAATAGTACAGTCTAGTGGCATTGCATAAAGAAGGATGACTAAAAAATGAGAAGGGGAACTTGAAACTTTTCCAACCACAGCTTTAAAGATGACTATACCTGCAGAGATGGAAAAGTCTTATCAGTTTTATCACGAGATGAAGCGTAAGGCTGATATGTTTGTTTTCAACGTGTTAGAATAATCTAACATTAAGTAAGTTTCTGAGGTTCCACTTGCAATCCTCTGTAATTCCTTTAGCACTTTGGGTAGCATCTGTTGCTGGTTTGAACTTAATGTCTTTTATTACTTAAACGAGGTATCTCTGTTGGAGAACACACCAGGCACCTTGAGTTTCCTTTTCACTGCACAGAGCTGGTTTGTGAAAAGAGCAAAACACACAGACTTTTTTTTGGTGTGTCATCCCAAGCTGGACTGCCTGGTCACACCCTTATGCTACTGCAAAACTTCGCCTGTTTTTCACTGGTAACGTATCTTACTAACTACTGTGATTCTCCGAGTTTCTTGGTTTATTTTTTTCTGTAGGTTTTGATGCATGTGCCTGGATTTAGGCTGCTGTCCACTCCCCCACTCCACTGTAGTGCTGTGAAAGCTTGTGAAATGCTTGCCTGCAATAGGTAATTATTAAAGGCAGAATAATGATGGGTCTGGAAGAGATAATATTTTATGCTTCCCTGCTGTGGGTACCATCTGAAGATCATTCATGATACTGTATGCAATGAAATTTGGGAATCAGACTCTTAAACACTTTCTTCCCCCTCTTCCATACATGATTTCATAGGGTATCTGTCTGGGGACTCTGTTGCAATAATATAAATTAATTTTAAGCTCAAGTTGAAACACATTTCATGTATTGAGTCAGGATCTAGATGTATGTATTTTTAATAGATGCCTTATAATTCACTTTTGGATCTTCCATTTCTAATTTCATGATCTTGTGCTGTGTTAAACAATTGTAAGTATAACGTTTGTTCCTCAGAGGACTTTTAAATTGTACTTAGAGTGCCCTAAAATCAATTTTCATTTCAAAGTCCTGGTTTTGAAATGTTATACTATAAGCTAGAACACAATATAAGTATTCCCTGAATGAGGCTCGTAGTCTGTTGAAAAGGAACTGTTCCTCTGTGGGATTGACAGCTATTAATTATAATGTTAAAGTTTTTAATTTTAAGGCTAATATTAAATTTAGTATTAGCCTAAATTTGTAAAGATGTCCATTGCTTTTACCTCTGTGTGTGTGGAGGAGGAAGTGGAGGAAGAGAGGGAACTGCGCTAGTATAAACAGGAATTGTAAGTCAGTTTAAAATGCTAATCTTGATCTGCTCTTTTTAGAGTTATTGATTACTTTTGCTTTCTTGCTATGGGAGACACAGTAACTTCTTTTCCTTTTGCATAGCTTCTCCTATATATTATCTTCCTTCTTTGTGGTGGTGGAAGTGACCATAAGCTAATAACTTTCAGGCTGCAAGATTGCTGTTGCCTGAGAATCTGAAATTGTTCCATTGCTTCACTGTGTAATAAGTCTCAAGTTGCAAAACACGTGTTTATCCCAGTTAGAAGCTGGTAGCACAACTGTCAGAATGACAGAGAATGTTATAAGCAAATTTATTACAGTACATATCTGTATAGTAACTTAAAATATTCATATATAATATACATACAATAACTGTATTTTTAAATAAAAATTTATTATGATCAGCTGAAATTGGTTTATTATATTTCATATTTTTATGCATAAAATGAATAGCTCAGCACTGTTCAAGTCTTACTCAGATCTTCATGAACTTAGAATTCTTATTGGTCCCTACTCTAAATTAGGGACACTACTGGCAAACTGAATTGCAGCTGATCTGTATTTAGGCACCTCTTGAATAAAGTCCCTCATCAATATATGTATTGCTGCCTTAAAGCTACCCCTGTGATGCTTCCATCTCAGCTGATCTGTTGCATGGGTTTAATTTTTTTTCCTTCTCATGAATCCTGTATCCATGGATCCCAAAGAAGGAATGATTTAATTGTTAGTCACAGGAAAAAAAAGTAAATGTCTCCTTTTCATTGCACAGTTAGGATCTTGGTGTGCAACTGTCTGGGCTTCTTGGCCGTTGAGTAAAGGTGGAGTATTTTATAAGCTAGGCAAACGCCTAGAAGACATAAATAAGAAAGTCAAGAGAAAATTTGACAAGACAAAGGTGATTAAATAGGAATTTGACTACTATATCTAACAGTGGAATGGCAGGGTTTTTTAAAGTAATTTTCTCTTGAGTTCTGAATGTGCATACATTACAAAAGGATATACTTTTGCCCACAAGACATTACATGTTTGTTTTATCTGTAGAATAAAAGTTTGGAGATCTGCTAAACAAGCTAATTCATACTTCTGCCATGTGCTGGATTAAATAGTAACTCTTGAGGATTATTTGTATGGATTTCTTCCTTATTTTATAAGAAAGAAATTAACATGGAGTTATATTCTAGGATCAGAAATTATATAACTTAATGCTAAATGGTTATAACTTAAGCTATAAGGGAATTTAGTTTAAATGCCAATCAGATCCACAAGAAATCTTGATTGTTGCCATTGGGTGCATGTTAGAAGCAGGAAAACAAAGACTCCAGAAAGATCACTTCATTCCTACACCCAAGTTACTCTTTTTACACACATGCTTCTATAATATCATAGAATGTATGCCTGTATCTGAAAAGCTGACAAATGGCTCTCTTCCAAAACTTCCTGCCAATATAAATTAATGCTTACCATAAGACATACTTGGATGGAACAAAAGCATTGTCCTGTGAGAGATCCTTGAGGAACAGCTGAGTAGTTCTGAATTTAGTACATCAAATCTAAGGGTATATATTAATTAATTATAAAGCACTTCATTATTGTGTCTTGCCAGACCTAGTATTTTGTATGTCCACATCGACAGCATCTTATTTGTTAAGGAGAGAATATTTGCCTCACAGGAAATGGTATCTAGAGAAAGATTAATTACTCTGCTAGTCAATTAAAATAATGACACTTAATGCTTTATAGTATATTTTATTTGTACAGCTAAATAGGTATTATTGCTCCTATTTTATCCCCTACGGTTTTCAAATTTCATGAAAGACATAATAGCATTGTTTATTTAATTGATTCTGTTGTGTTGGTTTTTTTTTTAATTTTTCTTTTCTTTGACTAGGAAAAGATTAGGGTTCCTCAGTTAAAGTATGGGTTCTACAGTGCCTAGCTGGATTTCGCACCATCTGTTAAGTGGCTAGATCTTAAGTTTTAGCTCCTTGATGCCCAAACTTATTCTTCACTTAGATTATCTATAAATGAAATAAACATCCTAAGCAGAGAACTGTCTATGAGTAGAAAGCAGCTGTCAGAACCTGATACTAATTAATTTCTACTCTTCTGGTTATGGCATAGTCTGCCAGGGAAAATATGTTCTGTAAAAGTAGGGAGCAGTTCTTGTGGTGATGTCAGCTGAGGGAATTAAAAACCATTCCTTTCATAAGAGGAGGTGCAGAAACTGCTAATGAAACAAAAAGAAGATTCTGTAGGTTGTTGGGATGAAAAGCGGGGAAGGATAACCGCAGTCTGTAGTCAGGTACTCATGGCAATGGAAAGGCTCTAGAACTCATGGCTTATTCTAAGTAGATGTGTCAGACTACATATGACGATGGACTTCTTGCACATGTGAGACACTATTGTCTCCCTAAAATGAGTACTATGACATCAGTGTGAAATTGGTTCAAGAAAACTTTTGACTCCCATTTGGACTCTGATATAATCTCAACATTATTTTTTTCTAGGAGTATCAGTATATTTGTTGTATTAATAGTTTCTAAATAACACTTTAGTGATGATGGGGAAGGGAGAGAGTTACCTGCAGCTCTGTGAGAGCCTGATGGACAGAGCTGACAAGCAAAGTGCCTGGAGTGATGTGACAGAAAGGAATCACAAATTCAAGAAAACAGGGCTTAAGCAGGGTCATCTCTGGCATTTGCATATAAGCAAGGAAGTGTCTACCAAGCACCATTATGGAGAAATCCCCCAAACCCTTTCTGGGAAATCAGTGTGTTGGGCTGCCTCTCTGAAATGCATGCACACTATTGCATGCAGCATGGGAAATAAAGAGGGCAAGTTAAAAATCTGTGTGCCGCTGCAGGGCCACAATTCTGTTGTGATCATGGAGACTGTGGATGGGGTACAAAGCCTTCAGGAAAGGCAGGCTGTGAAGATAAGGAAGGGGAGCTTTCCTTTATGTGAGTCAACAGCTGGAATGCACGGTGCTCTGTCTGGGGATGGATGAAGAGCCCACTGGGACCTTATGGGCAAGGATCAAAGAGGAGACAGATAAGGGTGACATTGTAATATCTGCTGCCTGACCAGGAAGACCGGATGAGGCCCTGAGACAGTTAGAAGCAGCCTTGTGTTCACAGGCCCTGTATTCACAAAGCTGTTGATCAGATGGCGAACACTTAGTCTTCAGAAAAAGGAATCACTAGATTGATAGAGTGTATTTTTAAGGCTCAGGCAATTGAGTTTCTGGATGCTTTGAGGTATTACAATTAATCTATAAAGGAGACTGTCTGTTAATTGCTGACCATGCAAAATACACTGTCGTGAAGAAAACCATGGCTACAAGCAAATTTTGTAAGGCAAAAGAGTATAGTTGAAATTAAAGTTTCATATAGTTGCAATTCTAAGTTCTTCAGCTTAGTTTGTTCAATTCAAAACAGCAGTTTGAAAATGTTGACTTAAGAGCACTCTGCAAATATTAATTGAATTTGGAACACTCCCAGTGTTAAACTTTCTTATACCACAGAATTCTTGACCTAACTGAGTCTTAGTTAGATCTGGTAAAATATCTTTTAAATGGACATATCCTTGGTTTCATTCGTACTAATGATAAACAGTTCTGAAAGGAGAGCTGTATTTTATTTACCTGCTTGTATTTGTGGAGATCTGAGTTTATGGCAGAGGTATCTACAGGAAGGAAACAAAAAAAAAAAAAAAATCCGTGCTGCACAGGTTTTGTTTTAGTTCTCATGTCTATAAATTTCTTTTGCTGATGGTCTATTACATTGGTAACTTATTTAGGGTTGCTGTCTCTCAAGAACACCAGGAAACATAAGATACTCCAAAAGGGTAATTTTTCAGTCAGCCTTTGTATTTCTTAGTGATTAACTTCCAGTAGTAATAATATTGTGTAGTTAGATCTGCTGGTGGTCTCTGCTAACATAATGATGAAGAAGTTAATAATAAAGAACTCAAAGCTTTTCTTTTAAGATTAAAAAAAACATATAGTGAACCTCATCATCCGGTGAATGGGGTGCTGTTGTCAGTACTAGCAGGCCACAGGCTTTATGGTGAGTTAAGAGCATGGGTGTCAGGTCTTGGCCTCTCTGCAGTTTGGGTTTTTTTAATCTGTTGATTTGTGGCAGCACTTATCTAATGACCAGGTAACTGTTATCAATTTTCTTTTAAATTTTTCTTAGCTATGTACAATTTGGTGGTGTAACATCTCTTGTGGAATAGAGATTGTATTCCTAGAAAATACTACCAACAAGCAGTTATATAGTGTAGAATGAGCTATCTGTGATGATATAATAAAAATGCAGCATGTGGGAGTAAAGGTATGGGATGAAAGTAAAGATTCCTGAGCTACAAACAGTTCACTAATAATTACTATTCATCATTAAAAAAATGCTACCTGTAGATCTGTATTAAGACTGAGTTCGGGGGTAATAAACAAAGAACATGTTATGAACATATGTGAAACACACCATGCATAGGAAATACAGATATAGCTCAAAAAAAAAAAAAAAAAAAAAAGATATCAACCATGTTAGAAAATGTGTAAACCCAAAGCAGACCTTCAGATGAGGAGAAAAGGGTAGGGTTACAGCAAGCTCATGGCAACACAAATTTTTCCCTGGGTCTACTATTATTTTGATGGTGGATATTCCTTCCTCACTCCATGGAGTATGGTTTGTTGTTTGGTTGGTTATTTTTTGTTTTGTTTTGGGGTTTAGGGTTTTGATTTTTTTACATCTGGTAGCAGACTCTACACCTTTCTCACATGTGCAAGTTTATATTCCCAATGGAAATGTTATAAGTATCAGTAATTTTCAGAAAGTATGACATCATGTTCTTCTCACGCATCAGAGTCATCCAGTTATGGAACAGAACTGATACTTAATGGATCAATCAGATGTGTAAACCTAAACACTACCAGAAAATTGGAGAGTTGAAATCTATCCATATTCAGAAGGCCAATGTGTAATTTTTCTTCCATTTCAAGTTCAACTTGTGTGATTTTAAGGCATTCTATCACACAGAATGCTTATTTTCTGGAAAGAGGGGAAGCCAGTGTGAGATAGTTCCATATTACTATTTTCTTCATAGCATTCTTCCTCTAGAATTGAGTCAGTACCACAATGTGTCAATAAAAATACTCAACAAAAAGAGCTAACTATATCTGAAGATGAGTAGAAAGGAATTATATTTGGCCAGTGATCTTTATGAATCAACAAGAAGTTGAAAACTGTTTTGTTCTGCCCCTGTCTGTGAAACCTTGGGCCCCTGTCAGAAGTGTGTGTTCGTACAAAACTCTGATTTGAACATCTGGTGCTCTGTTGGCATAATTTCTCTCTGATATGCACATAGTTTGTCTGCTGTATTAGTACTGAAAACAAATGTCAGGAAGTAGAATACTTGACATGGAATGGACTTGTCCATTTGGAAAAGTTCATTAGTCTTTGTCAGTGCCTCCTGTCTGAATCAGTGCTGCAACACCTGCCTGTTTTCTGGATGCTGGGACTAAGTTTTAGAACACAAAACAGGCAAGTATGTATTAAGAACAGAATGATGTGGGCCTTTTTGTTTTAAGCATGCCTTCTAAAAACATATATATGCAAAAACCCAAATTATTAAAGTGATACGAGATAATCAATATAGAAATAGTAAAGGAACAAGAAAGCAATATTGGGAATAATATATAAATGCATGATCAAACAAGTTTTGTTAAAATAAATCCATCACAAAAAGAGAATTCTTTTCCCCCTGGCATACTAGTCACTGCAGAAATAGCAAAATAGAAGGCCAGCAATAATGTTATTTTCTATATACAGAAAAATTTCCCCTTTTTCCTGCGTAAGATGGAAAGGTTTGAATAAATATTGGTGATTCTCCAATACTGTATTGAATAATATTTATCTGCTTTTAACCTGGAAATAGAATTGTAGAATCGTTTAGGTTGGAAAAGACCTTTAAGATCATCAAGTCCAACCGTTAACCCAGGATTGCCAAGTCCACCGCTAAGCCATGTCCCTAAGTGCCCTATCTACATGCCTTTTAAATTCCTCCAGGGGTGGTGATTCTACCACTTCCCTGGGCAGCCTGTTCCAACACTTGAGAACCTTTTCAGTGAAGAATTTTTTTCTTAATATCCAATCTAAACCTCCTCTGGTGTAGCTTGAAGCCCTTTCCTCCTGTCCTGTTCCTTGTTACTTGTGAGAAGAGACTGACGCCACCACCCCTACCCACCCCCCACCTACAGCCTCCAGTCAGGCAGTTGCAGAGAGCAATAAGGTTGCCCCGAGCCTCATTCCTCCAGGCTAAACAAGTCCAGTTCCCTCAGCTGCTCCTCCTAGATTTGTGCTCTTGACAGTTTATCACTTCATTGCCCGTCTCTGGACAAGCTCCAGCACCTCAGTGCCTTTCTTGTAGTGAGGGGCCCAAAACTGAACACAGTATTTGAGTGCCAAGTGCAGGGGAACGATCACTTCCCATGTCCTGTTGGCCACACTGTTTTGGGTACAAGTCAGGATGCTGTTGGCCCTTTTGGTCCCCTGGGCACACTGCTGGCTCACATTCAGTTGGCTGTTGACCAAAACTCCCAGATCATTTTTTTCCTAGGCAGCTTTCCAGCTGCTCTTCCCCAGGCCTGTAGTGTTGCAAGGGGTTGCTCTGACCCAAGTGCAGGACCTGGCACCTCTCCTTGTTGAACCTTATACAATTGGCCTTGGCTCCTCTATCCAACCTGTCCAGATCCCTCTGCAGAACCTTCCTGCCCTCAAGCAGATCAACACATCCTGCCCCACCCCCACCCCCCGGCCCGTTTGGTGTCATCTGTGAACTTACTGGGGGTACACTCAATCCCCTTGTCCAGATCATTGATAAAGACATTAAACAGAACTGGTAGCTTTTGAAAGCAGATAACTTCCTGCTTGATGTACCTTCCCAGTAGGATTGGACGTGATAGACTACCCAACCCTTCACATGGCTGACAGACTTGAGACTTACTGGGCACATCAGAGTTAAGCAAAAGATATGATAACAGTGGCTCTCCAGAGGTCACCATTACTCAATAAAAAGATGGAATGGAACTTGTCCCTGTGTGATTCCATTATCAGTCTTGTCTGATCTTTCTAGCTGATTTGGTCAGACCAATGCACTGGTGAATTGCCGTGTGAGCATGGCTGTGCTGTTGGTAATGTGATGGGAGGCCAGCATGGGACACCATTCAAATCATTAAATTGCATGTGTCTCCTGAGCATGCAGGTTGGCATATACAGACCACCTCATTAGAACTGTGAAATGCTTTTAACAAATATGGAATCTTTTATAGGTAATACTATCATGTGAATAGAAGGTATGTGTTTAGTCAATGACTTTACTTTTACAAACAAATTTTATATTAAAAAAAATAATAAGGTGCTGGGTTTTTAGGTGTCAGTGACAAGATGATGTGCTATGTGTTGGCATATAGTACATGACAGGTAACAGGTGAAAGTATTTCCACTATGAAGGGCTCCAGAAAGGGTTGATGCATACAGAAGCACTTGTAGTTCTCTTGAAATCAAGATTTACTAGTGAAAACTGATTTGAGAATGCCACTAAGTACTGCACCTCTTCCCTGTTGCTCATTAGTAGGTCTACTGCCTCACTGAGCAGTGGGCCAATGCATTCCTTAGTCTTCCTTCTGCTAGCAGTGTACGTACAGTAACTTTTCTTCCTGCACTTCATCTCCCTTGCTAGTTTGAACTCCAGCTAAGTATTGGTGACTCTATTTCTACCTATGCAGGCAGTGTCTTTGTATTTATCCCAAGTAGCTGTTCTTGTTTTCAGCTCCTATGTGCTTCCCTTTTATGCCTGAACTCAGTCAGGGTCTCTCCTTGTTTATCTGTGCTGGCCTTCTGCTGTGCTTTCTTGAATTTCTGCTAAGTGAGATGAACTGTTCTGCTCTGACAAGGCTGACCTTGAACATAAACCTGCTCTCCTGTGTCCCTTTGCCCTCCCAGGCAGTTTCCCATGGGATTCTGTCAAGCAGTTCCCTGCAGAGGTGTGCTGGGTTTGGCTGGGATACAGTTAATCATAGTTGCTAATACGGTGTTATGTTTTGGAGTTGTGCTGAAAACAGTGTTGATAACACAGGGATATTTTAGTTGTTGCTGAGCAGGGCTCACACAGCGCCAAGGACTTTTTGTGCTTCTCACCCCATCCCACCGGTCAGTGGTCTGGGGGTGGACATGAGTTTGGGAGGGGACACAGCTGGGACAGCTGACCCCAGCTCACCAAAGGGATGAGGTCGTGCTCAGCATGCAAAGTTATGGGAAGAGGAAGAGGGTACATTCAGAGTTTGGCATTTGTCTTCCAAGTAACCATTACGCATGCTGGATCCCTGCTCTCCTGGGGATGGCTGGACACCTGCCTGCCCATGGGAAGTGGTGAATAAATTCCTTGTTTTGCTTTGCTCGCATGTGCACCTTTTGTTTTGCCTATTAAACTGTCTTCATCTCAACTCATGAGTTTTCTCACTTTTACCCTTCTGATTCCCTCTGCCATCTCACTGAAGGCCAGTGAGCAAGCAGCTGTATGGTGCTTAGTTTCTGGCTAGTGTTAAAAAAGAGGTTAAAATCTGCTCTTTGAACTCCAGGACTGTAATAGTGTTGTTGATTCTACTCATTCCTGTCAGTAACTTTAACTCCTCAGTCTCATGGTCACTCTGGTTAAGGCTGCCTTTGCCATTGTGCATCTGTTTCTCTTTGAGTGACCAGTATGACATAGAATCTCCTCTAGTAATTTCATTGATCACGTGCACCAAGAAATTGCCTTCTGTTTGTTTCAGAAATCTAGACTGCTTCTGCCCAGTTGTATTTACTGTCCAGAAGATATCAGGGTGGTTATTGTTACTCATGAAAGACAGCTCCTGTGATTGCAAAGCTTTCTCCAGCTGCCTAGAGAAGGCTTCATCTGCTTCCTCTTCTCGATTAAGATGTCTGTAGCAGACATCTGTGACAGCATCACTTGGGTTGGCCTATCATCAAATTTCAAAGCTTTCAAACTCATCATAAGCTTTCAAACTGTTCATCACCCACCTTACAGCAAAGCTCCATGCATTCAATTCTCCCATTTACCTGAAGCACAACTCCTTCTCTATATCTGCATGCTTTTTGCTAAAGAGCCTGTATCCCTCCCTTGCAGCTCTCCGATCCCACAGTGTCTCTGAAATCCCATTGAGGTTATAGAAGTTTGTGCATAGCTGCAGATTTAATTCTTCCTGTTTGTTCTCTGTGATATGTACACTGGCATATAGGCATTTGATATGGGCTTGAAGTTATGCTGTTTTTACAGGGTGAGAGTCCTGCCGTTCACACATTTGCTCCACCACTTACTCCCTCATTTACATCTCTTCAGATTGTGGTAACCCTGTCCTAACATTTCTAGTTTAAAAAACTTTTCACTAGAGTTTTGGTAAAAAATTTCATGTACCACTTTGGCAAATAATCCCATCCTCACTTAATAGCCCTTGCTCCAGAGGTCCTGTGGTCATAGAAGTCAAATCCTTGCCTACGCCACCATCAGCCAGGTATTAATCAACTGGGTGACTGCTCTTTTGTTCAAGCCTCCCCACTCACCAACAAGGTTGAGCAGTGTACCACCTGGGCCGCCATCTTTCACTGTTGCCACCACGTTGTCCTGTTTTTGACTCTAGTGCAGATGGGCATGCCTTGTCTACTTGATTCAATTCTGGGGTGAGAACTGAAGATGGGAATGAATTTATAATATCACAGTGTATTTCTATGGAAAAGGCTTGATATTTGTACTCATAGGCATGGTGGTGGTTTTTTTTCTTTCTTTTTTGCCCTGCCTCAAGATTGATTCTCTTTTGTGAACTGTATGGCACAAGTTCATGTATATGTGTGTCTCAGACTATTCTTAGATAAGTACTTGGGGATGAGGGGGAGAAGTAGCAGGTAATCTTGGAGTCTTTCATTACAGAAGCCCTAGAGGATCCTTGTAACATAAAACTACTTGGTTTTGTAACATAAAACATACAGTAAATGAAATGTTCCTTCAGGTAAAAGTGTGACCATTTGGGAAACTTGCCTCACACTCTCAATTAGCCAGTTGCTCTACTGAAGAGGAAGGAATTGGAGGGGGAGCTGGTGTGATTAACATGTTAGCTTAAAGTCTTGAACAGTAAAATTCTCATTTTCTGAGTCTTGTCTTTTCTTGTCTAACTTGACAAGTCTCTATGAGATTGTCTGTACAACTTTTTAAATAGTAGTAATCTTCCTTAGTTCTGAATATTTGCTTCAGCTGCAGAATGTACAAATAAGCTCTGCCTTAATGTGCTTGAACAGACTTTTTTAGCTTAATGTTCCCTTCAGGGATTCAGATCCCCAACTTTCAATCTTTTCTTCTTCCTACTTCTGTCTCTGAAGACATCAGCATCTCTTTAAGTATCTCTACTTCCTCCTCAGGCAGTTTGTCATGAGGTATTTCTCCTGGTCTGTGAATTCCCTTTAAGCTGACTTTCTCTTTCTTTGCCTCTCCTAGAGTTCTTTTTTTTTTCATTTTACTTTATGCTCGGTTCCACGTCAGCTCCCTTGCTACAGCCTTGACACTTCCATGCTGCTGCTGTTAGAAAAAACAAAATGAACTTTTTTCACTGTTCCTAGCAATTGTCTTCTCTTTTAGCAATTGGGAAACTGAGTTTGTATAAAGGAAGAAATTTTTTGGAGGCTGGGATTCTGATATTGCAGGTATTATTTTCCCCTCTGTAATTAAAGCATGGTAGTAGTCTCATTGGTTTGGAGAGTATCACTGGCCTACCAATGCTGGGCATTTGTACAGTGCTTGCAGGATCAGGACCTTAAAATTTTCCATGAAAGAGCTTGTCAGGCTTTTTCTAATTATTGTAATATAATCAGGGAAAAAATAGATACAGAAGAAATTGCATAAATTGAAGGCTTTTTCCTAGGAAATTACTAGGTTCAGTCAGGTTGTGCTGGTTTAAGTGTCATTTTACATGTCCGTTGGGTTTTAGAGACACATTCTTCTGGTTGGAAAGGATTTCTCTGCCTATACATTAGCAACCTGAAATAAAGGCACTTTGTCCACTGTTCTATGTGCTCATTTGTTTCAGTTAAAAAGAGTATAAAACTACCTTCTTGATCTGACAGTTACTGGTATAAAAAACTAGACGAGGTAAAAAGTGTTTTCTTGGTTTTTGTTTTTTGTTTTCTTTTTTAAGGACACCTACTTTTCTTCATTCTCTGAGATCACAATTTTCTATCATGCTCTAGAATCTTTGTTCTACTGCCATTGTCTTACACTAGCACCAGAAAATATTGCCAATAGTCTGTAATATTCTTTTTTCTATTTTTAGAATGGTACTTTTCAAGGACTATTTCAGTGCCTCAATGCTGTTCCTCTATATCACTAAACATGACAAAATGACATAGTAATGTTGAAATTAGTAATTTATATTTACCTTGTCTTATTTACACTTGTTTGTCATGCAGGTTAGGCTCCTCTGCCTGGAAATGAAGTCAATAAACATTGTTATCCAAAACAGTTGTTGAGTAAGTATTTTGGGACAATTTTTCAGCATTGAATACCAAGCTGACAGATTTCAGGGAATGCTGAAGTGTGGAAAACTGTTGGTGTTCTTTACTTAACAGAGGATTGTTTGCTTTTATTCCTAAGACACCTGGTTGCTGAATTTTCTATCCAGTGTTATAAAATACTGAGTTCATTTTCAATAGATGAAAGTGATTTTTCCTTTCTTTCAAGAAAAATCTTGTCTTGGAAGGAGCTGGATATCATAACACTGCTTTAATGTTAAATTAAAGGTACTGGTTTTCTTCCAGTGGTGGTAGTAAGAGTGCTATGCTGCTTATTTTGCTTATCAGTTTTTTTCATGATATGTGATGGGAAATACTTTTTACCACCTGTTGGTTTTCTGCTTGGTCAGGCATTCTCTATCTGCTTAGTTTGCTAAACTCTTAGCTCTGTCTACTTTTTCTTGTACATCAGCATTTAGTTTCTCACAGTAGTGTTTTTGCCTATGCAGAATACTGCCTTTTTAAAAGAGAAACTGAATCACAATTTTGGAAATAAACATGCAGTATCTGTAATTTCACCTTTGGGCCAAGACATATACAAGGAAATGTAAAACTGTGAGGGGAATGGAAATGGGAATAGAGTGTTAAATAAAACTCATGCATGGAATTCTTGGCTGAATGAGAGGAGACTCTTCATGTAAAGGGTTGGAATAAAAGTGCAGAGAATGCTGTGCTACAGGATGCTAAAATTATAAATGAGCCAAATATGAGAAACAAATGGGAAAATTTTGTGATGAGAAAATCCATCAAAGGCCCTAAATACAGAGATGCCACCTTCATTTGAGGAAGTGTCTCTGTTGCAAGCCTAGGGAATACTTAAGGAAATTATTTCCTCATAACTGTTTTGTTTACTTCTCCAGCTAATACCTATATTTTGTCACAAGAGGCAGCATACTGGGTTAGATGGATTTTTGATGTGACCCCTATTGGCTGTTCTTGTGTAGGTTTATATCTACAGATATTTACCCAGCTAAAAATTGTGGCCCCCAGACCCCTCTCCCTGCATTTTAGCAAACCTCAGCCTAAAATAGCTAGTATCCCCAGGCTTCTATTGCCAGCGAAAGGAAAGGCTTCAGCTCTAGTGAAGCTTGATGTTAGTTCTGGAGTGGGAAGGCAGCTGAAACTGTTCCTGTCTTTTCACTGACAGCAGGGGAAGAATAGAGGGTTTAGTTTCCTTATGCTAATGCACTCTGTGAATATCCACTCTGGTACTTCCCCAAACTGCTTACAATTTAATTTGAAGCAATGCGTAACAATTGACTGTAACAAACAAATAGGAGGAATGATGAGAAATGAAAGAACAGAGGCAACTGTAGTAAAATCATTACATGGTTCTAAGCGACTTCCATCAAAGGACTTCCGAGCAGAATGAACTATTAAAAATAAGCAGTACGAAATACAACATTCCAGCATATTTGAAAGCACTGTGGGAATACTAACTCTCTCATGCAGATGTTGACTTTATGAAAGACGGTTATTTCTGTGCTGAACCTCATAAACCAAAATGTTTTAAAATATTTGTCTGGTTTAGTCTTGTTATATTGCAAGGTCAATGTGTTGGTACTAGGGTCTAAAATGTTAACAAAACACCCATTTGGCTGTGAATGCTCTTTTTTACTACAACAATACTCAACTCTATTGTGTGTGCTGCTATC
This sequence comes from Falco rusticolus, assembly GCF_015220075.1. Classification (NCBI taxonomy): domain Eukaryota; kingdom Metazoa; phylum Chordata; class Aves; order Falconiformes; family Falconidae; genus Falco; species Falco rusticolus. Next base: position 111,410,748 of record NC_051188.1, on the reverse strand, counting down.
TGTTCTGAGGTTCTCAAAGAACAAAAAAAAAAATCCCAAGCAAACAGAATAAACAAATTCTCTTGCACATTACCAGAATGAATGACTTTGAGAACATTAAAAAAAATAAACCACTAGATTTATAGGGCAGAGTTGCCCTCCTATGTATCATTTATCTGTGTGTGTGCATATGTTGGGGATACCCTGTCGTCTTAATATGGAAATGAGAACATTCTTTCCTTATAGCTTCAATGTGAATGTAATGACTTCCAAATCTTCAAATTACACTTAATTTTAGACTTTTGCTCACCACTTTACTCAAAGGAACTACATGAAATTGTCTTTTTAGTTGTTTGAATGCTGTGTAGCCTGGGAGTGGTTCTGTGGTTCTTCACTGTCCATTTGGGTTGAAGTTATATAGAGGAACTCCAGGAAACAGAAGCCCAAACTGTTCCTTGTCCCTTATTATGGAGGGGGAAAAAAAAATTAAAAAAAAATAAAAAAAAATTAAATGATAGCAAGCCTTAATACCCAGTCATAGGCAAACAAAATATTTTATATGCAGATCTGTATGTATACAGTTACATATGTAGATGAATATGCAAGAAATCTGTAGCTGGCTTCACAGAAGATCTCAGGAACAAGGGGAAACAGCTGAGGCTTTATTGCTGCAGTTCAGCTTTGCTGAGCATTGCCAATATGGGATGTTAAAAGAAGAGCTAATAAGAGTATAGCTGTTGGCATAAGAAGCTCACATTCATCAGCACTTTCAATTAGAACTAGGTATCACACTAACAAAAGCTATAGTAAATGTGAGGATCAAAGAAGTGACTTGATTTACAATTACCTCTGTGCCACTGATGCATTTATCAAATGATCCAGATACAGTAAGAAGTAAAAATACTAACGTGAAAGGAGCAGTCAGATCAGATCTACCTACCAAGTGAAGTGTACAAATATTAAATGAGAGAGGAAAAAAATTAATAAGGGGGAAGAATGGAAGAGTTATGGAAGATGAAACCAAATACTCTAATTTAGAGTCAGTGTTAAGAATCACAATGCAGGAGATGGTGGGAAGAGTGTTATAGTTAGGAGACATTAGGTTTTCACTTCTAGAAACTAATCTAAGTAGGTCTCTGTTCTTAAGCAGCAGTCTAAGTGGAAAAAGAATCTGGTAGTACTATCAAGAGATATTGGAACAGCAGGCAATGCGATTCCAACACCTAATTCTATGAAGATCAGAGAAAGTTCTACAAGGAATAACTTACAGTGTTTGTGGCCATTTTGTTCAGAATACGAAAGATCTTTAAGACATCTCTATTGAAAATGTCATTAAAGCGTAAGGCATGCAACAGAAAAGTCTGAATGTCAGTGAAGTAAATAATGAGAAAGATTTTTCTGGTAGAGGCATGAAGGTTGCCATCTGTAAGTCCCGTTGCTTCTTGTTTCTTTCCCTCTGGAAGAGGGTGAGGGAAAAAAAAAAAAAGAATCCAATAGAATAGAAGATACTAGGTTATTTCAAAAGGTGTTATGTGAACATTATATTATTGATATTTGCTGGGGAAAAATATTCACTTCTGTGGATCTTTCTGTGCCATCTGTGTGAGTCTCATTTGTAGGAGGCAAGGAGGTTTGTCATTAAGGAGACACTGATCTGTAACTCCGATGCTAGAGTAGGCTTTTTGGCAACTCCCCTTTGCTATAGAATGTGTGTTGTTATCTACATTTATTACCTTGTTTGGATGACACTTTCAACTGGCTTCCCTTCAGCATGTCTTTAGTGCCAAAACATTTCCAAAAGAGACTTTCAGGTTGTGACAGGTTTGCCTGGCTTTCTTGGCCATGTATATGAGATATGACAGTTTCCAACATAGATTAAAATGAATGGAGTAACTACATGCTGTTTGGAGATGTTTACAGCAAGTTGGACTGGCTGCTAGAGAGGAAATGTGAATTTGGAGTGTATGAGAGAAACTTTCTAGGATGCATAATTAGCAAGTGGCATTCAGCTGAACTTGAACAAGTCTTAAGGCATGCCTTCTGGTACGGAAAAAAAAATAACATTAACAAATGATGTGGGGTAAACCTTATTAAATTTAGTACTCTAAAAGTTTTTGAGACTGAAAGCTATTCAAATAGCTAAACTTTGGTATGTAGAACTAGTCTAGATACTCTGTGGTAATTGGCTCGGTACCAAGCTGCTTGCCTCAAAAGGGAGCAGGTGTGCTGTAGCTCCTCTGTCATCTGCAACAGCCCTACGTGGGAGTCCTGGATACAGAACACATCTAGAATAGCATTAGTCACAACCTGTAACAACAAAACTTAATAGCGAACACAGAACCAGTATTACAACACAACTTAATAATAAACTTCCAAATTCCTAGCACATCTATGCCTTTTTTTAGTGTGACATTTAATAAGTAATTTGGCAATATTTTTTGACACAGCTTTTTGTATGCTTTTTATGGAAGTTGCTAGAAATGAAGAGGACAGATCTGCAGGTCTGTTGTATCCATGTCAAGCACTTTCATGGAAGCTGTGCAACCGTAGTTTTAAAGGGAGGGGGCTCTTTATTCACAGCGCAGTTGTAATACTTTCACTGTGAAGAACTTGGAACAAAGTTTTTAGTTTTAGCCTATAAATACAGCCTTAGTAAAGTTAATTTTTCAAAGATTTTTTCCTAGTCTGGTGTGATTTCTCCTTTAAACAAGCACAAGTTCTAACTGGAGACCTCTTTTAAGCAGTCAGCAAAATGAAGAATCTTCATGTGTTATGTTGAGTTTTGATTACCTTGTCTTGGCAACATTTCAGCACCTGCCAGTTAAGTTCATCAAATCAGAGTTCAGACATTAATAAGACTTACCAGAAAAGTCTTCAAGACTGCTGCAAAAGGCTCAGTTACATGTCTTGGTTTCCAACAGAGCAGTCGCTATACCAATAGGACTGATATCTTCACATGGGTCAGTGGCATGATACTGAAAATGTGTGCTTTATCCTTAGGATACGAAGAGAGAAGTGTTCTTGTAAACCTGTGTGCATATAAGTAGATAAATACATGGCACAAAGACTAGGATCTGTTTGGGACCCATTTTCCAAATTCAGTAAGGAACTGCAGAGAATGTGGGAAGGAGAGATGGAAGGAAAGTAATTGATATCGTCAAAGCTACTTGGCAGGTGTTGGCAGTAGGTAAGAACAAACCTTTTTTTGAGCCTCTCTTTTTGAAAGGGCGAATACATTACTGCTACTGATTGTTATATCAACTTGTTTCAATTTATGTAGGTCAGCATAAGTGATCTGGGCACTGAGGGAAGTTTCAGCATGGGAATTTTCTGATATCGTTATGGTAGAACCCTTGGTTTACTTCTGAAGTGTTTCTGGTTTTCACCTTAGACTTTGGTTTTCAGAGGCATGCATAATCCCCAGGGAGCTGTGGCTCGGGAAAGCACTGCAAATACCAGTCTGTGGCACCCTGGATGTAGCAGAGTCATGAATGATTTTCAGTGGAACGTCTGATTGGGTGAGTCAAAAGAGAGCGAAGGATATTGTTTTATCAGAGGAATAGGGCTCAACCGCTATGTTTCCTTCTGTGGTAAAGAAAGAATTAAGACTGCAGTGGTACTTTATTGGGACCAGAACCTTGATAGTACACTTTTCATTCAAGATGCTTCCATGTGAAAGCTATACAGAAATGAGAAAAAGTGGGGAAGAGTAATCAAGCATTCCTTCTCTCTAAGAAAATACAGTTTGCATTATATTGTTTAGGAGTGTAAAATCTTCAATTACTGTAGATATTTGGTTTTAGACTATTGCATTTGTGTGTATAAACAGGTTCATAGTTAATCAATTATCAGGTGAAGGAAATATGTGATAGTAATAGCAGTCTTGCTACTTGCCAGCCTTATTTGGCAACACAACATAAAGTGCAGGTAGAAGCTGGCCTCTTCTACTGAAGATCTGTGCTGTTATCTGTCCTACCTGGATTAGGATGTCTGTTCAGAAGGGTCAGTATCTGCTTTTAAAAAGTTAAAAAGTAGCATAAACACTTTGCTCATATATTTTTTGGTGCTCTGCTTCAGCCTGTAAAGTTGTCTTCATTTCAATATATTTTTCTGGGTGCAGGGGGTCCGCCATCAACTCAAGATCAGGAAAATGACATAAAAATGGTTATGTACCTCTTTCTATAATGCCAGAGCAATTCCTACATGTTTATTCAAGCCAAAATACTTGTATTGGAATCTCAGTTTTACATGTTATTTGTGTTCCTATGATTTTGTAATAAAGCATGAAAATCTAGGATGTCTAGACTTCAAATTCCCGTAAATCAAAGGAAAATAACTCAAGGATTATTTTATGAATTGTCACTATATAGCTGTGTTTTCTCTAGATCATCATTACTGCATTTTAAATACTTGAAATGGACTATATGTTAAAGTTATTATTAAAATGTGAGTGTCTAGGATCAGACCTAACAATCCACATAGCAGGGGATACAAAAGCTCATATGCTTCCCCATATGTTTTTAATTTTTTTAATCCCAAGTTTTTATGAGTTTGCTATTTCAGATTTTATTTATGGAAAATAAAAAATGGAAAAGAAGCCCATATTGTAATGAAAAGACACTATGTGAGCAGATTAAAAACTGTAGTTGTGGAAGCAAAAAAAACCCCCAAAACTCCTGAAAGTGAATTCCCAACCCTCTCCCCAAAACCCTACAGTACTGTGTAGGACAGGCATTACTGTTATTTTACAGTGTGTGGACAGATTTCATATGTCTTCCTTCTTTTCACCCCTCACCATTCCAACATTCTGAAATATCAATTTAGGAGATATATATATATTATTTTTTTTTAAGAGAAGGACATCCATAAATCTGTTTAAGAAGTTTGATATAAAATGCTTATCTTGGAAACAGCTTAGTAAGTATTACTTCCATCAGAATGTCAGTACACAAACTTTTGTATTTTTCTAAGATTTTGCATCTGCCAGGTTATTTGTGATTGTCCAGCATTCATGGAGGATTTTGATGAAACTGTTAAATATGGTTTCTCTTGTCTGTGAAAGGAAAGAATCAGGGCGTGGAGTTTAACTGGCCAGTTTATTGGAGCTTATGCACTTTAGTCACTTAGGTACTCTTGGAATCTTTTAGCATCTGAATTAGAAAATTTTATCAACTTTCATATGAAAATTATAAGAAAAGGTAACAAACTCACCTTTCTTTTCATGTGAGAACATTTGCAATTTTCTTTATAAATTGAGGAAGGAATTTATGTTCTCAAAATACCCTTTAAGTATATCCTTATTTAAGGCAACTTTAATATTTTGTGATGCCACAGGTACTTTGCTGCTTCTGTTTCATCAATGTATGACTAGGCTCTCTCCTCCCTTTCCTTTCTCTCCCTTCAAGAATTTTTATTCTGTTTATTTGAAGCAGGTTATTTATTTTTTTTTCAGAATTGTCAGCAGTGATAGGATTCATGTTGTCTGCAGTTAGGTGCCATGTTGTTTCCTGTCTGAAAGGCTCACTACAAGAATAATTATTTCACAGTAATATTTGATAACTCCATAGAAGTGAGTTTATAACAATACTTCTGATGAATATTAACATTTGTCTTAGTTCCTGAGATGCAATGAAATATGGTGAGGTACATTATCTTCTGGGCTTTTGTACACTATATAAGATACTACAGGGAAGGAGGAAGAGAGACTAAGGAAGCAATCAGTAAAATCAGTCTGAGACTGAAAGGGAAAAGGATGTGGCTGAGAGTGGCAGAGGTCAAAATGTAGGGATAGAAAAGCAGGGAGCCAAGCTGAAGATGTTCTTTAAATTTCTTGTGTTCCTTTTTCTCTCTACCTCATCCTTTCTATGCTGTTTTTAGCAACTTCACACTGCCTTTCAAGTTTGAATATTTGTTTGAATTTTGGAAAATTTTCTAGTAAATTTTTTCAAAATCCCTTTATTTTTCTGTTTGATAATCTGAAAGTCACAGGCTTCATTTGATTTGCCATTCCAGAGACAATGTTTTCTATTAATTATAGAGGTGATATTATGCTTCTTGTCATGGTTCTGGTTGAATAAAAGAGCGTACTATATCATAAATACCAAGCCATCAGAATAGATAAATTTATAAGTATAAGAACAGAGTTCCAGTCAGCTTCCCCCGGAGGATACCTGGGAAAGAGACCAAGGACTGACCCCCATCTAATTCCTACCATTTATTCTTAACGAAGAAATTCAGCATCAGTTCCTTTTCTTTTTAATGAGATCCAAAACCCCCCAACTTTTCCAAAGATGTGCATTTGTTATAGGCCTAGATAACTTTAGAAGAGACGTAAATATTCATTACAATATCATATAAGGAATAGTCTCACAGCAATAGTTGAACAAATATTCATTGGTCAACCAGGGGTATGTTGTAAGTGGCATAGTTAGAAGCATACTGTGTGATAATATCTTTATGTTAAATTACTGAGTAAAGTAATCCAAGTACTCCTGGGGAAAGGAAAAAAAAAAAAAAAAAAAAAAAAGGAAAAAATCCACTATTGTTTCTTTTTGTTGGCCTGGAATATTTTTCTGGTTTGTTCCACTCTTTGAAATATACTACCATATACCTGTTTTGTTTATTTTCCTCAGAAAAATTATTTACAGAGATGAAGTACTAATTTATAGTCGCTTTTTTTTTAGTTCTTTGATCTCTAGAAGTGATCTGTAGTATTTCAATATTTCAGAATTCTGCTGTTTACCCGATTGAATTTTTTCCCCTCTTTAATTGCTAGAATGTTATTCTAATTTCAGAATAATCATCAATACAATAATTTTTGACATGTTTAAGAGTTAAAAATATATAGATATTTGGCCTCAAAGTATCTACAGGAATTAAGTGTTAGTATCTCATTCTTGCAAATACAGGTTATAATAGAACTGAGAAATAATGTAATGCTCATTATTTTGAGTTTGAAGAGCCAGCTGCAAAGAGAAGAGGAGGGAGTACTTTGAAGAGTAAGAGCAGGATCTCTTATAGGAGCTTTCTTGCATGCTACTATTTGTCGCTGCAGAAATGAGGTAAGAAGACAGCTGTTTATGCAAATAAAATGTCTCACAAATCCACATGAGAAGGTGTGCACAGCACTTATAAGAAAGAAATGTTCCCTCATGCCCATACTGCGTCTGTTTCCTGAATAAATCCCACACCAGCCTAAACTCCTGTCTGCCAACTTGTGTTAATGAATATGGAACTTGCCAAAGAGCCAAAGCATAATGAAAAAAAAAAGCATAAACATTGCTTTTAGTTTGGAATGGATGCATGACTAATCCAAATTAGATATACAGCACTGCCCATTTCAAAGGGCAGGCTCTCTGGCTGGCTTTGCTTGTTTGTTTGCTCTAAAGAGAAAAACAGAAATACAATGAAAACTTGGTTGAAAGCAATGGAAAGGAGAACAGAAAAGGATAGAATTGGATTATTAAAATTGGAAGAAAAACATACTAAGGAAGTGCAGTAATATATGTTGGTTTGATGTCCAGTTGAAATATTTCATTTTCTTAGAAAGCAATGTATTTCTTCTGACAGAGGAACAAGTGTAGCATATAGCATCGGGAATTTGGTGGGGTTTGTTTTTTCAAGAACTGATCATCTTGTCTAACCGTTTAATTTGTGAGAGATACTATGTAGCTATTTTTGTCTACTTAATTTCAAGTACATCTAAATGCAAATAATTAAAAAAACAAGTAGTTTCTTCTAACAGGCTTCTGTATAGACAGAAACAGAAAAAGAAAGAAATTTCTGTGAGACATGGGGCCAAAATGATTGGAGAGCTTACGATGGCAGAGTATATGAAAATGTTGAAGTAGATGTTGCCGCTGTTGCACTGGTCGTTATGTCTATGAAGTTCCCTAGTTTATATAAACCAAAGGGAGACCAATTTGTCTGACTTAGATCTTCTGGACCTTTGTAAGGCTTTTTTATTACTACGTTTCAAAATGCTGGCTTCCAGACGTGAAAGAAAGAGAAGTGGACTATCATTCGTCTGATTTGATTGAGTGAATCCTGATTTTCATTTGCACATGGAAGTCACAGAGCTAAATATTAGCTCTTGGCTGCTGAGTATCTGTCAATAGCATTACTGGTTACTTCATAGTGCTTGGGCAATGTCTTGTTCTCTATCTTAGAAAACAGCTGAGGAAAGTGATGATGTGTTAACATTTCTTATCAACTTGAGGGTAAACTGAACAGTATGGCAAATGAGACTGCAATCTAGAAACAAAAAGCTTATACTTAAAATTTCATCATTACTTGGTATTATTGAATACATGGAGTTGGCTGGTAGAAACTTTTGCGAACTTTTGTAGCTGAATTTCTTAGTATGAACCTAGGAAAAGATATGTCTGTGCATTGCCACTTTCTAGAAATTGTTTCTAGCTCTTCCCTGTTTCCTAATGGTGGCTTAAAAAATAAACAACAAAAATCCAGCTTGACAGAGAAGTAGGCATATGTGGAAGAAAATAGCATTGAGCTCTGAGTACAATACTTTCTTTGGACACTCAAATATGTGTTATTTCATTGCTTAGGAAAGTGAAGTAATCCCTCCTAGAAATTCTATTACGTGGAACTGTATTGCTACTGATGCAAGTCAACAGCAATTTTGTAACTGTGGAAACCCATCATATTTATTTCTGTCACCTAGAGAATGTTCCAACTGACTGATAATAGTAGTAGTCAGTCCTTTGTGTGGACTAGCCACTATAATAAGAGTGAAAGATAAACCTGTGAAACCTATGGACAAAATGTTTGCAACAGAAGATAAAACTCCAGAATTTGGGTTTCATTACAACTTGTTCTGGGAATGTGCTCTAGTGACTTAAGCTCTACCTCTCCCATAGAAATGATGACTGTTTCTAAAAGTCATAGTCATGATTCTTCCTTTCTTACCACAGTAGAATGAGGGCAAAAGCACACGTAAAGAATAACAGAGATGGCTTTCTTGTTTTAAGTTCCAGTGCTGGTGTTACAGAAACTAACAGCATCAGTCTCCTTTAATTTAAAAAATAGTCCTACTAAGATCCTACAGATCTGGGATAGAGCAGATACTAATCTGACAGGATGTACAGTGACTTGTTTTTTCTGCTATGCTCAGAAAAAGAAACTGTTTTAGCATGGGAGAAACTGAAATTTTTTCCAGGTCTTTGTCTCGTCAAACGTCTCGTCTATGACAAACAACTGCGTGCTGCACTTCAAAGATTACCCAATGTTAATATTACAGAAAATTATGGCAAAGATTTCACAGGCTTATCACAACTAGAAAACTGATTCAAAATCTAGAACTTTAATGTTACTATGATTTTTGGAAGGCAGTCCAGATTTTTATCTGTAAAAATAAGGGCTAAATAAATACATCCAAAATATGAGAGGAGAAAAAAAAAATAGAAACTACAGCCTTAATTTCTATTGAAAATTTACCAGTAACAGGAGACAATCATGAAATAAAATCTGATCAATCCCCTCTGAGACCTGGCAAACTTTTACTCAAATTTTGCTGTTAAAGATAGCACTTTTAGCAGTCTCTCCAGTCACCTGCTCCTAGAGTTTCTGTTAAATATGGGTTTATGCAGACTTTCCTTGTACAGAATATGTAAGAGAGTGACTAAGAAGGAGGTATTTGGCAGCACTTTCTACCTGGATGAAAGAAAGATTTGTAAGATTACAATTGTCGTTAATTTCTGCCTCAGAAGAATACCCAATAGAAAATAAATAAATAAATAAAAGTTCCTTGCTATACCCATAAGGTTGCAAAAAAGCAACAGCAGTTGTCAGCTGAAGATAGCCAAAGATCAGTATTGCCAAGGTTTTGAGTATCTTCCTTTTGCCACTTTGGGATCAAGACCTGCTGTTCCTTTAATCAGTTGTTTGGGACACTGATAATCGACTATTTCTTCTCTTTAAGGAAAACAAAGTTTATGAACCCTGTAGAGAAAATGACAAAGTGCTTGTGAACTAGTGAAAAGGCCCCCTAATGAGACTTCATGGACATAAGCATTAGCAAAATATTCAGAAGCCAACATAATCTGGTAGCAGTGGTTTACCTTGGTATATAAACTCCAGCAAAAAAAATCCTGACCTAGAGCTTATGAATACCTCACGGTGTGCCTTATTAGATGGTGACTTGTACAGCTTGAACAGTGGTCTTTGCAGAACTAGCAGCCTCACCTGCCTGAGCATGCTAAGGAAACAGTTGCAAGTTTCTTTCTTACATTTTGGGCAGCCTGACAGCTAGATGACATTGATCTCCTGGACATCAGGAGCAGGAGAGGAAAGAGGACGATTCTCTTACCTCCATGATCCTGAGACTGCTCACTAAAGGCAGATCCCCCAGTAGGAGATTACAGTGCTTCACAGCCAGCAGAGCCCTTCCTTCACAGCATCTGAAGGAGTTCCTACAGTCCTGCTTGTGCCCCTGGGTGTTCCAGAGCTGCCCATTTAACTGAGGGATGGGCTTTCTTCAGTTGCTAAAAGCTCCAAGGTTATTAATCTATAGACTTGATTAGAAGGGCAGAGAGAGGAGTGTTTTGTTAGGTTTTCTTCAGGTAGGAATAGCTTTCTGGCAATATTAACTAACAGAAAGGCTGCTTTTTAACTTTTTTCTTTAATTCCAACTGGTAGAAGTGCATGTCTTTCAGTTTCATCAGTAAAGCTTTTGAGGACTTGTGTACACTATTCTCAGATTGATGGATTAGTGGTGAGGTTCAAACAAGCCTCAATATTAATGATTCCCTGCGCTAGAACTGCTGCTGCTACCCATGGAAGCCCTATGGAATTTTCTCTTTAGTTTTGCTATGAAGCTTTCTGCCTTCTATTGAGAAGAAACAAGACATAAAAGGTATGGTGACCCCTGATATTTTAAGGCCTGCCCTGTACTTGTGACTGACTAAATCCTTAGATGTGGAATGTGACTCATTGAATAAACCCCTACAACGGAAGAAGGCTCAGTGGAGAGGGGCAGAGGTGATGTGTCCATGAAACTCAGGGAATAAGACAAAGAAGCTATCTTAACAGAAAGGGGACCAGAGGGTGGCTTTTGTTTTAGATAAACAGTTCTCAACATTTGAATGGATCATTTGTTGATGCAAATGTCTCCCTGAGTCAGCCACCAGCATGGGGGCTGTAAATATGTGGCTCAGTCCAACACCGCGTATGAAAATTGAACTAGTAAAATAACTTGGAATAGAGCAACAGGTTTGAGCTGGCTTTACCCATGTGTGCCTTCCCAGAGACTGGGGATAGTCAATGTTACACCTTTCATGCATGGAATACCTGAAAGAAACTGGTGAGGGAGTATTAAACTCTGGCAGTACCAGAGGTGGATAGTTGCTGGAGGCTGAAATGTCTCAGTAGACCAGGACCCTGCATTGACAGAGGGACTATCAACTGATTCCATCTGCAGAATTATAGATCATACAGTTGGCCTCATGTTGTATGCTGTTATTTGGGATTGTAAAGAGCCTCAGCAACTTCTCAGAGTTATGGTGGGAGTTTTTCTGGCTTGTAAGTGACTGTAAATACCTGAATTGCCATCTGAGTACATGATTCTGCATAGTGGCAGTACTACAGCATGTTGTGGTGGAGGAAGGCAGCATTCTGGTCACCCACTGAGATCTTCCTTTAACTTAAGCATTGCAAAGAGTATATAGCAATATATAGAGGCCATTTATCTGGGCTACAGAAAAGTTAAACCTGGTTGGAGGGACCCAATTTGTGCTGCTGTCTGGCAAAGTACGTGCCCTCTCCGCAAAGATTCACTATAAGTGGCTTCTTGGCCTGGCTGGCCTTCTATATATAATCATCATTGTGACACCTCTATTGAGATGTCTCTCAATTTTCTATTAACAAACCATCACCAACCTGTTAAAAAGAAGAAAATAAAGAGAAGAGCCAGGGGACTAAGGATGGAAATTTTTCTGGGTGGTTTTTTTTTGTTTTTTTGGTTTGGTTTTTTTTTTTTTTCATTTTGAAAGCAGGACCTTTTTAAATAAATGGTTCTTTTTAGCTTCAACCTATTCAAATTGCTCACTTCAGACAGGGGTGCCAACAATACTGAGTGTGTTGTTCCCTAAGATGTGTATAGAGTTGGGGGCAGTAAGCTTGTTCTTTCATATAGTATTCCTGAGGAACAGAATATATTCAACCATTAATGAAGAGAATTTAGCAGTTAAATGCCTAGGTATCAGTTACTAGGTCCTTCCCTGCCATTGGAACACTTATTTGTAGTCACCTGGATGTTGCATGTAAATGTATTCAGTAGTGAATCCATCTCCAAATAAGGATGTTCAAACATTTGTTGGATACTGTATTCTCAGGTTATTTTGTTAACTATTCAGAACTAACACGTAACACACCAGAGCTGGTCTATTGATTCCTATTCCGATACTTTTCTTTTTTTTCTTGATTAGCTTGCAACACTGTCTAGGAGTGGTACGCATTCTTCTACATAGTGATTTATTCATTGTATTATTTTTTTTTTGCAGACTTTTATAAGGACATTCATGTAATAGACTGAACTAGACAGTTGTTGCTTTGACTATTTAGAACATACGACTTTCTATAACAGTTGTGGCAGATATTTCATTCACCTCTCTCTCCCTTATTAAATTTGTTTGAAAGTAATGGAAGGATTTGTCCTTGAAATATTGGACAGTGATGTATCTTGTACCTCAGAAGAAGTATTTTAATAGGGATAAGCTTTTTAGCACCAAATCATTACTTAAACCCTTTTAAACCCTTTGCTATCTAATGGAACTGAAATCGATATACCAGGCCATAGATAGTGAAATTAAGTGCAAACTTGATTTGAGTATCATATTGGTTTCCAGAATAACACTTTAGAGCTATTTAGCCAATAAATTACTTTTAGTTAAAAGTTTTCCATTGACATTTTCATAATGTGCTTTCCACATATTTCCATTGCATTTATATATTACCTTCACTCAGTTAAAGAAAATTCACATTTTGCAAATATATAACAAGATTAGACTGAAATGCTGGCTGCATAAAATAAAGACCTCAAACAAGGTCTCTTCCTTAGCTCTACTAAGGGCAACAATTAAACCAGCATATAATATGCACATTGTAAGAACGAAACATGTCATAAGATCTAGTGCAATGACTCATATATATAGTTCATTTGCATATCGTAATTGCAAGACAAGCATGGTATTAAGAATTTAGTTCTAAGCTTTTATGATAAGTCTTCTTATAGTTGACCTAATCCTTTTACTTGTTACATCTTTGCACAATATAATTGTGAAGAGATTTTTCAGTACTCTTAGATAGGTACAAAGTTATTTGTTCTGTCTTTAGCAGTGGTACTCTTGCATTATTAAAAAGCAACATAATTATTTTAAGCATAACCATAAACCACAATGAACAAATCATCATCACATTCCACAATTTGATCCTGCTCAGTGAAATATTTTTTTTTTTCCTTATCATCATTTAAAGTAACTGTAAATGGGTACCATGTGAAGGAACTCCAATAAAGCTGTTCTGTTCAAAATTTAGGAAGATGCAGTTGAGACAGACAAAGCATTGTGTGTGCAGAGAGGTATCGGAACAAAGCTAATGGATGAAGATACCTAGCAAGATGAGACTCAGGAGGGGTAATAACTTAGTGTATGCATGGACAAAGAAGAATACAAAAGTCATGTGCATCTAATATCTGTAGCTGCTCTCCACAAAGCTTAGAGTGTACCCTCAAGGTAATGCTAAAATTGAATAGGCTAAATGGGTAACAAGTTGTGGCTTGCCAGGACTGAGGGTAGCAACTTACACTCTATGAATCTGGCCATTTTAATTGTAAGTGAAAAGACTTCATTCTCAGCTTCATTTGGTAAAAGATTGAAAATGAGATATTAATCAGCTTCTGAAAAAAAAAAAATCTTATTTCATAGTTTAGGGGCAATTTCCCTCCTCTGTGCTAGATGTGAGCACAAAACACTTCAGTAAAACAGCAAGAGATTTGACTTGTTGTATACCAACTGACAACAAGGTGATATGATTAGTGACAAATACTCCTCCAAAGTTTTAACACCAAACTGCCAAACTGATTTTATAAAATGATATTTTGAAACCAAAGAAGAAGTATGGAGCTTCATTCAACCTCTGCTTCCCCCTCCCTATTTTCCAATTAAAACCAATTTCAGATAATGTAGTTGGTAGAGCAAAAATTATACCTAATAGAAGCTCACTGTGAAGACTTAAAGCTATAGTAGCTTTGAAACATGAGCAAATTGTACATCACAGAAACTACCCCAAGCTGGCAGGCAGCTTCTCGTGGAAAGCCATATGCCCTCTGATACTCATCACTCCATCTGTACCCCTGCTAAAGTAAGGGTCCTTATTCAATTACTCTTTATATTAAATAGAGGGTTACTTAGAAGTTGTAACCAGGGTTACATGGTAGTTTACAAACTTGTAAAACTATGATGGGCAAGGTACTGCCAAGTTACCTGAATTTTTTGACATGTCTCAAGGGTATCTGTTCTGGAGGTTAGTCTTCCTGTCTAACGAACACACAGAGCTGCTCCTGCAGAGCTGCTCCTGCCTTATCTGAAATGTCTACACATATTTCGAATGACTGTCATATCATGTGGTTTTCTTTGCAGCCTACTTGTAAAACAAGGAAAATACTTCTTTCTATTTTATATAAGAAAAGTTGAGTAAGTAATTTGCCTGAGAACGCTTTTTGTCATTATATTGCCTAGCATAGGAATTGATGATACTGTCTGGAGCTGCTGAACAATATTATAATAATAATAAAATAGCATACTGTTTCTGAAAACATTTTTCTGTAAGTCAACTACTTGCTTCTTTTTTGTGTCTTATAAACAAGAAATACTCTAATAGTATGCATGTTCTAACTCTGGGAAGATCAAAACAATGTTTTTTATCATCTAAAGGAGAATTCAAACTCAAATGAAAGTATTTCAATTCACAAACCTTCAGAATTTGATGTTTTGACTGTTATCTGATGTGCAGATTTGGAGTGGAAACTTTTTGTTAAATTTCTGCCAGGTAGTGAACAATGCACTTAGTCTAACTTAAGTTTGAATAAATTAATTGGAGATTTAATTTTAAGAAACAATCTTCAGCTATATATTGTGTCTACATTAAAAGTCATCCAAGCATCAGAAGTCGAGTATAGTAGTCTTTTGGGCTTGTTTTGATTTTTCCAGAAAAATACAAAACAGTCTTAAACTTTAGTGTAGTATCTTAGCAACACCATCACCATATATTGAAAGTGATTTTTCTTTTTTCCAAATTTGAATATTGTTACATCTGTGATGTAAGAAAATTGCAAATGAGTTTACTTGTTTTTACTAGGTTGTTTTTGACATCAGTATTATTATATCATTAATAGATTAGGTGAAAGTTACATTCTTAGAACATGAATCTTTTTTTTTCTTTAATAACTGAATAAAAAAATAATTCTGCACTTCCTGAAAGAAGTAATGGAAAGTTTGACAATTAATGTTTGTTATCAGTGTTTTTCACAGGTGGAGACAAAATGAAATAAAACACTTTTTTAAAAATTAATTTTTTTGCTGTTACTCATAAAATAGATTTTATTAAGGGCAAAAAAAATTATGTAGATCTAGAAAATTATATTCAAACAATTGTATAAATTTGCACATTTCTAGAAGGTAGGCTCTACATCTGCTGAACTTCTGTTTTTTCTTTTTCAGACATACCAAAAAACATCCCAGGAGGAAGAGTTAGGTTCTGTACATAGAATTATTAGTACTAGAAGCCAAAATCTTCACAATAAGGATGAAACATTATTTGTTTAAAAATAATAAAGAAAAAAATGTTTAGCAATTACTTAGTATAGCCTTCTTCCACTCATGTTTGTGTTTTCTGTGTTTGGACATTTTAAATGTATTGTTCTTATTTGAATTTTATGTAACCTAGCTGATAACATAAATGTTAGCTGATATATTTCATATGGCTTGAGCTTGCGCTAGTATTTCCTAAATGCTTGTTCCAAGACACAGTTTAGTGCCTTGGCTGTTGTTTTTATTGTAAATAACTTCAGTCAATTATCCACAGATAAACTCAAGTTAATGTAGGAACAAGCATTTAGGCTCATGAATAACCTTGTTCTTCAACTACGTACATGTTTAATATTTCAGAATGTAGTTAGATCATTCGTTACAAGCAATCCAAGCCAGGCATTGAAATCAGCCTGTGCTAAGTACCGTATGTTAGGGAACTGATTGTAGAGGATATTGTCTCTAGAAGCATGCTGTGTGCATTTCTCCCAGTGTTTACTTTGCACCCAAGTAGTAACAGCAACATCTCCGTGTATGCTCGAGCTGCCCTTTCTCTGCTCCACTGCAACTGAGAAGGGACTAGACTGACTTCTAAATTCTGAGAGATAATAAAGTTATGTCTGCATTACAGTTATGCTTTATAAGGACATTTAGACCTCCTTTCACTTACCCACCTAACTTGCCTGGATACTGATAAAAGTATAACCGTGGCACCACAGTGTGAGGTGTGCCCGCTGAAGCCTGCCTGGGAAGCTGCCTAAGTAGCAGTGGGATTAAGCTCTCCTGAGCTCACTGCTGCATGGCTTCTCTCATCTTTCCAGACATATCTCTTCATATGAAGGAAATAGCCGTTGGTGCTGGCAGAAATGGGAACTTTCACCTCTAATGTTTATTTTCTAGTTGTTGATTGCATTTCTATCGCTCTTACAGAGCTGGAAAGCTGCTTTTCACTTCTCCTTGCTAGCAGAATATCACATGTGATGTTTCTCAGCATAACAGTGATGCTGATGATTCATTTCTTCAGTTTTATTTCTGTTAAATTACAGACTTAATTTGCTCAGTCTAGTTGAATTATGCCATGGCTTCTACCTGCCTCCCTGCCCCAGAGCATAAGTCTGGTCAGCAGCATCGTCATAGCTGAACGTATTTATGTCCATCTAAAAATACTTGGAAATCTTGTGTAACTTTGTGATTATGTGCACACACATACATGGCTGTCATTTAAGTCCTGTGGGTAAATGAAAGGGAAATGGAGAACTCTAAAAAGTAGTTGTTTTATCTTATAGTTGGTAAATGATCACTTAATTATAATAGTCTGCGCCTTGGGAAAAACATCATGAGTTAAACCAGAATATTTTGGGAGCTGATTTTTTTTTTTTGCTTGAGTGGGTGATGTTCAGGAAACTTTATCACCTCAGACAAATCATTTGATGTAGAAGTCAGTTAATGACAGTTCATGCTGAGCAAAATTTAGCTAAGTATCAGAACCCTAGCTGACTGAAAGTGAATTGTTAGATCATCCATGCTCTCTGTGCATGGTGATCCTGGCAGACAAGAGTAGGTTTACTAAACAAACGTTGCCAACAGAAGCAAATCAGAATAGCATCAGTAGCACTTTAGAAATTATGGCAGCATGTGCAATACAGTTGTTAAAAGTGTAGGACAGAATATACTAATAATCTTTGTTTTGATGCCACTGTAAAAGTATATAGGAAAGCTGGGCATAGAAAAGTTACTGAACAGGTAGTTTAATCCAAAAGAGACCAGTAGGTTCGAATATCCTGAAGGTTCAAAAAGGAGAGAAGAAATCCTGGCAAATGCTGAAATTAGCAGGGAGGATTTTTTTTTTTTTTTTTTTTTCTGGAAGTGCTATGTTCAGCTTATGCTGTTCATTTTAAGGGATTTCTAAATGTAACAAAATGTTAATGTTTGGTAATAATCAATCAAATGTGAATAAACCTGAGACAGGTAATAGCAGCAAGGCAGACATCAAGCTGAATAGAAAATTATTTTTCTCTTAAGAAAGGTGAATCTGTAGAATATTTATAAAGTTTCATTTATATTTTAGCCTCTTATATGCTTGTATGGATTTGGTGTGTCTTGGGATCAAGATGACACATTTGAATTACAAGCTAATGCAATTTCTTAAATGTTTGGAAACTTTGCTCATTTAATTATAAGGATCCTTCTGTTTTCTTTAGCATTTTCACATTGTGTACAAGCCATTGTAATATCCCCTCACTTTCTTTAGGCACAATTGGCTGAATTAGTACGACATTACATAAACTATGCTCATATACAAAATCTTTTCTTATTATTTTTACATGTTATTTGACACAACCGTAACTTTTTTTTTTTTTCTGGTTATATATTTGCAGTGATAATCTTTCATTAAATTATCAGAATTATAATTTCTTCAACTACAAAACAATATAGAGACAAAGAAGTTGAGAAAACATCCGCATTTTCTATACAAGCCAATTACACTTAATGGTGAAAAGTTAGATTTTCGCTAGCCTAGATTTAGACCTATTGTATACAGATTGAAGCTATCATTGATTTGAATGCCTTTTCATCTTGATAGCTTGCAGTAAATTCTGATACAGTTACTAAAGTGTATTTCCCCAGAAGGATGATCTGTGTGAGTAATAACTTCTCATTTTTCCTGGACATGCTGTATACTTAAATGCATGATTTATAAATAGCCTATAAAATGAGCTACATTTATTAATGTCTAAGTAATCCCAGAAAAATTGCTATATTATGTAAAATTCAAAATATAACATCAATGATTACACTGAGCTGCTGATTCTTTTTCTCCCGAGAAAGAACATATCGTTCTTTCAAATATAACTCTTCTGCCAGTTAATGCTAGCAATATCAGTTCTTTTTCAAAGATAAAACTGTGACTTGAGCCTCTTCCAGAGCTGTGCTCTCTTTTCTCAATCTGTAGAACAGGTTTTTACTTTTTTCTGTCTTTTTGTGTGTGTTTTTTTAAAATTTATTTATTTATTTTTGTTTTTTTTCTACGAAACTAAACAAAACCCTTTTTAATCACTTTAGTAGAAGGCTTTTCTCCCTCCAGAAATACTCCGTACCCTTTCCACTTACAGAATTGGAATTATTCCTGTTCTTATTCTTCTTGTTGTTGTTGTTATTATTAATTATTTATTATGGGCAAAGAATAAAGTGTCTGGAATTACCATGCAAGTACTGTGTACACAAGTCCATTTGGGGGTGTGTGTATAGATACAGAAGTGCACAATTTGCAAACAAACTTATGGGTCAAATGACACTCAGTAGCCATGGAATAGCAAATGGGGAAGTGGATGTTGTCCTATGTCTTAATGCAGACAAGTGCCTTTCCATGTTGCTCTGATCTAGAGGCACCTGATCCAGTGATCTCTGTTTTCTCTTTTGCTGCTGCTAGGCTGGTGGAGAGGGGAGTCTGAAGCTTTTGTGATGCAGCCCTTGCAGCAGCCTCTCTTGTGAGGATGTTCATGCAGCCAAATTTCTGCTGTTACGCTGCTCTCTCAGGTGTTTGTGGCTTCTGGTTCATTGTACTGTGGGTCACAAGATTGGTGTCAGTGGGTAGTATTGTCATGAATTTTGATCCATAAGAGTAGGTGAAGATGGCTTTCTAGAGGTCTCTTGGGATTAAAGTAAGAGCTATTTAAACATTTTCTGATAATACATATTTCGGAAAGTGTTGAATTTGTTGAAATTAAAACTTGTAGAAAAGACTGTTGATTTTTCTTTTTCAAATAACACTTTTACTTTATCTGAAAGGAATTTCCTGATTTTCATTTCAAAGGTTTGGTGTATTAAAATAACATAAAAATGTGAATTGAAATGAAACTTTTCCCCTTATTAAATCTATAAAATTTTATTGATCAAAGCAATATTTCTGAGAATATTGATTTAGTATTATACTGAAATTCAGTGATTGACTGGGATTGAGAATCTCTGTATATTTTTAGTAGAATTATCCATGAAAAAGAAAATGCTAGTTCTCAGCCAGCTCTCATTAAAGCATAAGCCAACTCCAATAAATGTGAACAGGCTGACTTAAAACCCTTCCTCCATTTTGTATATGTACTTTGCTCAGACTTCTATCCCTAAAACCTCTTTATTGTGTGTGTACTTGTTCCTTTCCCTAGGAAAGTAGGACTGTGCTCATCAAGAAAGGCCGAACAGCTTGTCTATAAGGGGGCAGGGGTGTTAGTGTACTGTACATCTGGGAATTTACAACACACTAGTGATTCCACAGTAATTGCCGTGTGGACATTCTTATTACTTAATATAGTTTTCACTGACTATAGCTTTCCATTGCCTACTGCTATGCTGTAAATTCAAAGTGTACAATGTCCTTCAGTATCCTTCCCAGGCAGAGAAGCCCTCAAAATAACTTACTGTAAAAGAGAAGTCACCAGAAAGTAAGAGGTTGTTGCCCTGTAGTGAGAGGTCAAAAAAATAAACACCTTGGGGGATTTAAGCTATTGAATGTAACACACTGGAGCTATAATATGGACATTACTCGATGAATATAGGTTTGTAGGAAATCATCACTTTGCTAACTATATTTAGCTCCAGGAATCTTCAGTGAGATTATTCATTCAATGGCTAAAAGTTCTTTTCCTGTATCTAATCAAGGATCATTATCATCATTTGGCAATATGCAAATAACCATGCAGTTGCCCAAATATTTGGGGACAAATCCTTTGAATGCTATGTGTGTACATGTATATGTGCCTGTGAGTACATATACTATGGGATATTGTCCTTGTCAAAAGAAACAGTATTTTCAAGGAGTTGCTATTCATCAAAATATTTTTGGTCACCAGAGCTAGGACTGCCCTCAAGTCAGTTAGCTAAAGGCTCATATTCTTTAAGAAAATGTGTATGGGCACCTGTCAATTAAAATTGTCATTGAGAAGAAAGCTTTGGGGCTGGTCAATTACATTTATCTCCATCACTACAACAAATGGGCATAGTATTAAGTTGTTTTGTTTTGGTTTGGTTTTAGTAGTTATAATTCTTAGGATGCAGCTTTTAATCATTGAAGGTGGGAGTTGTTTTTTTACAATATTAATTTTTGTGTGCATATATTTCAAGTAGTTAACTGATGTCCAATACCAAACAGATTTTGGACTCTATACATCTGAAAAAGGAGGGTTTTTTTTCATTATGCTATCAAACTGCTTTCATATAACATCAGGAATGCTTCTGTTTCGAGCATTACTGTTTCCCTTTAAGGATGTCTCAGTAAACAGACCTTTTCTAGTTTTACTTTCAGAATTTCTCACTGTAAGGAAATACTAAGGCACACACTCATGATAGTAAGAGCATTTGTTGGCTTTGCCTATCATACACCTCTCTCTGACTTCGATCTCAAACAACCGCTTAAGAGGCCTCCTATGCAAGCATATGAACATAAAATAAATAAGATGAATGCTTCAAACAAATAGCTTACCTTTATTTTTGATTCAACCATCCATTATAAATGTGCATTATGCTGCAGCTCCTGTTGAGATGAGCGCTGCAGGAGTCATAAGCAGAGCAGGCCTGACTGCCGTCCTGATTAGGTCACCAACTGAGAAGCAGTGATTTAAACAAAATTGGCTGGGCAATGGCTGCTGATGTGCTATTGTTTTGGGTTTTTTTTTTTTTTTTGAGCCATGGAAGCATCATAAAGTGGTCAAGGTATGAGTCTGGAAACCAAGTATTTTTGGTTCTGTTCTTGCTGTAGAAATGCCTTGTTTTTAACCTGAATCAAGTAACTTTTCCTTATCTGGAAAACTGAGATAAAATGCTTATTCCTTACAACTATAAGGTTCTTCCTGCATTCCAACAAGCCAAGGAATGTTCTATTGATAGTTAATTGAATGCCAGGATCTGCAATTAATTTTTTTTTTAATTGGGCTGTTCATATACCATGAATGGAAACTGTAAAATGGCTTTATTTGGAAAAAGATGATTGCATGATATTTCAAAAAGAAAAAGAAAACATGTTTGCTTGAGATGTGTGCTTGATAACCAGCTGAATGGGAGAGCTCAGAGCGCTGTGACCAAGACTGCAGAGCCCAGCTGGAGGCCTGTAGCTCGCGGGGTTCCCCAGGGCCAGTGCTGGCTCCAGTCCTGTTCCACTTACTCACCAGCGACCTGGGTGGAGGGGCAGAGGGCACCCTCAGCACCTTTGCTGGTGGGACAGGCTGGGAGGAGCGGCTGATACCCCAGAGGCTGCGCTGCCATTCAGGGAGACCTGGGCAGGCCGGGGCGTCGGGCGGAGAGGAACCTCATGGAGTTCAGCCCAGGCCAGCGCAGGGTCCTGCCCCTGGGGAGGAGCAGCCCCAGGCACCAGCACGGGCTGGGGGTTGAGTGCGGTGTCTGGTTCTGGGCTCCCCAGGTCGAGAGAGACGGGGAGCTGCTGGAGAGGGGCCAGCGGGGGCTACCGAGGTGATGAGGGGACTGGCCCGTCTCCCTTATGAGGAAAGGCTGGGGGAGCTGGGGCTGTTCAGCCTGGGGAAGACTGAGAGGGGATCTTATCAATGTTCACAAATATCTTAAGGGTGAGTGCCAGGAGGCTGGGGCCAGGCTCTTTTCAGTGGTGCCCAGTGACAGGACACAGGGCAACGAGCACAGACTGCAACACAGGGAGCTCCATCTGAACATGAAAAACAACATTGAGGTGATGGAGCCCTGGCACAGGCTGCCCAGGGAGGCTGTGGATTCTCCTTCTCTGGAGATATTGTGGACAACCTCCTTGCTGTTGCATGTCAGAGAACTATGAAAATCTAGCAGTGTAAAAGTAGGGAAGAAAAGGGATTTCTTGGTGAAATGGATCAGTAAGTTAAGCTTACAGATGTTGTAAAGTGTGTGGGATTCCTAGCTTTTTGTTAGTTAATTACTGGGATTGGTTATAATGGAGACTAAGAAAATTACAAGATGCTGCTCGAATGTTATGCCTCCAGGACACCACTGCTCTTTGCATGCTTCATTTACTGTGGTTAACCCAATAAAGGCTGATTTCTGCCATTATTTATCTATGGAGAAAGGTATGTTAATAAAAACAATGCATGTTGATTTTAACTTTTAGGAATTTAGTAAGCAGATGAACAGATTTCCGATACTGTTGCCTTATACCTCTACCTTGATGCATCTTACATCCCTGCACCCCTGTCAGTGAAACAGGAGTAGAATCTGAGGGAAGACCCGATTTAATGGTTAGGTGAGAGGTGAATGATGGCTGTGACTCAAGACCCTGATGGAAAGGACTATTATTAGTGACAGTGGGAAATGAACTTTCTTTCTGTGAAACAACTGGCTGTCCTGGCATCTGTTTGGGAAAAGAAATTAAAAAAAAAATAATACTTTCTCCTGGCACATTGTAAAATAAAAGCTGAAAATACTTATTCAGAGCTGTGCTTTGTGCACAGATCTCCTCAGCTGTCCATAATTCATTCCAGAGTTTGGAGGAGTTTTTAAGGAAAGAGACTGAATAACTTGAGTGGGTCTACATAACAAAATCTGTAGATACCGTGTGTGGCAATGGTCTGAAGGAAACTCAAGCATCAAGGGTAGTCTACTACCTCTATGCAGAATGTGATCTCTCCTCACAGTAGATGTGTGGTAAACATAACTTCTTGCTAAGTTATGCAATAGATTTTCAGAGGTATTACATAGGAAGGTGTCTTCTGCAGAGATCTATACACATGCTTCTCCCCTTTCTTTTGCAAAGGATTCTGTAGACAAAACATTATAGGTCTGATTTTTCTTTTAGCAGTTTTTGTTTCATCTCAGGCAGTGGAAGGGAAAACAAAATCTCATAGTATGAGTGGGTTGCCTTCTGCTCTTAAATGGACATGTTGACTTGCCTTAGTTTTAAATAATTTAGTGTTATTTATTCTGGTGTTTTGGTTTCCTCTGTTTTCTAGGAAGGCAAAATGCTACTTAAAGCACAAAGTTTGTTAACTTTTTATTTAATACAGTGAATAATCTTTCTGGCATTTTCCAGATGATTGTGCTGCATATGCTTGTCTGCTCTTACTTATGCACATATGAATATTTTTTGCCATTACATCTTTTTTTTCAGTTTGAAAAAAACTGAACTCATGCTCAAGGGGAAAAGTGGTGAAAAAAGCATGGAAATATATGTAGTAACGTATTACAATTAATAAATAAGAAAACATCCTGTGATTTTCACATGTAAACATGCAGTAATTAACAGGGAAACTGGAGGTTACTTGACAAGTTTTAACAAACATTTTATCCGTTTAATTTCTTTATCTGAAGGAGTATATTCATTCTCTTAAAGATGCAGTGTCTAGATCGTATGGTTAATCTTTAACAAGATGGTTGTAAAATTATTGGCAGTGTGCTTTTGAAATTCTGTTATTTAAGAATTTTTTTTTTAATCAGATGCTTATTTAAAAGAATTTCTCTCTGTCATCATCCAGGGCCTGATAATAAGCTTTTTGTATTTGCTTTATATTGTATTGGTTCTTCAAAACTGCCAATTTCCCTCTGAACTTTATGAATGTTAAAATATACAAACATAGTTATTTTTTTTTTTACAGTTAAAACTATGTTGGAAGGCAAGAATAAGATTGATGTTATTTACTTTCTTTCCTGAGGTGCAATATACTTTTTGTTAAACGTGGTATAACCAGAAATACTTTTCAGAAAAGGCATGTGTGCTCTCAGCATTTAGAAAACACGATTTGAGCAACATTTGCATTGAAGAGCTATGTTCTATATGTATGTCTGCATGTATATACTATATTTGAGCTCCTAGATTTTTAGTCACAACCTAAGCAACTTCTCAATTATATCAGAAAAAGCTGCATAAAAAAGGTAAAAAAAAAAATTAAAAAATCCTTTATTCAGATTCTAAGCTTGAAAAATTAAGTTTCTACCAACAGCTTCTAAGTTACATTCTGAGTTGGTTCAGAACTCTATTTACCCATCTAGTCATTTTTATATAAATCATATTTTAATAATTACTTTTTGTAGAACCACTAAGCACTGACTATATCTTAATTGATTATTTTGTTAGTTTGAAGTAATAAAAAAAATATACCTAAAGTGCAAAAATCTCTTAGGAACTCCAGGTGAATATATTTTAGCTTAAGGGACTGATGACTATTTCCACCTCAAAGCTGAAACATCCCCTGCTTCCAGCCTCCAGGCTGAAACATTAGGTGTTATGTCTTTTGTTCCTTCTGTAAGGATTTTCTGTACTATTGGTAAAAAAGATTGGCTGCAACTGCTTTGCCTTAAATGTTTAGCAAATATTTAATATGCCTTAGACTTTGTATGTACCCTTTGAACACACGACTTCTCCATCAGCATACTTCCAGCTCAGGAGTTAAATTTAGGAGGAACCTAAGAGTCATTATGTTGAGTAGGTTTCATCCCAACTAAGACATTTTACAATTAGAGAATGAACTGGTTGCCGATGTTAGCTAGGATCTCAGGTGCCGTGCAACACATCTTTGTCACAAGACTTAGAAGAATCCTGCTAAAAAGGGGAGGGAAATAGTAAAATACCTTTTCATTAGTTGTTTGTTTAAACCTTCTGACTCCTGTAGTAACGTGTTGTAGCATCTTCCTTGCTTTAATAAATATCTCTTCAAGATCTGAAATAGAATATGTGTTTTGGGGCTGGGGTGACGTTAGCATAGGCAGAGTAAGTGAAGAGGGTTGGAAAGAGATTTTTGCAAGCCTGCTAGATTAGATAATATAATCCTATTACTGGGGGGGGGGGGAGAAAAAAAAAAAGACATTTTTCCCAAACAGCAGGTGCACAAAATAAACTAACCAGGAGCAGGAATAGTTTTTGCAGTCATATATCATTTTAACCAGTGATTCACTTCTCTAAATCTCCAAGCATAAACCTTTCCAAGTAAGTATGTCTGTATACAAATACATGCACAAAATACATAAATTATGGTTAAAATTACAGCAAAATTTTGTTATTCTGAACCCCATGGCATAACAAACATATTCTGAAATTCAGCCTCCTTCCAAAGTATAGTATTTCATTAAAGCAAAAATCCTCTAAAAGCAAACAAATCCTGTCATTTTGTGAGCAATCTCTGGGCAGTGTAGATTATTTTAATAGGTGCATCATTTTAAACTTAGCCTTCACCATCTGTTCTGCCCTCTTCTCAAATGGAAAAAGAACATAATTCACAACTATATCATAAAATGTAAGATGAAAGTGATTTAAATGGGTTTATGTTCCTTATTCAATAAAGTTTACATCTGTTATGTTTTTTTTCTTATAAATTGTGGGAGGACCGAAGGATTGGTGTACCTGGAATGGTTTTTTTAGTTGTCTTAAAGCAAAAAAAAAATTCTGAGTCAGGTTTGTTGGGTAAGTTCAGGTCTTTGGTAAAATAGAGTTGTTATAAATGGAGGGGGGGCAAAAAGTTAGTAAAACAAAACAAAACAAAACAACCCTGCCACAGAATTGGCTAGAGAATTCAAGTTCTATGAATACAGCTGAAGAGATTAGGAAGATAACTGTGTCCTGTGAGAACCATATTCTGCTTGCTAGCATTTCCGCAGCTCTCGGTGTCTGTCTGTTTGCTCTGGTAGAGACTATCTACTGCACTTGATGGGGGGGAATAGTAATTCTTGTTTAACATCAGCTCTGCCTTGTTTTTGTGTGGGTGTTGTTGTGGTTTGTGTTGGGGTTTTTTCCTCCCAGAGGCTTTTTTAAATTTTATTTTATGTCAGCTAGCCTCCGAAGGGAACTAGGTCTGCAATATATGCAATGTAGACATCTGCATACCAAGAATTAAAATCTGATCATCTGCTTTTCTTATCAAAAGCCACTATGATGCTGCTAAAGCTAGGGCAGGCCAGATGCAGGCGTTTGACAGTTGGTGAAAAGGATCAGTGTGATCGCTTAGTCCCTTCGATTACCCAGAACTTGTTGAAGGTGCTGTCTTCATCCTTTTACTGGAGATTATGCTACAGGGCCTTAAGAGATCATGAATAAAGATGTAAATTAAGCATTCCTCATTCAGGGAAAACTCTAAGGACTGTGCCCAAAGTCGCATCAACATGTTCAATAATGAAGTTTGACAGTTCATGTCTAAGCTTTCAGGGTAAATGTGTGCTGGGAATGTAAATATGAAAAGGTAAAGAAATTAGCTTTTGAAGGGAAAAAAACCCTACGCATTGGTTAGGGAACCAGACTCTGTAAACATCCACACAGCCACTGTGTGTGTGTGTGAGCTCAGTGAATCAAAAATTATTTCTCAAATGAGCTGAATTTATCATTTGTGAAAGCACTGCAGAACTGAGTCCTAAGAACAGTTGTTTTGTCAAAGCTTCAAAAATATGAAAAGATTAAATTGAAGTCCAGCACAGTTTGATTGTTAGTTTAGTCTGAAAAGAAAAAAAGACATGTGAAAATAACAGATACAACCTGTATAATTCCAAATACCTATAATTTAATACATACTTGAATTTTGGACAGAAGTATGAATACCAGATATATACATTTTAAAAATACTCTACTTCCAAAACAACTACACCAGTATGTTGTTTTAGGTGTGATTTTTTTATATTATCCTTTTAAGAAACCATATTTGTGCATTTAGCTTGCAGAATAGACATACTGTTCTTTCACATACTGTGCTTTGGTCAATGTATTTCAGATATTTTAAAAATTCACACCTTTTAAAAAGTATGTACTTGCATGAGATGAGCACCTTAAGAGTTGCTTGATTCTCCCAGATAAGTCTTTTAAATAATCTTCTCAGTATGCATTTGCTCAGTAGTCTGGCTGTTATGCACATAAAAATTCTAGACAGTGTGTGAACTGTTGCATATAAAGATACATTTGTTAAGCTGTATCCCTGGACAAAAGATTAAAAAAATGAAAGTTGTGTTCCTTTGCAAAAGTGGGTTCCTCTTCTGCTTTGAGTTGCAGAAAGCTGTGCATGGAAAGGAAAACAGCCTGGAGATGAGGCTGGCAGTAGTATGCTGATTACTCCTCTATAGAGGATAAACTCAAAAGATAAGTTTCTAATAGATAAAAATGATCTTGCTTCTGGCAGCCTGAATTTGGCTCAAAGCTTGGTTTAAGTTTGCCCCTATCTAATTAAGCGCCTTAGTAGAGCCACCACACAGAGGCAATGTCTAAAAACTCAATTACAATTAATACTGACTAGAGAGTTTTGTGTGGAGGGAGTTAAAAGTGCCACAATAACACAGCAGAGTTTCTTAAAGAAACACCTTGAAGAGGGAAGTCATAGACTCATACTGGAGAATTTTTAAGTGTTTCTTTGTAAAAGCTTATAATACTTATTT
This sequence comes from Falco rusticolus, assembly GCF_015220075.1. NCBI lineage: Eukaryota > Metazoa > Chordata > Aves > Falconiformes > Falconidae > Falco > Falco rusticolus. The sequence goes on along the minus strand of NC_051188.1, from coordinate 111,382,621 downwards.
ATGAATGACTCTTGGCTTATTAAACATATTGATGTAGGTCCTTAAATGTGTTTTTCTCTCAGTTTTGTGAAATGCACTTCTAGTAAAATCACAGGATTGTTTCATCTGGCTTGATAAGGCCATGCATGAGACAAGGATAGTGCATGCATTTACTTCATGGAAGTGGTATATCTGTATTTGAATTGATTTATTTTCTAGATTTTTGTATGTGTGTGCGTTCTGATTTATTTTTCTTCCTTGATCTAAAACTACATAAATTAGTAATCCAAAACTGAGCATCAACAGAATCTCCAGTGACACGCATTAACAGAAACTTGTCACAAATCTGACTTCACAGTCAAAGTGGTGGAAATAGCACAGATGGATTTACAGGATACCAATAAAAGCCTTTTATATAAGAACATCCCCAGAGACAAGTCTTTTAAATACTCTCAGAGGTGCATAAATCACTGACAAATCTGCCTGGCAAGCTTGTTTAGGAATTTGATTTATTAACTGAGTCAATGTAACAGTGTATAGACTTGTTCATTCTAATTTGTTAGAGATGTTCTCTGCACATGTTTAAAACGCCACTAAATATGTGCGTGTGCCCCTAAATGATAACTAAGGATATTACCAGCTTACACATTCTTCCCATTCCCTCATGCTTTATGTAGTACGCTAGAAATGGCAGTGGTGTGCTATAGCATCTTCCCTGAGCATTTTCTTTTGAATATAATTTTTAAAGAACATCTCAAGGATTGTGACAGTCTCAGAAACGTATACTTATTTCCAAATAAGAAGAGTTTATTCTGTAATGGTTAAATCATCGATGTTTCATTCTTCCTCTGAAATTTCTCTGTGCTTTCTGATTATATGGAACAAACAGGTTAGTATTACTGTTTCTATATGGACGCATATGGTCCTCTCTATCACATAACTTTTTTTCCCCTTCATAATTTAGCTCAATTTAATGAAAAGTGCTTCTCTGCAGCCAGACTGGCACAAAAAAACCCAAACTTGTTACCCCTTTTCTGAAAAAGATACACCCTTCCTTTTAATGTGCTATTAGCAGTCCTGTCCACCAACAAAGCACTCCTGTCTGTGTGAGATTTTATTAACCAAGAGGGAGGGAAAAGCACTCTCAGTTATGACAGACTGTAACTGCAGCTGTTGGATGTTACCGAACAAGGGAAAAGGTGAAAAAACCTCTAAGCTCCAGAAGTGGTGGGTTCAAACAGAGGTTGGGTGTCAGCAGGCTCCATCAGCTGTGCTTTCTTGCAGACTTTATAACAGCTTCATGATTGTAGGTATTAGGATGAATGCACATCTCCAACATATTAACCTTCCTATTATCATGTATGCAGTTACCATAATTAGGAGGGCAGGTGGAAGCGGCACATGTCTATTAGCACATATTTACACTTACAGGCTTGAAGCTTGTGTATGTAAACTAAGGATGCAAATATGAATCCCTGCTCTCAAAATATCAGAGCTTCTAAACATAGTCTGGTATAGTCTTTACTCAGAGTGCTCTTTCAAAATATGAAATAATGTGCTGGGCTGTTTTCTTATGCTATTAAAATGCATAGATCTTAATCTTTTAAAATTATATTCTATACATTAGTACTCTGGTTATATACAGTCATTAGCATCTTTGTCACTGGAGAACTGTTAGTCTGCTATGCTGACACGTTACCTACACAAATACGTCTTGATGACACACAGAATTCAGTAAAATTCATTATAAAGACAAAAAACTCAAACAAAAAACATAAGAAGGATAAAAACCACTGCAGCATGTTTTATGGGTTGGGGGGAAGAGATTTGCACAATCACTTAGATGGTTTCATATTGTGGTCCTTGTGTTATTGTTTTCAGTGATGCAACTAAAGTTGCCCTTCATGATCACATTAGAATATGGACTGTAGTGGATTTTCTGTTTCACAGCCTGATATTTACTCTTTCTCATTTACTCTTAAGCGTAGGAGTTGCTAGTGCAGAACTTGGATAATAACTTGTAGCGTTTTGTGGCTTCATATGAACTGAGGGGCAATCTGTAAGAAAAAGAGGAAATTAATACCAGATTTGCATCTAATTAATGTTCTCTAAATTAATCATACACATTAATTAATAGATGGTAAAGTGTATCTTTTTCTTTACTGAATGAGCAAAATGTCTTACACTATCATGCACTCAGGGTAATAAGGAAGAAAGTTATGTTAACAGAAGGCTTTTTCCTCTGCCGTGAATTTGGGAAATCCTCTCCCTACTTTGCCACCCACTCTCAAAAATTGCTGTGACTGTGGCTGGCAGAAAGAAAAGCAAACATTGCCGAGCCAGCTATTCGCAGCTGTATATGTGTCTCAGCTGTGCCGATCCATCTGCAGTAGTTGCCATCTGCCGATTGCTTTAGTTGGGGAGCATCTGGAAGGTGAGCCATTTTAAAGAGAATCTGCTGCACAACAAAGAAACAATTTCCTCCTTTCCTCTTTTTTCTTTTAGTCTTCCTTCCTTCTCTTTCCTTTCCTGTGACTTGTGTATGCAGTGGGAAAGGTGCCACTTAGTAAGTGCCCTTTGACACCCAGATAATTTATAGTTTTAGTCAACACCTGCATGCCAATAATGAACTGAGAAACATCATATTCCCTCCAGTATCCCATGGAAAAAGGAGACTAATCAGAGTATCTGTGATTAGGACAACACAATGAGATGCTCCTATCCCCCACCATTTTAATCTATGAGTAGATTTCTTGCAGGAATGCTGTGTTATATGAGCTTTACAGGACAAGATAGGTCCATTTGTTTCCATTTCTTTACATTTCTGAAGAATTATTAGATAATGAATCATCTTTAATTTGGTTTCTAGGGATTTAGTTTTAATGATCTGGGTCTTCTGTTTTATTTTCAGTTAAAAAATATAATTACAGACAAAAAATAGACAAACATGCTTTAGACTTCTCTTACAGTTGTGTGTATAATAATACCGCGGTACTTACTATGAATAAACAAGAATGCTCACTGCCTCATGACTTTGTGAAAAAAAGAGAGTGCTTCATGCATAAAAGATAAACTAAAGAAGCAGAGCTGGAAATTCAAGAACTCTTTGCAAAGAATGATATTCCAGCCACCTTTCCTTGCTCATGTTTATTGTTTGTATTCATGTTTTATGAAGAAAGGTTGAAGTTCCGTTTTTCTCTGGTGGTTTTTTTTGTTTGTTTGTTTGTTTTTGTGGGTTTTTTTCATTATTTGATGAATTGAGCAGAAATTGTAACTGGGACTCCTGTTTTGAGGTGGATTTTACCTTCCGTAGACTGTTTGGCCTTTTATTTAGTACCAAGAATGTCTGGTAACAAAATTGTCTATGCCCACTGAGATTCTGGCTTTCCCCTCCCGTTTCTTTTGTGTGTTTGTTGTGTTGTGGGGGTTTTTTTGTGTTTGTTTTTCGCCAGAATAACCACCTTTAAAATTACCCCTCTGCAAAAATAAAGAAATAAACAATCCACTACCCCACCCCACCTCCAAATGCTAATCTCTGCGTGGAATCAAAGTTATGATTTAACAGTGACACAGCCAAAAAAGATGTTCAGATTTGTGTAAGCAACAGGAAACAAATACACTAAAATGGCTGTTTACTTCTTTGCATCCAAATCTTACTTATGCTATGTTTGAGGCAATACCAGACTGTCACTTTCATAAGGCATCTACATCAGCAGCTATAAGCAGAAGAAAGGATTTTGTCAGAATAAAAGAAAAATATTGGGAACTTCTATCAACTTTATTTTCTGGCTCTGTGGGCTTCCCTCAGTTGGATTCCACAAAACTATTTTCTTTTTTTAAAAAAACCTGCTGTAAAATTCTTCCTGCTTGTGCATTAGCTTTTTATTTACTGTTGCTTCTGAGCAGGAGGTTGTCATTCCTACTTCTTCTTTTTTTTTTTTTCCAGTCCCCAAGTCATGTGCTTTGAACGTGAACTTCTTTTTTCTATTCCCTTTGTGTTGGTACAATAGGCATTTATTTCTGGCAACTGGTTTTGTAGGACTCTGGTCCTTGGCTGTGAATCTTGGAGTCTTACCAATTGTTCCTGTTCTGGGCCTGGTAGCTTTAGCTCATTAATCTAATGTTCTATAACTTCCTGCTGTTAATCCTAGTTGTTAGGCCCCGGGTTCATTAAGCTTGCTCCTGACTCCTATGTATGACATGGAGTGCAAAGTAATCTGTAATGATGAGACACACGTGAAACACAGCCTTGCTCCCCGAGCAGGCCTCATGGCTTCAGCAGGATCACTCCTACTCGGGCTAATCAGTAAGGGTAAACCTGTCCTATGCAAATGCTAAGATTTGTTAGTGTGCATGGAATAAGCTCTCCAAACTTTCTTTTTTTTTTTTTATTCTCACTCTTGCTGAGTAAAAGCAGTAAGCCAGTATCTGTGTGTCAGTATCTGAGGGGCTGCCAGCATGAGGCCTGGACCATGGTTAAGTGGAAAAGAGCGGGTCAAGTTGCAGACAGCCTTCTTTTCTCTATCTAAGATCAAGGCATTTTTGTTGTCCTTGTGATTTGAATGCAAAGTGGCTCATGGCTAAGGACTCTGAGACTTGCAGCTGAAAAAGGGCAAGAATTCCAAGTCTTTTTCCATCCTTTAAAGGATAAACTTGCAGTCATCCTTCTGCAACATACAAGTGCTCCAGGCTGCAATTCAGGGTATCACTTACTATTTAACTCCCTAAGGCTGTCTAAATCCTGTCTATCTGAACTCATAAGCTTAACCATCAGCAGCATTTCAAAAAAGAAATTGAGCTAAGGTGTTCTAAAGTAGTCTTTCATTTTAGTCATAGCCCCCAGTGTTCATGGGAGTCCTTCATGGGTGTCAGCAATGCTGGCTTTTGGACAAGGAGACCAGAAACCCTAACCTTTTGGATCGGGGGACAGTAAGGGTGCTTGGCTGGGTAATGCTCCTTTTCAAGGATCATCCAGACCTCCAACAGCTACACAAAGCTAGGAAGCAGCAAGAAGCAGCGAGTTTTCTGTACATGCCTTTTATATTTCACCCTGAATTTGTCTGTTTGTCTTGCTTTTTATAAGCTGTCATTTCCTGATAAAAGCCAGTAAGTATTTTCAGTTGCTGGAATAGTCCCCTGCTAAATTTTGAGATTGGTAATTATATTTAAATAATTTTGCTACTTATTTCTATATCTTCAATTGTGTAATCCACTACTCTAAACAGGGAAAGCTACTAACTGGTGATTCTGCAAAGGCTGAAGGTTATAACAACTCATCGTGTCATCTTTATTACAGAGATCATTTGCTGATGTAACTGATAGCAGTGATTATGCAGCCAGGCAGTGGCCTTGAACTGAGAAAGAAGGCAGCAGCCTATCTAGGTGTGACAGGACCTGTGGTCATTCTCAGTGATGATTTCTGAGCTATGTCAGTCTGGTTTTTTACTATACAGTGAGAGCCAAAACTGGTCAGAGTACTCTCACCAAGTCTTTAATTGTGCAAAGATTAGTAGCAAGGTTACTTTCTAAGTCTTGCTGCAATAAGGATTTTTTTTTTTTTTATGTATGTGTCGGGGGGCCCAAGAAGTATGGGTTAAAGGTACAGTACAGATTGAGCTTGGATACTATGGGAAAAAGAAATATGTCGTTGGAAGTCTACAACAGGTTTCCTGGCAAATTGTATTGTAATTGTCATAGGATTCTTTTATGAGAGGTTTACATATAAACAGGTCACATAGGACAAAGGTGTAGCTGAAACTGCCTTACAAGAGGAGAAGGGGCTGAATGATCTTTCTGTGCCCCTTCTAGTCCTGTAAATCATTTCAAGAAAATATTTAGTAAATGAAATCACGCAGAATCACTCTTATCTCTCCTCTGTGTTTGTGCCATTTTAAAGGTGGGCTGCATCTTAAGTTTTCAGCTGTATAATGAATCATCTCTACATCTTTGCACATTGCTATTAGAGAACACCTTGCAGGAAGAGGGTTGAATTGTGCAGTCAGCCCCATTTGTTTGTAGGAAAAAAAACCCTGCCCATAAGTGAAATTTTAATGGTCCTGTCTGAAAAGACATGGTGAATAATGAATACACTGAGTTTTGTCCAGTTTTACCCAGAATGGCTACAAAATGCTCGAGGCAAGTGTGTGCTGCAAGCTCAAATCATTAAGGACAGTGAATTTGCTGGAATAAAAATAATGATAATAATAAAGCAATAACCCAGTATACAGAATCACATTCTGAGCAGTGTATTGGAAAATAGGGAGTTCTTAACTGCAATTCATAGTGACTTGCATCTTTTTGTATGTCATTCTTGACATGAATCCTTGGAATGATTATAGAGGATAATATGATGTGTACATTGACATGAATAGGTATAACACTTCATCTCAGTGACACCTCAAGCCTACAAAATTCAGAAAGATTACTGTACTAGAAGCAGCGAAAGCAATCTTTAAAACAGCAAATACAATGTTTTAGTTTGCAGAATTCCTTGAGTCTTGTAAGCATAAATGAAATATTGGTGGTTTTGAGAAGTGAGCTGTGGATATTTGAAGATCTTCATCTCTATCTATGAGTTACTGTGCAAGACAGCTTCTTCCTGAAGTTCAAAATTAAAATGAAATAAAAATTAAGGAAATGCAAAACTGATTACTTTTTATGATACAGAGATTCAATAATTTTCATTGAAAAGCAATCTATAAATTATTGCCAGATTTGCATTCATATTGATCCATGTTTACATACACCAGGAAGAAATAGAACAGGGTAAATTAATATACAGGTCTATACCGTATCATCAAGAAGGTTTAACCATTTTCTATTTGTGTTTAATCATTTGCTATTGTGTTTATTATGCACAATACATTTCCTACCTCTGTTAAGCATTTCTTTACTGAGAAGGTGGTAAGACAGGCTTCCTAGAGAGGTAGACAGTGTCACAAGCCTGTCAGTGTTTAAGAGGCATTTGGGCAGTGCCCTTTAATAACATACTGTACCTTTTGGTCAGCCCTGAGGTGGTCAAGCAGTTGGACTAGATGATCGTTGTAGGTCCCTTCCCACTGAAAAAATCTATTCTAATCTATCGGAGAATGAATGAATGAGCATATCTTTTAAAATGAAAGCATCCTTAGGTGGCATTCAGCTGAAAAAGTACATCCAGCTTGCTTTAACAAGGCAAGTTACTCTGTTGCTCCAAATAGGACAAAATTTTAAGCTCAGATTTGTGCAACTGTATGGGAAGTTCTGCTTGGAAATTATAAACTAATCTCACTAGGTAAAGAGTGAGCTGAGAAAGCACATCTTATTAAAACAAACCAAAAAAAGGTTATTTCTAAGTTCCCTGCTCATTTACATGGAGGAGACCTGACATACACGTCTTACGGGAGCCTGAGGAGGCTGTTTCTCACCTCCCCAGCTATTTTTCAAAAGCTATTAGACTATCACATATTTCCTAATAAACTATGTATATTTTTCTTTTCTGCTGTTGATTTGGCGCTTTCATATATCTGTTGAGAAGGGAACTGGTTCAATATAAAACCGTATTTATTTACTGTGGCCATTTATCTTTCCCCTTCAGTGTCTTTGCAAGACCAGAGGCAGGAACAGTAAGTGTCCTGTTGTCTGCAGACAGCCCTCGTCTGCCTGACCACTCCAGCCTACTCATCTGCACCATGTGTGTTCAGCATGATCCTGAGCTCAGAGATGATCTTCTGTGACATCTGTAACAAAGATGATCAGAATTAGAAAAATATATATATAAAAAAAAATGGACCTCTCCCCTCTTTTCTTCTTTTTCTCAGATAAGATTTGCTCATAGGGTTGCTTAGAAGCAGAGGGGTCATTCCAGTTGCAGCAGTTCTTAAACTGAGATAATTAATGGTTCATGACTCTGTTTGGTTTTGCTTAGGGAAAAAAAAATAAAAATAGGAAGGCTCTTAACTGGCCAGGCTAAACAATGAGGTGTAAAGTGAAAATCCTGTGCTCTACAGTAGAGGGAGGGTGGTGTATTGCACTGATTGCCCATTCACCTGACAGCTGAAATGCACCGACTGGCATAAAACCTCTATGACATTTCTACCAGGCATCTTGTGTGATTACAAGATCTTACTTTTCTTCTACACTTAATAACAAATGAAGAAAAAAACCCTGCTTCAACATCTCTGTATGCCCCGCCACATGAACCTGCAGAATCATGATGTGGGTTGGGATGGCATAGGGAGGAGAAGTGGAAGCGACATCCTTTGTACAGAAGAAACCTGTGTGGAGGATCAGTGTAGGAGACACAGAGACCATAATAAGGAATGAAAAAGGTAAATTTTCTTAATTTAGTTTCTACTCATAATATTGGCGTTGTTTTCTCTCTAGTCTAATATGAATCAAAATATAAATGCTAAGCATGAAGTCATACAATCTGAGCTTGGATAATTTTTTATATATTAAAAAAAATAGGTTTGTCATTAATTGGTTTTGAAGAATAGAAGAAAAAAACAAACTACACCCCCCCCCCCAAAAAAAAAACCAACCCAAAACCAAAACAACCAACAAGAAAAAAACCCCACACCAAACCCAAAACCCAAACCCTCACTGGTAAATTCTTGAATGAGAATTTGGCTTTTATTTTAACTTGGATCAATATTTTATACTCATTGCTTTCATTTGGGTTTCTGCCATAGGATGTGTTTCAGAAGCTGGGCCCAAAATGATATATACACACAACTATATTGAAAGGTTTATATAAGCAATCATTGAAACATTGTTCTTAATCATCAGATTATCTTTTATTCCATTTTAGTTCACTGATTCGAACTCTGGACTGCAGTTCCTTTTAAAATTGAAGCTGTATAACTTAGAAATATTTCAGTTTGGTGAATTCTGTATTAAAACTCTTCTAAATTTCCAGAGTATGATTCATAAAAGGTAAGCTAATAACCATAAAGAAAACAATATACTGGAAGTAGTTGTAGTGGTTTATGCAGGAATTATTATAGGTAGGGAGTTGTCAAAACTTCTCTTTTGGTTTTTTCAGTTGACAAAAATTATTAGGCTCTGAGTGACTTTTAATTCCCATTTTATAACTTTTAAACTGTATTAGCTGGGCTTTTAAGATAAAGGGTTGCAATTTTCTTTGTATCATTCTTATTGCAGTCTTTTTTACTCAAAGACTGTGTGAAAATAATTAACTCCTACAGTGTGCTATCTTTCTTATTATATTGCATTTTTTGAAACCACAAGCATTTCTGTATTTGTACGTATGTAGTGAGATAGCTTTAGGATAACCATCAAATTCATCAAGATTTCAAGTTGCTTCAGATTTGCATGTTTTTGGACCATGATGACTCCAGGTAAAGCTACTGTACTGACGAAGTTGCCCTTGAGTCTGTTGTGGCCAGAGTGGTTTTGTTCTAAAATTTTCAGTATGTGGCTGTGTATACTACCTACCATTCAAATTTTCTGCTTTTTAAAACTGTTCCTGGTATTTGCATAGTGCTAAAAGCCGTTGCACAACTGCTACGATCCACATGTGTTATGGTACATTATAGGAATGCATTTTTATTAGTTTTCATTGATTTTAGATTCTGATCCTGCAGTCTTTCAATAAAGATGTATAATGAAAAGGTAAAGAAATCCATGAAACCGTATATGGCAGAGAAGCAGATATCACAAAAGATTTGGTGATAGGAGAACAGCTGTGTGGAGAAGAAACCAGAACTGTGTGTTGCTGAAACCTGTTTCAGGATGTAACATGCATGATGAAAAATCAGGAAACTATTTGCAGTTGAATATATATTAGAATGTTGATAAATTATAGTGTCATTATTATTTTTAAAATCAAGATGATTTCATGCATTATGTTTGAGGAAGAGCTATGCATTTTCCTCAGCAAAAAAAGGAATGATATCTTTTTGTCAAAGCACTGGGACTAACTAAAAAATATAAGGTTATGGACAGGAAAAAGAAAATTAAAGTTTTTCTGCTCTGGGGATTAATTTATAGTGGTGTCATTGCAAACAGTAGTATGACCAGATCCTGCAAAACGTGTAGGTCTAAAACAAGTTAATATCTTGCTGGGAGACATCATCCATGCAAAGTTATGAAACATAACATTGCTGACTGACTAAGCTATATGCTCTTAGCAGAGGCTAATATCTATGTTCAATTATTTTTATTAAAGATAACATAGTAATTTCTGCAGAAGTATGGATGCTAGGGCAATTTTTTCTTTGCTTTCTGCTTGGAGTACTGGCAATCTGTCTAAATAAATTAGCTCTACCTTTTTTGTGGTGGAACCTTCTTCTCGTCAGTTCCTAAGCTGTTTTGCCAGTGTCTTTACAGTGTAAATACTATTGCTGTATTTAATCACAGATGTGCCTATCTCAGTACCTGAGTCATTCTTTCATTCTACAGTAAAGCAGAGCACTCAGAGTTGCTACATATTAATGTGAAGCATTAGGTTGAATTACATGTGAAGGCTTCAATACAATACAGCTCAATGGTCTCCTTTTGCCCTAGAGGCAACAGTAGGAAAACACAGTACATAATAAGAATTTTAACTACAGTTCTGCTTTCTATTATCTAACCCCTCATGGCATGATGCTGAGAAAGACATACCTCTGGGAATCATACACCACGACTGATTAGTAGGTAAGATATAGGTGATGATAAATATAAGTTCTTCCAATCAAATCCAGTACTCTTCTCATCCTTCATATATTCTCCTTTTTTTCCCCTACAAGATTGTTTTTATTTGTTTCTGTCTTGCACTGTATGCTCTGATGTTTGCTTTTGAATATTGTACAAAGTATCCTCAGGGAAGTTGCAAGTCTAAAGCTTTAAATTAATTATTATCAATTACCTCACTAAAAGAAAAGTATTTTTACTCCAATTTATGACTGGCATGACTGTTGGCTTCAACAGATTGACACATGGATTAAATTTGCCTTGAATCTTCTGATTTAAGTAGCTTTTCAAAGCAGAATAACATTGGCAAAAAAGTACAGTTCGAATCTATATATACTGTATAGGGGATTAGAGAGGTAAACAAGTTTTTTTAAAGTTACACTGTAATACTAGAAAAACATATTATTTTTTTTTTCTAGTATTATCTCTGACCTGTATGCCTTCAGCCAAGAATTCAGTGGTATACATGATGGCAGTTTGTATCTTTTCTTCTTAAGCTTGAAACTTAAAGTGTAAAAAAATAAGTAAAATGTAAGCATTGTTTAAAAACCCTAAAATATTTCAGTATTTTTTCTACTAACTTTATTTTTATTACACTGACAGGAAAACTGTGAATTTCTTAACTTGCAGAAGGGAAGATATTTTTATGTGTTTGAAAGTATGTATCAATGTATACATTTCACTTAATGCAGCACAAGCAGTGAAAGTAAAGCCAAATACAAAAAAGCCCCACCCAACAACAAAACCTCTAAAGAGGAAATGTCTTGGGGTAGAAGTTTTTAGTTTTGGATAGAAGTGCTGTGGCCATTTAAAACTCACTTTGTAAGTTCAATATATCTTTAAATCTTTTCTAAGAAAGGTGAAAAGTGAGTAATGAAAGTATCAAGTAGTCAGTTTTTCCTTTTGAGTTTCACTTCACAGATTCTTTGGTTTCTTTTGAGTTATCACTTGAACCTAAAAAAAGAAACTTTATAACAATTCTTCTGGAGTTATGAATTCTAAGCCTCGGGTACTAAATTTTTTCTGTAAGGACACCTATATATTGTACTATAATCTCATCATAATTTGGCAGCTCTTTGTAGCAAAGAAATATGTAGAGATTTTGATGCATCAGTACTGCAAGGGAAAAGAACAGAGAATGGCAAAGGATCATGGTGAGAAAACTTCTAGATGTTTTTAAAAAGGTGAAACATGGACTTTTAAAATATTTCTTTCCCTGTACAAGATACCATTCCAAAAAGACCATGATATCTAGCGTATGTTTGTGTGTTGTTGTTCCTTCCATGCACACACATACATCTTTCAAGAAAGGTAGTGACACCTTTTTCATGGTGTTTGCACAGTAAGCTGTGTTGCTGAGCAAGACGCTCATCTTCTAATATCTAAGAGTAGGTACTGTTCATAGCCAGTACCTCCGTGTTAGAATGCTACCAATTCACATAATCACCACTTTGAAAATAATATATATAAAAAGAGTAAAATAAGAGTGTGTTGATTTGTGCCCATTTAATTTGCACATTGTATCTCTCAGCTAGCACCCCTTAGCCAAGATGTAGATTTTAAATGCAAAGCAGAAAGAGGAGCAACAAAGGTGATGCAGACTGAAAAGGGAAAGAAAGAATCCCCTCTCTCTAGCGCTGTATTTGTGAGCACACGTGTGTGCAGACACATGCACACACAGACAGAGGTATAATGACCTGTGCTTATCAGAAGTACAACCCCAACAAGTTACATCCTGAATTATCCTGATGTTCAGTGATACTAACTCCCACTTGGAGGAGTCATATTCTGGCTCAAACTTTAAGCCTATTATGGCTGAGGATTATTTTGACTACTGTCAATGCATATGGACAATACTATCTCGGTAAAACAACTGTGAGGAAATCCACAAAAGATCTGGCAGAGCTGGCTCCTGGAGAAATACAAAATAACACCTTTTTTTTTTTTTTTTTCCCCCTCATCTGATTTGTCTATGTCATTTGCCAAAAAGTACTTGTTGGATTTCAGCTCGTCAATAAATTACAGTCTTTTTTTTTTTTTTTTTTTTGAAAGGGCAGATGAATCTAGTAAAAATTATTTACAAAGAACCTAAACATAATTTACTAGAGTCTTAAAGGAAGCCATTCTTGTATGGGCTAAGTTCTCTTCAGATAAATCAAGAAATATGTGACTAGAATGTGTAAAGAACAGCTCATGAAATTAATTTTGGTGACTGTTAAGGTGGTGGCTTTGAAGTACTAATGTGGAGGGGCATCACTAATAAACCTGAGATAGCTCTGAGGTTTAAAGTGGGATTAGTTGTTAATTATGTTTTTATATGCAGTTATTTAACTTTTATGATATAAGACAAACAGCAGCAGGATTTTTCCTCAAAAACCCAAAGCAGCGGTTATCAGTATTTTCCACTTCAGTGGCAAAGGCAAGTATGTTCACTAAGTAAGTGTACATGTGGAATATGGTGCTTTTGTAAATTAATTGTTAGGGCTGGTAACTAAGTCAGATGTATGCCCAAAAGGAGTTGTTTAGTAAAACAAGGATATAAGTACATATTTAGGATAAAAGAAGAAATGGATCATCCTGAAGGTTTTTTGTTTAGCTGTTCAGGAACTTACTCTGATGGAAAATAATGCTTGACCTAGGATAGCGATAGAGCTGAAATTACAGGGCAAGGAAGTGTAGACATGCTGTCTTCACGTATGTCAAGGGGATGAAAGCAGAACAAATATTTTAAACTTTAGCATTTAAGTGTGAAGATGATGGAAATTATTATGAAGTAGTAATGGAGAGGTTTGATGAATATTTTATCTTCAAATGAAGCACAATTTATGAGAGTACTTTTCCACTAGAAGAGCTAAAAGCTTGGGAAACAAAGAAAGGCTGATTTGGCAGGAATTATTGCAAATCTGAGAATGATAAACAGGAGCACATCAAGGACAACTGAGTCACTGGTTTCTTATGTGCAAAAGCTTCCTAACATGTAATAATACAGGTAGCTAATATAGCTAGCTATTAATAGTTTTTAAGTTAATCAAAGGAAAAGAAATCACTGAGTAGATGGTAAGAATACAGAAGACAAGGTAATCACAAATAAATACAGTATTTTTAAATCCTTGTCTTTGACAAAGGAATGCAGCATAATCAACAGCAAGGTCATCAAGTGTGGTGAGGAAAATGTACGTGGGGAGAGCCAAATGCAACATATGCTTTATAGTAGCATATTTTGCAGTCATTAGCAATATGAGAGTGAATGAAATTGGGAAAAACGACAGTGTAGTTCAAAAGACTTCTGTGGATCAATTGTTACTGTTCATGTAACTTCAACTAGCCTGTGGAACTGAATCAGATTTTACATGCTAATGAGCATAATGAGGCCTAATTTTTAGTTGATACAGGAAATGAATGTAGGTTTGGGGTTTTTTTTTTTGTATGGGTGGTGGTGTTTTCTAACCAAAGAGGCTCTCTAAATGCATGTGACTTCACACAGTCCAAATCTACCAGTTTCTATTTTTATGCATTCCACCATTTGTGTACCCTAATGGGATGGCTTGTCCCTTTTCAGGTTAGAGTGCTTAAAGGCAGTCATCCTCAATCTGTAGTATAGCCTCATTACAGAGAGAGGTGTCCAAAGGATTAGCATACAAATCGGGTGAAGGGGCTAAATGTTAATCAGAATATGATGAAACTGAACTGGCAATGTGTGGCGTTGGCTTAATGAGGAGAAATGTTGGGATGAAAGAGTACGGATAGTCTCCTGGGACAGGGAATAAGGACCAGAAATAAGCCTCTTTCAAAAGTGAACAGTGGTGCTTGGAGCCCCTCAGTCAAGGGGAGGAAACTGTATGACCAGGGGCAGAACAGAGTCATCGGTGATACTGCCTGCAATGCTGGCAGCTGGACTGAGGTTGGTGGAATTGTCATGTTTGCAGGCTGGGTTGGCATTGTGAGCTGATCCAAACTGAGCAGGAACAACCTGTCAACCGTCAGCTGAAGGATAAATATACAGCAAAAGAGGGTTTCAGTCTGCTTGACATGGACAAAAAGAAAAAAGAGGTATAAATGTTGTCTGAAATTTGACAAATGGGGAGATACTATGTTTTCTTGGTTGAGGATAAATGCAGGATGTATGCAGCATGCCATGTGGGAGATACAGTTCCATAAACCACTATTTATTTTAGAATATTCTTATTCACCTCTCTGTCCCAGCCTGCACATTTCCCCCGGATCACTTATAACTAAACTGGGTGATTGGTGTCAGTCCTGGCACTGTCTTCTAAACTGGAACTGTAAAAGCAAACTCTGGTGAACACCGGCAAGTTCTGTGAAGGAATTTGCATCCCCAAACCAGTCCAGAGGCAGTGCACAAAAGGCCTTGCCTGATGGAATTACTTTAGTTTTTCTCAAATCCTTTTCCAAGGGTAACAATTTTTCTGATGGATTCTAATCTCCATCAGAAATCGCTGCCTTTCACCTTTACCCCTCCTGTTTTCCTAGCTAGCTCGGGTTATTACATTTTATTTAACTCTGCCCTCTGAGCTGGCACTGTCCATTTGGAACGTTTTATTGCTACCCTTGGCATAATAAATAGAAAAGAGGCAGAATCAAGACTGTGCTATTGTATTGCATTATCATCTAGAGATTTGAATTCCAGCATTTTTATGCATGCTTTGCAGCTGCTGTTATTTGTGCTTGGTGTCAACCTACTGAATGGTGGGAAGATTAGTTGAGCAAGTTGGCAGAGACAATAAGCAGCATTGGTGAGACCGATAACAGAGACGCTCATCTGCTTGCCTGTTCTTTCGTCTTCACTTGTGCTAAACTTCAAGCCACTGCACAAATTGTGCCCATTTCCCCCTCTTCTGATCTGGCCCTCTTTTCATTTGGCACTGTCTTTTCCACAGGAAGCAGATTATTGTGGCACATAAAAAGACAGAGGCAGTAGTAGCTTCAGCAGATGTTGCCGAGCATGCTCAAACGGCAAAAGCATTCCCTGTAACAAGAAAATAGCCAAGTTGATACCTAGGACTTTGTCAGTGCTGGCGTGGTCAGGCATGCTCTGGGAGTGCCTGACTACACCAACAAATTTATAACTTGGCATTTCTCTCAAATGGGACTTGTGGTGTTCTCAGGGAATAGTGCTTCTGTCATACCTTGGTTGATGTTCAATTAAGATTAAATGAAAATTTTATGATACAGGCCTTCCAGTTGCAGAAGGTTTAGAAAGGGGGGGGGGAATGTTGTAGGGGAAATCACAGCTTTCATTGAGTGTTGCTTTGTGTATCAGATGAAATGTAGAGTAGCTCTTAAATGTGTGGTTGCGAGCACCCAAACAAAATAGTTGGCAGATTAATGAGTCTTGTGCTGCAAGGCATTCTTCCAAGGGAAGAAGGTACTTTGCTATTTTATCTCTTAGCCACAGGTGTATATTTGGTGTTAATAGTGCTCTTGAGATCATCAAGAGGAAAATGCCAGAGGCACAGCAGGATTTGGAATGGCTAGACATTTATTATCCTTGTGTACCGTCGCTGTGAGAGAAACATGTTAAATTGTCTAGCGTATAGTGAGGGTGGGGAATAGGATCTAAAGCTTGCTGAGAACTGCCTGCTGTGACAGAAACAACTCGATTTCTTTACAAAGGAACAGGCGTACGTCCAACTTCAGAAGTACAGTTAATAAAGAACTGGTGAAAAGACTGCTACTCTGGGAATGATTCAGTGCCTATCATATTAAACTTCTTAAAAATACTATAGCTTTTGAACAAAGTCTCAGAAAGTGAAAAGGCCTGTTCCTGGAACCAATACAAAAGCAAGCTTCCAACAGAGAGAAACAACTCATCTTTGAAAGCATCAGACATTACCTCATGACTTTCTGAAATGATAGCTGCTTATAGGTGTTGGAGCTAGAAGATGGGGATTATGGGATGCCCTACTGGCACATCATGGATAGCAGCTGAAGCCATCTGTAGACTGTCTTGGGATCAGTTTACTCAATCAGAGGAGTGTCTTTTGACAGTACTGGAATATAGGGTGAAAATCAGATACGTGAATTACTATTAAAGTCTTCTAGTCACTACAAACCCTGGATCAACAGTAAAGGCTTTGAGACACGCAGGCGTTAAGGCAAGGAAAGAATTAATCACTATTGCTGTATGGCACAGTAATGAGGCATGTGCTTTTCAACTTCTTTTTGTTCAGAGAGCATCTGAACACCCCGGGAGTGCGAACTGATACGAATTTCAGTGACACAGATCAAATCCTGATCTTAACTCTGATTTTTATGTAGAAAATGAGATCAATGTGGGCAATGTTGCTCGTAGTTGAGGAGGTGGAGTCTAATAAAAGAGCTTTGCATGACTTGAAATTAATATCATGGCACATCCAAAAGGACTGACAGATATGTGGTTTTGACATACTCACCCAGAAGGAGGAGGATTGAGATCTCATTCTTCTCTAATTACTGTTGTTATTTTGATATATTTGTTAGAGCTCATAGAAGAAACTGAGGCTTCCTATCTTCCCAGTCAAGCGTCTTTCCCAGTAGGCTGCATGGCCAATTGTTGCTTTTCCTTCTCTTTCATTTAATAAGCTTCCATTTATTCCATTTAAAGAGGAATAGCTAAACTTGACTAGGAGTGTCTTCCCCCCCCCCCCCCATCCCCATAAGACAAGGAACAAACAAAAAACCCATGTAACTTGATGATTAGGACATACTAATGAGAAGCGAGACTTGAGTATGCATGCTGTAAGGGAAGAATGATTTCACCACTGGTTTTTTTGTGGAAAGACACGAGCATCACTGTTGCCACCCCCTCCAGGGGTGTTTTGCAGGGAGCAGACTGTGCCAGCTACCCTCTCAGTGAGTCCAGCAGAGCAGCTCAGAGGCTCACCAAGGATAATTAAAACCATGTCTCAGGAGCCCGGTTCAGCATCGATTTGCTCAGCAACATCAAAACCTAGCTGCTTCTAGTTGAGTCAGCAAGGAGAGCTCTCAGTGTCTTAGCAAGAGATCTTCCTGGTAAAATTCTGCTTGTGGCTAGCGAATGAAGATTAGAGCACAGGTATTTCAGACTTAGGCATGTAAATGATCTTGTGGAGCTCTCTGTAACCTGTCCTAGTTCTGAGTGTTTGCTCAGTTATCATACAGAATCCAGTAAAGCCTGAGGACTCAACATGTGTGAAATAGAAGGGAAGAAATATTTAGCTATAGTTGACAACAGTTCGAGGTACTTAAAACATAGCTTTGCTACATTTCAGCAGTCTGAAGGACCAACATCATAAAAAATCTTGTGTGCAGAAAAGAACTTAGGACAAACTTATCAAACAACAACTTGCTCATCCACACTTTGTCACAACAGAATATGATTTTTCTATGGCTAAAATATTTTTTTCTCTATTACTTATGTTTTGTTCTACGCACAGGTCTGCACTCAAATAATAGGACCCACTTCTAATTGTATTAAACTATTTAGTCATAAATATACTCTAGAATAAGTGTTAGACAATTGGCATATAGTGTAGATTCCAGAAATTGAAACAAATCCCATCTATTTTCAAGTGTATTTCTTTATAAATAAATTTATATAAACACATAAGGCAAAAATAAATGGATACATATATATATAATATATATCTATATAAAATAATTAATAACCATCTCATATACAAAAAAAAAAAAAGCAACAAGATAGAAAATATGCTGCAGAAATTCTTGCAACATTTTCAGAAACCAAAAAGCTTTTGAAGGTCACCAAGCTTCATATAATAGAGCGTACCGTGTATACCAGGTTCTGTCTCTTTGTTCTGTTAACACCATTCAGACAAACATAAGAAATCACAAATGCTGCTAGCAGGACAGTAAAAAAGACCAATATCTATTTTCTCATTTAAAAGCACTAAAAGTTATTCTGTATGACTTGCTAAATATTAAAAGCTACTTTATATAAAACTGTTATATAATCTGCAGAGCTGAACAAGAACTTTTTTTTTTGAGCTATCCAAGCAAAATAAAATAAAAACCTAAAAAGGTTCTTTTTTAGATGTGCTGCCACCCCCCTGCTGCTCTGAGAGATGACAGAAAGTGGATAACAGAGGTTGTCCCTGTAGCAGAAGCAGAAGTACTAGAGGCACTGAAGTCTTCACTTTCCCATAAAGCTACAGGTGAAAGTAGTTTTCCCCTATCACATTTTACAAATTTGTTAAGGCTTGATTTAATCCAATTCTTTAAAAAAAATAGAGAACGTGAAATGATTATTTTTATATTTTTTTTTAAGTTTCCTCAGACACTGTATTGAACGATTCTTTAAAAGAAAAAGATCTTTCTGACAGTATTGGCTAGAGTCAGAATGTATATGGACTGAATTTATTTATTGATTACAAACTGAACATACTAAAAACATTGCTTTCCACAGCAGGACTGCTGTCATGAAGGGTATTTTCAAAGACTAAATTTATGGTAGAAAATGTCTTGTAGGGTAGGTTTAATTGGCAGGTATTTTGTTCGGCAGGACTCTATGCCCACACCGATACACTATTTTATTTTTGTGAGCAGTGCCATAAACATACTTTCAGTAATGAAGGTCAAAGTGTGTGCATCAGACAGAAGGCAGTAGATAGTGTAGAGTGGACCTGTTCAGTTAAAGTCATAAAAGCTTTCATTTACAAGTTATGAACAAAATCCAAGCAACTCATGTGCTTGTAGTAACTTGGTTGCCTCAGAAATATTCCTCAGTTTATGAAACACATCTGCTCTGGGTACCCTCCTTCCACTCCCTCCATAATGTCATGAGTCTTCCTTGAGAAGTAAGGCTGGAGGCATATGCAGTGTTGTGTGGTGCTGAGCATTAAACAATCCTTTTTCGGTATTCTAAAGAAACTAACAGATATCTAAGGGGTTTTGCCTGAAGTGCTGTAGGCTTTTATTTAGGTGGTCAAAATCATCTTTCTGTCTCGTGAACTTGGGTTCACAATTTTTGTCTCCTGAACTGCAACTGCAGCCTTATTCTAAAGTAGCCTATATTAGGTGGCTACACTCATTTGTCAGATCCCTTCATCCTGGAAAAATAAACATCAGGGATCAAAAAACACATTATCTGTCAAGAGTTTTACATGTAGCAGCGAACAGCATTTATGTTGAGTCTGGGAATACAACATATGTAGGCATTCTGACTAGTTTAAAAATGCAGATTAAGATGCTAGTTATTTGTGTTAATGTAAATCCTGCAACAAGGTGTAAATTTCTTTGGCCTTTGTCAAAGAAGCTAACAAAACAGTATTGTACACTTTATTCATCTGCTGGGAGGGACTTTTAACTGAGGAAAAAACCACTAAAAATATTTTTTTTTGGCCTATACTAAAAAAGTTTCTCTCCATCATTTAGATGATGTCCAATGCTCTTGTCTCAAAATAAAATGGGAGAGAGCGAACTATGTCATACAGTGGTGGTGTGAGAGGAGAAGACATGACATAGCAGATGTTGTACATCAATTCCTTTTATACACGTGCAGTACCTGTTCTACTACTGTAAAACTTTTTTCTCTTTTTTTTTTTTTTTTTTTTACTTCCTCTCCTCATACAACTGTATAAGCTTTCAAAACCAGTGTAATTAGAGTGATTCTCTCATGGAATGTAAGGTAATATGTCTTCAAGATAAAAGTTTAAACAAGTGTAATAGGTGAATGCATATGCCTCATAGTCAGAACATAGGGAAGAAATAATTTTGGATGGCTTTTGAAATGTTATATTGCCTGTGAAATTCTTATTTCTTTCGACAGTGATGTTCTCCGTAGGTACCTTATACAAAAGCTATATCCACTACAGTGATCCAAACTGCAGGCCAATTTTGTAGTAATCTATATAGATTGCACATAACAGACACAGTTTTGAAAAGTAAGTTTCTCAGCCTTCCTGTGGAAGTTCACTGAAAACTTTAAATTGCATTGATTTCCTATGAAACTTTGATTTCTAGTTGTTCAGTTGCTTTACAAGAGAAATCTATTTCTCCCCCATAGACACACTATTTGTGTTGAGTGTCATCTTGATCTAAATTAGAATACTCTCAATAAACTGGATAAACACAAATGCCTGGAATTCCATTGAGTAAACACCTGAAATGATAACAGTATGACCTATGTTGTTCAGATGTCCTGCTGTGGTTTGGCTGCGCTTGTCTGCTCAACCACCTCTTCCAAACTGCAGTGCAATCTCACTTATATAGTGAGTGTCTGAAATTAAGGACAAGAGTAGGGAGTTTTGTGCATAGTGGTAATTTTTGGTTTTTGCTTGAAAATATCACTGAAAATATTTCAAAATATCCTAGTTGTGATCTTTTCCTTTCTTTTTTTTTATGTTGGCTTCTGCGGAAATACCTGATATACACAGAAAGACAATTCCTATCATTTGTGAGGTGTAGTTAGTCTTAATTTGAAATTTTCTTATAAATAAATTTGGTAGGCTATGTCTGTGCTGTAGCAATAGGGCTGACCAATGCATGAATTCTGTTTTTTCTGTCTTGTGCAACCTCTACCTCAAAATATTTCCTGTGATTCTGTCGGTTGCTCATAGTTGTACAGTTTTTGGACAGAATATAAAAAGATGACGTAACAGGTGCAGTACAGAGCAAAATATTCTGAAAAAGTCAATCTTTTTTTTTTTTTTCTCTGCACTGGTATATTTGTTTGGAATTGATCATGTTGATTCTTTGTTCTTGAATTATTACTCAGGATATTCCTTGGTTAAAGTTCTTGCTCCTACTCCACAAAACAAAACAAAACAAAACATAAACAAAAAAACCCCACAAAAATTAAAAAGGTCTGACCTATTGAACACAAATAATTTGCAGTTCAGTGTTGTGACAATGGAAGATAGGCTAGTATTTTTAGTATTGGCAAAAACATGGGCTCAAATATGCAAAAAAAATTACCCCAAAAGCTAATATAGTAAAAGGAAAACAAAGATAGATATGCACCTGACTTAGGAGTTTCAGCAATGCAAGATCCTCATGTAGTGTTCTTTTTAAGTGAAAAGTGTGCCTTTTGTGCCTCTAGAATATGATGGGACAGCAGTGGAAACTATTATTTTTGTGACTTGGATAATTATATGTAAGTTCTACCAAAAAGGTTATACATAGCTTAAAGTACTAAAGACTTAATGAAACTGTCATCACTGTAGTGATAAATATCTTCATTCCAGAATGTCTTCTTGGACAGTACTGTAAGCATAACAGAATAAATATTTGACCATAATTCTGTAATGCTACCATAGTTTTTTTGTTGTTTTTTTTTTTTTAATTATAGGCCTTCAAGTAGGCTATATATACAAATTAGGGATTTGTGGTAGAAGTAGTTGGAACTAGTTTGAGTTAGTAATAATGGCAGCATTGAATGCTACAGTTCAAAGCAGTGTTAATTTTGTCCAGTCACCCAGTTGAATAGGTTGCAATTCCCTTGAAAATCTCCAAGTCACATTCAGCTATTATGTAAACGTTGGCTTAAGCTGATCATAAAAATGGGCACATTTCAAAATACAGCTTACATTCATTTAACATTCAGTAGGTCTGCTAAATGGATATAGCAACAGAGGCAGATAACAGAAAGAGTAATGTAAATCAGGCACTTCCTTGCTTAATGTATACTTCTGCCATTCCTAACAGCCTGACAGAATATCAAATCAGTGGAAGTTGCCATATACTCAATTTAAAGTGTCTACTGTATGCCGAATCAGTGTAATTTAGTGCACACTTGTTACACTACTTTGATTTTCCCTTAAATATGTTACATATTTAGCATGCAAAGAATAAGAACTAATTTCAGTAATGTATGTTGATTAGGCTCTTGTTAGGCATAAATAAGGGTTATCTTGTGCTATACAGTACATTATGTTGTAAATTTAATAGGCACATAGCTTTCTCTGTCTTCTTCTATTTCCACCCACAGACATTTAGACAAAGAGCAGAAGATGAAACATAATATAAATCTGTTAGCTGTAAGTGAAGTCTGATACAAGAAACAGAAATGTACTTATTGATTACTTGCATTGTTTTGACACTGTAATAACAGAAGAAAACAAGGGTACAGAGATTTAGAAACTAGACCTAACACTGCCTCTTCAGTGCAAATATATGAGGTTTTCACTAACATATACATAATATATGTGAAGATATATAGCTGATAGCTTAAATGGATAAAGAATGTATCTTGATTTATCAAAGTTTTGTTCCTGGAAAGAAGGAAAGAATATTTCGATTTGGTATATTAGGCTTATTGCTATGAGTACAACCAGAAAGTAAGGGGGGGGGGGGGGGGGGGGAAGAAGTATTAGAAGGTAGATAGAAGGTAGATGAGCAATGAAATGGTATTTGAGAGTGGGACTTTTCTGATGTTAATACAGTTTTCAAAGTGAGTGTGATCATATGTTAAAAAGAAAGGATGAGAACACTAAAAGGGTAGAAGGAAAAGAAATTTAATCATCTAAAAAAACACCCAGGAAGGTGTTCAAGGAAGATAAAAAGTTGGAGAAATAAATTTTCCACTTTCAAATGGACCAGATAAAATAAGAGGGTAAGAACAGAGGAGTAAAAGAAGGAGCCCAGGAATTAATGTCTGCATAGGTATTTGTGCAAATAAAAAAGCTGCTCAAGTACAGAGTACGGAGAAATTGGAAGGCATCTGGAGAAGGAGCAGAGACTAGAAAAATGTTTTTTTTCTGAGATCAGTGAAAAATGGATGTTTCAAAGAAATAGACTGAACACAGTCATACCTCAAATTGAAGAAGATCAAATCAGAACTTTTAATTGAAGGAACAATTATTAACAACTTACCACTGTTGCTACTGAAGAGTTAAAATGTGGCTGGTTTGCTCAATAAACATATCTATCTATGCTGTTTAAGATTATCTTTGTGTTTTGAAGACACTGTAAACATGTCTGGAAATGACACACTCCCACAGTTTCTATACAGCAGAACATGATGAAACCAGCCACCAAAAAATATTACATTTTCCACTTGTGTTCATATCAGCTAACAGAATAATATCCATGTGATTTAGAACTAGGCATTTCAAAAGTCTTTAAAGGACTTGAAAATCAAGTTAGAAACTATGGTTCTTCCTAAAGTTCTCTAATAAATACATCATTTTTTATGTGATCTACAAAGGAGAGTGAAAAATGTAATGGTATAGAATGCTATGTTCCTTTATTTTTCATTGTTCTTCATGCATATTTTATACTTTGTTTAGAAGCAGTATATCAGTTAAGAAATAGTAATTCTTGTGTAAAATACAAATAGTCAGCTAAGAGATCACTGAGGCGTGATTATTTTTTCTTCAGCAAACTGTAGATTTCTAACCCAGTTCTGTCACTTGAGTGCTAGCATTTGAGACAGGGTCTATAGTACCAGTATTATTTATTTTCATGTTTAGGTTATTCTTATTTTAGTAGCACTTTCAAGAAATTTTAAATTGGCCATTTTATAAATCTCTCAATAGCCATGACTGCCATGCAATTATTGAAATAGTAATTTTTTTGGTGAGACTGGGTTAAAGTAAGGTAGCACTTTCAGTGCTTCCACTAAAAGCAAATAAGCAGCTGAATAGAAAGTAAGATGATCTAATACCGATTTTTAAGATGGTTGATTATTTTTTTCCCAAATAAACTACAAAATGATGAATGATAATTTGAGTATGTTCTACTGATGGCTCTGACAGGTGGAAAAGGTTTGATTCCAGCAGACCTGCGCCATAGTGATTTTATACTGCTTGCACTTAATTGCAAAGGTATTAGATGTAAGTACATGGTCATTTGTGACACCTAACGCAAATTGTCACGTTAAAATCATTAACAACACTTCTGAAGTGCAAACAGTTTTTGTTGTGCTTCAGGTACCTGGCTGCTCTGACAGTAGTAATAAAGCTGACATCTCTAAACCTCTCTGAAGTTAGGAAAAAATCCATCAAGTTTAGTAAACAGTAAACAGCTTGATCATGGCTGAAAGGGAATTATAAAGCTAAAATTTAAAGAATCTTGATGAAGAAAACAAACATTTCAGAATCAAATTGAACTTGAGCATTCCACTGAACACATCACCCATGAACCAAGCAGTGGCATCCTGAGGAAGGGTAGTCAAAACCTTATAGACTTATGTATATTTAGTGCTACACATGCAGTGTCAATGTAAAGCAAGAAATAGCCGATAACTTTGAATAAATGCCTGGTGAGGACTGGACTGAAAAAAAAAAAGCCAACAAACCCAAACCAAAAGCTTTCTGCATCTTGGTTTCAGCTAGAACTGAGAGAAATATTCTTAGCAAATCTCCAAACCACTCAAACCCTAGTTCATCACACTCAATTCACTGCAATAGAGCTGAACTGGGAATAATTTATTTGAAGTAACAACAAACATCTCTTTCTATTTCTCTGCTATAAAGGAGCACAAGTTTCTAAAATACATGCTGGCATATGCGATTATGAAACCTCTAAGGATGTATTAATGATAAACACCTAATACAGAGTCCAACTACAGGACTGTATGCAGTATCGTTAAGAAGGAAATAAGGAGTAATGAATTCCTGTACTCTGGATTACTTCATAAATATAGATATGAATCACTATTTGAGTAGAGATAACATTAGGGGAGATTTTTCCAAGATACTGAGGTGTGCTAAGAATGCAGATTCCATTGATTTTTCTCTCCTTTCTCCTGGCCATTTATAATACCTTCCATTATTATAACAAAAAGCAGCTGTTCTCAAGTGCAAAATAGGTCTGAAGGATATTTTTTCAGTTAAAAAATGCCCAATAAGTCAGTACAGTAAACATTGGTTGTGTTTGCACACAAGGATTCTGGGCTGAGGAAGTGTCATTAAATGGCATGCATAATTGAGAGGCATAACTGAACCATAAAATCAGACACACAGAGAGTGAGGAAGGAGGTGCTTGTTAGGCAGACAATGAAGCAAATTGACTTGGTTCCAATTACTTGGGTTAATTTTGCATTACAGATGCAGCTTAAACAATGTACTTGCAAAGAGAAACCAGGAAGATGACTGTGACAGTGCTTGACATCTTGGAAAGCAAAGTGATATTTTTAGATAGTTTAGTATAAAACAGGTATTAAAACATTCAGCTTTAGTAGTGGTTCACAGGAATACATACATGATGAGTAACAAACGGGTAAATGGTTCATCTGTACAAGGAGTTTGTTTAGCTTATACCTGAGACTGTATTTTCCTAAAGTGAATGATTTCTGTTTCCAGTATTACCCTTTCCATAAAGCTTTACATGTGTATTAATAACGCCTAGCACTGGAAAATCATGTGGCTTTTCAAACTCTGATGTTTTGCAAGAGTTTTGCTCTGATGGTTTTATGTTTTGCACATTAGGCAAAGTGGGACCTAACACTAACCTCTGAGGAAAATACCAAATACACTGCAACTCTGATAAAAGAATGAAAACTGGCAGCCATGTGCATATAGTTGTGCTTAGTAGCTAGTTAGGCAGCCTGGAGACAGAAATTGCTTTGTTTCTTAGACAGAACTTTAAATGATATTAATGACACTACCAAGTAGGAAATGCATTTTCTTGAGCAAGATCTCTACAAGCCATCAAAACCTTAATCTAAACCTTAAGCTCACACAGACATAATAGTGTAAACTTGCAGTATTTCTGTGCTTTAAGTATGTGCAATTAATACCAAGTCCAAATGCGATTCTCATTTTTCTTTAAGTAAGAATTCTTTTAGTTACAAAGCTGCATTCAGATATGAGGCAGCTGTGAGGGACAACCCAACACCTTATTAAAAAAAAAAAAAAAAAAAAAAAAAAAAGTCAGCATAATTTTTTGACCAAACTGCACTTTCTCATCAGTGATTTGCAGCCAATTCTCCCTTATGGACTTAGAGATTTCATATTTTAACTGGTATTTCTACCTCTGTACCTAAACTGAATATTAAAAAGACTATTTCTTTTTAAAGATGTTTTCTCAGCAGAAGGACTGAGTTTTATCAGAAGTTATTAAGACTTAGCTTCCTAAATAACAAAGTTTGTGATAGCTAAAAAATACAGACATGAAACTAGATCTTGCATGGCCATTTCAGCATATGATGCTGACGTTTTTTCCAAAATCAGAGAGGTAGTACTCAGTGGCCTTTTATAACTGATGACAACTTTGTGATCTTTTTGCTTATCTAAAGAAACAACATGCCCTGTACAGAAAAAAAACTCCGAAGCTTAAGTCAAGAATTAGTGAAAGGAAAACTTTCTTGTACATGCAAGGTGTTGCCCTTCTGAATCCAGTTTCAGCACATGTAGGCACCTTGCTGGTAGAGTGGTGAATTCTCAATGCATTTAAGGTAAGGGAATAAGTTCAGCTCATATAGGTGACAGTAATGTCAGTTTGAAATAAAAACTGTGGCTACAGTGAAATCACTGCCTTATTTTTTTAACTTTACTGCAGCAGGATTCCCCTCCAATGCTGAAGATTCCTAGTAACAGAAAGTAGCACATAGTCTGAATTTCTGCCATCAAGCTTTTAATAACAAATGAATCTATTTTATTTACCATGTTTAGGCACCAGCATTCAATAGGTTACATTTCATATGTTAATTTTTAATAGATTGCTAAAACCAGACTTGAAAGTTTCTTATGTACTTATTTACTTATTCAGTGTATCTGATACTGATGTTTGATGTGTTCTTTGTAGGGTGTTTTAGAGTAACTTCTGTTTTTATGCCTAATGCCAGTTCAGCGTTAGTTTGAACTGAACCACATAGACATGAAAATCTGATATTTATTCTGTCTTTCCATTACTTTACATTTTATTTTCACAATTATTTTTAACACAAGTTGTCCCTTGACAAGTAATAGAATAGTATAAGCTGTGTTATTGTTTTCTTAAACAGTCTTTTTATTGAACCAACGGCCATATTAATTTGATCCTTTAATTTTTATTCCTGAAAAAAAAATATTGTTGGAATATACAGCTCCAGTTTGTTACAATATATATATTTCCTTTGAGCATTTCGGGGTTTTCATCTGAAAATTGCATTTTGGATGTGAACAATATTAAAGTACTCTGAGGCACAGAATTTAGTCTACAAACTACCTTGAAAATATTTTGTTGTGTTCCAGTCATTTCAACGAATGTGATTCCCTTAATTAGTTTTATTAAACTAGTTGTGTGTCCGAAGTTGTCTGAAAGCCTAGGAAGGGGACTTTTATCTATTTAATAGTTTTAATAAACTGTCTTCTGGATTCTGTCATACACTGAGTATACCTTCTGCTACTGAAATTGATTCTCACCATCACAACATATTAAAGATTGTCAGTTCTTTGACTTGTTTTGAAAGTTAACAATAGCATGATTATTATTTTTTTTTGTCCTACAATCTCTACAGTTAGAGAAACCTTGAACATAGTGCATAAAAATGTGTTGCAAGACAAAACTGCACTGTAGTGTGATGGTTTATCTTGGTAAGGCAATCAGTGCCTGTGGAACAATTCGCTTTGGCCTACAGCTTATGCTACCTTGACATATGAAGTTGCCTAAAATAACTTCAAATTTCACATGGTGAAGATAATGTGAAAAATTTGCATGCTTGTCAGTGAAAGTATAGCTTTAAATTTTATTTCAGAAAAGCTGAACATTTATGTCAGTTGTGAAATGAACACTTGATTTACTACTCACTGGCAGTAGGCATTTAGGAGTGTACAGCCTGTATTAACGTTGATAAACCAATTTAAGTACATAAAGGAGAACAGTTCTTCATGAGCCTTAAAAAATAAGTGAGTTTTCCTCAAGAAAATGAATTAGGGTTTATTTAAAATTTAACACCCCCCTTATTTTATTTTTCTTCCTTGGGGAAAAAAGAGCCTTATTGTGGTGGAGAAAAGATTGGAAATGGAACATTGTCTACTCAAGTGATGGATAAAAAAATGTCTGATGCATTTTTCTGCAACTAGCCAACGCCTTGGATAATCCTTATTCTTTTAGAAGTATCACGACTGGAAAGTAAAACCTAAGAAAACTTTCACCTTCAGATGAAAATAGCAGGCAAATGTAGTGAGGAGAGGGTGGAGGAATTATGATACTTAGAAGAAACAGGATAGGGATTGTAAGAAATAAGAGGTTGCAAAGGAAGAGTCACCTCTAAGATGAATACCCCTTTGTACTGTCTGCAAACATGTAACCTATGCTTCCAAACTGGAGGGGTTGGTGTCCTTGCTAACCTATAGATAAAGCACTCAAAAAAGTGGTAATAATTATTTTAGACTTTTTTGTTTTAAACCTATACATTTGGAGGTCTGACTGACAGGATCTGTTCAGTTGTCAAGGCAAATAATAATGAAGGTGGTTGACAGACCTCAAAAGCGATGATGATATCCTACATATTTGTACCGGCCAACTATAGCATGCATGGGTGGCTTAGCTAGAAGAGGAAGTAAGTGTATGGTGCAGGGTCATGACTAATTTATTTTTTCATCCCAGTAAAAGTGATCTATGTCAAATTTAAATAATATATATATTGAATCCAGAAACTTTGATTCCACCCAGAACTTTTTGTGAAAACCAAAGAGGTAACTGTGATACCAAGAACTGCAAAGTTCAGCAACAAATCACATGAACCTACTGCCTTTAACTGACAAAAGAATGCCTTCTAGCCATCTTCTATTGACTGTTGCTGTTTTTTAAACCCACAGTTACCAACTGATTATTTTTTTTTTTTTCTGACTTTCCAGGAATTCTGTTCTCACTGGCCTTTTTGTAGGTTGTCACATCTGCCACTGAAGCTGCTGCTCATGCAAACTGTCAATGCATCTGTGTAGTAGGTATGAAAAAGCATGTAGATCCAAGTGGTAGATACTCATTTGTTCTAATACAGGGCTTTGATGATCTATCACAAATGTACCTTGAAGCTATTATAGATGTGCATGGTGATTCTGATGCACTTGGGATGTGTTCGTTAATTCGGCATATGGTAACTCAGATAGGACCAGAGCTTGTCAGAGTTACTGGATATAAGCAAAGAGAGGTTTCCTGAATAATGGATCTGTACAAGAGAGTGGCTATCCCAGTAAAATCAATATTGCCATTAATATTAATGTAATAAATGCACCTGCAACTGAGTGAAGCATGTAAAAAACGGCTTTAGGTATAAGTTGAATTTAGTGCTTTAATTCGGGCAATGCACTGTTAAGAAAAATATCTGTAGTTTTCATAATGCCTTATATGACCATGTACAATGTTTTTCTGCTTCTGAACACTTGAACTCTTTGTTATAATAGCCACTGAAGTTTTGAATGCTTTCTCAGTTGAGGAATTGGAAATGTATTTTTAATGGCAGACAAAGCTTAATGTCATGATAATTCTGGTAGCAGTGTTAAAACAAGATCTTCTGACAGGGGAAGAGTGAGAAAAAGGATTTGAGGAGAAGTGGCCTTAGGGAATATATGTATAACCTTTTTACAGCAGCAACCCGAATGAGATCAATGTGTTGTGCTGTATTTATATTACTTCCAGTACAACATTGCTATTCTGGTAAAAGGTGGTAGAGAAAACCAGAACGAAGAGGTTTTTAGTGATTATTCTGTATCCTGAGTAGGCAGGGTCATATGTTGTATCCAAATGCAATTTGTGTGCATTAGAAATATATAATTATTTTTCTGCCCTGAAATCAAGTAGTACCAATGGCAGGATTGCATTTATTAAGCTGCAGTTAATGTGATTTGGAAGTGGTTAATGTAACAATATGGCATCATATGTATCCTACTTAATATGAAATATATGTAAGAAAAAAGGATGAGACTGTTTACTGATTAAAACTGAAACTATCCCCTTTACATCCAGAATGAGGAGACCAAGCCTGCAACAGAAGCAATAATTCAGTCACCTATTGTGCAATTTACTGCTGTAAATTATCATGAACATGAAGAAACCTAAAACACAGAAATCTTGACAATTTTTTAAATCTAGAGCAAGTACTAAAGAACCTCTTACAAAAAATGTTTAGCTTATATGAGTACCTAAAAGAAGACATATGCATGTGCACTTCCCTTCAAGTCTTGCAGCATGAATAGCATTTTGTTTCTTCAGTCCTCTTCAGTTACTACTATGTCTACGTAGTAGGCATATTTGGCCTTGTCTAGTTTGGAGAAAAGGAGGCTGAGGAGTGACCTCATCACCCTCTACAGCTTCCTGAGGAAAGGAATTGGAAAGGGATGTGTTGATCTCTTCTCTCTGGGATCCAGTGACAGGGCACATGGGAATGATTCAAAGCTGCACCAGCGGAAGTTCAGACTGGACATCAGGAAGCATTTATTTACAAAGAGGGGAATCAAACACTGGAGCGGGCTTCCTGGAGAGGTGGCTGATGTCCCAAGCCTTTCCCTGTTTAAAAGTCATTTGGACAATACATTTAATAACATGCTTTAATGTTTGGTCACCCTGAAGCAGTCAGGCAGCTGGACTACATGATCATCACAGGTCTCTTCCAACTAGAAATATTCTATTCTATTCTACTCTACTCTAC
The DNA here is from genome assembly GCF_015220075.1 of Falco rusticolus. Taxonomy (NCBI): domain Eukaryota; kingdom Metazoa; phylum Chordata; class Aves; order Falconiformes; family Falconidae; genus Falco; species Falco rusticolus. Next base: position 111,351,453 of record NC_051188.1, on the reverse strand, counting down.
TCTACTTTACTCCTAACCTAATACTGTTCTGTTATGTTCTGTTCAACTTTGTTCTTTTCTGTTCTGTTCTATTCTATTGACTCTACTCTACTCCCACTCTACTACTGTTCTATTCTATTCTATTCTATTCTATTCTATTCTATTCTATTCTATTCTATTCTATTCTATTCTATTCTATTCTATTCTATTCTATTCTATTCTATTCTATTCTATTCTATTCTATTCTATTCTATTCTATTCTATTCTATTCTATTCTATTCTATTCTATTCCGTTCCGTTCCGTTCCGTTCCGTTCCATTCGGTTCCATTCTATATACATTGCCAAGTAGTATACATTAATCAGAAAGGATCTTTAAAAACAGTTGGTCAGTTCTGATGGAGACCCAACATCGATAGCAGCAACCTTTATTTATTTGCTTCGTTGCTTTTTTTTTTTTTCAGTTTTGTGTGAGCCCTAATAAGGTTTCAAGGACCGAACAAAGTATACTAGGGATGCTTCCAGAGTATATCTTCCAGCTCTTTTTCATCTAGAAGGTTTCTAAATCATGTGCTTTGAAACTATTTCACAGATAAAACCAAAGTATAGAAAATGGAGATGATCATGCCATTTTCTTCAAAAGCACCCTTCAACCAAGCTGAAGAAACCAAAGGTAAACCCTGTATGATTTGGCCTCTTTTTAGAACACAGTGGGCTGGTTTTCACTGTCTTTTTCCCCTTATGAATAGATTTGAGATCTTTGAGGGAAAGAAAATTAATATAGAAATTACCCCACCCCCTACTCCCCCTCAAAATATTGACAAAACACTTATTTGTTTCTTTGAGACAGGAAAATAGAATAAATGGTTTTAATATATGCCCATTTTTGGTTCCCCTCACCTTGATATTCATAAAGATAATGAGGACAAGGTAAAGCGACAATGAGTGCACTTTTCAGTAGGTATGCAGTTTTCCCTACATTTACCTGTTTTTGAATTTTTCTCCTCTTTTGCTTTCTTCTTTCAGGTGCTCTTATAGGAAAGTAGTAAAATTTTATTATAATATGTTTTTCTTAAGATATATGTGATTTTGTATGCATATGAGCCCCTAAACCTTCTCTTTAAATCCCCCTCTTTTGTTGCAAACCTACCTTATCTAGTTGAAGTCAATAATGTTTCTTAGGGAGGTGTACATGCTGAAATATTACCTTTACATGCTAATTAACTGAATATGATAATGAGGGCATGATGACAAAGGCAAAGCAGAAGCTGAAAACAAGTAATCAGAGTTTTTTTGGTTTTTTGTTTTTTTGGGTTTTTTTAACAAGGAAACTAAACAAGGGGGAGAGGGAGAGGGAGAGGGAGAGGGAGAGGGAGAGGGAGAGGGAGAGGGAGAGGGAGAGGGAGAGGGAGAGGGAGAGGGAGAGGGAGAGGGAGAGGGAGAGGGAGAGGGAGGGGGGCACTTTTTCTGCAAACGTAGTTTGCTCCATGTGAGTTGAGTTTTAAAGTGTAAGTCCCATAGCACAAATCCTAGGAGATAAGGCTCTGTCTGTTTCTAGTTTTCTGTAATAAAACGGGTACACTTGGTTATAGAAAGATTACTTGTGATGGAGGGGTATCCAAGATCTCACAGTTCTAGGACAAACTTGTGAAATGTAGGTCTTGATTCTGTCAGCTATAAACTGAGATCCTACCTTGGGAAGATTTAGAAAGCATGTACCACCTCACCTGGAATACTGAGAAGCAGGTCTGCGAGATCTTATATTTATGAACAAAATGAACTTGTTGGAGATGTGGAAGTTGGGGGTAGCCCTTGTTACAGTGACCATGAGACAGTGGAGTTCAGCATCTTTATAGGAGAGAACAGATCAAAAAGTGGTATCACAGCCCTCAGCTTCGAGAGAGCAGACTGGCCTGTTCAATACTGTTTAACCTTTTCATTAATGACCTGGATGATTCAGACAAATTATACCCTCTCTCATGAGGAGGGACTGAGAGGCCTTGGGACTGTTCAGCCCAGAGCACAGAAGGCTCAGGGGGGGTTTGTCAATGTGTATAAATACCTGATAGGAGGCAGTAAAGACAACAGCCTGAAGAATTAGGTGGCACCTAGTGAATGGACAAGAGGCAACACACACAAACTGAAATACAGGAAATTCTATTCAAATATAAGAAAAAAACTTTTTAGTGTAAGGATAGAATACTGGAATAGGTTACCCAGGTACCTTATGGAGTCTTCATCCTTGACATTCAAAACCTGACTGGACACATCCTAAGCAAACTCCTCTGGCTGACCCTGCTCTGAGCAGGGTGTCGATATTGGCAGTTTCCAGATATGCCTTCCAGCGTTGACTGTTCTGATTGTTCTTGACCACTGTGTGGTGTGGAGCTGAACATGCAGAAGGATCTCAGCACTGCCAGTGACATCTTCCTTAATCACCTCTGTTTTCTTTCTCCTAAACCTAGGAATTTGGATTGTTGTTGAACATCTATCCAAGGACAGTCTAGTTAGCAGTCATAACCTAGCTCAGAGAAGGAAGTACTCTTGAAATGCTCACAAGATATATGCAAAACTTGCAAGAGCTGTAGAGTTCCTCACATAGCGGTGTAACTGATGCCTTTTTATTAAAATAGTTCCCTGCATATTTTGTGTCACTGAGACAGTACCCCTCTTTTGAACTAATTTATGTCTTGGGACCGGTGGAACTAGAAATTCTTCCCAGACAGGGAAGTTCTACAAACAGAAAAGTGCAAAGATAAATTTTATTTCTCCTCCTAACTTCCACAGTCCCTTTACATCTTAGGTTGTGTTAGCCCTATTCTCCTAGCTGCTTATCAGTACATTTAGAATGATAAAGTACATGTCCTGCTTCCTGACTCAATTTTCAGCTCCACTCACTGTTGTGCATTACTTTTCCTTAATTCTGTTTTACTTCTAACATCTGGTTCAGAATTATTTGCTTTAAACTGCTATCTCATAGTTATTGGAACGCTTTGGAATGAAAGGTGCCACCATCACATACATACAAAAAACACTCTTATGCCTGTAGACTGCACATACTACCTGGAACAAGCACACAGAACAGCCATTGCCTTGCTCTCATTTATTTCTACCCTTCAATTTTTCAGTAAAAATATAAACTGTACTTTTCTGGGTTTTAGACAGCCTCAATTGTATGGTTTCATAAACAAAAGACTTGGTGTTTAAGCTTTAAACCTAACAAAGCCCTTAAGCAGGCTACATATCTGTCATTTTATTCCCTCTTCATATAGGCTATGTAGAAAAATAAGCTCTTACTTTAGACTACACCTCACACTGTTCTTTGGTAAATGTGAGCTTTATAGACATCTCTTTCTGTATGTATTTATAAACACTATTTATACATCAAGCTACATACTGTGAGGGAAATGGATGTTTGTCTCACCCCTATGGAATTTGTATGGGATGGAAGGAGTAACATTATTAGGAAGTCAGACTTTCCTTAGCAAATAACCTCAACAGCATTTTGCAGTTACCAGTGACCCTTAAAAAGTGATATTTTTGAAATGAGAAAATTAACACATAGCAATAGTGCAACATGACTCAGGCAACTTGTATGTCAAAATCTACCATCAGCAGAAAGATTTGAGAGAACTGGAGATGATAGAAGAAAAAAAAAAAGACTTGCCTTATTTTTTTCCCCTAGTGATTCTATGTAGATAAGCAATTAAAATATGAAAGGACTTGTTATACTGCCTTACTTTTAAAATTCAGGATTTTTTTAAACACTCATGAACACTCTAATTTCATTGAAGATAGCCAAATTACAGTAAGTAAAGGACACTCTTGCCTTGTGTTATAAACATTAATTTGGTTGATAAAGCATGAGATATGTGTAGTCAGAAATAGAGAATGTGTAAAGTTTTACAGATAGGAATTAATTTTCAGCAAAAAAATATTTGCCAGGGTTTCTTTCTTGAACCATTTTAGTGAAGAATTTTTTGTTATTCCTGTGTTTTAAACAATTTCTCTAAAGCATCCGCAAGCTGTTCTATTTCTTTTTCTTTTTTTTTTTTTTTTTGGTGATCAGTAGAGTGAAATTAACAATATACACCCATAAATCATGAATAGTGACTTATATTCCATAATATTTCATCTGAAAACCAATCTGTCTAGCATACATTAGACCTAAGTTTAAGGTGTGAAATCTCTGGACTCCTAGAATGGGCAATGAAAGGTTTTTGCAGAATGGACAAAACCAGAAATGAGAAAGTATGTGTATGTGTGAATGACTGGTGGATGAACTAGATTAATGTCTTCAGAAATGAATGTGGAAAGCAGATTAGTAAGCGAGAGAGAAAGAATGAGGACAACAGTTGAGAGGTATGGTGCTGAGGAATGGAGTAGATAATGAGAAGACACAAGGCACATACAATAAGCATTGCAGTCTGGAAACCACTGTTTTGCCTGGAGTTTGATACTTCCCTTTGAAGCCGGTGTAGAATACTTTAGATCCTGATAACTGTAAATATCATCACAACTAATGTTGTCATTAAAATAATACAGTATCCTCCTATAGAACTTTACTGATAATGCTTAGCTCTGAGAAGGTCTCTGGGTTTAGAATTATGGTATTAAGCATTTGCAAGCACCTATCTGGTAAGCAAGCTTAAATAAATAAATATATACACCCCTCCAAGCTTAGGAAGACTCTAATTAAAATTTATTCAGAGGTTTCTTTACAGTTGAGAAAGACCTTAAAATGTTCTCTCAGGGCTAGATCCATTCCCTTTCTTCATGTCTGAGGAGCATTAGTATCTTAAAAAAAAAAGAAACGAGACACAACCACCCCACAAAACCAATACTATTCATAACTCTGATAGTCAGAGGGAGCATTCATGTTTCACTGGGAGCAGAATCTCATGTGAAATGTAATCGTTTTTTCCCAACTTTTTCTTCCTCTCTGGCTTCTCTGTACTACTAGAAATCTTCCTCTTGCCATAGAAGAAATTGACTTCTCCCTAGTCTTTTTCTTCTTGCCATCTTCTTGCCAAATAGCTGGCAGTCATTTGGTGGGACACATGATGAGTCTGGGCTCCTCTCAGTTCACTCTAGGAGACAACTGTCAGCCTGTCTTTAGCTCAAAACAGTTTTCAATATCATTGGTCCATTATATAAAGCAATTGAGGTGAGCTGGCCATGGCCAACTTGCCAGACACCCACCTAGAGCTGCTATCACTCAATAGGATGGGGAGAGAATATAAGGTGAAAAAGCTCAAGGGTCAAGACAGAGATGGGGACGTCACTTATGAATTGCCATCACAGGTGAAACAGGCTCGACTTGGGGAAAGTTGATTTAAATTATTGCCCATTAAAATATAGTTGGTAAGAAACAAAGACAACAGCTGAAACACCTTTCCACCACCCCACCCCTCCTTCCCAGGCTCAGCTCATTCTCATCTCCTCTATCTTCCTCCCTGCTTAGCAATGCAGGGGAGTGGGGAACGGGGGCTGCAGTCAGTCTGTAACGGCTCCTCTCTGTTCCTCCTTCCTACTCACACCTCACCCCTGCTCCCGTACAGGCTCTCTGCAGGCTGCACCTTCCTTCAGGGCACATCCAACCGCTCCACAGTGGTCCTCCATGGGCTGCAGGGGGACAACCTGCATAACCATGGTCCCTTCTCGAGCTGCAGGGGCACCCCTGCTCGGTCTCCTGGGTCACCCCCACCCCCCCCCCCCTTGGGCTGGCCGGGCTGTCCCTGACCCGTTTCCCCTCCCTCACGCAGGTTTCCCCACGGCCATGGCGGCTGCGGGGCCCAGCCGTGCCCTGCGCTGGGGCCGTTGGAGCCGGCTGGAACCGGCTGTGCCCGGCACGGGGCAGCCCCGGCCGCTCCCCACAGGGGCTGCCCCCGGCTCCTGACAGACCCTCCGCACCCGGGCCCTGTGCAGCAATGTAAAAGGCTTTAAAGTGAGTCGTGTTTGTGGGCCAAAGCAAAAATGGAGGTCTGTGTGAGGTTCAGAGTAACACACATATTTTGGCTTCAAGAAAAAGGATTTCAGCAAGACTACTATAATTCTTAAATGTGCTTGGTTTTATGAAGTAGCGGTAGTGTATGAATTGCTTTAAAAAGGTTACCAGGACTTTGTAGAGGTAAAGAGTAAAACTCATTTTTTCCTCAACAAAAGTCAGGGAATGAATTGTCTGCTTTGCAAACGTGAAGCATGTTTGGAATGAATAGACGTGGAAATAAACAGGAACTTCAAACTTCCAGAAAACAAAAAGCAGCACAGTCCAAACCACTTGGTTGCTGAATGGTTCTGAATGAGCAGCACAGCCTCGTGTCTTTCAGCAAAGGGTCTATTTAACCTGCCTAAAAATATACATGATGTCATTCCTGCTGCAACAACCTGCACAAGGCACTGAAGTCCATTGATTCAAGGAAACCTTTATTTTCTGAGGGCAAAAGAAAGCAAATCTAGGGGAACAAAAGTGATAGCTATACTTCTTTGAATAAAAGAAGAAAAAATATTAATATCTCTCAGTCTCTTTAGCCTGCAAGGAAGCAGGGCTGCTGTATACCTGCTCACCTAAAAAGCACATTTATATAAGTTTATGTTTATGTTACAACTCCCTGAATTCTGATTGTCTGAAGGAAGAATAGTGAAAGACGTTATGAGTAGTATTGAGACTTGGTGCCTACTTCTTGTAAGTCACATTGCAGAAATCACTGTGTATTAATTAATAATGGGCTTTCATGAGCGTGCAGGGATTTGTTGATAACCTCATATCGATTACACATCCCTCCTCCTTTTTTTCCTTTGAGTAGCAGCTGCCTCCAGGACTGTCTGTATCTGAACTCTCCATCTAATATCATTGTCTCTGTTTCTGAACCCTGATCTCATTCTACCACTCTACCCAAGTCCAAAGTTTAAATATGATGAAATTTTGAAAAGAATTATAGTTCTTTGAAAGGGGAAGTATGACTAAACCTTTATCTTATCTAATCTTGTTATGCATGCATCACTGGTACCTGAGATGCTTTCTCAGGAGGCTTTAGGGAAGACAGATACAGCCAGATACTTAGGACAAGGGGATTGACCGAGGTGTTCACAGGAGCAATCCCAGCCTGAGACGGCCTGTTTTATGAATGTAGGTACATAGCAGCTTCTGAAGTTAACAACAAGTAAAATTCAGTGTAGCACAGATAGCCCATAAGTTCTTTACTTCCACATTCAAAGTCCAGCTGTAAGTGGGGCACAGTCATGAGTCTGTAAAAAGCTGACTATGGTTTGAAATGCTTTGAACTCTGAATTTCAAGACACTTGAGACTCTGAGACTGCAAGTGTATGGCTGAAACTCTGGCACCATATTTTATCATGTTTTGTATTTCACGGGCCCTATTTTTTTCCTGTGTTCTTATAAGCAGTCCTCTTAAAATAAGAGGATTTTTTTCATTTGATTGAAATTATTTATTTATAAATAAAAAGGAAGCAAATAATTTGTAAGCCTTGTCAAAAGGTATAAGTGCATGTTTTATTTAGATTTATTTTTTTTTCAGAGTAAGCTAAGCTTCAACAACAGTTATATGGGACATGTATTTTAAGAACAAAATGAATTGTAAGGTAAAATTGAATAATCTTGCACCCTAGTTTGGTTGTCAGTTCAGGTCTGATTGTCAAAAGTTGCTGTCCATAAAACTTCTTTCAAAAACAGCATAATAAAATAGTTTTTTTGGGGGGTTGTCTCTCATACTACTGAGATTTATAGCCAAATGTAAAAAATCCAACAAAGCAAAGCATATGGAGCCTGGGTAAGTCTGTCTGTTTTGGCGTGTAATGCTGTCTCTGGATTGTGGTATCTTCCTTCTTTATCGTTCAAGGTGTGTTCTCGTTTTCCTAGACAAAATCTTAGAGTCTCTGTTTTGTTTCACAATTCCATCTTTTCTTAATGAGCTCTACTAAGTTAATTAATTTTGACTGTTCTCATGATGATTAATTTAGCTTTTTCTAGGCTTTCTAAGCTGCATCTTACTTTTCAACATCCTATAATTTTGTTCTTGAGATGTGTGGCTTAAGAATGATATAACCCTGTGCTAGTATATAGGAGAGGAGGAAAGCACTTCATTCACAGACTAACATTTTATCTACCTGATAAAAATAAGGGGATAACAGTGTAGGAGAAAGACTTCTCTGGGAAGGCACATCCACTTGCTCACCTATGTAATCAGTAAGGAACTACACAGATCAGCACTGGCTCCAGGGGCATCTTCCTGAAATTTTAAACTTTATAGCATATATGAAAGATACTTACCCTGTTGCATACACACAGTAGAATAGATACTATGCATGCAGTTGTTGCGAAGCAATAGCAAGGTTGCAAAAACCTGTAGAGGAATGAAGCTGGGATAATTAACATTGATAACATACAGCTGTGGGCTGGCTTTCAGGGGCAGTGGGTTGGCTGATGTAGACAAGGTGCAGCTGTGGCTGGTTCTGTTAAGGGGTTGGGCAGCCAAGGAAGAGACAGGAGGAAGAAGCAGAGAGAATGAGCATGTGTGCCTGTCCTGGATGAGGAGAGACTAGGAAAAGGCAGCAGAAGGACTGGTGTGAAGAGTATGCTGGTATGTGATGGTAAAAGACCTTATTGCAGCTGGCTAGTTTGGAGAGTGCTGCAACAAAACCCAACATGTGGCAGGATTAGCCTGGGATGAGAGATGATGGCTTTATGTGCAACAGCTTCTCTCTTGCTCCTCTATTGCACGTGCCAGGCACAGCTGACATCCAGAGCAGAAGAGCTGCATTTGGCAGGTGCCAAGGAATGTGTACCCCTCTCCCATCAGAGCCTTGCACTGTTGCACCACCTGTGTTAACGGACACATTGCAGGTGTGTTGTCTGTCATATGCCTTGCTGAAGGGAACAATTCTATAGCCCTGAGTGGCTCAGCAACTGGACAACCCTGTTGCTTTCTATTGTATCCATCTTTTCTGCAACATATGTTGTAGAGTTGGGGAGGGGGTGGAAAAACCCAAACAAACAAAAAAACCTGATGTCAAGTAATTCAAATTATCAAAGTCATATTTTTCAGACTATAGGAGGTATGTTTTCTGGCACTCAATCAGTTTACTCATAGAAATCTTGGAATTTTCAGCATTGTTAATGGAGCTAGTTAAAGCTATTATACTAATTTCTGTTGGTGATCTAACTCCTTTTCTTCATTTAAAAATGGTGTTTCTACAGTATTGGTGGATGTGGGGTGTGAAAATACAAGTAAAACTATACTTCCCTGAAGTGACACAAGCTAAAATAAGACAAAAGCTTGACCAAAGCTGTCTTTCCAGCATAGCTCTGAACACAGACAATATGTTGTTTAGAATGATCCTGCTACCCCTAATACAAGGCAGCGACTTTTCATAGGCAAGTTACTTCACAAATTATAAAGGTGCCTAAAATGACAAATCTCATGGCTGTTTTGGTGCACACGCCTCCACCTACTGCTGCAGAAGAACAGGAATCCAGGATCTGTACTGCAGCTGTCTTGTATATATTTGGGCATTTAAAATGGCACCCGATGCTTGTGCTTAAGTACCTGAATCACTAACTTAGTATAAGATTCATTGTTGTGTAATTCCAAATGAATAACACAGGAGTTTGTTTACAATGTGCTGACCTCACCTCTCTTTTCAGCTGGAGAATCTTTTCTTATTTTATTACTATCTTTACAAACTGTTATATAATCATCATAAAAGAAGGAGAAGAAGGTGTATTTCCTCCTTTCTGTTTTCACTTTTATTGGAAAAAAAAAGGTAAATTAAATGTTATCTGATGGAAAGAAAAGAGACAGTTGGACAATGCTATACCTTAAACAGACCTGACTCCCTGTTAAATTTCCTTGGCAGATGTTTAGTGACTCTCTTTCGTTGGGTTTATGTATCTGATGCTGAACATCTACATATAAATGGATCTCCAACAGAATTAAATCGCAAGTTATTGTTGATAGCAGCATGGCATAGTAGATTTTGGTAGATGATCAAAATTAAGAAGGCTAAGCTAAACAGCAAGGCTGAAAGCTAAATGAATTTTTATAAGATCTTTCCCAGTGACTCCTGCCCTTTCTAACATTTTTTTTGTCTTTTTTAATGAGCCTATTGTTCACCTCCCTGTGTTTTCCCCTTTGCTTCCTCCATACGTATGCACTTTCTCTCGGTTTCTATCCTGAAACATTGTGAGACGCTGTGACTATTTGTCTCTGTTGGGATACTCCAGTGACAATTAGGGGATGATGAACTCTGTTTCCTATGACTGTTATTACCTAATTGTGTTTCTTAGAAATACTACATTGTTAAAACCTAACTATATCTTTTAGATAGTCTTTTATAGTATTTCTGTCTGAGGTATTATAGTGGAAGTATTGGTTGCCAAAGAAAATGCGCTAGACTGTTTGAATAATATTACTTGCTTTGCTTATAAACAGCACACCCAGCTTTAGAACTAGGTGACTGCTTCCAACACGTGAGATCTTTTGAAAAATGACAATTTTTTTTCACCTCATATCATTGTCTCTCCTGGATGTAGCATTTCTTTAAACACATGCTGCAGAATGTTTATCAAAGGATTTGAAAATCTTGATAAATTTATATTTTGACCTTAATATTTAGATTCTTTTAGTCTTACAATGATTAAATGCACTAAGCTTCCACAGGCTGAGTTCTAGACACAGGATTTGTGAAGAATGAGGATTGAGTTCCTCACAGGTCCTGTATCCAGAATCCTTAGTGTGCCATAATGTTTTAAATATACTAATTTTTATTAAAAAAAAGAGAAAACCTTAAATCTGATATGGCAGGATTTCTCTCTTCAAAGAAGAAAAGAAGATGGTGATGGTCTGGTGATTCAACAAATCCACATGCAACTAAACACGCACTCCACTGGAGATCTGTAGAAGCACAGATGCAAGAAGGGTACTTTCATGACATATATGGACTCACATTCAGGAAAAATGAAACCTTAGTAACCATACTAGAACCCTGTTATCATAGTATTCAATATGTTCTTGAATGTTCTTTAATATCTGTAAATGTACATTATATGTATGTGTGTGTTTATTTTTTTTATCAGTCATGGAGAAAGTATATTATTAGTTGGACTTCTATGGAATAACTAATACCTTTTGTTAATTCTGAATCTTCTTTACTGTAATTTCTTATTAGTTTAATCTTTAGTACTCAGGTTTCTTTGGCTTACTTACAAGTACCTTGCCCCAAAGTGCAGTGAGTTCAACATGGGCCTTCAGCTGGGCTTCAGCTTCAAACCAGCCTCCTTAGCTCATCCTGACAAATATTGGCTAATAATGCAACAGTGACCATACAATTTGGTTTTGTCATCAAACAAGGGAACTGTTTGAGGAAAAGCAATTAAAATACCGCTGCCCACAAACTGCTTGTAAATGGCAGTGCTGTGGAATATCTCTACCTCTATTAAGTGTCAACTTTTAAATGATCACTAATATGGACAGATCACCACTAGATGTTTACTGACCCATACAAAGTTGGGCTGCAGCTTTGTTTTCTTGCCGAAGACCAGACTAGACTTATAATGACCTGCAGGGACCTAAATTAGGCTTTCATAGGCTGAAAGAAAGAACAAAATATCTATGGATTGAGTTACTGATTTTTAGGAAGTGTTATTGGGATGTGTAATCAGTGCAGTTTTATTGATCCCTTTGTCTGCCCTGTTCTCCTGATTGACCCTATTTTATAGTGCTGTAGCACCATGATAATTCATACACAGGCAATGGGGACAGTTTTCAATTAAAACTCCTTTCTTGAACACCAAGGGGAAAAGTGTTTTAAGACGTTTGTGCAGAAGAGATTCATGAGAGGGGGGGGAGTAGAAAATGGCTCAGAATTTCTAGGTTAGGCAGTCTTTTTGCAGAATCCAATTAGTGGTTGTTAGTAGTGGTAGTATTTACGACTGATACGGGGCCTTCATTTTGGGATATGTGTTCTATAAATACCAAAAGCAGAACATATCCTACAGTATAGAGAAGATAGAAAAAGTGTGGGAGACAAAACAAAGGTAGACAGAGGTAAGGTCACCCAACAGAAAATCAGCATATAAAATGTAAAGTAAGAGTTTAAGTCAGGTCTTCCATCTCCCAGTTCCCTGTATCATAGCTGCTGAAATCCCTGTTTTAACTCTGGTGGAGTTTATCAGTATTCAGAAGAAAAATAATTTTTAGTGGGAAGGTAGCCCCTTAATAACAGATGAGGAGATAAGATCAGCTGTTTTTTACAAAATTGCTGAATTACTAAATCTGTTTTAAACTCGATCATCTAATTAGATACGTGAATAAAAAGTTTTGAGCAAAGTATAAATAACACAATTGAGAGAACCTCTGTTGGCAAAATGAAATAAACCAAAAAATCTTTACTTACTATATATAGATTTATGACTTTATGCACAAATAGGCAGCAGTAATATAGGTAATGTATTTAATGAAATAGTAGGAAGTAATTGTTAAGGGTAAAAGAAATTGATATCAGACTTTCAGAAGACTTCCCCTCCCCAAGACAGATATGCTGACAAACTAAAGAAATTCTCATTTACCGCTTCCTATGTTTAATCTCTGTGGGAATGGAGAGATGATAATCCTGCAAGGCTAAAAAATATCTTAGGTAATACAGTATGTCAGCAGTTACTAAAAAAAAAAAAAAAAAAAAAAAAGAAATATAGTCTAAATCTACATAGAAAAACCTAATTAAGAACACCCTTAAAACTGTTCACAGGAAAACTTACTAATACCTTCCCCCTTCCTTGCTCTTAGGCCAGTGTTGCTTGGGGAGTTCCTTCTCTCAGCTTCCTCGCCCCATCCTGCTCCCTGCCCACGGCACCCAGGCACCCCAGTGGCCCCTGCACAGGGCCACCATGCTGTGCTGGCAGTGCTCAAACCCAGGGCTCCAGACTCCCGGTTTCTGTTGGATGATTAAATCCAGAGTGGCTCTTACAAACCAACATGGAAGTGGGTCTCGGTTCCTGGAAAGCAGGTTACTGATGGTGGTTGCCAATGGTGTTTTGTCTGTAATGCTTTGTCTCTGAGGATCAGAAGTGTGGAAGACGCACCTTATTGTCCCCTTACAAAATCCGTAATATCAAGACAAACCCAGAGGTTTTAACTGTTGTGTTTGATGAAATGGGTTTTGGCATAGCATGCCACTTCAGCATTTATTATTTATGTGATTTTTATCTTGTCAGGCTTAATCTGCAGTACGGTTAATCTTTAATGTATTTAATGCTGCCTGCAAGGTGTTGGGAATGATATGTAAAAAGAAGAAAATTCTGTTGCTGTTATTACTTCCTGTAAGAGTGATGTATCCATAGGGTAACATCTAACTATTCTAATGAAGACTTTACAGTTTAAGGAGGATGGTAAAATCAGGAGTAAGACTAACTGGTTCTAATGTTGCCCTGCTGTCCTGGATGTGTGGTCAGACCAGACTCTGGATTAATCAAAATCTCCAAACCTCATTTCTTTACCTCCTCCATCAGACCAAACTATATCTGATCTTACAGAGAAGAGGCACAGTTCTAGTCCTTTGCAGTTCTTGTGCAGGGATTTCTCCACACTGTTGCTCTGTAAATGATCTCAGAGGAGGAAGAGAGAGACAGGTCTGTCCGCAGCTTTTCCACTTGTCTGCTGACAGCTTTGGGAAGGGGAGGCTACTTTTGAAATGCTTCATCTGTCTGCATGCATTAGGGTGGTTGTGAAAGCATAGATTCTAAACATGTGCCAGAGAAAAAAAAAAAAAAAAAAAAAAATCGCTGTTGTTTTCAAAAAGCTGACCGTGATTCTGTGCCTGGTGGTTATATACGTAGAATTTACCCAGGTTAAATAGTGCTGCCCTCTGTATTTGGCCATAAAGCAATCAGCTGTTTTCTTTTATTTTTATTTGAAGCATGACAGGTTTTGCAAATTAGCATAAAGCAAAAAAGCTGACTTGAAAACATGGATGAGATTGTTATCTCCAGTTTGTGCTCCTGGCAGTTTTTTCTCCTGTGCAAGAGAAGGGCTGGGTATGTTCTCTAAAACCCTTAATTTGCATCTGTTTTAGAATGTATTCTGGCACTAATGTTTTACTTGCAGGCAAGAGTTAAAACTAGCTATTGGAATTCATTACATAAATGTATTTAGAAGAAAGGAGAGAGTTTTATTTCTCCACTTGGAAAAAATCAATTGTTGTGCTAAGTAACAATTGTTAACCTAACATCTGTAGATAGCTATGTAGGATTTATTTTTTAGAAATCCCATTTTTACATGACCATTAACTGTGATGACTACAATGGAGGTTTTTCCAGAAGCAGTTGATTTCACTAAGGTCAGACTTCAATGTATTTGTCTGAGCTGCATAATTTTAACCATTAAAATAACAATGCCAGCCTTCACTAAGCCTCTACTCAAATAACCAGCAAGTTTACTTGAATAATTTTGTTTGCTTTTTTTTTTAGCAACTGAATACCTGATACTGAAATCCAGACTACTGAGTGCCCTGAGGCTGTGCAGATCACTCCTTGTCTAGAAATGGGATCATAGTCTCACAATTCAGATTGATTTTTTTTCAATGTTATGTTTTGCATTATACTTTAAGTTCCAGGAAGAATGATTGGTTGTAACTGCTTCGCAATACTTGCATTTCCATTGTGAGACAACTGTGTGAGGAAAAAAACCCCACAAACTCCAACAACAATAACAAAAAAACCCCAGAAAAATATGTTTCATATATGAAATTGGTTTTTATTTAATAAGAAATAATAAAAATCTCTGAGTTCTTATCAATTCATAAACAGGTTTTCTTTATTTAGGAAGTAATAGACGATACATAAAAAAGGAGGAAGATAGCTACCTGACTGATGCTTTTTCTTTCTTGAGGGCTGAGGGATACAGGTTTTAATGTCCATAAGAACTCAAGTATAACTTACATAGTTTGTGTACCACCTTTGTTCTGCATTTGTCATAAAGATAAATACCTTTATATGCTATACTTAGAGCAAGGGAGAAGGAAAGAGGAATGATTGAAGATGATTATGAACAGAAAACTATCATTTAGAGAGTCATCATTCTAAAGCTTAGCCCTCAAGTGCCGTGCTGAAAATCACAACTTATAAAAATTGTTGGAATGACTTGGTTATTCCTGTGACCCAACATCCATATATCTGTAATATTTGTTCTTTTTTTTCCCTCTTTCCTAAATCTGCTGCTTATTAGATGAACTGTTGTACCGCTACTACATATGCTGAAAAAACAATCCCTGCCAAAACCATCTCCCAGAGATACTCAGAGTATTTCCATAAAAAATACTACACTTTGCTGTATGAACTTATTACCTGAGAAATCTTATACTGGATAAGTCTGAAAGACCACCTAACTCACTGTCCTGCCTCCAAGAATGTTCCCATGCAAATGCCAAAGCAAAAGTAAGAACTAGACTGTCAGATATGTGACTTCTTCCAGTATTCTGTCCAAATTTACTTATTTCTAATGTCAGGAAAGTGTTTCTAAGCCAGATATGCTTCAGTGTATTTAAAAATTCTCAGTGGCTTTTCCTTCTAAGAGTTTCTTCTGCCCTTGAACCCATACAAACTTTAGTGGCCACAATATTGATTATATTATTATTATTGGGGGTGGCGGTGGGGTGGTGGTGCTGGAGGTGGGGAAGTTTTTGCCCAAACCCTTACTTAGAATTTACTTACTGATCTTTGAATTTTAACCAGGTTTCTACCAGTTTTATTTTGATTCTTAGCTTTTCCTCTTTCAACTATTAGCTTGTCGTTGGAGGCACAGCAAACTTAATCCTTAGGCAGCTTGTGCTGTAGACCAGCTCTTACAGGTGTTTTGCAGCAGCCTAATTTGAGACCTTTATAATTTATTTCTGGATGGTGAAGGGGCATATTGTGCAAAAATCAACTGGTGCTTGGAGTTACCCAGTACTTTTGCTTAAACAATTGGTGGCTTATATACAGAATAACAGACATCAGAAATTTTGGAGCTATAGAAATCAGTAGGGAAATGTTCACCTCATTAGAGCCAGGGTTCCTTAAAGGATTATGGTGAAAGTGAAAGGGATCTTCCTTCACCATTTTATGAAAGCAAGTGCAAGAACAATCTGAACACAATTTTTTCTAACTGTTTTTGCAGTTAGAAGGTAGGAAATACTACTTCTGCCTTACTCTTTCATGGCCATATTAACATAATGTAGGTGAATCAGCTAAACTGATTTATCTAATGAAGTGCTAGACAATAGATCTAGGAACTCTGATCTGTTTGCCTAATGAAGTGTCAATATGTCTCAAATGGTGCCTCAAGTGATATAAAGAAATTGTCAGATTAAGTCAAAGAATTCTCCAATGATTTACACTGTTGCTTAAAACTCTTAATCATTTAACCATAGGAGTCCTTCAAATCTCTCATCATTTTTTACAGCTACTTATCCTGATTCATATACTAATGTCTAATTTCATAATTAGAGGAAGAAGATTGCAGTGCTTTGACAGGCAAGACCAAAAATTGATTCTGTCCATAAAAGAAGTCACAAAGGTAACAAAGACAATTTGTAAAGGAGGGAATAAGACATAAATAAGGCAATTGGTTGCAAGACTGGGAATTTACAATTAGTCATCATTTACTATAAAAAACGAAAATGAATGCAGAATCATAGCAAATGCAGGCAAATGTAGAGGAAAATCCAAATCGGTTTCAAAAAGCTTCATAAAAACTCCTTTCTACAGCAGTTTTAATAGGTTCCCATATTAAACAATCTTCCTCAAACGAATGATCTTATTATATAACCTACCTTAAAGATGAAATACTAGGAATTCCTTACTCATTACTTCAGAGCAATATTAAACTGAAGAACAAGACATCATGAAAGACTACCAGAAGAATTCTTGTTAAAGAACCAGGAATGTAAAGAAAGAGAGGCAGGTGATGAAATACCTTTAAAACCTCACAGAGTTTTGTAAGGGATCTGAAAAATCAGAGAAACAACTCATTAAACTGAGAACATGTGACTGTTAATTTTACAAAAGCCCACAAACTCTTAAAGGCAAACTTTTATAATTGCAGAAGCAACCAGAACTATACATGTCTCATTTTCTTGTATGACCAAAAATAATCTTCATGGTACTGACAGCCCAGATAGAGACCACAGCTAAATTGCACCTGAATTATGTGACTATTAGAAAGCAAAATTTGGATAGCAACACTATCATTTTTTTCTGTGAGATTAACTTCAAAATAACTTCAAATATCACAATGTAATAAAACTTAAATTACAGTGAATTACAATATAGATAGTATATTAAATTAATTTTAATATGTTAAAATTGTAATCGGAAATAATAGGACTTTCAATAGAGGAGTAAATATAGTTGCTGAACCAAAAGGAAATTAACATTGATTGCAAGTTGAATAAACTACAGATTTGGAAGGTTCTGATTTATTGAGGTGGGAACTGCTTCTTAATCCATTAACATAAAGATTTAATTAATGTGACATGATTTTTGACAGCTAGTGCAAAGAGTTAGAAACCATTAAAAAAATGATAATGAAAATCAATATGAAAATTGCAAGAGAAGTAATCTTAAATTAAGAGACTGGACACTAATAAACCCAGTCATGATAACAATCAAGAAACAACAAAAGTTGCTAACAGGCATCACAGTTGTTGCTATTTCAAACATGAAAACCTGTTGCCTCTCACATTCAAATGATCGAATCTTTGCCTCTTGGAGAAAGTAACATGTCCAGGAAGTATGTTTGCTTCTTTTTTGTCTCAAAGTTGTATTTATGTTTCTGTGCTTCCTAGTGGGCCGTCCCTCATATTCCTGAATACTTGCCTTTGGAGGAGTAGCCAAAAACCTATAAGATTATTCATTCCATGTTTAATCCTCTTTCTGTACTCTGCCCAGTTTATACCATGAGCCAGAGAGTATTTAATAAACTTAATACATCTGTGCAGAATATGATGTTGTCTTAAAAGGAACCCAAGGGTTTTGTGAAATTGACCATACATGAATGATGTGTTGGGATCACTTTGTGTTGAACTACTACACTAGTACAGATTAATATTCTGTGAATTAGACAAGGATGGGAAAAATGGCTTATCAGCTAAGAGCTCCCAAAGATAGTTTAATTCCCGATTTGAGAAATCATTCCCTTTAAGGCTCAGTGAAAGGTGAATACTTCCTGTGCTGGTGGAAGAGTGCGAGGATAAAATCCATTCATGATTTTGTAGCTCTCAAACTGTTTGTGAGGATCCTGTGAGCATCTAGATAAATTGGAAGAGATAGATCGATTTTTATCTGTTTACACTGTGTAGACAGAAAAAAACCCCTCTTACTCTCTCTGCCTTCCCATTAACTTAAAAATAACAGAGGTTTTGTAAACTGCACGCTCACTTGCTTTGAGTGGAGAACTTTGAGTTACAACCCTCCTACCACCTGGTGAATTTTGGATGTTTATTTTATCACATGTAATTACTATAAAGGATAAATAAATGATTTAAGTTCCATAATCTAACCCTTTCTACCGTAAGTAACATCTTTTAATTCACTCAATATTCAAAAAACAGATGTAAGAAATGATGTTGAAAGTGGGTGAGTCTGTATGTAAATGAGATGTGAGTGACCTCCTTCTTACTCACAATGCCTGTGTCCCAAGCACATTGGCAGTGTAGCAGTGCAGTCTCTTTTCCTTCACCGCTAGAGAGGGAGAGTAGTCCTTTCTGGGGACGGGGGCTTCTTTTGTAAGACTTCAGAAATTGAAGCAGTGTGTCATGTTGTCCACTGGATTCCCCAAATACCTAAACCAGACATATCTGAAAACAAACTTCATTGTCAGATAAAAAGAAATCTTGTCTTGAAGTGTGACCGCTCTTCATGGGAACTCTAAACTTCTAGGACTTGTCATTTTGCAGTGTTCATTGTCAGCATCATTGCTTTTCAACAGACAATTTGGGACAGCAAAACAGAAAACCAAGGCTCTGTAAGAGTTGGCAAATCACTGTATTGTGCATAGATCCTTTTTTCATGTATAGCATTATCAGCACTATAGAATAAAGCTGCTAAGTATAGACAGGTCATTGCAAATGGTAAGGTCTTTCAAGTACATTTTATCAGACGCTGTCTATCTCAGGGTACAAAGAGCATATGCTAGGATTACTGAAGATACCTCCTTTCACCCAAACAGCCAACAAAAAAAATCCCAAACAAAACCCAAAACCAATCCCCACCCCCAATAAAATGACCAAGTGAATAAAAGATATTCCTAACTTCCAGCCAGACAAAAGCCTTGATGTATTCTTCCTCCTTTGTTCAGTTTTTATTTATGTAGATGGTTACCACAAATCCAATATTTAAGTTACCTAAGCTTAGGTATCTCCTGCTTTCCCTGTCTTTACCGTTGTAGCTGAAAGCAATTTATACAGAAACAAGTAGTTTTGGAACTCACCTAAATAGTATAAAAAAAATCTTCTGAGATACAGTTTATGTTTACTTCCAAGTTTCATCCTTACTTTGCTTCCTGCATTGTAAGGGCTGTGATTGCACTCCTTTAGCGTAATAAAATCAGTGGTGAAATGGAGGTGTAGTGGATTATGACACAATAAACAACTTTAAACTGGTAGAATATACTTTCGTAATTAAATTAATGAATTAATCCTTCATTATAAGATTCTTAAACTATCCTATTGAGCCTCAAGGGAAAAAGCACAGTCTATTATTATGTTCCGATATGAAGGTTCAAGATGTTAACAATTCACTATTGAGGCTCTTTAAGAGCGATATTAATGTATATAACTTACAAGTTATAATTAACTTCTGCCTCACAGTCAGTCAGAGACAAGAAGATGGATGAAGGATTCTGAGGTGGCTGTAAAAATGTTAGAATAGCTTGACCTGACTTTTGTAGAAGTGGAGCTCTGACTCCTAGGATGAGACCTGTGTTATAGCATTGCAACTGCACGAGGTCTTCCCTTACCAATTGCTTTTACAATGGGCCCGAATGGGTTATGTGGGATATTTCAGGTCAAATTCATGCCTTTTCCCCAGAGTATTGCTGAGGTGGAGAGACGATGTCTGAAGGCAATTGCTCAGCTACAGCAGCCAAATGCCACTGACATATGAAAATGTTGATATATGTCACACAAAGGCAGCATGGAAAGCAAGCAGCTGGGTCAAGCATGCTTTTCCATTGTTTTTCTTTGACTTTATTTCTGGGTTAAATCACAAGAAATGATACAGAGACAGCCTGAAGAGTGGAACTGAATGTCTGTGGGAAGACTGTCAATTTTAAAGCAGACTCAGGTGTAGATGTAATGGCCATATCAGAAAAGACTTCCACTCCTCTCACAGCTGAACCAGCTGTTGCTACTCCAGATAATCCTAGAGGCAACATAAACACAAACAACAAAATCTGTAGATTTAATACTTGTGCTTAGGAGGCTTTAGACTGATATTTTCCTTATCAGGACACCTAGTACTTTCCTGATGAAAGGAATGAAAGAAAAATTAAAAGATGGTCCATGGGACACTCTTATCCATTTGGTATACACTGTCATATTTTATAATCTTGAAACTATAAATTTGACAAAATTTCCTTTCTCACACTTTATAAATAGTTTTCAGTGTAACACAGGGTTGGACCAACTACATTCAGCATCATGTACGATCAGGCCCTGACATGTCAGGAAACTTGAAAAGTGTAACAGAGACATTTTATGTTGGAAGTACGCATCATCTGCTGTCACATTGAGAAGAAGAATGTAAAAACCCAAACATGTGTGAATCTCAAAAAAAATTAACTGAGAGAGAAGAAAAAAAATAATTATATGGTTCTAACTGTGGAAAGCTTTTCTTGGTCTTGTTTCATAACGAAGTTACAAATATATGTATTTTCCTACATGTTCCTCCTTAGTCAGTTTTAACCTAATGGCCAAATTTAGCCATGTATAGGACAGGGGAGATGGTCTCCTCCTATTTATGTTCAGAATAGGTCTAAGGACTGAAATGACATCTTGACTCTGGAAAGCTGAAGATTTATGTGTATTGGCAGCTGTCCAGAGCATCAGTATCCTCTAGAAAGCTGCAAGATGTGCTGTTGGTGGTAGGGTACAGTTTCAAGAAACGGCGATTTTTCATTCCCCTCATCTGATAACAAAAAGACTGGCTTCCTGTAAAGTTTGCTCTCCTTTTCCAATTTCCCTTGGTCAATTCTGCTCCTTTATTACAGTTCATATTGTCCAACAATATACCCAGCTTTCTAGTTGCAGCCTCAAGAAAGCTCATAAAGTGGGTCAAGGCAGGATTCTAGTCTCTGCGGGATGTTATCAGATGCTGAAAAGCTGAGAACCATTAAAGAAATGCCCAGACCATAAAAAATGACTGCACCACCAAATACTATATAGAAAATAAGTAGGGTTAGTGTTTATTTGTATATCTGTGACCTTAGCGGTGTATTATTTTGGTTGCATGTAGTTGTATTGTAATGCCTCTACAGTCTCATTGAGAAAGGAAGATACTATGCACAGTTAGAAAAGGAAGGAGCAGTGACTATCTGGTTATATGGGAAATCTTGTAGGTAAATCGGTAGATTTGAATTACACATTATTAAGAGATCTTGAACTTGTGATGCCTATCACCAAGGTGCTCTTCATCAGATCCCTTTGAAATGTCACTGTTGTTAGACTAGCCTGGTTGAATCCCCTTTCAGAATATATCTTACAGTCTGTAGCAAGTATGTAATTATACTGCCAAATATATAGAGAAACTGTAGAAAAAAAATTAGCCCTAATTTCTTCACTGATCATTTTTTTCCATTCATATAAAAACAAAACAAAGGGGGGGAAAAGTGACAGTCAAAAGCAACCTAATTTTGAAAAGTATAAGTGGGATTCCTGTCACACATGTTGAAAGCCTCCACAGAAGAAATTAATTTTATCTTTAGAAAAAGATCTAAGATAAACAGGATAAAATCACTGTTTGGAGGTACTTCTCTCTCTTCATTGATTACCACAGGAGCCTATATAACTCTGTTAGAGTAAGTGTCTTTTCAACAGCAAAAGTTAAACGAGATTAATCTCACACTAAGTAATTCTTTAATAGCCAAAAACTGAGGGAGGACACTGCTGACAAATGAGAGTAGAAAAATAGGTGTAAAGCATGAATAATCACAAAACCACATGCTAAGAATATGTGTTGTCTACACATACGTCAGACAAAGCCTATGGTCTGGGTATTTAAATCCATGCTGTATTTCAGAATTTGTTGTTGCTTTCTTGTAGCAGATGCACTAAAATACCTATTGAATACACTAATTTAATTGACAAATACTTTACATATACCCATTTCATGGCTCATATGCCTGTAAAAATATTAATTAAGGTTATTTGAATTGCAGTTTGTTACATAGTAATTTTCATTTCCCAAGACTATATAGAAGTTTTATAATAATGGGTTGTTAAACAGGGAGGGATGAAAGCAAAGGTAAAGAATAGTATGTTAGATGATGGAAATCTATATTAAAAAAGGCTTTCCACCTCATTATATAGCTGGGACTTCCTGTATCTCATATTGGTTTAATGATATTATGACTAGTATTAGAAAATGCATACGTTTATCTATGCAGTGCTTCATAATAAAGCTGGTAAATCATGAATGATAAGACATAAGATATGAAATTGGGGAGCCCTTTTAAAGTGAAATAATTTTAGTTTCTGTAGTTCTCGTTACTTGTGAGACAATTTTTTTTAATTCAAAGAATTACTGTAGAGGGATGTACTCCAGGCCTTTGTAAGTCCTCAAAAAGTCTTTGTAAGAGGCATTGGATATAGCCTGGGACAGATACTGCAAATTTGGAGTAATGGGTCTGGTGGAAAGCTAAGAAATTAGAACTAAGAGGCAAAAGTAGTTTATGCATATTTCTACAGAAAGATGTAAAAAAGGATTCCTTAATACTTGAAGCAGAAGTAAGGATATCCAAGCTACCTTACAAACAAATCAGTATCCTTGTCACCCTCTAGTAAGGCTGAAGCATGGCCATTGAGATATTGACTTCCTCCACCTGTCCCAGGGGATTAATTGATTACTAAAGAGATATTACAATGACTTTTTGTTAGGCTGTGCTTGCTACTGATGAAACCTGTCAGGGAAAGTTCTGAAAGTTAAGCATAGGTAAAATTCTCAGCTTTTACCTATAATTACTAATGCATTCATTTATCAAAACCAGTATTTTAAAGTTGATATAAGTTTCTTTCATTTTTTGTAAAATGCAGCTGTCTACATGTAAAAGAGCTAAAGCTTTGAAGCTTCAATAGGTGCTTTGCATTTAGCTTATGTGTTAAGGTAGGTTTTTTGCTGCATGGAGTACACAAAGGTATATGTTTTAACTTTACTGTCAAGCATTTTCTTAGCATTCCCAGAGGACAGAATAATCATCTGTTTAATAGCTCTAACATTGCATAACATAAGTGTATTTCCAAGCCTTCAGACAATGTTGATTATTTCTTCCATTTCATATATGGAATATTAATCACTCTACATCTTCCTACTGGTCCTTCAAGTATCAACAATGGGGTGCATAGTCTGAATAATGTATATACTACTCTTCATTAAAACAACATATGTTGGATAAAACTGAGGGTACCGTAATCTGATATGACTTCCTTTCTGTAGTTATCTTACAGGTATTATTAAGACCTTGGGAGGGAAAAATAAAGTAGGAAGTAGGGTCTAACTTTATTATAGATGTCAATCACATCACTAGAAGATAATTCTATATTATTTTTCCGGAATGACAATGAACACAATCACCTTAAAAGGCTCCCTTTGATGCAGTATTTAAAACGGTAAGTAAATGATGTGTTAAGAATAAAATAGAACCACAGGTGGTGTTTTGGTTTCTCTGTCCCACACTTCAAATAGTGAGAATAAATTAATAGATAAATGAAAAAGTCCACCCAAACTTTGAAAAAACTGTATGAATTGATAAAATATTTAGCTTCCTGGATAGACTCTGAATTAAAACACTTCAATCAAATATCCCCAAACATCAAGGTTTTTCAGTTAAATGTTATCAAATGTTGAATATGTGTCGTGAGTTTTCCTCTAAATAGTGGTAATACAAAGACAGGTTGAGAAGCGTTCAAAATCCTAGCGTAAATTAATAGATGTAATGAACTCTTTCCACTGTTTATTGAGGACATTTGTGCATTCTCAGGTTCAGCATTCACTTTATTGTTAATATTTACATAACATAAATATTGTTAATATTTACATAGAAAGCATGTGTGGGTGGGTTCCCCTACGCTTGCCAAGGCAGGTGTAACCTGTGCAGCCAGAGCCTTGCAGCTGTGGGGAAGGTCTTAGCAACAGCAGGGTTCTGCTTGTTTGACAAAGCTGCTCTGTGTGCTTCTCCATGAAAGGCTGAAACTAATTTTACAAGTCAGACAAATGACAAGCAGGAGAGCACACTGTCCTCCCCACTGTGCCAGTGTGGCATTGATTCACAAGGAGAACAGATGACTTAGCCGGGACTGGAAAGAAAATACGTGGCAAAGTTGATCACTGGCATGAGCGCGGTGCAATACATCAACCGCAAAAGCATCAGTGCTGTATGTTTTGTGGCCTTCGTCTTTAACTGGAAACTATCTCACTCTCTTTTGTTAAGGCTGAAAGATTAGGATTCTTGCCTTCTGCAGAAATTAGTGTCAGCTGGGCTCAGGGCAGTGGCTGGCAGTGCCTTCTGCCTGAACTGTCAGCGTATTCACTGGAGATCTAGCTAATCACCTTCTTGAAGAAAAACATAGTGATCAAACCCCTGTATAACTGAAGTCCTGATTCAGAGTTTCTTGTTTGGTAACTAAAGAGCTGACACTATGTCACTAGCCTGACTAAGCGAGGACTCATTAAAGTGATTATTGTCATGTAATGATTAGGGTCAATTACATTTGCAGGCACTGTGAGCTGTCTAGCTGCAACTTGGATACAGAAAAATAATGTATGAAAGAAAGCCTCGGTTAATGAAAAAGTAGAGTTCAAGATAGTGTATAGAGGAGTAAAAAGAGCATTTATGCAAAAGGGAATAAATTAAAAAAGTACAGATTGGAGAAAGATATGATGATGGATGAAAATAAATATTTGAATTGCTTCTAAGAAAATGTTACGGTATGGTAACATCTATATCAATTCTAACAACACGATTTATCTTTTAAGAGTTCCATTTGTATTTATTTCCATCTACTTGTTTGTTCTTTTCTAATATGAAATGTTACATGTTTTTTCTCATCTGTTACCTGTAACAAAGCATTTGCCGTGGTGTCACAAGATAATACTAACTTTGCATGACAATGCATCTCTCTCGCTCTTATCCATGTTTTCTGGGTATTTATTCCCCCTTAATATTTTTGACAGGTGGCTTGAGGTCAAAATGACAAAACTGCATGACTCAAATGAAGTCCTGTTCTTTTGTTTGAACCATGTACAGGATTGAGAGATGTTTTTATAACTCTTGAAATCATTTTGCTCTCTTAGAGGTGAATCCTGATTAAGCTTTTCACATTTGAAAAACAGTCCCATCAAATTAGTGAAATGACTAAAGGATTTGAATAAACAGCCACCTTTTCACCTGTCCCATAAGGAAAACTTTCAAATATAGGATAAGGTAAGTGTGTGTTACGTTCTCTATTAAGCATTTCTGTAGAGGTGTCAAACTGGCAGGGAAGGCAGAAGCTAAAGCTTTGAACATAAAGAAATAGGAAAAATGTTGAAACAAAATGTTCCTGACTATTATAACACATGCTATTACCAGAGGAAAAAGTCAAAACCATTTTCTTAGTTTTGTGAAGAAGTAGGAAGTGATGACAGGCTGAGGAGTCATTGCAGCCCAACAGGCCAGCTACAACAGCAGTATCGGGCAGGCAGTACATCTACACCAAATGTTGAACTCAGGTTCATTTTCCAGGTTCCTTACAGTTCACACTATTCATCTCCTACATCTAGATTAAGCTAGCTATTTCTAGGTTTTTGAAGTCCACCGTAGCTGCTGCTGGATGGAAAAAATCCAAATGTAATGTGGATGGATTGAAAGAGCAGGTGCTATTGTTTCCGTAAACCCATTAGATGTTAGTATCATGTGTATGAATGCTTCCTATTGAGTTCAAAGTCAAGCAGGGCCTTCTACAATTATTCAAGTAACTTGACATTATTCCAAAGTATTTCAAATTAGTGTTTGAAAGCACTGGTTGGTGTTCTGGTTGCATGTTCCACTATTTTAATAGGGAGATTAATTTGCTACTCTGTTACTTGGAGCAGAGGAACTGAGAGTTGCATTGTGCTGGTGATGATAAAATATTGGTGACTTCTGACTTCAGGCAAAATTGGTTTTAGATGCTGGGTTTTGTTAAAAGTCTATTCTTTGCTTTATCTAGGGCAATGCATGCTTTTTCACTTCCTTTAGAGCTTTCGGAATATGAGTATCATTAATAAATTAGCAGGAGCTGACAGAAAAGTGTAAATAATGAATTTTGATGTAACCCATAGGGTAAAATCCTGAAACTATTGAAATCAATGACAGAAGTCTAATATTAATCTCCAATGGAAATAGTTTCATAGAAATATTTCATTATCTTAACTAAACATTAAACTAACATTGACTTAAACCTTCCCTCAATGAATTGAGTTGGAATTAATATGAGTGGTAACAGGAATAAACACATATTGAGAAAAAAGATTCCTTCAGTGGGGAATTATTGATGTGGTTTAATGCATTTTATAGGTTATGCTTACATAACAAGTTATTAGTAGAAATAAGAGTGGTGGAATTGCTACCAAAGTTATTAGGGTGTTGTTTGTTTTATTACTCTTAAGTAGTTCGGTTGATTCCAGAATAACCAAAGTTAATGGGGCTGCTAGTGTAAGTAGAGTGAGCATGATTTAGTCCTTTACACATACATATTTATGTATTGTTATTTTGTGGAGCACTAGTTCAAACCATGATTATTCTATTAAGCCCTTGCATTCATTCAAATTTTTCACATGCTGCTTCTATTTACAAAATGTTATCCAGGCCTTGCAAGACCTAATGAATTTTTAATTGTGAGCCAATGATACAGGTTTCTGCAAACACTCTGAAGTCATCCATCATTAAATACATTTTATAAAACAAATCCCTTTTGCTTGCCTGAATCTCACCTCCCTCTGTCATCTTGTTACTTGACTTCATTGAAATATAAAGTTACTCAGCTTTTGAATGCCCTCTGCATTATCAAAGTTTTGAGAGTTAGTTTGTACTCATTTACATATGCTAAAATACATATAAAAAACACAATCAAAATTCATTTGATTGTTAACCCATTATTTGTCTGGAAAAACCTTAGTACATACAAATGATACTACTTTGGGCTCATTTGTTTTGATACCATTTACTCGGAAGATGCACATAGATGTTCTATGAATAAGAAATGACTTGTTTCTTTGCATTGCCTAGTTTTTGATGATAACCCAACCACTGATACTGACCTCACCATCCTAGTAAAAAATATTTGAGTTTTTCATCTATCTGAAACATTGAAATTATTTTGAATATAGTGGTAGAGAAATTGCACCTGCAGTTTTCTCTATTCATGACCTTCTTCTGCTATCACTTGTATAGGGTATATTTGTATATCATTTTATACCTTAGATGCTGACAGTCAATGTAAACACCAGAAGATCCTCCTTGTACTTTGAAAGAATAATTGAACTATCCAAATTTGGACTGGAACACCAGCGTGTGCATTCATGGTTGGGATTATAAAGGTAATTTATGAGAAATGAGATACTACTTCTGAAATTTTGGCCAAATGTAACTGCAATCTCTTGGGTAGATTTTTGATCTGAATAACTCAGGAAACCTGGCATTTTCAAGGGACTTAAGAACAATGAAATCAACAACACATCTCCATATACAGTGCTAGGATCCCTAGAACAATCAAGAAATTATTATTCTATAAATGAAGAAGAATTGTATGTTTAAAGTTGATAACAGTAGAAATTATGACAAACCATGATTCACAACACTGAATTTAGTACTCTACTACATCTGAAATAGAGTTTTGAATCGTTTTTCATATTCAATACAAAATCTTATTTATGCAATATTATGCAATTCTAAACATGTGTTAGTAATTTGCATCAAAAGGTATAATTTTTCCAGAAGTGGGGATGCTGCTGCTCTTTGTCCTCAGAACCCTTTGGTTGTAGTTTATATTTTGAGGTTCATATGTAGCTACTTCTAAATGGCAATATTACAGTGATAAAAACTGGGTAAATTAAATAAAATAAAAAGAAGTTAAATCTTTTTGGCCATGATACACAATGTAGTGAAAAGTGATGCTGTCACTATCTAAGATGTAAGGTAGCTTTAACAGCAGAAAATTATAGCCTTTCCATAAATTCAGTTGGTTTTGAAATTTATCTCTAGAACCCCTGCTCAAATGCCTGTTACATTCCTTAAGCCTTTTTCAAATAGGCAAGTTTGAGAATATGATTTAACTATGTTAATCAGCTTTTCCAAATGAAAATGTAAGTCTGTGAGTTCTTGGCATTGACAGAAAACAAATCATAGTAATTTTGTTCTTTCAAGATTATCAGAATCCTTAAGAACTAAAGAAGTGATAGAATTAGAAACAGTATTTTTTAGAACAACTGCTTAATGTTGAAGAGGTAAATTGGTATATACCAACCATTATTTAATGAAGCCTATAATTCATAGTTTCTCAGAACAATAAAGTAAAGATAAAGGAATGAAGTTAGTTATTTCAGTTACATATTTATGTGAGTCATGATATTAATGTTTCTAGTACATTGGAATGATGGTACAAAACCCTCTTTACAAACTAAACTGCATGACCTAATACTCGTAGTATTGACTATCATTTCATAGGCCAAGGATCCTGTACAACACATCAGCATTTTGCTTTCCTTATTTTTTATTAATGTGTGAAATAAATAAACTTGATATTTTGGGGGCTAAGCTCTATCATAACATGATGTAGTATAGAAACACTTGGGCAAATGCTTTTTTGTAACCTAAAGGCTCCTTTCAGGTATATCTGATGCCTGGATGCAGCAAGCAGATGCAATCCTATGGCAAAATAGTGGGGACATAAAATAAAAAAAATCCTGCTTTAGAATACATTTGAGAAAACAGTAAGATTGTTCAGCAGAGGACCACAATGCCTGCAGGGACCTTTCCTCTGAGTATCCAGCCAGAAGGATGACTGTACCCCAAGGCTTTTCCTTTGTCTTTTTTTGCCAGTCTTACCAGGGAGAAATCTCACAGATGTTCTCAGCTGGACAGTACCATTGACAGAAAAGGAGGGGACAACATGGAATTAGACATAAAAAAAAAATTAAAAAGCCCCCCAAAACAAAAAAAAACCCAACAAATTTGTTTATAGATGCAATGGAATAATTTGAGATATGAATTATAACTGCTGATTTAGACATCTCCCTTCTTCACTTAGACTAACTGGAATGTCTTCCTCAATTCAATATAAAACTGAAATTCAATTGATTTTGTTTTTTAAGCTCCAAAGGTTTGAGAGTTTTATCTCCTTTTTGCTGGCAGATGTTATATCCTTTGCACCCTGAAAATCTTGCCATATATCATGAGACAGGTTCAGCTAGGTTAAATATTTTCCTTTCTTCTGTGTTCATGAGGCCATACCTCTGAAACAGACATTTTAATGGTCTATCCATGACCAATTTTTTAATGTTGGCTGAATCCATGTTTTATTTTTCTACATGCTTTTAAACTTGAGTACTGAATTA
This sequence comes from Falco rusticolus, assembly GCF_015220075.1. Lineage (NCBI taxonomy): Eukaryota > Metazoa > Chordata > Aves > Falconiformes > Falconidae > Falco > Falco rusticolus. Next base: position 111,321,637 of record NC_051188.1, on the reverse strand, counting down.
CAGAAGATGAGGGGCAGGGATTTCAAAATGGAAATTTCTAGCCCTTATCTATGTTGCCATGAGGTACAAAGGTGGCACTGGTGTTTTTGCTGAAGGCAGTAAGCCCACCTTTAGACATGCAGAGGAAAACTGCATTGTGTTGAGCAACCTTTGCTGGTTTAGCTGTTAACTTTGGGCTAGAATTAAACTGCTGTTAAGAGTAATGTTGTGGAGGAGATTGTGGAAGCCCACATAATTCAACAAGAAAAAATAAATGCAGTAGTGTTCTTCCTCTTGTTCTTTCACTCGTTTGTCCTCCTATTTCCCAGACCTTTCCCCAGTGATTTAGGAGCTATGCTTTTTGAGGATGATTTTAACTGAGTGTCTGAGCCTTTGAAGACATCAGCCCTCAAGTAAGAAGATAATTCTTTGTTTTCACAAAATTGATAACCTACAAAACCCAACCACCCAATTAAATCCCTAAATGCCTTAAAATTCTTGGTGAGGAAAGGGAATTGCCCATGGAGTAGTAATACTGGTTTCATCCCTTGTTTCTCACTAGAGATTACTTTTTTTTCTGCATGTGCCAATAGATACTTTGGTGGAAATCCATAAAAGTGGGGTTTTTACAGCCAGATCCTGTTGGAAATACCCATTGTGACCTAGAAATTTCACTACAGAAACGGCCAGTGGGCTCCTATTTCATCTAGATAAATCTACAAGATGCATAGATGCAAAACCAGGGTTAATTTATAAAAACTATTGACCATAATTTTCCTCCTGAGCAAATACATTGGATTGGACAGTACCCTGGCAAGCGTACAGTAGGGAGTAATACAGTATTACATTGAGAAGATCCTCTATTACATTTTACAACTCTTAAGGCTAGTTTTTATAGATACAAAGGTATAGCTGGGAGTAGAAAAGGTTGAAATCTCTTGTCCTTTGAAATGTCTCTTTGGTATTTTTGATGACCTTCAGTGTTTTAAATATTTTTTTTTTTTTAAGAATATAAATAGATGATATTTTTCAAATGTCTGAAGTGCAGGCAGACAAATTAAAAAGGTTGTTTTTTTTCAGAAAACTTTCTTCTACTTTTTCATTTAGGAAGCCTTTTAGAAAGGGCAGAGTAATGCAAATTCAAGATACAAATACCAAAGAACAATTGGAATGATCTTCCACAAAATAAGAAGGGAAATATACTCAGTTCCACACTTTTGTTTTTTTGGGGGTTTTTTTTTGTTTTTTTGGTTTTTGTGTTGTTTTTTTTTTAAACTTAGTGAGGAGATTATTTGTGTTTCACTGAACAGGAAAATCTATTTTTTGAGAAAAAGCTAGATTTTAATATATTAGGTAGAAATTTGTCTGACTGTGTAAAATGGGAGAAACAATGACTAAAAACTATAAATGACACTTTTTTGCCCTGGACAGGTTTTACTACTAGATTACTACAAAATTCAATGTTTAAATTAGAGCTTTTAAAATATTTATATAAATGATTTAGTTGAAGGTTCTGAAATGAAGAAAGAAAAAAAAAAGGTCTGAAAAAAAGCAGCTGATTGCATAATGACTTCCCCAGTATCTCAGCCAATAGCATGCAATACAGTTTGCTGTAGATAACTACAGAAGAAAGATTTTAATGTTAAAGTTGATGAGGCCACCAGTATTTTCTCAGGAATCTGACTTCAAACCTTGTCCCATAGTGTTGACCATGTGTATAACTAGTGACAAAAAATCTTCACCAGCAGGTAAATGCTCTGGTATGAAGGGACTCTCTCAAGGGCTAAATCCTGTTAACAGGTACACGTGTCAGTGATTCTTTCAATAGGACTACTTTAGTAATTTATCAACATGGATAAATGTCTATTTGTGGAAAGTTCATGGAAAAATTATAACATGAAAAAACATGTAATGCACAAGAAGAGTAGCAGGAATAACTTCTGGTAGGATCCACTGTGAAACCAAGAAGTAGAACCATTTTATTGCAGAAAAATCTGTTGCACATTCTAATACCAAGAAAAGTGAAAATATAGCAGGTACATGGAAATTTAACGGGTGGAAACTATAATATGCCAAGTGATATTTTTCTTGTTTTCAGAACTCTCACACTCCTGGTAACTGATATTAATGTTAGATGCCTGCATGCAGAAAAAAAAAAACTGTCTTCAGAAGGAATTATCTAAAAATTTATGTAGCATTTCTGTCCTTTTTGATAACACTTGCATGTTACATTTCTAAAATAAATAGTATTTGTGACAGAATCTGAATTTTTCAATGTACTAGTAATATGTAGCAATGACACAATGAAAGTAATGGTTTGATGTTCCCATGTTATTAAACTTCAATTTAGTTCTTCAAAGTTATAAAATAGTAAAATTCTCCAGATATTTAAAAGCTTCAACACTTGAAAAAGACCTTATTCCTTAACAGCATTGGTGTATTAGATTCTTTAATCTAATTCAATGGAATGTGGAGAAATTGGAGTAATTAATTTTCTTGCATTTTAAATTACTCACATAATTTGTTATTTTTAATATTTTCTGGATTCAGCAATTAAATTTTGTAGCACAGCAATATTGGTAAAATTCTTAACCTAGACTAAATGAATGCTTTATACTCTGTATCATTTAGTAAAACTCTGTAAAACATCAGTACCTTTCTCTTTTGATAATCTTAAATATTTGCGTATTTTACTCTAGCTTGTATTTATATAGTTTAGTGAACACCCACTTTTCTCAACAGTTTTATAGCTTTTTGCATTGGACTCTGCCATGCAGTTCCCCTTGAGCTTTGATTTGTGACATGTAGAGAGAACTATAGAGATACTGTTTAGGGATAGATTCCCAGGTGCACCTTTCCCTTTGATATTGCTCGAAGTACATAGAGCTAGTCCTATGAAATGCTGTGTGTTTTAATTTTAGTAGGAATTCACAGTGCGTTGCAAAGTGCTAGAGACTGAACGGTACTTCCTAGGACTATGGACAGACTAGTCCAGAGATCCTGTGACTTATATGTATGAGTAAAGTATATCAAAAGTAAAAAGAAAAATACGTAGCTTTACAGATAACACCAGGTTTTCCCCAGTTGCCTAAGTTGTCAGAGCTCCTTTTATCCAACTATATTGTCTCTGCTTACCTCAGTATGTCAGGAGAGATAAACTATGCTTTTCCTTGTTTATAACAGTGATTACATTTTCCCAGTATTCCCTTAGAATGTTTAAAGTGGGCTACACCTTTCCAATAAAATGTGGATGCTTAAGTTTATTTTGTATTGAATTAAACCAAAGTAAACACCTTTAAAAATCCAGCAATAACTTAAAAGATTAAAAGATTGTTTTTTAGTGACCACTGGAAGGCCACAAGGACCTTCATGAATCTGCTTAGCTTTCTGAGGGAAAATTGCCTTGTCATTTTCCTATATGTGTTTCATCTAAAAGGTGCATACTGTGCACCAGGAGTAGAGAATAGCTGTATTTCTTAGTTAATTTTAAAACCCTGAGATGGTTTTTGTTTTTGTGGTTGTTTATTTACTTTCCAAATACCTGAAAAACTTTCTGTAGTCACTCTGGATACAAGGTTGCATATAATCATGGCATTGAAAATGAGTTTTGATTATATACTCAAAGTATTGTCATGTTACAGGGATGGAGATTGCTCAATATTTGTTATAGTATAAGAAAGGTTCAACCTCAGCAGTGAACTGATGAACAGGATAATTCAAGGAAGAATTGACATTGCTTGAGGCCAAAATGCTGAGATATTCTTCAATAGAATTATAAGAACATAAAAGAATTTTGGAAAGTGAATAAAGGTCATTTGGTCCATCAAGACATATTCTTTTTAGTAGTCTGTTTCCCCAAGGATGATATCTAATTGTTTTTTGAATGACACTGGTGCTTTTTGCCTCAACAACTTTGCCTGCAGGCTATTCTAACTATTTATTATTCTCTACTTGAAAAGGTGCTTTCTGAAATATGTGCTGAATTTATTTTTTAATTTCCAGTTACTTTCTCTTGTCCTATAATCTATGTTGGAATGGAAATAATAATTTGAGTTGACATTATCTTGACAGTTAAGACTTTATATGATTCAAAAAAAGACAGTTCTACCCTGTCCTTAAAATTAGATGCCCAGATTTATAATCTAAGTAACCATGACTGTATATCAAATGGTAGCAGGGGTCTCCTTTAGAAGATTTCACATCAAAATCAATCTTACTTCTCTAAATGTGCTTTGATGATGTTGCTGATGCTCTGTCCCCCACTGACCAAAAACTTGGCTGATATAGAACATCTGATGGCACTTGGTGTCTTTTTGAACATCAGCTTGAACCGAAAACAAAAGCATGATGTACTTTAAACTTTTTGCAATAGGCAGAAAAGTGAGTGGCAATAGCTAGGGACACATCAGTAGAAGTTCACTAACTCTTCCTTTGTACTTTTTTACAAAACATTTCAGTCTTCAGTTCTGGCTGATTTAAAAAATAAATCAGACTGTCTACACTGCCTAACTTTTAACAGTATCAGACCAGGATTACTTCCCTTAAAGGAGGGGTGCCTAACCTTCCTGAGTCTTTAATGTTTTTGCCCAGGACTGGCCAGGCAGCCCAAGTAGCTGGTTAGGCAAGTCAGTCACAACCCTATTCATGTTTTTATCTGTGTCAGATTCTAGAAAACAGCTAAGACAATGTTTAGTTGTGTGTGCCAGAAACTACTGATGAAGCAGCAACATAGTCTCCATCCACTTTTCTTGTTTGCCTGGAGAAATCAAAGGTTCTTCCTCTCTCACCATTCCTCATCCAGCTGCCCTAGTTCCCTCCATACCTATCCTTTAGCAACAGAAGTCTTACCTAGCCTCCCATCCCTCAACACACAACACCCCCCCCCCCCCCCCCCCCCCCCCCCCAGTTTTCCTCATGCTTCTGAAAAGCTGCTTGAAGCTTCATATTGAAAACAGCCACAGGACACACATCGTCTTAGCTGGCTGACCTTTAGCAGACCCTGCTAGCACTCGTTCCAGCAGCCGGGGTTTCAGATTGCTTGACAGTCCATGTTATCAATAATACCACAAACATGAGAACCATGCCTTAATAGCTTCTGAGCTGCATTGGTTTATGAAAGAAAAATTGACCAACACCAGTTAAACACTTAGATATTAATGATGTACAGGTTAGTGCAAAGCTTTATGGAAATGCTTAAGGTGCCTCCACTCTGTCTCTGAGCCAGGATTTGCTTCCGTAGACACTGATGTTCCATGGAAGATTTGTAAATCAATTCCTACTACACATGGACAGAATTATGCAAAAGGGGCAAACAGGCGTCAAAATAACAATAAAACATGTATCTGTTTAGACTTTTAAAATACCAGGCTTTAGGGAGGACTTTGACATTTCCAGAAATAATTCTTTAGAAGAGAATGAGCATTATATCCCCTCATTTTCTGCCAGAAAAATAGCACTTGAAGTCTCCATATTTTTTTTAAACAAACAAACAAAAACCAACCAAAAAAAAGTCATGACCAATTTCCAGTCCTGAAGGAGCTCTTCCCTGACTATGAATGTTTGTATTAACTGGTTTTTCAATGTGCTTTCAAGATAAGAGAATTTCAAGCTGTCTCTGAATAACCATGGAAGCAGTTTCAGACATAAGCAGGCTCTACTGAGACTCTCCTATCCCTCATTTAACAGTAAGAACTTAATCATGATAATTATTCCAAATCATTCTTACATGAAAGAATCAGAAATCCATGAATAAGGCAGATTTTGTGCTAACTTCAGTACCTAAATCATCCATTTAATCTAGAATTCTCTGCAGTACCGCAAAGCATTTTTTTAATATACTAGGCACAAAATATTTGCTTTAACAGTTTGAATTTTGCATACCATTGCCTATTTCTGATCATGGAAATATGGTCTTACTTAATTTCCTAGCAATTAATATGATCGTGGCTTATAGTTCATTAGTAGATATACGGTCTCACAGGAACAGTTAAGTTATGTTGCCTGATGTACAGTTACCATTTAACAATGTCAACTCTGCTTTATATAGATAGAATTGTGAGCAACCAGATCTCCTTATGTGTGTTTTGGTCTTAGGTGGACACAATACTGGCCACAACACTGGAGCTGCAAGAGACAAAAACATGTTTAGTCTCTTGTTCATTGCTGATAACGTGATTAGCCATTAAGCTTCTAATAGTTTGGATTTCCCCATTAACAGTTTGCAATATGGAACTTTGGTAATAATTTCTGAGAATACTCCTGGTAGAAAGGGTCAGTTTTCAACCATCATCCTCTAGAAGCTCTCAAATATTTCTCCACTGAGTCAGCTCTGTCAGGGAGAGCAATTTCAGGTGCACTAGTGAAGATCGGGCTGGGATGCTGCTGGTCAGAACTGGTCTGTACAGTAAACTAATTTAAATTATAATGGCATTGACTATTTAATTTACACTGGCATCATAGTAGGCTTATGCTTGATGGGAAGATACATTCTGGTATAAACTTAAGGGGTACAATGGGGAACCCTAAACATTGTCGTGAGGTTAACAGAGAAGTTGAGTTGCCCTATATGATCTTACTGCAGCCGTGCTAAGACCTAAATAGCCACAAGGACAAAGACCTAAATAGCCACAAGGACAAGGTAACCTACAGGTATCTTGCCAGAGCTTTCTCAGTGAAACCACTATCATTAGGTGTAACACTTAAAAGTGGTGTAAAAAAAAAAAAAAAAAAAAAAAAAAGGTTAAAAAAAAGAGAAAAAAGGTTGAAGAATATGGAATATTCAATTTCTATTTTTTTTTTTTAATTGGAAAATAGAGTGAAATAAAAAGATCCACGATTTTTCTCCAGTTTTCTCCTACCATCTAATGAAAATAGCTTTTTAGGAATTTCATTAATGTTGCAAGAAAGGAAAAAAAAAAAAAAAAGAGTTATGATAAATATGGAATGGATTAAACTCTGTGGGGAACTCCCACAGAGATAAAATACTCAATGTGACTTATAAAATACTCAATGTGACTTCTAACCTTGTTTTCTTTTAATAGACCTCAGCTTAACAAAGACTGTTTCATAAAAAAAAAAAAAAATCTATATAGTTGATTTTATTTAAGCTCCAAATCAGTATCACAGCATAGGAGACACTTGGTTTTAGCTCATATATGTCTATTTAAAGGATCTGTATATCTTACCTAGGAGATGGTAACTGAATTTGAGTAAATCAATGTTTCACATATATCTAGAAGCCACATTTTAACTGAATATGCATCCTGTTTGGCCATATTAACAAGGCTTGCTTTCACAGGTGTAAAACGGGGTCAGTTATGCTAATCAAACCAGAAATTACTCCCCTGTGAAGACCAAAACATTGCTAGAAGCAAGGAAATTGATAAGATTTAGCCAGAAACTGAATACAGAATGTTTGTTGCATCCTGAAATTATATGTTTACCTTACCTGTTCTTCTTGAAGTCTAAATATTTAGAGTTCCTTAATTCACTTAGATGTCATTCCTTATTTTCTTAAATTTAACTTTTTTTTTGTGTCCTAAACTTAAAAAAGAGATGCTATTTCAAAATAAGATTATTTTTAATTTATTCAAGAGTGTTATTTGTGATTTTACTATTTTTAATCGCTGCTTTGTTTTATGAAGTACATTCATGCTCAATGCATCACAAGGGTTTGTAACAAGTTACCTAACTTAACATTATTGTTTAATTTTGTATTCTTTTACCTTCAGGTAAATTGGAACAACAAGTACAGATTTCTGTTTGCCTAAAATAATTTTCTCTGCTGGATGGAGCAGATTATTACAAGGTAATTTAAAATATATATAGAAAGTGGGGAAAAGTTGTTTACAGTAAATGTATTTGTTAACCCAGTGATAATTGCCTACAGTGTTTTGAAGATATAAACATAAATACGCCATATGAATTTATGTATGAATTTAATTTAAGAATATCTTAGACTTGTCCTAATAACCAGCAATACATTTTCTGAAGCAAATTGTTATCTGGGAGTAAATTGCATGTTGGCTTCATACTTCTTCCCGCAGTCACTAGTATATCTCTAGCTGCTCGCTCTTTCTGCTTTTTCCTTTTTGAGCAAACACATTTAACAGCTGTGGAAACAAACAGGGCATACTTGGCAAAAGTAGGGACCAGATGCCAAACTCCGCAATGCTTGTTCTAGCAGCAGCATGTGGGTCTGTTGCTAACTCCTTGGTGTCACCTCTGCTGGCTCCTTTTCCAGTTTTGCTACTGGCAGGCAACAGAGGTGCATCTGGAGATGTTGTCAAGGTCATGCAGCTGTGGGGCTGTCTTGGCTCCTGTGCCCATATTTCTTTTTTATATGTAAATGTTATTTTTGCATGCAATAACATTAATTACTTGAACATAACTAATATTTCTTTCCATTTTCATGGAGATGAGGGAGAAAATAACTTTGTTTTCTGTAGATGTTTTCTGTGATTAATTACTATCTTCAGTTTGGGGGAGATTTGGTTCCTCTTTAATGAGGCACAAAAATATCAGTTGACACCTGGCTGGCACTGCTGATGCACTCTGAGAATCTGAAGTGTTTCGGTTAGACTGTGGCTGGCCGTGATATGGGACCGCATCAGTGTGTGGGGAAAGGAGAAGATGGGTGGGGTAAGGATTCTGTGGGTTTGTTCACCACTGGTTTTGCTTGAAATTACAAATCACACTAGAAACATATTAAAAGCAACTAAATCCAAATGCTATTAAAAGCCTGTAAAATAAATCTAACATCCCAGGGAGAGTGAGAGAGGAAAAGAGGAAGCTGAAGGGAGAATATGTTATCCCAGCTGAAGGATGCTGGGGAATGTATCCATGGCAAAGGCTGGACTCTAAACTCGGATCCTCATTTATAATCACATATAAATGGAAATTTAGACCTTTATGGCTTCAGTATCCTGCTATAATTTGCTACTGTTATGTGAATAATACTAGGTCTTAACTTGGATGTTAATAATCCTTGTCTTCCCAGTGTTTATATTCTGACTGGAGTTTTCTTCTTGTTCCAGAAGTTTCTTTTTTTTTTAATTTGGGTTCAAAGTCCACGGAGTATTACTCTTTTATTTTCATATTATCTTTTTACAGTTAATCTGTGCTGTCCTGTAGGTATTTAACTTCCTGCCCACACCATCAACGATCAGTGGCAGTCTAGACTTCACCAAGACTTCAGGCTCCCAAACTGTCGTATCTACTACTGACACATAAACAGACACAAAATTATCTTTCTGTCCTGAGTTGGAGTGGTGTTGGTCAGTTCTGCCTGTGGGCAGGTAGGTCTGGTGAAGCCTGAAAACATAGTTTCCTTTCTGGTTTAGGATAAATAGGGAGTAAACCATGGGAAAAGACTGAATGTACAGGGTGTGTGCTTCATGTGCGTGGGGAGATGAGTTTATGTGGTGGGCTTTAAGAAAGGCAGTTAAAAGATCAAGCAGAAAAAAAGTGTAGTGCTGGTTTTGAGGACATTGAATATATAGTGGAAAAACGGGTATCTGGCAACTTGGAGGCTGCAGTTGCAGAGGAAGTTATGGATCCATAGCTTTTACTTACCCTTCACACAGCAATCAGTCACCAGAAATTGGTGTGATTGCTGGTCCATACCTATGAGAAAGATTTATCAGCAGCCGAAAGGTTTTGCATATTGTTTTCACCATGTCAATTTCCAATGTTGTAACATTGCTTTTATTTTTTGGTAAGAATGTGATTATTTTTTCCAGATGAAATTGAGTTGTCAATTTTATTAAAAAGCAGCACTTCTTAAAATCAGAAATGAAAATACTGCTGCTTCACAGTTAACTTTGATGTATGTTGATGTTCTAACTTTCCCTTATAAAGCGTCCAGAGTTAACACTGTTCTTTTCGGTAGATATCTGTAGTCATTTCAATGACTTATTACGCCTAACATTTTTTCTTACAGCCAGATAGTATAATACGAATTTACTTAGGCAGCACAATTTTGTAATGCATTGTTGAAGGTTTTAGACCATTCTGCATATTTGTCCTATAAAGGGAAGGCACATGACTCTCATATAGTGTTTATGATATGCATCAGCAAGCTACTAAAAAGCATAGAAGTGAGATGCTGTATGACTTAGTATGTCCATTTGATATCATTTTAGTAGTATTAAAGGAACTGTTGATTTACAGTGCATTTGGAACCAGGTTAGATTTTTAATTATTTTTCTACGCTGGGGTAACGAATAGGGGGACCAAGTCATTTGGGAGATAGCAACTTATTCAGGACTTGGTGATTAAAAAACAAACAAGAAACCACCTTACATTTTTTCTAAACTCTGAAGCTTTGATGGATAATCATAACTATTCAAAGTATATTAATTTATAATTTTTCCTTAATATTATTTCATTTATAAAGGCTTACCCTTTCTAAGGCCTTGCTTTAGAACAGAAAAGAAGTTTGCCTATAATTAAATGGGAAAAATCCACTATTTAAAAGAATAGAGAATATAGCTGGTAGACATCTCAAGAGATCCTGTCATCCAATCCATGCTCCCAACTGTAATTAGCTACACTCAGATCATTTAAAATAACAGAAACTGGTGCATTCAACACGTCTTCCTCATGGCCTTGCGTCATTCAAACAAATAAACTTTGTTTCTATTTGTGCAACTAATATGTTAAAATTCTTGTAAGAGGATGCAAAGAGGTTGAAAAATTTATCTGTGCCTGCTACTTGCTTACCAACTGAAGAGACATAGTTGTCCATAGGCCACTTTTTAGCATGTGTTCTTGACATTTTTGTATCAAGTTTAATTATATTTAGGCATGGGGACTTATTGCACGTATAAAGAAATAGATAGTGTCTGCCCCAAAATTTTACAATGAAAACAGACATGGCATATGTAATGTAGGGGGAAGGATGTACTGCACACATTGCACGGTACAGTAAATATAGTGCAGCAATTCAGAAAAAAGAAACTGGGAAGTTAAGGAAATAGGAAGTGAAGAGGGTAGAATGAAAATAAGAAATAGACAGAAAGGGAAGTGAGAGGGTTAAGTGAGTCCAAGATGGAGATGCTGTGTGGGCAATAGAATTTAAAACAAGATTGAAGCCAGTTAGCAAAGGACTGTATCAAATCAAAATGGTTTTAGAAAACATTCTTCTAAAACTAATCAGCGGACATGGTACTAAATAGCATGCTGTATAACTTAGATGAAGGTGCAAATCATCCACAATTTGCTCTATAACAAATAGTAACTTGTATTGTGGAAATATTCCAAAATAGAGAGAAATGCATCTTAAAACCATTCTTCAAAGTAATGTTGTTTCACAGTACTTCTAAATGCATCCTGCTTACCCATATTAGGAATACCTCTGTTGTGTTGATGCAGTGTGTATTATGATTTCAGATATATATATTTTTAAAAGAAAAATTTAAAAACTATGGTAAAATTACATTTTCAGAAAAACAATATCAAATTACTAGAAAATGGGTAGTTTTCAACCTGATGAGAACTGTCATGAGCTGTCATGGTGAACTGTCTATACGTATGATATGAATTAATTAAAAATGTCTATACTCAACAGTGGTTTCTGTTGAGGTAAATAGAAAATAATTTAGTCATCAATGAAAGTTATAAAGCAATCATAAACCAGTACACAGATATATAATTTTACACCTTGGTTTTATTTGCATGCTCTGGAACATTCTTTAAAAAGGCGTTCATATTCATTTCAGTGAATAATACTGCTTGGTTTCATAAATAAGGTAATCTTTATGAAATTTATTTTAATAGTTTTGTTCATAAGACACGGAATAGAGAATTATTTCTGTTTGACTGCCAATTCCCTACCATGTGAATTGTTATCTGAGTGGGCTGAAGAATCAGCATGCACAATTGGGACTTTACAGTACTGTGACACATACACTGGAAAAAGTGATTGCAGTTCTGAAGATATTATTAGTCGTAAAGGGATACAGATTTTAATCTGGCTCTGAAAATATCTTTTCATTCTTTGAGAGTTTAAGGCTTGGGTTCAGCTTTTTTATAATTGTTAATGTAACAGTCAACTTCAGGATATGTATATCAAATTTTTTTTTTCATAATTCAAAAAGGTGCACAATTAATGAATGATAAACACATAAGGTACAGAATCTACAAGCATTTTAGGAATTCTGTTTCAAATATGAAATGTGCTGAAACTGCAGTCCAGTGGTGTCCTCTGAGCATAAATGGATTATTTGTATACAAACTTATTAATGCTTGTATAGCTACTGAATTGTGTATCTGCAAAAAGTTTGAAGATAGGGATGAAAATAAGGAGATATTGTAAAATTCTTAGCATTTGTTGTTATCATAATAATAAGCCTGCAAACCAAGGCAAATAGTCATGTAGCAATTTGCAGATAGAAATGATTGAAATTACTGAATGGTTAAGAATTGTACACTAAGGAATGCAAACAGGATGAGCAGATGGGTTGGATGTGAAACCAGTCATATTTAAGAACTGAGAGCAATTTAAAAAAAAAAAAAAAAACCCAGAAACTGTCTAATAACAATACAGAAATGAAGAGCAAAACTCATTACAAAATGACAGGGCTGACAACTTCCATGCCTATGAATGGAAGGAAGCAAAAGTGTGCAATGTAATCTTCTTAAGCAATTTTTTTCAGTAGGTCAGTGCAATAAAGTTTCTGGTTTTGGAATCAAGATTCATACTTGAGTGGAACGGAAAGCAGTTGGTCAAAGCCTTTAATTTTATGTGGTTGTTATATGTTTGGTACCTTCTCTAGAAAAATTGTCAGCAGATGAGGATATAAGATATTACTTAAATTACTGTGCTTATTTGGTTAACGTGGGACTGCATCGGGAGAGAGATGGATATTGTGGAATGGCTATACAGTCATTCTTGTGTAGTCTTTAAATAGATTACTATAGCACCCTATACCCCAGTCATAGACCTCCTATGGTGTGTCATAGGAGCTTTGCATTATGCTACTCCAAGTTAACAATTTGGGACCAGTGCATCATACTCCAGTGACAGTTCTTCCAGCTAGTCATGTCCTTTTGTCACGTATTTTGTCTCTTTGAGTAAGAATGTGCCAGGTTATGCCTCCCCTTTCTGTCTGCTAGCCTTTCTTCCATATGATTGCCATAGGAGCACAATATAATGCAATCAAATATGCATATGCATGCAAATACTGTTTTCAAACTTCAGAGCAGATTTTTTTTTTTCATGATGATGTGAAGGTCATCTGTATAAAAAGAGTGGTAAAAGTATTTTTTCATTTACATCGCTTATTATTTTGACAATAACATTTTCTTTTTTTTTTTTTTTTTTACAGAAACCTGACTTGTGATCTCACGGTTATCACCTGCAGTAAACATATTAAAAAATAGTGATAATGATGACTGGTTTCTACGTATTTTGTCTTTTGGTTGGATACCCTTCTGCCTGGAAAAGTGAGAATTCCAACCTGGGTGGGTTTTTTTGTGTGTGCAAAAGCATTCTTAAAGTTTCACTTGGATCTTGGTTCTTTATACAAAGTCAGAAAAAAAGTATATTCTGCAGTCTTTTGTTTATCAGGAGGCCCTAATAAAGTATTTTTCTTTCACTATTTTAGTGAAAACAGCACATCTGGGAGATCTGTCCTGCTGTCTCAAATTTGGTTTCATTTAGCTGACAAGTTAAAAGTGAGGGATCAAAGGACAGACCCTTAAATATCCTAGGGGTGAGATAAACATACACAGACATCTTCATCAAACAAATCTTGTTTTCTTAGGAAATCAAACTAAAAAAAAAAATTGTTCATTTGGTGGTGTACAATACTGTTCACCTCTGTAGAGATTTTTAAAATATCATTTCATGCAATGTGAAGTAAATCACACCCCACGGTCCTTCAGTTTCACAAAGCGAGGGCAATTAACCACTGAAGAAATTGGTGTGATGTCTGATTACCATCACTGGTGAGCTACTGGAGTGGGTATCTTGGACTGGGGGAGGGACAACTAAGTGGTACACTTAATTCAAAGAGACTCACCTTCCAGAAAATCATGCAACCTCTGTGATCTAAGAAATACTTTCATGATCACAGTAGTCTGTACTGGCCATTATAGTGAACAGCTGGCTGTAACCCATGTTGATTACCTTCTGGAGCCATCCTTTTTCTTTTAAGGGTATGATCTGACATAGCTGATATGCTAAATGCAAGTTCTCTTTCTGAGTCCTTCACTGAAGGTATGTTCTGCCACCTGTGAGAGTGATGGAGTAGAAAATGGCAGGTGAAATTTTAGTCATTGCAATAGTATCCAGTGTAAGAATATTAAATTGATACATCCTGAATATGTTCAACAGGATAATTTTTCATTTTCTGTTTCCCATATTGATTTTATACTCACCATGGTGAGGCAAATGAGTGGAAAAATACATGGTACACTACACATGACCCTTCAGTAATGGGGTCCATAATCCCATGTCTATCTTTTGCTTTACATTTATTAAAATTGTTTAGATTAATTGCTAACTGGAATTTCAGATGAATGCAACAACTGCTGCTCCTAGAAAACAACACAAGGAAAACAGAAGCTCTGTTGTAATGACCTGGAATTTTGATAACTTTGGGGCACTGTGAACAGCTACTGAAAGTGCTTGATAGAAATGCAGAGATTTCTGAGAGACTCCGCAAAGTGAGAGATTGTGAGGACAGTATCACCTTGTGCTCAGATGGGGTAGAGGGAAAGAACAGTCAGTGAATGTAGAGGAATGGAGCTGGGTTAATTAGCATTGATAACATACAGCTGTGGGCTGGCTTCAGGGGCGGTGGGTTGGCTGATGTAGACAAGGTGCAGCTGTGGCTGGTTCTGTTCAGGGGTTGGGCAACTAATGAAGAAAGAGCAGCCAAGAGAGATGAGGAAGAAGTAGAGAGAAAGCACACCCTGGGTGAGCAGAGACAAGGAGAAGGCAGCAGAGGGACTGGCATGAAGAGTATGTTGGTATGTGATGGTAAAAGACCTTGCTGCAGTCAGCTAATTTGGGGAGTGCTGCAACAAGTGAAGATTACCATTAAAGACCAAGACTATATGATTTATATGACTTTTATATTAGTTTTAAAGATGATCAGTGCAAACGTTTCAAACTAATGTGTAAAGTAAGTTTATAGGGTAAGCAGTAATGAGTTAGTAGTGTACTGAGAGAAGTAGACATAAACTGAAACATTTAGGAAGGGTTGGTTGATTTCCAACAAATAGAAGGAAAACAACTGTCAGGTCTTATATAAAATTACGATCACAATAGTAGACATGCTACTTTTGGATCCATTTAAAATATTGTCCAAGATTTCTGTGGAAAGTGGAGAATTTAGTCATTTGCGAATTAAAGTCATATAAAATATTTCTGTACACCGATTTATACCTGTTCTGGAGGATGCAAAATCAGACACCGATACAAACATTTACAGAGATGGAAGGCCACTAGTGCACTGAAAAATTTTTCAATTATGAATTTGGGCTGAGATTCTTGTTGTTAATATATTTACATATTATTAGATACACATACTTATCTAATACATAGAAAACTGCTAAAACTAGTGAGATGTTTTTAGTTTTGTTGTTTTTAATGAGGTGTTTGATGGTTTGCAAAACCATTGAACTTGAGCTGGTCTTTTTTTTTTCCTTAGTATGTTACTTCTACAGCACCTTGAAGTTGAAGACTGTACACAGGTTTTTTCCTATGCAGAATGAAAGGCAAATGAGAATAAGGGAAATAAGAGGTGTGCTGAACTTAATGTAGCAAGTTTGTTTAAAACTGAAAGAAAAAACCAAAAAAAACCCGAAACCCACAAAAAACTACCCTCCAATTTTTCCAAGGGCCTTTGCCCTTTTTCTGTTTCAACAGAGGTGAAAGCACCAAAAGGTTGGAAATACAGTTTTTATTGTTGAAAAAGATGCACTGTTTTCAGCTTTTGCATCTTCTAATGACTTCTTTTTTCTTTCAAATTGTTTTAGAGTATGTGTTTGCTTTTCAGCCTTTCAAATTGCAAACCCCAGCAACCTGGAGGTTGCATTGCTGGAGCTATTGAGGATGTGGATAACGGTCCCTGACTCTTCTGCATTCCCTTTTGGAGGAATAATTCAATAACCAGAGCTTTCAGGTGGATCTACCTACCTTTTCTCCTTACTGTGTTAATCTCCAGAACAGTGTGAGGGATTTGAATCTGTAACACTTTTACTGTGACATGGTAATGTTTTACACAGAGAAAATTCTGATACAGACTGTTTGGAAGCCATTTTATCTGTGTCTGCCCACTGTGTCCCTGTAGAAAGGAGGCATTTTAGTCTCAGACCAGAATTTTTAGTACCTCAGAGCTATGGCTGAGGTATGGTATCCCTCTCCAGGCCCTTAGGAGAAGGTTTTGTCCTTCCTTTAGCAATGAGGTCTGGCTCACAGGTATAATCTCAGCTCCTCTCCTAGACCCCTACCCTCTGCCACTAGGTCCCTGCTTTGCAAACTTCATTAGCCCCCCCCAGAAGCTTTTCCCAGCCCTGCATGATCAGTTGCTCCCAGGTAAGATGAGAAAATCCTTCTTCCTCCGAGGGCTTTCACCTTCTTGCAAGAATTTACCTCCTTGCTTTCAGCCTCTCGGTTTTTTCTGAGCAACAAAGCAGCGTAGTACGTGGAAAGCAAGCAAAACCTGGGGCTCACTCGTGGTGTGAACAAAGAGCCAGCAGCCCCTTGGCTTGGGAGGATGACAGCGGTGCCTGGCCTCACTGCTGGCGAATACAGGTGAAGGACTGCTCCTTCCTGTGTGAAGCCATGTAACGTTCAGGCACTAGCCAGATCTGAGCTAAAAAGCGTTCCTTTAAATGTCAAGCTGCACAATAAGGAAAATAGGGAAGGCTTGTAGTGCTTGAAATAACTAAAACACTGACAGGTGATTGCGATAAGAAATCGCTTTTGATTTAAGTCTGAAACAATAACATTCAAGTTTAGTTTATATGTATATAAGGGGAAAAAAAAAAAAGTAGAGTTCTTGACAACTGATTGGCATAAAATAGCTTGTTCTTTCCTTTCTCAAACTTTATTAAAAATGCCTTTTACTTGAAAAAGAACAGGGCACAATGAAGCTTTTGCAAACTGTTGCCATCTCAAAAACAACAACAAAAAAATCACATGACTTTGTATCTTGTTTACTTTTTTTTTTTAGATCATACCACTGAATTAAGACAATTTCCTTCTAAAGATAGCATTGCAGTGTCTTAGGAACTGTGGACTGGAAATTAACTGCACAGATGAAGAAGCCATGATCCAGTCTGTACTCCCTGCCTAGCAAATCACTGGCAGCCCAAAATTAGTTTAAAGGTAAGATCAGAACAGTACTAGTATGAAATACCTTGCCTATGGTGTGAGGTTTTTTAGGTACGTGTACTAAGAATCACTTGAAGTTAATATCAGAGAAGGAGGGAAATACTGCAAATATTTATTACAGAAATGTCAAGTTTGACTATGTTCCATGTTCAAAAACAACTTACAAGTAATATTCATGCAATGTATCTTAATTATAGATATTGGGAACAGCAGTTAATTTTTATCCATCTTGATGTTCTCTAACTCAGTTCTGTTCTCCTCCCAGTTTCTTCTTACAACTACTCATTACAGTTTACAGTTTTTGGAATGGATTGATGAAAGTGCAGTCCTTTTGTTTTTATGGATTACTTAGTATCTCTGTACTGTCTGTTTATAAAATGATATTGAAATGGTTTACAACGTCAGAAATGTCACTAAATCATAGTAAGTAAACAATGTGTATGAAATTAGAGAAAAATATTAGGAATTTTAAATAGCTGTCTTTACAGAAAAGAATGGGGGGAAAACGGTTGTGACATGATTTTCTACTGCAATGGTAAAGAACTGACATTGAATATGCAAATATTGTGTTATGAACACTTTCTTTTTTAGACTCTAGTCTGGAACACCTGGTCTTAAGTCTTTAGCAAAACTGGAGTTAAACATATGCCAAGGAATCGGGAAACACGACTACACCTAGATCACAAACACTTCCAGGTAAAATATTGACTGTACCTTTAGAATCCTTGGAAATGAAATGTTGCCATCTATTAAGAGTTTTTTGCATTCCTTTAAAAGGCTGTAGTCCTTCAAAGGACTTGTATCCTTGGACACTTTTCACTTCCTTTTCATTTGCTATATGCTGTTCTGAACACCTCAAAGTACCTTATGAATAATGAATTAAGCTTTACAAAAAATTCTATCTTGTATAGACAGTATTGCAACCAATTTGCAGGGGAGTAAAGTGGAATATAAAGTGAGTGAACACTGTAGCTACTTTTTAAAAAGGAGAAAAGAAAAAGGAAAAACTAGGAAAAGTACCATGACCACATGACAAATAATATTCTTTAGATATCTTTTAGCAATCAAATAAGTAGCATTAATTCCCTCTCCCCCCAAAAAAACCCTTTACAATAACATTTGCTATGTACACATTCCATTCCAATCCATATCTTGAACTGTAAATTAATATCTGAAACCTAATTTAAATTCTTAAATGGTGTGCTTGTCTGTCATGTTCATGTTTCTTGTTAGTTACTAAAACCTTTGTGTTAATGGCTTGATCAGTGTGAATCAGGTATGTGTTTGGCTGTGAACAAATATTTCCTTTATTTTTGTGTTTCTAATCTTACTTTTCTGAAGAGTGAGGTGAAATAGCAGCATATGATGTGGATGAAAACAGTTCATGTGATTGGTTTTGAGAAAATTAAATCTCAGAACTTTTCTTTCAAGAGTTTTATGGACTGGAGGTTAACTTCTGTTTCCATGTCAAAGTGTTTTAAAATAACTTGACTATTTCTGTCCATTTTTTTTTTCTTGATACTATTAGACTTCACCGATTGCTGTTTAATTAGGAAAATATTTGAAATGCTTATGGATACTTCTGTGATTTTATTGAGTTTATAATAATTATTCATAGATGATGAAAAATTTCTGTTGTTCTCATTTTTGAGTAGCACTCTTTAGTGAGTTTTTTGGATTTATATTGGAGGGCCTTATCTAAAACAGTTGGATTTTTTTCACTGAAGTTACTGCAAGAGTCTTTGAAAAAGGAGTCTTGAAACAAACCAGTAGGATGAAGTCTGCCCATTCAATAATTAATACATTAGGTCCTGGATTGTTCTGAAATTGAAGATTGCAATAATTCAGGCACCATCATCGTTACTTTGCTCTGAGACTTTTATATTGCAAAATAATGCTAAGCAGCACTCAAAATGTTTTATTTGCATTCCAGTCAAACTCACTGTTGTTTATGCTGGATGTTAACTTCTGCTTCTAATGTAGAAGTAAGAACAAGATGACACTTACCTTCCTTGCACTGCATGGCTTCTGGGCAAAGAGTCAAGGTATGAAGCTAGATGCATATGCTGGGCCATTCCATGGATTACCTAACAGTGTTTCTAAGCCCTGCTTTTCCTCCTATGCATGCACATTTATAACATGATTTTCTGTTTTGTGTCCCATTTGGGGTTCAGCTTTGTGTTTGTCACCTTAGGCAGCAAGGAAAGAGCTAAATCCTCAGAGTGGTTAGCTAGAAGTGAGTTGTGTGTGTCAAAGCAGCAGCCACCAAATCCTTTCCCCTGTTTTACTGGGTCACACTTATGAAAGGCAAACAAATAAATAGATCAGTCCCCAGTTAGTGTAGACGTGCTTTGGGCTCTGATGTGTCACAGTGAGTAGAGTTTATGCCATTAAGTTAAAAAGTGCAGGCCTGGACCCTAAGAATTTCTTAAAATATTCTAGGTTGGTTTTGTTTTTTTTTTTTTTAAATCCCTGTGGGGTTATTGTAGCCATCTTCTTAATCATGATGTGCAAGCCATGGAGAAATAAAGTTTATTAGTGGTACCTTCAAAAAACTTAAAACAGTAAAATCCTGTTTTCATGTTAAATATTATAGTACCGTTAAAAGCTATTAATCTGAAAAGATAAAATTGGGCTTTTTTTCTATTAGAAAGCTCTTGATATTCCTTTTCTATCCTCCATTACTACCCTGACAGGTCAAAAGATATCAGTCTTAGACTTGTGACAGGAACTGATTGCATGTTGTCATTTCTGGGCTTCAGGCCAGAGTAAATTTTGAAGTAGAAGGAAAAGTAAGGTTTTTTTCAAGCAGTCTGGACACTATCGTTCTTCTTTCGTTTGTTCTGTAATTTTATTAATTCTTGGCTGTTTGAGTTATTCACATGCCTGTTATTGGTGGAGGAAACTCTGGAAGACTTAAGGGAAGGTAGGAAAGTATATGTAATAAAATTCTGTTTATCCCTCGTCAGTGATTTATAAAACATTGAAACTGGAAATGGTACATGAATTAATATCTGTATGCACTGAACTGATTTATATATATACATATACACACACACACACACACATATATATATATATAAATTTCTGTTTTGTTGTTCAGTTTCATTTATGTCCTGGATTGTCTGACCTATACCAATGGTCCTTCAAAATCTTGGATGTATTTCCTCTCTGACTTACCTAAAGAGAGGGGATACTAGTATTTTCTTTTTCTACCACTTGTATTACTCAAATGCACTCTATCTTCAATTTTTAATTAGCTCTTTTATTAAGTGGTGATATTTTTTGCCAAATTTGACTTCATCAAATAATTTGAATGGTTAATTGAAAAAATCAAAGAATTAATTTTTCTTTGCGTGGGTGTGTTTATGTGTGCCTTTGTTATGTTTTATTAAGTAGTTGGGGGACATCCAGGGCAGTTTATCATTCTCTTCCTCCAGCTGTGCATAATTTTTGAAATATAACAAGGTGAAATTATATTTCATTTCTGTCTAGATTATTTTTATCAAGATATCTGACTTTCAACCCTAATATATTATAACTGGGAGAAAACCCCAAAAGTTTGCACACATATTTACAGAGAATTCAGGGCAGGGGAAGGGGGGGCTGTGCCAACTAAAAGAACAGTAGATATTTGAAAGCTGGAATTCCACATCAGTATAGTACCCATTGCTCTTGTTTTGGAGGAAGCTACTATTGACTAAACAATTAGCCTTATTAAAAAATCTCATCTATATTGTAAACTGAGTACATTTTCCTGTAAAATATTTACTGTTCACTCTGAATATTCTATCTCTAGAGTCTATTTTTGTTTAGATAACTACAATCTACTGCATATTTTCTGTCTTTTTCATGTAAGAGATTAATGAGTTATTGGACCAAGTGCAATGTAGTAAAGGCTGTTGACTTTGCACTTTGGGTCAAGCCCATAACAAATGGTCTACTAAATTTTTGCAAATATGCCTAGAAAACTTTTGTAATATTTTGATAAATACATGTCTGTTTTCACCACCTTACGTTGCCTATTTTTTCCCCTCTAAGATATAAAATAATGCTTCCATGGGGCAGATTCCCTTTGTTATAGTTGTGTGTATATTTACATTATTTTTATGACTGTGCTTCTAAAAAATGCTCTACAATTGCTTTGTTGTAATTTTTCCCTTGAAAGATGCTTAATATTTTATGATAATGTATATTTTTATAATAAGTTTTTGATTGATGCAGAAACAAGATATTCCATATGGGGTCAAGGGATATTAGGCACAGAAGGACACCTAAAATTAAGCAAATTTGAACTGGTTTTGACCTAGAAAAAAATACATGCTAAGCAAGTTCTGATTTTTGATATTGTAATAATCCAAAATCTAAAATTACTTTTTCTGCTTCCCATAAGTCAAAACATTCATAACTTTTTCTTAACTTCAATTGTCAATTTAATTATCCTGACTAAAGCTGTGGGGAAGCTGTAATGTGAAATGATTAAAAGGAATTGGTTGCTACTCTCTGTTCATTATATATTTCCTTCTCAAAACCTCTGGATTGTTTGTCTTGAACACATTTCTGCTATGCTTTTATTAGATATTTCAACATGAAAAAAATATTTTCTGGTCACTTATTAAACACACATACTAAATATGCAATAGCTTGCATCATGGCAGGGAAGAGTGGTGTGAGGATCCTCCCCTGTGGCTGCATTTAAATGTGAGTTATTCTCATTTCACACATGAGAGTAAGGAAGCTAATAGTCCTTTTTCCCTGCTGAGACCAGTGTCTATGATGTTGGAATGTGGATGGCCTCGGCTGGTACAGAATGTTCACAGACTAGTATCGCCCTCCCCTCCTCTTCCCTTGCAAAATGGAAGTAAATCACATCAGAATAACACAGCAGTAAAAGGACAATTTGCCCGAGGCTCATAAATTATTTTTTTTGAAATGTTACTTAAAACATGTAGTTGCATTCATGTTGTCTCCCTGTATTTCTATTATTCAGCCATTTAGCCTGAATTTAGTTCACTTAATATTTTTATCACAGTTTCGATTTAATTTGGTGTACATGGTGCCAAACTACAAAGGGGATACCTCTCAGATTCTCCTGTGAGCTCAAAAATTTAGTCAAGCTTTTGATGTGGGTATCTGTTTCCACTTTCGCCCTTGGGATCATCTAAGGGAAAAATCAATCAGTGCAGATGATGATCAACATTCAACTTCCATTTCTAACTTACATTTCCAATAATACTCTGAGGCTTTAGCCACTCCTTTACTGTTCTGGCTCCTCCTTTTAGAATGTATTTATTTTAGAGACTGGGCTGGTATTCTGGTGAAGAGCTTAGATACTGGGGCGTGCTCAGGGTTTGTGCTGCTTCAAGGGCAGCGGAAATACTTATCCTAGCCCTCCAGCTGAGATATCCGCTGGTGTGAGGCAAGTCCCTGTATGGCATGAAAATCTGTGAATTTTTTTCTCAGCTTGTTTAACATAGGTGAAAAAGTGTATGGCGGGATCACCATGGCTCACTGGTGGCTTCTAATCAACACCTTGAACTGAGACTGCAGTGCATCAACCAGACAGGGTTAGTGAGTGGCCAAAAGCTCACTGTAGCTTAATTTTTCATCCTTAGCTTCCCAGGACTACACATTCACTTCTGAGTCCCCCCGCTTTTTTGCTTGCATTTATGAATGAGAGATCTGTTTAAAGTTCGAAAAGTCCTACAATCCTGAGCCATAATTTCTTTTGATGTCACCAGCAGTTAGAGCCTGTTGTCGGGCATTTTAGCCTGACTACACATCAGGATTTGCTGTCTGGGAAAGAACACTTCTCAAACAGCAGGATCAATGCTTAATTTGTCTCTTATCCACCTGAAAGCCTTAAAGACAGAAATAAGACAGAAGGAATCGGACAGAAATAGTGTGGGCTATATGTAATCTTAAGTTTATGTAATTCCACATTCTATTTTTTTGTGTTTGCACAGGTATGTACAAGAGTGCATCGGTATTTCTGTTTCCTAATGCAAGAAAACCTACTAGGGTGGGCTTGCAAATCCATGAAGCCATTACCCCCAGCTTTAACAGGAGAACCTGGTGATCCATTACATCTCTAAGCATGTGTGAGCGCATGTACCTCTCTGCCTCTGTAGTGCTGGCTAGGTGGGGTTAGGCAAGGAGCAGGTGTGCTGCCCCTGCAGCTTTCCATGTGCACCGGGGGGCAATGGGCCGGACAGGTATTCCCACCTCCCAGCAGCCATCGCTCAGCGGTGCATTTGACTTCCTTCGTGTGAAGAGCGCATTGTCTTACTGTTCATACTTCTTTGTCTAAGGCAGTAATATTGCACTGAATCTATCCCTTAGAGACTGGTCATTCCACGCCGAGTAATTTTTTACAGCATTTAATAAACTGTGTTTGGCCATTAATACTTTTTTCCCCTTTTCAATCAATAAACAATTCTTCAAAGAACACCTAATCTAGGGACTGCAGTAGTGACTGCCTATCAAGTGCAAGCTTCCTTGTGTGTGAAGGATTCACCTCTGAGTCCTTGTCTCAGAAGGAACTTCAAGTTCCTTTATTCCTTAAATCACCATAATTGTGTGTTTTGCAGTTGCAGTATTTTCATGCTAATGCTGTAATTTTCTCCTTTCTTTTTTGGTTGGTTTGCTGAATTGGTTTCAAGGCCCTTTGAAGTGTTTCCTGTTAAATAAGCTGGAAGGGGTTTTTTTGTTGTTACTTTTTTCTCCAGATGGTAATATCAGGTGACAGCTGACCCTGTTTTGGCGATAAATCTTTGTTCCGGTGTCACACCCAATGAGTTGTATAGTGGAAGTCTGGTGTTTAAATGACCATTAAGTAATAAGAAACTAAAGGAAAGGTGTTCCAGTTTATAAAATTTGAGATAAACTTGTTTCTCCTTAACATCCATGATTAACACAAGTGTACTTTTCAGTTTTATTATCTTTTTGAGACCTGAGTTAATTTATTTAGAGGATTTTATTGAAATGTATAACATGTAGCCTCTTGCATGAACACTTGCCAGTAAAAATTAAGTAATGATGTTGAATTAATCTGTGGAAAGAAAAAAAAAAAAAAAAGGTAGAAAAATACTGTGATGTTTTCAGAATTGGCCCGAGTACAGCAGAAATATTTTCATTTAGTATCCAACTGCTTAGAGGGATTATTTAACTCAAATTCTGCAGTGCTAAAATCTCTTATCATAATTCATTACATAATAGGATTACCTTAAAAGAGAGCTAGATGGCACAGTTGGTCAATACAGTAGGATACATCTTCGGAGGTCTAGGCTTAAATCTGACCTTAGGACACAAATACATCATGTTTGCTGGTCTAAATATAAGTCCAAGTAGATGTTTGTTTATATTCTATACAATCTGGCATTACTTCATGCAGCTGGCAGCTTGATCAGTAAAGACCCAAGACTCAACTAGCAGTTTTGGACAGAGGAACACTGGCACAGCTGTTTGGAGAACCTGATTTAGCACATCTGAACTGTTCTTGGCTTTAGCCAATGGGGGTAGTTTTTCATTTCCCCGACTGCTAAAATTTATCAAATTCATACAATAAATTAGTAGAAAACAAAGAACAGTGCCATTGGAATTCATCTGAGCTACTGTGCCTGGTTGTTATTCCTAATTATAATTGGGATAGAAACATTAGCTTAAATAAAATTTAGTAATAAAAACCTGTGTTGCTATATTCAAGTAGCTTGGTTATCTCTCAAAATTAGGAAATATGAAAGAATAAAGTTCCGCCAACAAGAATCAGTTCTGATTTTTTAGGATATAACCTATAATTATGGTAAGCAGTTGGGAAAATCTGTGTAACTTTGTATGAGATATAGTCTAATTATATTTTACTTATCCATTACCTTATTTTGTAGTTATTTCTGAATTATGTGTATGTTACTATAGGGTAAATAATCTAGAATAAAATGATCATATAAGTAAAAAGAATAGTTGTGAGAAATAATAACATCAATATTTTTTTCTGCTGAAATGCAAAATGTTTTCAGTTTTTGTTGTTGCCATACAAATGAAAGTTTCTATGGGGCAACAGAATTCATATAACCAAATTTCAGTGCTTTATTTTGACACTGTGCTGCATCATCTATAGGCTGATATGGGAACACTGTGTTTAGCAGATGCAGATTTAATGTCAACTAGCTAAAATATTTGTTTCTTTGTGCTGTATAAGTTCAAATTTCTTACCCTTCATTTCTGAAACAAAGGTTGCACTATAATTTCCTACAAGAAAAAAATCTGGTTTGTATGTCCTTCCTAAAAGCAATGTCAGCATATGGAAGCAAAGCAAGCTCAAGCTACAGAGAAAGTTCAAATTCTTAATACTTTAGGAAATAAAGTATCAGAACACTCCACCTGTTAACACATCAGATCTGTCATCACTTTGCAGTTTTCAAACAAAATGGATAAAGGGAATAGAGAAGACAAAAGGATGAAAATAGCATATCTGGTTTCTGAGTGTCTAAAGGCAAACCCCAGAAACTTAGAGCCTCTCTTAGCATGGAATAGTAAAAATCTACTATACTAGAGGAAGAGCAACAGTTACCTCATTGTACAAGAACTTATCCAAGGGCATGAGAAACACTCCTCCACACTCTCAAATCAGAACACAGAGCTCTCCTTTGGCCTGGCCAGCCTTTATCCCTGTTCAGACTTTGACAAAGACCTGCTCTCTCCATGACCTGTGGAAGGAGCCATGAATGCTGGCTGGTATTTCCCAGATACCTAGAAAGCTCCAAAATTCTTTGGAGCTGTTTGCAGTACTTTCTGCTGTCTAGTTGAGGAGGTTTTCTTTTTGTCTGCTGGCTTATGTGGCTCTTTTTATGAAATACTTCCATTATGCATTTTTAAAGGCCTGTTGATGTATAACATATACTGTGAATAAGTCATTATCCATAGAAGTGTTTGAACTTTTAACGTTTCCACCATGGACATGTTTCTAAAATATTTCTGTGAGCTCAGACAGGAGGTCTGTGTTATCTTAAAGTTTTCTAAGTAAGATTCTCTGGCCTGTGATATGTGGGTGAGATGATGGAGCCATCTATCTTAAAAAATAAAAGATCTACAGTTGTTGAAATATGTGGTGCATAATGATGGATATGCTACATGCATGGCCTGTGTATTGGAAAAATCTAAGATTGCTGCTTTACAAAAATTTGAAAATGCAAGTAATGAACTCTACAGTATCACTGACTTCCACATATTCCACAACTTCATCTACCGTTAAATAAAAAACTCAGTGCATTGCACAAATCAAATGCTATTAGATAAAAAAGGTGGAGCTGAGCATCTGTTGAAGAAGTCTCAGGTATTAATATTTCAAATTGTTTGAAGTACAATATTTGAGCTACATCTGACAGCACTTGTAGTCTTCCTTCTGATGGTTACCACAAGGCAAGTGAAAAAAATCTGAGTGTGTGTATGTATATGTGTGTGTTTATATATAAATAAAAATGCAGAATTATGTACATTATATCTGATCTTACTTTTATTCTACAACCTAATGCAGTGTATCCTGTAATGACCTTAGTTGCTATCAATACAGAACTCATTACCTGTGCCTGGGTATTTATGTCCCTGGAAATCTTGAAATTCTTTAATATCAGTAAGAGTAAACGTATAAAGCAGTATGTTGTCTAAGAAGGACAAAAAACAAGTCTATTGAAATTAGTCAACAGTAAAAAGGAAACTATACAAAACTGAGCAGATTGAATTGTTTCTTATTACAGGGCTATGCAAAGTGAATTGAATTTTCCAATGATTTCCAAACTTCATTTGAATGGAATCACACATATTCTTGCCATTAGGTTTTTAAAACTAGGCCAAAGAACAGGTTTTAGAACTAGACCAAATATTTCAGGAAAAAATGTTTTACCTAACAATGCTGACCTCTTTACAACCTTATAAGGAAAAAAAGATCCTGTAGATAAATGGATCGTTCACTATTATGACTACAAAAGTGTGCACTTCACAATATCTGTTTAAAATTAAATTCCCATTACCAGCTGAAGATTTTCTGGTTAATTTATCAGAAGATAAAGTATTCTTTCAAAATGAACTTTAAATCTAGATGACATGAAATACAAATTAAAAATGGATTTTTTTCTGAAATGCCATAAATAAAAGGTATGATACTACTGGTTTTAGTTCAGGTAATAAAAAAACCACTATTCTGGAGTAATATTTCCTGTATTGTATTAGACATCTTTATTATTAGGGCTTGGCTGTACCATTTCAGAGAAATATGAGTGGACATAATCACTCATTCAGAGCTATTCTTAGTCAAAAACAGGCTGCAAACATGCACCTGTATCATGTCCTGTTAATATTATCTGTATATGCAGTACAGACATGCATGTTTCTGATTTCATCTTTTGCTGAGTCTTTGAGAGCTTTTGCAAGGTGGTTAAAAAAATCTTTTTCCTTATCTCTTTATAGAACAGCATGTATGCGAATTCCTGACCTGATGGATGCTCCTGACCACTGCTGATTTGAAAATATCAAAGAAAAAAAAATTAAGGTGGACATATTGGAAAATTTTAGTTACAAGGTACAAAACTTCAAATCATAAAAGCGCTATTGATGTTCTAAATTTAAATCAAAGAAATCACCAAAATAGGAAATTATTTGCAAAACAACTTGCTTGTACCAAAAAGTGATAAAGCATAACCAGATTTGTACTCTCTTTTCTTTACCTGAATGACTCATGTTATAGGCAATGGTACAGTTTTGGGTAGCCACAAGAAATGCTGTTATATTCTGTAGGGTGGAAATTCTTCCAGTGTGTCTGGAAAAGTACAAACACATGTAAAAAATGTCATCCTCCAAACTTCATGCATTTAATTATGGATGCAAGGTACAGAAATAGAAAAAACCACAACTTATACACCCCCCCCACCACCACCTTTGTATGAAATTCTATGAACATTTGGGCTTTGACTTATAGCAACCATAGTTTTATGTACTGCTATCTTTGAGCTTTTGCTAGAATACATATTTATTTGTTATTTCCCCATGTGTTTCATGAAGTGCCTACCACAGTATATGCAACACAGGAACATATGAAAAGTGACTATGAATTATATGTTAGAAAGTCAGAAGATTTAGTAACCAGTTGGGGCTGGATTTTTCTTATTTATTTATTCATTTATTTTTATTATTATCGACTAAAAGAAATAATGAAGTAATATTTAACTTTTTAGCTGCCATATGATGTCATCTAAGATATCCAGCCATGAATCAAGTTATCATTATGTTATGTGGACCCTGTACAATTCATAATGTATAGGCACTGTAAAACAGCAATGATTAAAACCAGTTCAAATACCAGGCAGCTTACAGTAGCAGCAGTTTTGCAGATTTTTGGAAAATGTAGTCCTTAATTACTGCAAATTTAGTTTTAATGCTTCTGAATTTTGAACCCTTGCTACTTTTTGCAAAATAACCCATAAATATTAACTGATCAGTGGCTTATGTAGAAAGCAGTTCTTTGGGGAACATGGGAGAATAAGGATATGGTATTGATCAGAGCCTGCATGTCTGTGAGGTCTCTTCGTGTGGCAGAGAGCATGTACTGCATTAGAAAATGCTAATAGACAGACTATGACATTCCCCCATCCCATTAAGCCTGAAGGAGTGCTAGGATTTGCCATCTGGCTCTCCATGTGCACCACTTTTGTCAAATTCACTTTTTTCCCTTAGTTTTTAGTCTTCCTTTTTTTCTTGGTTTTGTTGCTACCACCACCAAGTCCTTTCATCCTTCCTCCCTTTGGAACAGAAATCTTCCTTTTAGCTAGAGATGCTTTTCTCCCTTCTGCTTCTGCCTGCCCACAGATGCTAATAACAGCTCCTTCTTAGGCTGATGACTAGTCTCTATAGCAATCAGGCAGCAGAAGCACTCAGCACTAAAAAACAAGCAGATCTTGGTAGCAGCCTCCAATTTTTTCCCTTCCATCTCTCTGCAGCAGTTACCACCTGCCTTCACCTCTGCAGAAATCTGTAAATGTGCTGATATTCATCTGATGGAATGGACCAAGTAGAGGGAAACAGCAGCATATGGATCAGTTTCCTAAAACACTAAACCGAATTAAAAGTTAGTTGATTTTACTGCATTTTATGAAACAAATGAAGCATCTGAAATGTAGCTACGATGTCTGATGAAAGCGATATACACAGGAAGACTGACTGCTGTCATGTTAGACACAGAATACTGGAATAGTGAATAAATGCTACCGTATGTATTTTGGGTGAAAATGCAATAAATATTCTAATTCATAAGGGAATGCGCTCTCAGACTGAGTGAAGATGAAAACATTTAATTTTCTATGCATGAATGTCATGTAATATTACAGGGAAAGGGTGAATAAGTAGAGTTTGTTTTTTATTGCAAAGGCAAGATTTGGATACTGTGTGCTGTGCAGGAAAATCAAATAAGATGTTCCATGAGGAAGATAAAAAACAAATAGCATTAGTTCTCTAGGCTGATTCTAAGCTATCAAACATATGTCCAGTCTAACATAGATGGCATTTAGTTACAGCACAGATGAATATTTAATAATATTCTACAGAGACTGAAAGGGTGGCTTTTGTTTTACTAGACACTTGAAGACATGATATTAAAGATATTTTCTTTGTTTGGTGTCAAAAAGTATTATGATCATTTTGCCAAATAGCGTACAAATAAAACTATCAGGGGGTGTAACGTACTGACAGGCTTTGAGATAGAAGATTAGTTTTGAATGAACAAGACTTCAAGTAATTTGTTAGGTCTTTCAGTCAAATTTAGGACAGATGTTTTATAAACATTTTAATGCTTGACATAGCAAGTGGCTTTAAAGATTTTCAATAAAGTCAGAGCAAAACCTATTTTGGGGGCACTTGGCAGGTGGCAACAAGTAAAGTATGAATTAAATCCCAAAGCTGATTTCAAGACAAAAACAAGTGTGATTTAGATTTGGTAATGAATGGACAGTCTCAATAAGGCAGTTGAATTAAAAAAAAAAAAAATAACAAAACAAACCAGCAGCAAGTGTGCATTTTCATAAGCAGGAGAGAATATATAACTTTGTTTCTTCAGCGTCTGTCAGACTTGTCAAGGGGTGCCAGAATAGGATACTGTCCTTTATGAATCGATACTCATTATACTGGCATGACCCACTTGGGGGAACATGGGGGAGCCCCTTTATATAGGTACCAGAATAATTTATTATTCATCTTTAGTAGGAATAACTTTATCCATATAAAGATAATTCTGTTTGCATCTACACTGGGAGAGTCATTTGCTGTGCAGAAGCTCATGTTTGGTGCAGTGGTCTTCAGGTACAACGGAGATACTGTGTGAAGCAGACTTCTATCAGACTCCTAGGTATGAGAGATTAACAAGCAATGCAGGTTATGCTAGACTGACTGCACCAACCTAGTTAAAGTGAGGAGACTTTCCAGCACCTCAGAGTGCCTGGCTGTGCAGTTGATAGTGCAGTGATGTCTCCCTTCTAACTACTTTATCCCACTGTGTGTTCTGAGCGCTGACTCTGGGTCAGCAGAGCCTGAGCACATAACAAACAGAAAATCTGTATTCTTCAGTTTAAAGGCATATGGTTGTAGCCTCTGTTGAATCAGGACTTAGATGATAGAACTGAGACTGGTATGGAAAATTATCTGTCTTTGCCAAGAAATGCAGAAGAAGTAGTGTTACATGAGCAATATTAAAAGCAACAACGGCAAAATAATGGAAAAAAGAGTTCTTGAAAAATGCCAGCAAGGCATGAACAGGGGGGGAATATGCAGTAACAAGAAAAAAAATAATTTCTTTAAGTCAGACAAATTGTGAAATAGAATCTCAGCTTTCATTTAATGGGGAAGTAACTTTCTGGGCGATAAGAATGCAAAGAACATCTTAAAAGTGTGAACCGGATGGTGATTGATGTACTTTGTTAGGTTTAAGCAGTAAAGCCTAAACCCCACAACCTTTGTATATTTTAATAACCCATTCATTTCCATACTGCATTCATCTAACTATCAAATGATGACACCTAAAAATGTTCATCACTGTTTGGTTCTAACTCAGCAACAGCTAGAAGCAGAAAGACAGCTGATTACAATACAAAGGGAGCATATCTGCAGGGAGTAACTTCTTTGTTGTCACACAGGAGATGACAGAAGATTTGGCAATTAGAGAAGAAAGACCACTGATTTTCTTCTCTATTTAGGGAGAAACAATGCCCAAGATTCTCAACAGGATGAAGCTAGGAATTTTGTCCAATAAACAAAGGTAGAAAAAAACAAACAAAAAAGTTAACATTCCAGTATATTAAGTCAACTCTGTCAGAACATACCAATGATGCTGTATTTAACATACATATATGATTAGAGCTTCAGTTTGGCATTCAAAGTCAGCAGAGCTGGAAGAGCATCCTGAGTATTTTTTCATTCCGTGCCTCATGATTAATATTCAATAGTATTTCTTACAGAATCTACTTTCCTCTTGTCAGGCTTTATAATACCTGTTGTCTAGAAGCTATTAAAAGGGCTATGAAAAGCTACTGTTGTGTGTCCATCATTCAAAACCACAGTTATCTGTGTGTATAGATTGTTTGTCTAGCTGTGCACTTGCAGAGCCAGTACAAAATACGGAGTGAGATAGGTAGGTGGTTCAATGAATAATCTCTTATCTTACTGCAAAGCTATACTGCTTCATACCTTGATCTGTCTGGTTTAATAATCTGTCTCTGCATATAACCATCTTTAGAAGCTTCAGACATGAACCAGAGAGTTTCTAGTATGCAGTACTTATTTTTCCATCATAATCTTTACCTAACTTCAATTATTATTACATTTAGTAATGTTTGTTTTAGGCTGTGGCTTCCAAGCTTAGTTGTTGTGGTCCCTTTTCTTGTATTTGTACTTGGAACTAAAAATATAAATCAGTGATCAAGTAGCAGAATTTGGGATCTAATGTTTTAAGATCTCAATTTGAATCTGTAAGACTTCTAGAATGTTTTTTGTCATTAATTGTTGCTGTTCAATGTACAGGGTTTCTGAATGTGCAAATTTTTCCTTTTTAAAAAATATCCTTGAACAGTGCATTGGGGGGGAGGGGAGGGAGGGGGAAGCGGGAAGCAGCTCAGATTACAAGTTTTAAACTGGTGTTCATTTCATCAGTAAGCATTCCTGAATTGTAAATGAGAACAGAAGCTTCCAGCCTTCTCACTTTGTTCTAGTCGGCTTTAATGTTTGTTTATTATGCATTCACGTCCTTCTCCTCTCTTGAAAGGGATGCAGTACATCTCAGTATATTTAGGAAGAAGTTTTCATGCTTCTTCATATTCCTCTTACCTCTCTTTGACCTCCTTGTGCTTTTCTTCCCACCTCCTTGTAAGTACTCTTAAAGCTTTTGACTTTTGAGTTGGGCAACTTGATACTTCTGCCTTAGGGACTAACACATGGTTTTAAATTAGGAGTATAATAACAGATCTTTCCTCCCTTCAGAAGCCCGCCTGAAGACAAATTGATTTGGGTCAGTCTGAAGCCAATAATTTTCAGGACTTTTGGAGAAACTTAATACAAGTATAAAATTAGATTAATGAAGGAAGTTAGATGATTCTTACGAAGTCCACCAAGTGCTAGGGCTGAATGTTGTCTTCCACCACCTAATTACACAGTTGCATACCTGTTTCCTCCAGTTTTTGCTCTAGTATGTGTATAAACATATTTTAAAGAATGGAATTTCTTCATGGGGAGGCCTGCTATCTCTAACAATTAGGAAAGTCTTTGGACAAGTAAAATATTATCTTCTATACCATAATTATGAAGAAGGCCAAAGAAGAGCAAGACTAGAACTCACGTGAGTATCCTAGCCACTGGACTCACATAAAGTGAGAGGCAGAAAAGGGAACAGGAAGGAGATGCAAGTTAGAGAAGACCGTCACCTGGATATTGTCTCTGTACTTGCTATAAAATTCAAATTTTTTTTGAAACAAAATCAAATCAACTATGCAAACCTTTCCCAATCTTTGTTTTCAGCTGGAATTATTTGAATTTGGCATTATTGCCAACTCATTTTTCAGCAAAAGATGTTAACCAAAGTATGTTTTATCAGTCTATTCTAGATTAATAGTAAAGTGCCTAATTTTTATATATATGTATTCCTATATAAATATATTTCTTAAAAAGCTAAGAATTTGTCAGAAGTTTAACACAAGTTGGACGTTTATCATTATTTCATGATAAAATAAATCAAATGTCCATGTACGTATATAGGGGAGATAGATGCATCTCCTTTTGCTATGTCACACTTACATGGCAAATACTGTATGCCATAAAAATTGTTCAGATGTCTGCAATATTTTCTTTATAACAGCAATACAAATGAATGGTTTTGAGTACAGCTGAAAGAACAAACATGGTGTTGTGTTACTTTATGATCTGTGCTCTATGTAATACACTCTTGACCTTTCAAGGAACGGCTTCCTTCTTTCAAATGTAGTTTCTTTTTTTATGAGTCTAAATATCTATAGGTCAAGGAGGAGAGCAATGGAGTACTGTAGTAAATTGACCAGCATACAACAATGCCACTGTCCCTGCAATTGAATCAGAGTTGTGCAACATATACCTTGTACTAAAATAGCCAAAGACTGTTTTGCTTCAAGTGGTAGGAAGCTGGATTTCCACAAGTAGGAGGTTAAGTTCAAACTGTTCTTTTTCCAAGTGTTTGTCACGATAACAGTGAATATTATCGCATGAAAATGACCCATTTTATTTGTAGAAATTTTTCTGCTTTTTGTAAAGCAGAGTCCTATAAAAAGAACAGTTTCTTTTTGGATGCAAACAGATCAAAATACAAGACCATTTTGGTGAAGTTTGTGTTTTCTTCACCTGTTTTTCTAGAAAAGAGGAACAGTTTTTCATATAGAACTATAATATTATGGAGATGGTGATAATAGCAGTTAATTAAATAACTGGCAGTCTTCAGAGAGAAAGAGGACCGTATCACTATACACTGGTACCTACTACCACTGCTTTGGTATCTGTTAGCTCATTGGCATGCAGGGGATCAATGTTCACATAGTGCTTCAGTGTTTTACTTGTCAAGTCTGTGGAGTTTGCTGAATGGTCATCTGGAAAAAACCCTCAAATTAGTTTTTCCTTGCATGTATGAGTTAAGAATCTGAAGGAGCTTTTGAATAAAAATTAGAGGAAATGATTATTCTGGTTAGGAAAATACTCTTGAAGTTGCAAGCTTCCTTTTCTTTTTCCTTATTCAGCAGGCCTGGAAGATAGGTTTTGTTTCTGATGTTAAATTATTTTAACTGATGGATGCTAGTTTCCTTTAGGTAAACATTAGAAAAGTGGTCAGATAAGCATTTATTTTTTGCCTTCAGTACTAAGCATGATTTATATCTGGAAGTTTTCTTAAAAAAAATATATATATAAAAATAATGATGTGATGCCTTGTTCCTCTTGAGTACCCAAAAAGCTGCAAATGAGACTATTGATTGTGATATTGATCAGCTCAGTGATGGTGCTGAGACATCACTATATTAATTAGAAGGTCCTAAACTTAGTTAATAATCTTTCATTCCTCTCTCCTTTTACTACTTTTTCATAGCTATGTGACATACATAACTAAAAGTGTATTGCACTTAGTGATGCTCTTGTCCATGTGTTAAGCACAGGACTAAAGGTTAAAGTGCAATTTCCTCTATAGCTAATGGAAGGCAAGGAAACAGAGAGCAAGAACAAGCAAAATTCATGCTACCCTGATTCTCTGTAATTTTTTTCAAATAAATGTTTTTTGGTTTTTCATGTATTGTATTAAAATAATTAGTCCTTATGTGCTTGTAGTACCTAGGCTGTATTAGGAAAAGAGACCTTTTTTAAGCTGATAAAGCTAACTCGAAGAGAAAAAAGAAAAAAAAAAGAAAAAAAAAAAAGGAGGTGTTACATCAATATTATTTATGCCAATCCAGAAAACAATGTTCTCTTGCTAATGTAATTGTTACTGGTATAGCGTCAAGTAAATATAGTTGTTACTGGTATAGCATCAAGTACATTGGAGCCATTACCAGTATAGCAACATCACCATAACAGGCAGCTATAGCATCCAAGATGTCTTTTGTGGCCCTAGCCTAAGGCTTTCTCTACCCACAAACATCACCACTTTACCTGTAACTGGTATAGTTGAAGGGGTCTGCATGTCGATATCCTGCCCAGCTGGGATACACACACACACACAGTCATTTAACAAATTTACACTGGTATATCCCACACAAGGAAGATTTATAAGCCTTTTTGTTACAGGCTACCTTTGCAAAGCTTCTCTAGATTCATGTTAGCAGTTGTGCTAGCATAGTTTTAAAGGACAGTTGTATTCTGTATACAATTTTAAGTAGCAAAAAATTACACAGGATTGTGTGGGTTAGTGTGGTCACTGGAATACATCAACATTTTCCTACTTGTGTATAAGCTGAATTCCAGGTCTTCCTTTCTGTCATCTGAACAGTCTTGCCCTACTGAGTGTGCTTATACTAATCCACATACCCCCACATGCCGTGGTGGGGTAGTTTAATAGCTTGGCCTACAGAAGAAAGGGGAACAAAATTTCTCTCTCATGAAAATGGAGTAACTGAATTAAAAATAGGAGCTGTCAGAGAGGAAGGAAGATATCTCCTGAAACATTTTAAAATCCCATGTAGAAAAACACTATGCTGTGGTTCTTGATGTCACTTTCATTTTGGCTGTTTTGATGGCTTCTATACTTGGAAAAAATCAGAATTCCTATCATGTTGGGGGACTGACTTTTACTGTTTTCTTTTAGGTTCATTTGTCCCAGTGTGTCCAGCTGAATCATTCAAATTTGTGTTGAAGTCTACCAGACAGATGACGGGAAGTTTATGAGCCTAGGGGAGACTTGTACTAGCAATTCACAGTCAGTGTGAGCAGCTCACTGTACCTTCAGGTCACATTACATATTGATTTTATTTAAAAAGTTGTTCCATAGAAATAACCTTACAAGGTGTATAACAGATTTTCTTAGGGCTTGAATAGACATCAGTACGATACAAATAAAAGAGATACAACAGCAATGTGTCATCACACTGCACAGTATTAGTATCAAAAAACAAATCTTTTTAAAAAAACAGAAGTGTTGCAGTCTTTGAAAACTAATCTGTGGATTAATTATTATTTATTATTATTGATTTATTATTATGTGGATTAATTATTAATTATTCCTACTTAGGAGAAAGATAGAGTACCACTAAACAGACTGAAAAAGCATCTGAGGAGATGGAAAGTTAAAATGAGTTTAGTTTATTACTGTTAGACCAAGTACCGCACCTTTTGTAAACTTTTCCATGTTTTTTAGTTTTAAGTGCTCTGTGAAAAATATGGAGATACTAAGCATGGATGTTAGCTTCCAGAGGCACTGAGATCTCTGATGGATAGGTGCTGGTGAATCTTGCTGCAGTCTGTTATAAGATGCCATTTCCAACCTTTCATCCTCGTCTTCTGTGGAAGTTATCTTCTGTGTAGTAAAGCTGTAGTAAAGCTGACAGAAGTGGACCTGACAGAAGTTAGACTCTACTTTTTCTGAGGGTTTGTGTGGCTCAGTTAAGACAGTAGGCTTTGAAATGAAATGGCTGAGGCACAGAAATGGTCCTTTTCACCAACTCTGCCATGGGTAGTAGCTTCATGGAAAGAGGTGCAAATTAAGAAGCTGGAGAGATACCAGGTTTTAATTTCGTGGACTTCAGGGATAAGAGTCAATGTCTCTGAGTGTCATAAACTATAAAATTAATAAATTCTCTGATTTAGAGTTAGCAGCTTCACTGAGTCCTCTCCTGACATGATGTG
Organism: Falco rusticolus; assembly: GCF_015220075.1. Taxonomy (NCBI): domain Eukaryota; kingdom Metazoa; phylum Chordata; class Aves; order Falconiformes; family Falconidae; genus Falco; species Falco rusticolus. The sequence continues at coordinate 111,284,436 of NC_051188.1, read as the reverse complement.
AGGTAGGCTACGGGGTGTGGGCATCACACCCAGTCACAGCTTTAGGTTGATGGGAAAAAAATAGCCACGGGCAGAAAGTCAGTAACTACAGGTAAGCTTCTTGAGCTGCATTCTTCATAGTCAGCTCAAGGAATGCATGTAGTGGAGTTTTACCATTTGGAGTAGTGATGGATTAATATAGAGATCAAATTTCTCCTCATGTCAGTCTGGAGAGAAGTAATCTGAATCAAGGCTTTTATCTTTCACATACAGATTTTCTGCGCCAATCCAGCATTTGTTTGCAAATAAGTACTGTAACAGTAGGCCGGATTGTTGATGTAACAGTGGTATATGTCTTACCATAAATTATTTGTTCCTGCATGGCGATCCAGTTTCCTGTCATAATGAATTTTGAAATACCTTGGTTTGGGCCTGTTGGGGAATGGGATTTACTTGATTTTGTTTGCTTTTTTTTGGAGGTAATTTTCTTGTATTGGGAAAGGAATAAAAGAACACTAAATAAGTATTCCCTGCTTACCAGCTCAAAAAAGCCCAGAGCATAGATAAAGAAAACATATTGCTGTCCACACTGTGATCAAGCATTGATAATTATAGTAGTAGTTGTAGAACTAAGGAAAATTCCCATTTGAATCCATTCTTAGTAAGCTGCATATATTATACATTTAAATATATGTATATACATGAACATATAATTGAGACGGATGTACAGGTGGTATACTTCAAGAAAGAGTCAGAAAAAGAGATTAAGGTTAAATGTGTATTTAAAAGTGAGGTTTTAGAAATGCTTGCTTTCCTTACATTTAAATTCAGATGTTTTTAGAAGTTAAACAGGATTCAGTTGTTTGAGGATTACTTTGTGTATGACTTGGATTTAAATCACAGAGCATTTCAGATCAGCCACTGTGTTCAAAGCGGTTGCTCTTAAAGGATTTATACATGATATTGCTTCTAGGGTATTAGTATAGCAGGTCGTCTTCTAGCTGAATTTGAAGTGGAATGTAGATTTTATATTGTCCTTGTAGAATATGTATTTTTTATTTAACAATCTTGTTCCGCAGTTTAAAGGTATTAACTGGTTCAAAATTATTGGCATTGTTTAGAGGATTTTAAGTAGAGGAATATGGAGTTAAACTATGTGAAACCATGCTTTCCATTTAATTGTAAAAGAGGAAAAATAAAGTCTCTAGAGTGAAAGCAGTGCTTAGAATCATCCATTCAGTGCTTCAGATTCTAAAGAAACCCGCAGATGATACTCACTGAGGGTAATGTTAGTGTCTTGGATTATCATTATGTAGCATTTTTGCAACAAGATGAAAAGAACATAGAGTATTTATAAGGGGAAAAAGAGAAGATTTTGGTAAGCTTTTTAAGAAAGTAAAAGGAAAATGAAATATGCCTACAGTATTTCACCCACAAACAGATGGCCAAACATAACAAATCAATAGTATGTAAATAACAGTGTTAAGAAGATCTGTTGCAATGCATGAAAAATGACTGGTTTCTTGGCTGCTACCTTCATGCAGACTAAACCTTCACAGGGAAGGGTAGCTTATACGTTGTTTTTTTCAGAGACAGATGTAGTGGCTCAAAGTTACCATCTTCATTTCAGTCTACCCCCCCCAAAAAAAACCAAAACCAAAACAAAAAACAAAAAAACAAAAAAACAAGTCCGATGCAGAATCAACAGATGTCGTTTAGAACTTGTAAAGGTGGTACCTAAGAAATACACAGTGCTGGAAGCTCTGAAAGACAAAGACAGAAGAAGGAAATGCTGTTCTGTTCTCATGAGTGGTGAGAGTCCCCTGCACCTACATAAGTCTATGACAGAATTTCTAGAGTGAACTCTTGATAGTTTGAGCAGTATTGCAGGAGGCAGATTGTGAAATAGTGAACTGCTTGTTCTGCTGCAGGCAATCATGAGAGCATTGGTACAAATGTGTGTCTTCCTATTTAAACCTACAAGAAAAGCACTGGGCCAGATCGTATCTTAGTGTGACACTCCTGGAAGTACAGTTTATTCAGTATTTTCAAGACCTACAGTCACTTTTTAGGTGTGTTGCAAATTCTGTCTCTAGTATTCTAAAATGTATTTTACCCCTAAAGTGTTCTAAGAGTGTTTGCTCATTCAAATGACAATAATGGGAAATTTGGTCATAATTTTATAAAAAGGATTGCGCAAGTGACTTGACTCATGATCTGAGCCTATTGATTTTAAATCTCTGTCTGACAGTGGCTTCCCTTCTGTGGAATGTGAATGATGATGTTTTAATTCCCTACTTAGGCAAAGCATTCTGAGTTCCTTGGATTAGGAAATTTTGTCAGGCCTCGGTTCTGCACAGCATTGTACAAAGTAGAACTCAAACGTTACAAAATATGAAACGAGTATAGAGACCTCAGTTTTAAATCGAGATTCTGCTGCTTACTGTTTTAGAAAAATGTGCTATAGCCTTCTGAAAATAAGAAGATATGATTGAATGAGTATTTATAATTTATAAGATTACTAATTAATAGGGAATTAACAGCACTTTAAAAAGTTATTCTTTGAGACAGCTGCTAGTTTAGAAAGATTACTTTTTGTGCAATTTATTTGAAAAAGTTTATTAATATTCAGTATAATCAACCTTACTAAGATAGTATACATTTCTGATTTAAAGAATGTTTTGATTTTTTTCCTTATAGTTCTTTGTTATTGATATAATGAGATTTTCTGAAGCTTTTGATTATTATTCCTGCTTTTTTATCAGGATCAGATAAAGAATTCTCTGGTTTGAGTTTTCCGTAAAGAACTACTTGTAATATGTCCTTTCCCAAAGCAGAGTAAAATAGCCCAATATCCATGCATTTCACATTTTTTTTAGTATATTTTCCTGACATTATACATCTTTAAATCATGAGAAATAATGTGTAGTAATACGCTTTTGGGAATTTTTTATTTAATTTTGCCATGTCTTTTTAAAAGGCAATTTTCTAGCTTTGTTTGCAGGTATGTGGTTATGTCAATGATACAAATAATTTCAGGAATATTAGAACCAACCCAAACCTTCTTGAGCTTGAACATTCAGAAAACAGATCTGGTTTACAGTTAATATATTTAAACATTCTTTATCTTACTCTTTAGTTACACGATGGGAGCTAGGAAAGATGGAAAATATTTTAATTAAAAAAAACTCCACGAGATAAAAAAATAATTTTGATGTATTTCCACACCTGTTATCATACAGACTTTTTATTGTATAGATGTTGCCTAAGGAAAAGTTAAGGTTTTTTAGGTGCTATAAATTTATTAAGCAGGAACAGTATTTAAAGAAGTCACTAGGGAAGTGGGCAGGTACTTGTGGACCGATCACAGGAAGAAGGGTTATCTCTAAGCATGTCAAAGTGGCTGTTTTCCAAGGAGAATGCCGATTCCTGAAATGGCAACAAAATATTCTTCGTGTTTCCGCCCTCCTCCTCTCCCTTAGGAATCACATTGTCTTTCAGGGGATGTAATGCCTCCTGCAATTGCTGTTTTCTCAGTGTTCCCTCTCTCAATTCTAAACCATTTCATCTGGTGTGAAAATACTGTGGAAGTATGCAGGTCAGTAGCTTTTAAAAGGTGGAACTACATTTCCGATGTAAAGAGAAGGGAAATACAATGAATGAGAATATCATTTTGAAATAGACACTGAAGTACTCTTTCAAATTTGTCACCATTAGTGTTTCAGAGTAAAGCGTGAAGCCATAACAAATACATTTATAGTCTTGTCTAGTTTTGATACCCCATAGCTTCATCGCTAAATTAGATTCATTTCCTTTCTTTAGTTCCTTTAGCTGTGTTCTGGCTTTGGATGAGATTTTCCCTTGTCTCCATTCTCTTTTCATACTTTGCCAGCCTTCCTTGTAGAGAGCTGAAAATGTGTTACAGATCATTAATATGACTAATCTCAAAGTACTTGTACAATAAACATTGCTAGCTCTAGCAAGATAGACCATTTCCCCCTGTATGTTCTGAAATTGTAGTAGTAAACTCTGAATTCTGTTGCTATTAAATTGCCTCTCCATTTGACTTTCCTGTGTGAAACTTACGTTAACTCCAACGTGACCATAGTCTGGTAGCAGAAATTGTTTTGCCCAGCAGAGTGTGATCATCTGGGTTCATGAAGAGGGTATTGGATGTTCGCTGAAAAAAAGCAAAGCTGGTGGTAGGAAAATTGAATTAACAACATAAACATCAGTACAACAGTTTTGTAATGAAAATAACTGATAAGTTTTACATTTAAAGTACAAAGTACAGCAAATACAATGCCGGTCAAGATACATTAATTTTATATGAAGAGAAACAGAGAAATGTTATTATAATAATAATTTATTACTTGGATAGTTTAATAAGGAACATTTTCTGGTGACATGTTGGTTAATAAGACCAGGCAGTCAGAACTGAATATGCTTAGAGAGCAAATGGTAGTTTTTATTCCTGTGAGTTCAGTTTCAAATTCTGGTTTTCTGCAAATGGGAAAATGATGAAGCATCCAATCACAATTGTGAGACACTTTCCCCTCCTGCCTTTTTTAACCACTTGATCAGTTTCCTATTGCAGAATCAATTTACAGCTTGCTCAGTTTTGAATTAGATGAGCAATTATTTAGTTTTTCTTAAAGGATTTGGGCATTTGGATTGTCTTCTTGCAGTACTGACTTTTTGTATTCATCTTTTTTTCCCTCCCCCCCCCCCCCCTTTTTTAACTTTGTGAGGGTCATAATATATCCTTGTTGCACTGTATGTACTGTTGAAGTCCCCACTGTTGTACTCCTGCTTTACCTTCTCCCCTTTTTGGTGGCCTAATGCATGATTTCTCAGAGGATCTTCTGTCATATGGAAATACCTATATTAACAGACAGCTGACCTCAGAAAACATCTTAACATCAAACTCTGCATGTTAATGAAGAGGGTTTATAGTGTTCTATTACCAATGAACGTTATTATGGCTTGAAAATAAATCACATAAAAATGTCGGTGCTGAACTTGCTAGAAATTGTTGTCATAATAGTCTAAAATATGTTTAATTTTTCCAATGAGTTATTATTTGGACTCTTCTTTACTCAGAAGCTGGTTTCATGTTTTCCTGGAAAGACTCAGTTTTCAGCTATCAGCAGGTTTTATCCAGCTGAATTACAATAACACCCACAAAGTCAGTGGCACATTCCAAGCATAAAATGATAGGCCTTTTGTTCAGATTGTTTGTGATCCATATTACTGAATCAGTGGAGTCATGCCAGGTTATGCCATCTGAAGATCTGGCCCTCAGTAATACACAATATTCAGTTTTCAAGGGCCATTACTCAAATAGAATAAGCTAATCATGCTAAAGGCCAAATGGCTGCTGCACCAAACTTTGGTACAGGTTTTTCTGTTCTCTAATTGTTGTGATAGAAAACAAAAGTGCAGGTTGATGGTTAGTATAAAAGTTATACTGTATTTCTTTTTCTCACTCCTAGAAGGCATTCCTTAAGGTGCAGTGGAAATAAGACGTGACTTTCAAAATGAAGAATGATTTTTTTTTTTTGAATGCCCATGTTAAAATTTCTGATTTTACTGATGGCTGTTTGGACGCTGTTTTCAAATACACTGATGGCTAAATTTTGACTGGCCAGAACTTAAATACTGACATGTAAACAGGCAGGAACCTGTGGCTCCTTGTCGCTCCCTATTGCCTGCACCGTGATAGCTGCCTGGGTCAGATCGTGTAGCAGACTTACTGTTAAGATTGCTGTTACTAATATTACCAGAGAACATAAGTGGGGGAATGGAGAAGTACTTACAGCAAAGTTAAAATAGAGGCTTTATGAACTACATTTGGCATTGTTAAGTCAAAACAAAGCAGAAAGATTTCTTCACTTTCCATTTATATTCTGTTAACACACACCACAGCAATAAAAGTGATAACAAAGTACTTTTTTGATGACAGCACTCACACAGATGCCACTGAGCAAAGATTTTGTGGATTAAAAAAAAAAAAGATTTTCTGAGGCTTTACAATGAAAGAAATGTGTTACACTTGATAGTGATGTAGGTGAGCTGAAAGTATAATGGGAGTAAATTCTACTCCATTCTATCTGTGGGTAAAAATAGATTTGAATATAAAGGTGTATTACTTATATAGACATTATTATTTCCCATATACATGAAGAAGGTTAGAGATGACCTGAAATCCCAGTTTAAGGGATGAGCTAAAAACCCTGCTGTTTCTGAAAGAGAGGGTTAGTGATGGCAATTTTTTTAAGTCACAGGGAGGGCTCAGGTGGCCAGTTGTGCTCAAAGCCTTCCTTTTCCATCTACTCTTGAAAATACTAATGCCTTGCTCAATAAACTCCTCCTTGCGGATGTTGAGCCTGTGCACCCAGTCATCTCATTGCCTCATACCAGGCCACATTGCTGCAACTTTGAAAGTTAATTAAAGCAAATCCATGGAGTTACAAGCCACCTTGCTTTGAGTGCTACCAAAACACTGGTGCCAGCATTTACAGAAAGGCAGCCAAGTATGTTGAACCCAGGAGAAAGGACCTTTCAGGCTGTGCATGTGAGAGAGCGCATTTTTTCCATGAAGTATTGCATTGGGAGAGAGATGTTCTCTGAGATCACTAGAGTAACAGTAAATCGATCAGATGTTGGCAAATATTTTGCTTTTTGTATTTAAGATGAATTAATAGATGGTACCTAAGACTAATTTCTTTTTAATGTAGCCTTCATTTTACTTATTAAAGTGTGCACTGGATGTTTGCTAGCTGTATTACCTAAATGAGTGGTTAAGAATGTACCGAATATTGTAATCTCATTTTAAATCCATCTGACACAGACACAGAAAACTCAGGATGGCTTAGGATGGTAAAAGGTGAGAAAATGAAATGGGTGGGTTTAGGGGAATTTTACCAAACTGGCAATGTACTGGAATGGAGCAAGTTGTCCCATCTGTATCTCCTATCATACTTTGTTGCCAGGCTGTCAGCTGGTTAAAGCACAAAGTGAGAATATAGTTCCCTGATACTGCAATGACTTTAAGTAATTTCTTTCCCTGACCATATCTTCTATTGCCAAATCCCTGAAAATAGCTTGTGAAGGTGTGAAGTGCATCAAATCAGATCAGGGAACTGATTTAGATTAAAAATAAAGCCTCGTCCTCCTGACTTCTATTTTTTCATCCCATTTCATTCCCTGGGCTGGGCCAACAGCTGTGCTAATGGCTGTTTTAGCACAGCATGGTGCAGAGCAGGAGCAGGAAGAAGCCAGCAGTGATGGGGGCAGGAGGGAGGCGCTCCTAACCAGAACAGGTATTGAACACATCTTCTGGTTGAACTGTGGTCTCTGTGCTGGCACACTGAATATCTAAGGCCAGGATTGTCATCAGAAGAGGGAGGAAAATTTCTGGAGACTTTAATATGCCTGCAGGTGCAGTTAGAAGGACCAGGAAGCAACAGGGACCAGTCATATGAAGTACTTTAGTGAACTATCTGAAAACTATTGTATGAAATTTGTTTTTTTAAACTAATCCTCCCAGGAAATGTAAAACTTATTTGAAGTAGATATAGGAAGTAGCACTGAATTAGGACTGAATTTTCCAATCTTCTGTTTCCCAACTAATTAGGAGTTATGAAGTACTTCATTTGCAAGAGCCCCTCAAGCATACACAAAGTAGATCTCCAGGGAGCTAAAGCTTCCGCTGTTTTTCAAGTGACTCCTTTCCTGCAGCAGGGTGCAACTTTCCTTGATTTGATAGAGTTGACCCAATTGTTTACAATTTTGTGTCACCATTAATACATTTTTACAGGACCTTGCAATACTGTACAGTTTATTTCTAATAAACATATGTGGACTTCTCAATTTTGGAATCATTCATAAACCCATTATTGACTACTTTAGAAGTACTAAAACCTATCTGATAGTTCAGATGAGATATTTCAAGATCAGTGCAGACTGTGTACTATTCAGGTTGATTTGGCATGCTACAAGTTCTTATAAATGGCTGTTGGAAATCTGAATGAATACAGACTTTTCTTTCCATAGTATTTCACCAGTGTTGCAGTCTGTGGTCCAAATTACGTGTATGAAATGATTTCTCTCTAAACTGGGGTGCTTCTGTGTGTCTGTGTTTTGCACATATATACACATACAAATGTCCTAGATAGTCATATAAATATATGCCATTATTATAATACTATCTGTGAGTGCAAATAGGCTTTTGGAAGATATATTTCAGATTAATGTTTAAATTGCATACTTCTTAAAAAGTTTGAGCCAAATTAACTACCATATTTGTTAGCTTGTATCCATTGCACTTTGTTGCTAGTATTCAGTTAAACACTTGCCTACTCATTGATCCCATGTATTTATACAGAGCTGTGCTCACTTTGAAATTTGATTTCCTTAGGGAGAATACAAATATTTTTAATTTTGTTTTGTAAGCCATATGTTCAAGAGCCGCTACTACTTTGCTGTTTCAACTTTCTTTGCCTTTTTCTGCCTTTACAGTATTCTAGAAATTCACTAGTACAGTCTAAATAGAGCACTGTAAATATGCCACTAAAAAAAGTTTCTTGTACAAAGTAATTTTATCATGAACTCACATTTATTTAGTTTTATCTTAATATCCCCTGTTGCTCAGTTCTTGTATAAAGATGTGTCCCTGTTTACATATGTTTGTGAGTCAGCTTTTATGAAAGTATTACTGTTTGTTCCTTTTATCTTAGCTCCGACACTGAGGGTTTGCTATAGGACTACCTTATAGTGTTTTTTTGTTTGGTTGGGGTTTTCTTAAGTGTTTCTGGCCACCAGAACATAGTGTCTTCACTGAATGCTGACTATTTTTTTCTTTATGTAATATGCAGTTTGGCTCTGTAGTGTGGTTATGTACCCTCTTCTGTGACTGATCCCTGTTCTTCTCTTTGCTTATGATGCAGAAGTAGAGGCTCCAGGGATCAGACAGAGTAAGAGCAAGTGAGACCTCAGGAGGAAATTGGTCAGGAGAGGCCAGTAATATCTAAGATGATGCAGTCAGACTAGATGACGCTTTAAGCCTGCTAGCAGTGGGGGAAGGCTGCAATGTTTGCGTCAGGGAAAACAGTGAAGAGGTGAAAGTGGCCTCATTTCATAAAAGAGAGGAAAAGCAGAACTAAACCTATGGGAGAAGAAAGGAGAGGAGGCAGAATGTGTCCTTGTCTTGGCTTTACCTTCAGTATATTTACCCTGAGACCTGCATGTGTTAAATCTCAGTAAATTTAGCCTGGGAAATAACAAAAATTACTTAATTGCAACTTCAAGTTTTGCCTTCTGCAGATTTTAATTGATGCTTAGGTATCAGAGTGAGGTGTCCAGTGAACATTTTGAACAGTAAGAAATATAAATCCAGTTCCCTTAGGAACTCACAAGATGCCTGTCCCAGCTGGCATTAACGTAGTCCAGCAAAACACTTAAGCACTTGTTGGACATGAAGCACAGACGCAATTCCAGTGATGTGGATACTTTGCAGGATCAAGTTAGAATATATTTGGATACATGTCCGTAAAACTGGCATTTTAGTATTCTGTCTCCTTTGCTATCTAAACTACATTTCTGTAACCACTGGACTTCCTATATGAAACACTGATGATTCTAGTCTGAGACGCTTGTTGTGCAGATTACATTTCCTTTCTGTTGAAGTGTTTTCCTGGTTTATAAACTTGAGATAAAGGATGCATGGTCTTCATTTCTTATTCCACTGGAACACTTTGCCCTTAAACCCAAAGATCTGGTTACCATCTTGTAGAAAATGTATCAGGTGCTAGCTGTGGCACCATATTTTTAGTTCCAAACAATACTTAATTCTGCTTTATCGTTATTTTTGAAACCTTGTTCACTGTAATATCTCCCTCTCCTTTCTCCCTCTCCCTCCGTTACTTGATATTTTAGCTTTTGTAAATATTTTACACACGTTATTACTCTCAAGGTTCATCTCAAACTTCCATGATATATTGTGCATCAATAAATGTCAATACTGACTTGACATATTTTGGCAAGCATTTGTTGCAGCACGAGGTAAGGAAAAGCAATATCAAAATTCTCAGTCTTGGCATTACACAGTCCCTGTGGAACAGCTGCATCAAATTCTTCACATTATTTATGACTGAAGCAAAAGTAACTTTCTGCTTGTTCTCATTTTTGTGGTTTGTCCCCTACTCAATGTCATGCCAGCTTCCTGCTAGACAAACTATTTTGGAATCACTAATCAGGTGGAAAATCACATACATTTTTGCAATTAATTGAAATGGTTAGATACCTTTTGATGAAACTATATTTCTCTGAATATGTGGTCTTCTTGAAGTTAAAATGCTTCACAATACTCCTAGGTACATAGTCTTGGAATTATTGGATTTTATTTTGATTCAAAGTAAATTTTATCTTCAAAATTCTAAAAATATTAAAAAAAAAAAAAAGCAGTGTCTTGTACTTGGAAAAGCAGTTGCATGATTCACAGCTAGTATATGGGGTTTTTTTTTCTGATTTTTCTTCATTAATACCTCTCTGTTCTTTGGATAGGATAATTATTCTTCATCTTCACAAATAGGTGAAAGTCCATGATTTTGATTCCTGAAGTCAGCTACACTGAGATACCCAGAAAATTTTTTGTCCTCTAGAAAACATGTACATTTTGAAAAGAGAGGGAAAACTGTAAGAATGCAAGTGTGTTTTTTCTATATTGCCTTATTAGATTATTTTTTAATTATTATTATTATTTTTGAATAGCAGCTTAAAATTGCCTTTGATTCTTCCTAGAGCAATTCAGTTGCATACTTTGAGCTAATTAAATATAAAGTGCCTTAAAATTCACCACCCACTGCTGCACCAAAAAATCACCACGTACATTTTAGCTGCTGCTATTGTGAACTGCTGGGATCATTTTGTGTTAAATATAACTGAAATTGCTAACGTCTTCATATTCTTTCTACAGTAGAGTCTTTTCTTATTTGATTGTGATTGTTTCACTTGCCAAAAGAAGGTTGTAGTGAGGGTGGTGTTGGTCTCTTTTCCCAAGTACCAAGTGATAGGAAGAGAGGAAAGGGCCTCAGGTTGTGCCAGGGGAGGTTTACATTTCTCCATTGAAAGGGTGGTCAAGCACTGGAACAGGCTGCACAGGGAAGTGGTGGACTCACCATCCCTGGAGGTATTTTTAAAAGACCTGTGGATGTTGCACTTAGGGACATGATTTAGTGGTGGATTTGACAGTTTTGGGTTTGCGGTTGCAGCTTATGATCTTGAAGTTCTTTTCCAACCTAAATAATTCCATGAGTCTGTAAACACCTTTAATTGCAGTCTGGGCAAATGACAGATTTTGTGGCTGGTCAATGGGTGGTAAATTCTGTGCCTGAATAATATTGAAGTAGCCAGGGGATATGCCCCTTTCCCTGGAACAAAGATTTAACTCCAGAGCTTAGTTTGAAGAAAGAAAATGTGGTCCATGAAGACTTAAATATCTATTTCTGTGAATGCTAAAGGAAAAAAGAAAAAAACAAAACAAAACCAAACAAAACCAACAACAACAAAAAAAGCAGAACAGTGTGCAATCCCTGTAACCAACAGGCTTTTCTATTCTATTTAGTATTGGAGAAAAGGATGCTTAACACTCCCTCCTCTAATTCAGACAAAGAAGAATAACCACAACAACAACAATAAGCCCTAACAAAGCAAAACAAAAACCCCAAAATCCCTCTTTCCTACTTTTTGTTTTTTTTCCCATTACTTAGACTTTAAGTGGGATCTTTGATTCCTCTGTCTTTGAGGCCACCCACAGATACAAGACGTTGGGAACACTTGCATCTTCTTTCACCCTTAAGAATGCAAGGATACAACTAAGTAAGTAAGTAAATTATCAAGTATCCATGACAAACAGTTAATGTTGATGTGATTTATTTGTTCCTTTCAGCTGATCCTCTGTTTCCTGGGATGCATGGTTTTCTTCTTTTCTTCTTTTGTGTTAGGTCAGTGTTTTGAATTTTTTCTGCCTTTGTTCATACTTATTTTAAGCATCCTTCTACGTCTATGACTTGGAAGACAATGAACTTTGTTACTTTCTGCCTTTTAAGTGGAACCATTATTACTTTCCTAAGTTATGCTTTATTATCAAGTTTTCTAAGCACTTACTGGATCTATACTAAGCACTTTGGAAACTTAGTAAACACAGAAATAATAATTATATTAAATCTGGAATTACAGCTGGAGCCATGAACAGGAAATCCATGCCAAATTGCATTCTTATCCTTGTTTAAAGAAAATGAGTTTTAGGGAATTGGGTATTAGCATAATATTTTAGCATAAAACTATGTTATTTGGTGAGATATTTTCAGGTAATGATTATGCCCACTTAAAGCACACTGAAAACACAAGATCAGTGGTATCTTAAACAAATAGGGCTTTGGGATGAAAGCTAACTGAAACTGTTGAAGAAGTCTGGAAGCTGAGTAGCAAAAATTATTCTAAAACAAGAAAAAAGACAAAAGTGAGAATGAGACTACCTGTGACATAGAAAAATATTTGTTTTAAATTAAATCTTCAAATAATTACATAATTGATGTGAATAAGTGAAGTTTCATTAAAAATAATTAGAGGTATAAAACTGACATTAAAAGGTATTAAATACAGTCCAAGTTTGGATAATACAACCTAGAGATGGATCCATGTTGTCACGACGCCGGCAAAATTGCACCATGTGATGGCCTACTGTAGTACAACACTCTTGTACCTGCTGATTTTCTACAGGTAAATGATGTGGGCTGATACTCACCTGTACTCATTTTGATTATTTCTATGCATGCTTATTGATTTTGGGATTTGTTTTCATTTTTTTGATGGCCTCACATTCATCTGATGTTTTCACATTCATCTATGCAAAACTGCATGGCTGTAGGACTGGTTATGCATGGCATAAAGTTTTAGAACCTGATTTTAGTTTTCCAAAGATGCAGAGGAGGTCACGGAGTCATTTGAAGGCAGCAGGCCGTGCAGACTCTCAGTCCCTCAGCAAATCAAAATCTTAATGATCCTCAACTCCTTTGTGAACTTAACTGTGTTTAAAAATGGAGTTAAAGTGCTAATGGCAGCAGAAAAAAAATGCAGGCTGTATAAACAGAAAGTGTCAATTTTAAGAATCAACAGTTCCTAATTTTTAATTTACAATTCTATAGTGTTTTTTTCTTCTTGAATGAGAATATGTGGCTCTTTTAAAAATTAATTTATTTCTTTAAACTTTACGTTTTGTCATTCAAGTAATAACTATTTATAAATGCAATAAAATACTTTGATAATAGTTTACAAAACAAAATTCTAAACAATAAAAAAAGGAATTTACTCCGTAAAATATGGGAGAGTGCCAAAGTTTTCCATAATTTTATTCCTGAAAATAGGTATTCAAGAAACTGTGGTATATATGGTTTGTGTTCCAACAGTGTTATTGTTTTAAAATCACATATTTACTTTATAATAAAATTATTATATACTTAGACACTCACCTTTTCAGGTATCAGTGGTGTGTTTAATTGTATCAGTGGTGTGTTTAATTTGCTGAATATGTAGGACGTATGATGCAACGACTGGAAATATCTCTGTTGTGTGCAAAGGTAATGCCAGATAATGCCAGGTAATGCTCATGAACCTAATTTTCTTGCAATAAAATTCTTTATGTTATATCAATAAAGACTAATGGGCCTGCTAAAATTTATTGCTTTCAAAACAGTGTATTTATTGCCATAAACATCCTTGCTCTCTTCAAAAGCAGAAGAAAGCTCAGGGTCTTAGTTTTCTCCACAGAAATAGTCCTGGCTGCAAAATTGTTTGCATTACAGACACAACACTTAAGGCACATTTTGTAGAACCATATAAAATCGTTCACATTATTTCAATTTATGGTGTAACTGGGTGCCAGAGCCTTTGAGCTTTGGCTTAATGTGAGTGCAATACAGGTTATGAAAGGGCAGTATAAATGAAAAATCCCTGATCATTACACAAAGGATGCAGACAGTGTTGTGCTTTATCCAGTTGTTTACTGTGCAGGAGTATGGAAAGTCTATAATGTTAGTTTTATAGTTACAGACACTCTTTCAGGACATTCATCACATGGGCTTGAGCAAACATGGGGAAATAACCAGTTGCTTATTATACACTAGATTCTCAAGACAACAGCCCTTTTCCTATTTAGGGGAATGCATTTTCAAAGCAATATTGATTCTTTTATCATTCTTCTCTCCTCTTTCCTTAAGAGCCCAGTGTTAGAATTATCTTTGGTCCTTAAAAATTGTTTGTCTTCTAAGACATGAATGTGTTTAGTCTCTCTTCTTCTATTTTTTAAAAACAAACTTGTATTCATTGGGGTTATGCATAAGTGGTATGCTGGCCTATGAATGCAGAAAGACAGTATTTTTGCAGGCCATTGCCCTTCAAGACATGTGCAGCTTTCAGCTTCTGCTGTCAGACAGCTGGAGGAATCTTTAAGAAGTGGTGATTTGTTTCACATCTCACTCAAAAGCTGTTAATCAGGCAAAAGCCTTCTGAATCAAAAGTTATCTCCAGTGGGTCTTTGGATTGATTTAGTCACTGATGTGCCTTCAGACAGATCCTGGTTTAAAAAAACAAACAAACAAACAAAAATTGCCAAAATAAAATTGCAAGGCTAATTAGCAATTATTTACTTAAGACAAGTAGTATGAAACCTGGGTTTATAAAGTTTCATGTCTGTACTTTGATGAAAACTCATGTGGATGGATTCCCCATCAACAATATAACAACCAACCTAAAAATCCAAGAGGAGCTTACAACCTGCCTTCAGCTGCCTTCTGTGCAGAGACTTTTGACCCAAGTATTGAAGCTCAGTCACCTTCAGAATGTTTTGATATAACTATAGCCTTTGCCAGGTAAACATAAATGGTTTTTGAACAGTATTGTTGTAAACATGTTTTGTGATGAGAGCAAAGAGATTTTTGAGCAACCTCTTTGGCAGGTACTGATACATTTGAGGCTTGATATTCATGTATTTGCCACTTCTTCCTCTATCCCACCCTATTTCAAATCTTTTGTGCTTTAAATTCAGAAGAGGTCATACCTAAATATTCCAAATATGAAAAATCTTTTTCTTCCTCAAAGTATATTCACATCAATTTCACTTTTCCAGGAGAACAATCTGTGTAGACAAAGTCAAGTATATGTCAAAATAGAATAGAAAAGATGTTACACCTGGGTCTTATTTGGTTTCTTTCAGTTTTTGTTGTTCTTTTTGTGGTTGACATTGATTTTGTCTTTATGACTTAAAATTTTACCTTCCAAATGTGCTTATGAAATAGATATATAGGAACTTAATAGGGTTATTTAGCACATTGCATCAGTATGTTTAATTTCCCCAAAAAATATCCTATATGAAGTTTCCTTTAGTTGTAAACATGTTTTTTCTTATTTTTAGATGCTAGTTTCACTGTAATGTATTTTGAAAAAATATTCTGACCCCTACATCAAAAACATAACCAAAAATAATTGTTCTAGGAACTTCATATGGGTATTCATAGGACAACCTATAATTTATGACTTATGTTTGATCACGGCCTTTTTAATTAGAAACATATTGCATCTGTTTAACATTGCTACCGTTTTGTTGCAAAAGATTTTCTGTATCAATTAATCTAGTAATATCCCTAAGCAAGCTGAAATTGTTGAAGAAGATGGAAATTGGCTGATGAATGTATTGGTCACTTCAGAGGCATGTTCAAATCTATCTTCTTGCTGTCCTAATGAATATGGAAGCCTGCCCAATGTGTGATTGGATTTTAATGACTACAAGGTCAGGGACTTTGCAAGGTGTGAATCTGCTTGCAAGGTCACTAGTGGCAAACAGTGCATGGATCTGAAAATAAACAAGGAGCTGTCAGGGATATTAGCTTTTTGTAGAAAAACCCTTGGGATGAAAAGGTTAATAGGTGATTGCATTGTAACTTGTTTTGAAACTCGAAATGAGCTCCGAAGCTATGTGCATTATCCTTCATTATATATTGCATAAGAAATAGTAGTAATTTAAAATGCAGGCAATGTTTGATTATAATAGTACCCTAGCTTATCAAAAGCTTGCATTTACTACTATAAAAACTGGTCTGCAAAATCAACATATGCTCCAAATGCAGACCTTTTGGAGAAACAGGTGAAATTACCTGGTCTAAACTGCCCATGGATATGTATGTATATTTGCCTCCCATAGATAACCCAGACTAGTAATTACCCATAGAAATTCAGGTCACAGGTAGAGCAGTTATAGCCTATATTAATTTGTTATTCTGTAGAGATTGTTCAAGCTTTAGAAAAAAAAAAAAAAAAAAACAAAAGGGAATGAATTTGAAAGTATTAAGGAAGTTTATAAATGACTTGTCAAAAGGTATTTGAGTTGTGATAGAACAACACAGAAATGACTCCTGCATGAGGAAAATACAAAGAATATCTACAGTGAGGGAGGAGTTGAGACACTTTTTTGCTAGGATAAAAAGTTAATTCACTAAGAACAAAAACCAGAGCTGCTGTACAATTTTCCCTGACAGTTTAGGGGACTGAGTAGTTTCAGGCATGGATACCATGGTTGCAGTTTCTCTTAAGCTGTTTATACCAATGGAAGGCTTCATCTGATGGGCATGTTCAAATGGCAGTTCAGCATCATAGTACAGAATGGAGTTAAATATCAGCTGTTCCCTGCCATTGGGAAGTCTACAGGCTTAGTGGTTGAAGAGCCAGGAAAAAATACCACAAGTACCCCATAGCTTCATGGCAAAAATCAGCTTTACTGCAGTCCAAAGGGATTCTGTAATATTTTTATTTTTTTTTCCACAGAAAGTGGATGTATGTATACACGCTTAGATATATACATATATATTTGGATACAGTTCTTTGTATATCTTTCATTCCCCATCTGTGGATGTGATGCCTACGCAGTAACTGTTAACAGCATTTTAGCTTGTATGAATCAGTCATGATTTTATGATTAAACTGTGTATCAGTTATACCAGTTCTTAATATTATTCAGGACAAGATCCTTGAAAACAGGTATTGTACTTAGCCAATGCTTTTTCAGTAGTAAATAACATGAATTTAACAACATATACAATTGCCACATAAGTTCTGCATTTAAAACAAGGACTGAGATTATTTGCTGTAAAAGAAATATGTTATAACCTCCCCAGAATAGTACTTAGTCTTTGCATGCTTCATGATGTAACACAACCAACCCTACAGTGTCATAGCAAAAAAATAGCAGAAGACTTTTACCAAGATGGAAGATTTACTGGATCCTGAATTCATCCTAGATGCATTGACGGTAGTCTTTTATGGTATGTCACTGTCATTGATTTCACTTTCCTGAATGCATCAGCTCATGTTTGTAGTTCTGTCTGGTTTTGGAGTGTAAAGGAAAAGGAGAAAGGTGGGTTTTATTCACTAGCTTAAGCACAGAGTATCAAAGATCCCTTTTTCTTCCTGCATCCTACCTAGCTAAGTGAAAGAGAGGGCATCAGCTGTTTTTTTTAAACTTGTTTTGCTGATCATGGTTTGAAAGCAAAAAGAAATTCAGTTTCAATTTTCTTTCTTTAAGATAAATTGAAAATGTTAACAACAAATATTCTTTTAAAATGTTTAGTTTACAGGATTTTGAAGAAGGATAAACCTGAAAGTCATGGTCTACTGCAGTTTTATAGCAAAAAGAGTAAAACCTGTTAATAGGATGAGTTTTACCTTTGGACGTTGCTTAGTTGAATGCATAAATTTAATAATGAGAGTAGCTGAATTCTTATTCTTAGACTTAGTATTGTCAAGCATTTTTTGTTTGTATAATCTGTAATGTTTTTTTAGGAACATGAGCTGAACCTGGTTTTGCATCCACTTGATGCAGAGCTGCTGCAGGCACATCTGGAGGGTTCTGAAAAACATTTCTTAAGGAAAAAACTCCATATAGTAGTTTGTTAGCTGTTATTCTATAATGTCAATTTTCAAATCATATATTACATTAATGCCATTCTATATATGAACTCATTAACATCCTGTTGTTCCATTTTGCTGGCATTTTAAATTTTCGTGGTTCCAAACTGTAGGCATGCTTGACAGCCTCTTCCATACTAGCAGATTATGCTTTTGGCCTCCATATTGCCTCTTACACAAAGACGTTTATAGCAGATTTGCTGTCCAACTGCCCTTCTGTTTATTGCCCTTTTTTTACTCTTTCTAGATTTTGTCATATTCAAGGTATGTTTGATTGTAGCTTTAAATTTCACTAATTTTAACAACTGATGGGTCAAAATGTCTGCATTTAGTCTCTTGCCACTTATTGTGTATAAATTTTGAAATAAAGTAAAATATCTGAAATTCCAGATGTTTAGTAGTCAGGCTTGGTAAAGTTAAATCTTGAGATTTGAAAAAAAATTTTATCTTTTTGGATAATTGTCTGTTTCAACTGGTCTGATACTGAACTATACAGTTGTTCTTATTTCAATTCTTTGTTTTAGGGACATATGTCAATGCTCAGTCAATGGCATAATTCTAATGCTGAGTTGTACTTTGGAGTACTATACCACCAAATCTGCAATATGTAAACTGGCAATTCTAGATACAAGTTACTTTTTTCATTAAAAATATTTGCTAATTTTCTGCAAATTACACCTAATTACTCATTCAACAGTAGTAATGCATGCAGCTTTGGGTATGGAAAGATCTCATCTTCAGCAGAGTTTTTCTGTCCGTACAAACCCAGTCACACACTGCAGACTGCAGAGCTAGAAGCAGTGCTAATGAATCAAAGAAACCACTGACCTCTTTTATTCTATTTTTAGTATCTTCCCCATTGCTAGTAGAGTCTTTGCTGTGAAAACATACTGTTTGATTTTTCTGAAAATATGATGAGTAATTATTTTTTAAAGCATAGCCAATAAAGAGAATAATCTAAGGGCATCAGATCCAGAGTCTGTTACAGTGGATAATTAGCAAGCCATCATGAGGCAGTTCTGCTTGCATGAGTATTAAACATTTATGCCAATGACAAAAGATTGAGCTCTCTCCACCCCAGTGTGAGAACAAGAGACCACCAGGTTCCTCCATCAAGAGAAGGCCCATAATGTTACTGTACCCCTGAGGAAACAGAGTGGGAAGGAAAGATGAAGAGCAGCTCAGTTGTACAAAGAACTCCTGCTCCTTTTTAATTCTTTCCTTGAAAAATAGCTGAGCCTCCTTAAAAGCAATGATTGGTGAAGATGTGAGAAAGGCGGGGGGGGGGGGGGGGGGGGGGGGGGGGGGAGCCAGGGAGAGAGGGGAGGTTATTCACAGAAATTAAATTAGGATGCAGATGCAGGGAAGAGTGACACATTAAGCACTGTGGAAAGCAGACTGCACTGCTGCTAAACTGTATGACAGGAAAGGCTATAAAATATAAAATCAGCTGTGAGAAGAACAGAGGAATGGGATCAGTTCTGACTATGTGGCTGAAACATTCAGAGCCCTCCCAAACATCCTTTAGTCTCTCTGCAGCTCTTGAACCCTTCTGGCCCCATTCTTCTGATGTGGCCTTGCATGGTGCTATGCTGCATGGGATGAGGGCTTCTGTTAATTCCTGCTATCTTGCAGATAAAGGAGCTTTATTTTTCATTATGGCTGTACTGAGAGAGTGGTACTTGGCACAGTCATTGGCTTTACGATTGTCTAAAAATTAAAGAATCAAAGAGCTGCTTTGAGTAAACAAGTGACAAACCAGCAATAACAGCAAAGTACTGAAGATAACTACCTAAAATAGTCCGTCCATGTAAATTTTCACTGTTGTATGTTTGACTTATTTAGGTTTGTAAGCTCTGGAGGAAAAATATCTGTGTGGATGGATCCCTGTGTTGTAGAGCTTCAAAGTCTTTGGTGTTTGAGTACATTTGGAACACAAACTCAAAATAAAAATCATAAAAGAGCTAATCCTGCAAACAGAATGCCTTGGGTGAAGAGACAGGCTTTCTCTGGTAGTGCTTCTAGTGAGCAGAAGACCTCTCCCTATATCATTGGTCATTTGGTGGCTGAATTAGCACTGCCATATGGGAAGTCTGGGCTTCATTTGCAGCCAATGCAACAATCATCTCCTTGGCTTGCAAAAGTCCCGGTGACAGGTGGATGTTGCTGGAGAATTTTATGGAACATTACTTTTCTACTTTAATAACCAGAAAAGGGTTTTATTTTCCTTTACTTCCTGCCCCGTGCCCACAAGATTTGCACTGGAAATAAACTGCAGTGCAGAGAGTTCTTCTGTTTTTCTTCTGACAGATTTGGCAACTAGGTTGCATGATTATTTTTTTTTTTTCTTCAGTAAGGCAAAAAAAAGGAGAACAAGACGGTTCAGATCTTTCTGCCATTGAGCTGGCTGTCCCATCAGTTGCACCATGAAGATAAGAGGGCTTTGCATCTCATGGAGCTGATTTATGCTTTTGGAGAAGTGTTAAAGAAAAGTGCAAATTGCCCAATGGCAAGGGGTATATAATTTTTAAATTTACCAGTTCTTCCTAACAGCTGGTGCCACTGAGGTTGTCTAAGCTAGGACAGAGAGCAAAGATTTATAAGGCCAACTCCCTCTGTCAGACATGCTTCACTATTTAACAGGAGTTCTCAGATTCTTAATGTCAAGGGTCAAAAACCTGAAGAATTCTGGGCTGGGTTCCTTTCACCTAATTCTGGATGTTTACATGTGAGTTTGATGTTTTGACTCCTTTTGTTGTCAATCGACAGAACTAGGTACTTTTCAGGTGCAAGTGATACTTATTTTGGTTCTTTATCTTTTGAGGAGATATTTGCTCTCTAAGTGCTTATTTCCTCTCCATGTATTTTGCTCTAGTTCAAATGTATTTAAGTGGAATGAAACCCATCCCAAATTTTCATTCTCAGAAATGCTGACAACTTAGAATTTCATTCAAACATGGGAGCTTCTCTGATCTGAAAAATACATATCTTGGCATCAAGCTAACACCCAAAATTAGATTTCCTAAATGTTACATTTATATATGGTTCAGTTTCCCATCTGTTAAATATTCACAGAAAGCTTCCTCACTTCAAAGACATGCTGTAGATTTTGAGAAAATAGTAAGAGAAGCCCTTTAAGGTGATAAAATATTCTATATAGAGATGTAAAATACTGTTGAAACCATGCTTCAACAAAATGGGGTATTTCAGGAATTAGGCCACACCATGCCTAACAGAGAAATTTAAAAAAAAAAAAAAGAAAAAAAAAGAGAAGCAATTAAAGAAATAAAATTATCTGAGCCAAAATATCATTTTCCATCTTGAATGTGACAAAAGTTCTGTAGATATTAGCACATGCTATCTCATTGCCAAACTTTACTATGGACAAGGGGTTAGGAATTAGATTGCATAAGTAACCTAAGTGTGGTGATTTTGTCATATTTTAGTCTTTGAATTTGCTGTCTTAATATTATTTTTAATGAAGCACAGTATTTAGTTTTCAGCTTGTTTGAATAATTGGCAAATACTTGTGAACACAATTTCAAAATTTAATTACTCATTACAATTATGCATAATTATGTCTTTTAAATTTTTTTTATGAACATATGAACAATCTTTTTCAGTATTTGAAGGAATACTGATGCTCATACAAATACTCATTTTCTTGGGCAAACAAGAGTATTCATCTGCCAAAAAAGACTGCTCATTGTTTGCTATTCCATTAATTAATATTTGCCATACATTTGACTAATTTTTTCTTATTAACAATAGTATGTCCCCCTAGCATACAAAAATAGCTGCTGTGGTAACAGTCTTACATTTATAAACTTTAAATGGCAAATTATTCTCGCGCTCACTCTGTCTAGATATTACAATTCCTAATCCTCTTAAAACAATGATTTAGGGAAATTTTGTCAGTCCTGTTTTACAGACTGGGGATTGAGGGTTACACAGATAAAGCTGAGCGTGATCAGAGGGAAGGAGGTCAGAAGACATCAGAGGTAGCAGCTGAAGCCTAATTTGCTGAGCCTCTGACCAGGACTTTATGGGCAAACCTGTCTTCCATCAGTTTTGATGCATCGTGAAAATATTATTTGTAGTATACTGGTATCCCCAAATACACCATCACAGCACATTGTTAAGAGTTCGCAAAGCTAGGACTTGATTTTGGATGTCTAGCCCGCTTTTATTCATTTAAGAACCTAGGCAGATATTTTCTTTGCACTTTCTGTTTAGCTGTAAATTGTGCACGATGAAGGCCTTTCCCCCTGCCCTAGGCTTTCACAGTTGTCACCCATCTTCTTAGGGGGCTATTAACCTCCTGTCAGAGTCAGAAGACTAGTGAAGTGCCACAGTGATCTATCAACTCAGTGCAAACGCAGCTTTAAACAGCCTTGAGCCAGGTAAACTGAGGTAGTTGAGTTATAGATGAAGCTGTGGACACTGCAGCTGAAATGGATGAGAAGTGTTCCCATAGTCTGTTCTGCCGGCAGCACTATGGTTGTGGCAGTTTGATTATTTTCTCCATCTAGTTCTGCACTGCATCAGTCTATTCAACTTTTAACCAACTGGTGCATACGCACATGCACACACACAACCATTCTGGACTCCGTTTGCAATGATCTAAAGCTCTTGTTTGTGCAAACAAACGTTTTCATTAACACTAGAATAAAAATAAACAGGAGAAATTTCTACTGCCTTGCAGATAAAGTTTTCCTATGGTATAAACAGCTGGAGTAGCATGTAACAAACATTGCTCAGACTGAAAGGTGTATTTCTAATTTTCTGCATATATATATATATATGTTTTTCTCATGGGACCACAGGGTACAGGATATCCAAGGACTTTTTGGGCTGTCAGTCCCAGATCTGTCATATTATACATATCTTAATCATAAGTTTGCCAAATCTTGACAATGGTAACTTTTTCCTTTTTTTCTACTGTTTCTAATAGAAAGTAGTCTTATCCCCGATGATTTGAAGCCTTCTTTCAATACCCAGCTTGAATTTATTCTCACCCAGTTCACACATATTTCTTCCAATGCCAGTGTTGTTACTACTGTTGCTGGGGTGAAGTAGCTCATTTTCCTCCTTTGTACTTAGGGAGAACAACTGTATGCCTTCTGGATCTTAGTTTTGTTTAGGTAAATACTTCAAACTCTTTTTCTCTCCTTTTGTAAACAAAGTTTTTTCATGTTTCAGTTTGTGCAAGGCTAAAGCAAAAAGGCCTTGCTTCATACCTTGAGACAAAACTAGTATGTCAATAATGTATATTTCTACTTGCAGAAACTTCTGTAGCTATTACACCCGGTTGGAGATCATGCCATGAGGTGAATGTATGCGGGGTCAAAGGGAATATGGCTACTTAAGTCTCTGAATTACTGCATCTTCAGCTTTGAGTCTGGGAAAGATTGCTGTGAGCAGCTTCTATAGAGTAGAGATGATAGTCATCTCACTGAGTCAATACAAGTTCACCAGTTTAGATAAGTTGAAGATCAGTCTGATACATTTATTTTCCTAAGTTTATCTGTGTTTACCCTTGGACCTCTTGTATACTGCATAAATATCCCAAGTAGTGCCCATTGTAACAGAAAACAGAAGAAAAGCTATGGGTAAAATATGTTTTGACCTATTTTTTAATAGATTTATTTATACTTTACTGTTCAATATAGTCACAGTATATTTTAAATCCCAAATCTGACATATTCACTGAATAATAATAAAAAATATATTCTGCCACTTCCTATTTTTTATTATCAGCAATTAAATATGAAAGTCTTTTAATATGCAGAAGTGTTATGCATTATGACTAAAACTTCACAGAGTACCTATTTATTTCTAGATGAACTGCTTTCTTTTGCCTATCTTGTGCTACTGAATTTTGGAATCAGAGTTACACAAAAGTATTACAGTTTCCAGGATGAAGTGGGTTTGGGTTTTGTTGGCTTTCTTTTTTTCCTGTTAGTTGGTTGGTTTCTTGGTTTTTTTTAAAGTACAGTCATCTAATTCTTGTTAATTGACATCATACTTGAACTTTTTTTTCTGTAATACACACCAGCTCCAGGCCTCCCAGAGTTTACAACGATATAAAATATTTGCTTAAATCGTATTTTCAAAATGGCATTTTTCTGAACTTCGATTATGGTATGTGTCTGCCACTACAGTCACAGAAACCCAAGGATGTATTTCTGAGCACTCAGATGTCTCTGGTCTCCCTACTGCGACTTTTGCTTGTCCAAGCAACTTCAGCACGGGCAAAGGTCCTATAAGAGAGCAATTCAAATTGTGGATCCTTCGACTTACACCCACAAGCTTATAAGTTTAAATTTGGAGACTTGTTTTAAATCATAGCCTTTTAAGTTTCTTTACCTTTCTTGAGAAGATTAATGTTTGACTGTAATGCATAATATTTGAATAATTCATTTTAATTAAGTTTGATTATAAGAACTAATTAAAAGATATTTAACTGGTTACTGGCAACATAGTCGGACTGCTTCACAAAATACCATTTGGTGTTCAACCCTAGAGTCATGTTGGTTTTAGAAACTATATTCTATAAATAATAAAGGGCACATAATTAATACTGTATAAGAATTCGGAATTCTACTATTTATTAAAAAAACAAACCAAACCAAACAAAACTGTTTTCTGATTTTGGATAAGATTCTCTTTTTCTGTAAAGCTCACTGTATTAGTAAAAAATGTAACCAAAAAAGGGTTTATAATGACCTCTTATTCATGTTTTTTCCAAATGTTGTAAAGTGGGATTCATCTTCCTTCCTTTCCATCTCATCCTTCCCTGGATATTTTGGGAAGATACATAGAATCATAATAAATAAATCAGCTTTTAGAATATAAGCATTGAGAGTGATCCTTTGGATCACTGAATCCAGGAAGTGAATTCTTTCTATTCTAGTCAATCTGATTATGAAAGTCATCAAGTTTCTCCTCAGCAATAGGTAGATTGTTGCCTTCGTTATTATTACTCAGGAGATTGGTTCAGATCCTAGCTATTCTTATAATTGAAAACCCTCAAATATCTAGTCTAGATGTATTAATTGCCAGTTCATGCTCATTTTCTTTGAAAAGCTCTTTATTTGATCTCAGATTGTGACTTGATGACTAATTCTGAGTGCTATGATGGGAATCCATTATCAACTGTTCAGAAAATGCCCTGCCTAATTTCTACTATGTGAAATATAGTGTCACTATTTCTATTCTCTGTCTGGTTTAGGTTGTTGGATAAAAAGAACCCAAAGAAATATTTAAAGAATGAGGTTTTAGATGTTTTATCTTAAGACCTGAGCAGTGATTTCAACAGGATGGATAGATGCTAGGGACTGTAAGAGCTAAATTTAATAGCTGAAGGTGACCTAAGATGCACTTACTTCTATTTGTGGTGAAGATATCACACTGAAGGGAAACAGACTGTGCAGAGAAGAATAAATGAGACATTTTCTAGAAAACTGGCTATCCTATATCTTAATTTGGTTGAAAATTTTCCATGGAGTCTATTTTTCAGAGGAAATTTGGATATTTGACTATGTATTTTTTTTTCTGAAATGTTGTGCGTTTCCTAGAACTCATATAGTTGTCTTTCCTTTGAAATTAAATTCTGTTGGTGTCAGATGGAAGTTGAATTATATTCTACATCCATACTGAGAATCAATTTCTCAAAATAAAAGCCTTTGCAAACAGGGGAAGGCTTTAAGGCAGTGTTGGACATATCTGTGCTACACACACAAGCTGAAAAATGTTCAAAGAACACTGACAAGGAAGGGTCCTGTCTATTGTTACTGGGGGAGTATTAGTTTGAATCTTGGGATCTTTACACAAGGATGAATTTAAGAGCCTTTGACATCAATCATGATGTTCACCTCCATTATTTTTTCAAACACCAGATCTGCTCCCAGTAGAATAGCTTACACAGCCTGTAGAATTTTTTTTGTCACCCATACCTCTGGTTCTTTTTTCCCTCTGCATTGATTGAACTAGGTTAGAAACATTTCCTAAGCAATGAAGAACTCCGACCCACATTTTCATGGCTTCAAAAAATGCACTTAGACAGTATGGCAAGGTGCTGCCCTCCAAAAGAGGAATGACTTGTCACAGAACATTTTTCTGCTAAGGTTCAGGGAGAGCTGGGCTGGCAGTGTCAAAATGCTGAGCATATTTGGAGGTGGAAGAAACCATAGGTTAATATCAGCTGCATACTCCCTAGCCAGGAAAAGGAAAGGCAAAATGGAAGAAATAAGTTTTCAGCTTTAGGTATTTCTGAGTAGAAGAGCTAAGAGGTGAATAGGTGTGGCTCATCTTTGTATTAACAGAGGAAAGACTCCATAAACAACTGTAGTGGTGCCAAAGAACATTGTGTTGAACTGTGAAGATCAAAAAAAACCCAAACAGACAGACCCCCAAACACTTGTCTTCTTTTTGTATTGTTGAGTAAAAGTTACAATGATCCACAAATCCCGAAATCAATAAACTTCTCTCAGTCTGGAGAGGTTGGGGGTGGGGGATGTTCTGCTTCTGTGCTTCTGCTGTCTGATAACAAGAATAGTGGATGGTTTTATGTTTCCTCCAGCAGTAGTAAATGGATTTGAAGCAGTTACAGTCTCTCTAAAAGGGCTGTAACAAATGAAGAAGCCCAGAAGTCTTGGTATTAAAAAGGAAGGGTAAATTTTCATGTACCCAAAAGTCTTTAAGCTGTCTTTGTGACTTAGAGTTTCTCACATTGAAAGATCCTATTAGTAACTGTTGCATTGCCACTGATTTAAAAGTATAAGTATAAGCAATTGAAATCTCCAATAAGGTACACTTTTATAACGAATGTTTTCATTGACTTGGAGACAATTATAGCATGAGTTTTTCATTTCTAATGTACCTACAGTAATTATCCATGTTCTGCTGATGCTTATTTATTGTTTAATTAAAATGTATGCAGGGGATAAAAAGACCATTAGGATAAAGCATCGTGTCAAAACGAAAAAGTTGCAATAAAGTTCTAAAAGAACATGGAAATGCCTACTGTTGGCTTCTGTATATTTATGGCCAAGCTCTGGTAGCAAGCTTCAGAGAAACAGAATATTACTTTACTCTAAAGTAATCACTTCTATAAAATTAGAAAAGAACTTAAATTATTTATCCAGCAAGCCTAACCAGAACAAAGTACATTCGTGGACTAGTATGCTGTAGCATTAAGTATCACACCCTCGTTAAGGAGCAATTTTCTTTCCAACCTTGATTCAGTATGAATGGGGAAGAACTGATTAAAAAGAAAGGGTTCTTCCAGTTAGAAATGGCAATAAATTTTTCAGGAAAGGTATCAGTTCATACATATGCCTAATAAATTAACCCATCTTTGTAGAGAAAACTGCAAATGCATTCTATTCAAAAGTGCACTGCTAGTTTTGAAGCTTAAATTCATTAATCTCTGTGAAGTTTACACTTGTCTTATACAGTTTGAAATGCTTGCCTTGATGCATCAGCTGAGGATAATCAACTATTTGAATTTATGGGAAACACTATCACTGTGAGATGTGGAAATCTCCATGTGTAACTTTGGAATACAAGGAAGAGTTAAACGTAAATTCCCATGTACTGGGATGTGTGGGTGAAAACATTCTTTTGTAATAAATAATTGTAGTTTTAATTAAGGTAGATCAATTAGATTCCAGTATTTGACTCATCTCATGGTTTTCTGCACATGGTTGTTGGTTTTTTTAAACCTTTCCTGCATAACCAATCCATTCTCATTGCATGTCCTTGGAAGGTCCAGAAATTTCTCAAAACGAGAATAAATTTATTTGCCAATTCCTGGATCTGGTTGTGTTTCAGATTAGCGATTTTTACATTCTCCCTGCATTATCCCTTTCCCAGGAAGAGGTGCACATGGGAAGGGTGACTGTAGAACACAGGTTAAAACCATGTCTCCTGAGCAGAGCTGCCCAATTCAGGAGTGTGAGTTTTCCTCTTGGGTCAGGTTTGCAGGGGCTGAAGCAAGGCAAGGCCAGGCTGTCCTCTCCAGTAGCATGGGTGCTTGGGGCCCTCTGGAAGTTTTATGTTAAAAAATCCTCAGTTAGTGAAAGGAGCATGTTCTCTGGCAGTGTGGTTGACTTTTGCTGCCCTTCTGTGTCAAATAATAGTTGTGGACTCGTGACCCTTGTTAAAAATGCAAAGCACATGTCAAGGTGTTATAAGCTGTTAGGCTGTTCAGACTGAACTGGGTATGGTGGTGCAATGCCCTGCAGAGTCTTTAAAATGGTTGTCCCACTGCACAGATGTCCTCAGTCATGTCCTCAATGAGTTTTTCTGATCCTTTGTATCACCTACTGTTACTTCTATATTAAGTGGTGAGAGAAACAGGCACATTCAACCACTCTTGTACTGAATTACCTTCTGGAGTTTCCTCCACTGACTGTACAGGGGGTGAGGAACTCAAATGTGTGTGTTGGAGCCCAAACCCAGGTAGGCCTGGGTGCCCTAATCTCATTTTCTTTCTTAAACATTGACAATTTGGCTGAAGTGAAGCTACTGAAAGCTTGACTTCTTTATTTCAAACATCTGAACATCAATCTTAGGCCTCACACACCTAACACTAGGCTCTTAAGTTCATCTCTTGCTATTCCCTGAGGCTGTGCTGATGGTCTGCCTGAAATACCTGGTTTTGCATGTAACTAAAGTTGTTACTGAGAAGAATCATATACTGTGCTCCCTCTGAAGAATCGTAATAATATCTTTTGATAACCTCACTTTGTTCCTTTGGATGAAATGCACTTACTGTGTGATTTTCTCAGATTTCATTGAAAATCCTAAGGGATTCCAAGTAACTGCTGTGTGCAACCAGTTTGTTGTTCATAATACAGCATCTTAAAGCAGGTATCATAAGTTGCAAGTATGCAGTAACCATTCTCTCAAGTAAACCTGCTTATTTTTTCTAATTCAGAAAGCTGAATTGTCATGTCCTTCTTAGAGAATTATAAAAATAGATTTTGAAAAAGAACCTACAGTAGAATGGAGGCATCTGTTCAATTTCTATTTTACTTCCCCACGCTGGATAATGTTGAAAACAAAGATGTTATTTTTCCCCCTTGTTTGTCATTAGACAAGAAAAAAAAAAAAAAAAGCACAGTATTTTTTAATTTCATCATTGTTTCTCTGTAATCACAAGAGAAACAATGTTTAAATTAAGAACTTAAACATTTCCATCCTGATTCACAGAACTCTACAAAGCCAGTATTTTGCTGAGTAGTTATTTTAAAACTGGTAGTCATTGGACATCCCCACTCCCCACCTTGCTTAGGAAAAGGGATCTCCTAGTACATAACTACTAGTGAAAGTAATGATTGTCTTGCAGGATTTTTGTTTGTTTTTTTTTTTTTTTTTTTCATTATAGTGACATTTTTGTACACGTGCCCAGGCAGCTTTGAATTACTGTATATTTGTGCATGCTGATATTAGTTTAGAATAATAGAACCATAGGCTGGAAAGGACCTTTAAAGATCATTTAGTCCAACATTCTACCATGGGCAGGGACATCTTTCACTAGATCAGTTTTCTCAAGGCCCCATCCAACCTGACCTTGATCACATCCAATGATGGGGCATCCCCCAGCTTCTCTAAGCAACCTGTTCCAGTGTCTTCCCACCCTTATCATAAAAACTGTCTCCCATACATCCAATCTATACCTACCCTCTTTCAGTTTAAAATTGTTGCTCTTTGTCCTATCACTACAGGCCTTGGTAAACAATCTCCCTCTGTCTCTCTAATAAACCCTCTCTGTATTTTCAAAGGTTGCAGTAAGGTCTCCCTGGAGACATGTCCAGGCTGAACAATCCCAGCTCTCTCAGCCTTTATTCATAGGAGAGGTATTCCAGTTTAATACCTTTATTTTAGTGATTTTAATGAAGACAAACATCCTGGACCATCACACACAATGCTATGCCAAATGCTACCTACCCAGCTGCCTTTCCACCACAACTCCATTGCTTATACACCCAACCATTAAACTTCCCTTGACTAAAACTCCCAGCAATATAGATCACTCAGAAGGTCAAATTTCTACAAGAACTGTGAAGCACAGAATGTTACAGAGGATTTTTTGGTTTGGTTTTTTTTAGTCTTTTTTGTCTGCATTTCAGTTTTTATGCTACAATGGGCCAAAAGCACATTTCTCCAGGAGTTCTCTACTTCATCAGTTGAAGGTTTCCCCAGTCCTGGGCTTCAGACTGATTTAAAAGTGTTACAGATTTTTTCGAGATTGGATCAGGAAGGTTGGAGTTCAGTGGGAAATCTCAGCTTACTTTTTGTTTCACAAAGTTGCCACATGAAGGGAACAAACAAATCAGCATTGCCAAATTTAGTTTACAAGAATGATGTGCACAACCTGCTGTGAATTTCCTAACTGCCTTCTAAGTTACTTTGAAGAAAAACAGAACTCCATTTTTATTTTTTTTTCTTTTCAGTCTCACCCCTTTATTTATTTATTTATTTATTTATTTATTTACATAAACCCATGCCATTTATCCCTAAACCCCACCTAGCACTATATCTTCTTCCTGACAGTGACCAAACCTGGTTGCTTAGGCATGAAGATAAGTTACACATGAATATAGGAAACAATAGAATAGAGTGATTATTCATTGGTATGTGCATTGTCTCTGACTATTTTAGCTTTGCCTTATTTTGGCTTGTTGTCTCCTTTAAAAGCTAAAGTCCATTTACATTTACTGTCTTTAATAAGAAAGGATTAAATACCTCTGAGATTTTCTGATTTATGCCTATTCATTTATTTATCTATCTATCTATCTATTTATTTATTTATTTTGCCATACCCTTTTGGAGATGGGCTGACTAGACTAGTATATGGTACTCAATATATTTATCCTAGTATATGGTACTCAATAATATCTACTGGTTTTGTGTTTTCCTAGTAATTCCTAGCATCCTGCCTCACCTCAGCTGAATGTGGAGGTGGTGTTGTCAGAGAAGTATCCACTTCTTTGGAAGTCACACTTTGGAGAGTAGGTACCTCTCCGAAATTTTAGAAAAAAGTAAGACTCTTATTAATATCTCTCTGTTTGCCAGAACTATTCATAACTGTAGTTTTTTGCTAACTTGGTTCGTACAGTGATTTGACCAACTGACCTTTAATTATCAGACTTATGGATTGTTGGAGGCTGAAGAAGTATTCCGGGGAAATACTGTTACATGCTTCTCCACATGCCCATATGTTACTGTTCTTTTCCCTTATATTGTCTCATATTCTTCCTGGGTCATCCATCCTTAGTAGGGTCTAATGCATAGGCCTCGGTATACTGGGTTTGGTTCAAACTCCAGCACTTCAGACTCATGGGCTTGAAATGCCACACAACCAGGTATCATTTTGAAATGCCACACAACCAAATCTACTTGCCACTGCAAAGAATCCTCTAACAGATGATTACAAGGATTTCCAATATTCAGTTTCTGATGCATTGGTACTGCTGTGTATGAACAGAAGTCTTCACTCTACTTATTTTTGGATCCAGTTTCATTATTCTCTGCTCATGTAGAGGGACCTTTATTCACCTCACCAACTCAATTACAGAGTGATATTTTCTTTTCTACTTAACCAAATCATTATTCAAGGCGGATGGCTTCTGAATGTATTCTAATTTATGTGTTGGGAAAGAAATTATTTACACCCAGATTAACAAGAAACTTGGGCATTGTTAGACTAAGCACGGCAATGCAAGAACTCAGACCTACAAATTTACCAAGCCAGACTAGGCAGCTCATATGCATATTCAGTGAATAAGAAAAGTTAGATGCTTTTGGCTGAAAGCCATAATAGCCATCACACTGATGCTCACACCTGTCAAGAAGCAATGCTCAAGTAAGGAGAGTGAAATCCTACCTGACTTCTGGCATAGAACAGCCAGATTAATCTATACTCAGAACTCAAAATGTTTGTATGTGCATTGTGCATATATAGGAAGACCAGCTTACATCTGTGACTAAGCTACCTCACAGTGTTGTGTTATATGAAAATAATTTTGAAAAGGAATGTAGAGTGTCCTTACATCACCAAACAAGTAACTTTACATGACAAGGAAGAAACATTAAAAACATTCCTACCTGTGGTCTGATAATAGTTTGGGTAGACAGATCTGATTTAATATTCAGCAGAGAGCTGTCAAATTTCGATACCACAAGATTTTTTCTAGACTGTACTCCTGAATGGCATGTAGGATTGGACAGCTGTGCTTTAGAAAAATTCTTTTGCAAGTGCATAATATAAGCGTCCTTTGTGAGCAGTAAAGGCAAACACTGGTCATAGGTCAAAGCCTTAGAAATCAAGGTGATAACCTTCAAAAGGACCTGCTGTTGCAACAAGTGAACCTGGCCTGTATGCTCTACCTAATCAATTGAAAGTTTGCAATGTTCTTTCATACCTGAAGTTGGGGACAGATGGCCATTAGTCATACAAATCAAGCAATGCGGTGATCAGGGTTACAAAGCAGGTCACCCACTTGCACTATGATGGAAAATCCATTTTCTTCCAGCCCTCTTGCCAAGCACTGGAAATTCCCAAGTGTATCTAGTCCAGGACCAATTTATCTCATTAATGGGAGATCCCATGGCATTTTGTACCTCATTATAGATGCCACAATGTCCTCAGCAGAGGTAGAGTATTTTAGCAGTAGTATTATGTCATGGTTTAACCCCATCCAGAAACCAAGTACCACACAGCCACTCACTTAGTCCCCCCAAACCAGAGGGATGAGAAGAAGAATTGGAAAGGAATGTAAAACTTGAGATAAGAACAATTTAATAATTAAAATAAATAGGAATAAACTCCTCAAACAGTAATGATAGTAACAATAGTTGTAATGATGACAACAACAATTATAATGAAAGGCAGGGAGAAGGGGAGAGGAATAAAATTCAGAGGGGAGGGAGAAAAAACCTGTGTTGCACAACACAACTGCTCACCACCCACTGACCGATGCCCAGCCAGTCCCCGAGCAGTGACTGGCATCTCCCTGCCAGCCCCAGCCAACTGCCCCTCCAGCTTACATACTCAGCATGACACCCCATGGTATGGAATATCCCTCTGGCCAGTTTGGGTCACCTGTCCTGGCTGTGTCCCCTCCCAGTTCTCCATGCCCCCCCAGCCCTCTTGCTGGCAGGGTCTGAGAAACTGAAAAGTCCTTGACTTAGTATAAACATTACCCAGTAACCACTAAAAACATCAGTGTGTTGTCAACATTGTTCTTGCACCAAATTCAAAACAGAGCACTACATTAGCTATTAAGAAGAAAATTAATTCTATCCCAGCTGAAACCAGGACATAGTATTATACTTTTCTTCTTATTATTATTTTTTAATTTTTTTATCCTTTGCCCTTCCTGCTTGATGGCAAAATCCCTGTTTGGTTGTTATCAGTAAGACGGGAGCAGACTCAGCTCTATTAGATTTATAGAAAAAGAAAGCTGTGACGATTCCAAGATCCATAGACATTTTAATATACAACAGTTGTATCCACTGTTTTGTATGTAGAAGGCAAACTCACTTAATACTTATTACAGTTTCTTAACATTGCTGTAATATTTCTGATGCATATTAAGCATGGGAGAAGACGAATATGCGGCTTACTGCCGTATGAGCTCTAAGATTCTCGTAAAAGTGCAAAGCTGTGAAATACAGCTCCAAAATACTGAATTTTCTCAAGTAGGAAGGTCAGATTAGTTTTAATCTTCATTTGCATCTCTTGATAATGTTAGTATTTTCTAAATATTGCTCTTGCTGAAGCAGTGTAGTATTACTAAAATAATATTATTTCATGGACATAATTCCTTTGGGTTAAACTTGATCTAACCCCTGCCAATACATGTACACATGTTTATATTTTAAGAAAATGTACCTGGGTTTTAATTATTTAGTTCTTAATCTTCACTGACTATATAGTTCAGGAAGTAGGGTAATTACAGTTTACTTTTGCATTATATCTTTCTTCATTATGTTTAATAAGAAATGACCCCTCTTCCCCACCAAGAGCATTAGTTGGCAACTGTTTGAAATGGTAATGAGAAAAATTCACCTTCCTGTCCTGTTCCTTTCAAACACCACAGAGTTTAAAACCTTCTGTTCCCTTGTTTATCTTCTCTCTTGTGCTGTTACTGCTCCCCTTCCATTCTTGCTTTCAGTCTTCTTTCATTTCTCTGCTTCCCTAATCTGTGGGGCTGCAAAAGTAATGATGCTTTCTTTGGGGAATTTTTGTTCTTCATAGAATATTCAGAAACATATTAATTCAGCATTCCGGCCTAAGGCCATTATTTCTTTTTATCAGTCAGCTGGATCCAAAGTCCACTGTAATCAATAGAAATAACACAGTATGTTCCAATAGGATTAACAACAATATTAGTAGAAGCAGGGAATGTAATTAGAAAGAATGGCCATCCCATAAAGAGCGTTGATGACGTTCCAAGCCAGTCTCCCTCTTTACTGGGTAGTGGTGGTGGTAAGTTGCAAAAGTAGTCCTGCTTGTTTTCTGTTCTCTGAAGGGTGACACTTTACTGAAACAGTAAAGAGAAGACAAGTGAGGATTTTATCTATACAATCAAGGTTTGAGGAGTAAAAGTCTATGGAGCTTCAAATAATCTAAAGAAAAGATACTGAAGAAGTTGTTTTTATCTTTCGCTTTCTGTTTTTAACTTAAAAGGTAGCATGAATACCCTTGCCTACCTGAAAATTTCTACCAAATGTAAGGAAAAGCAAATATAATGAGAAAAAAATTTGTGTAGTCCTACTGGGAGAATCTAGCTCAAGATTCTGCATGCCCTAAGAACCAATGACAATGAGAAAAATATTGGGCATCATTAGGTATTACAATTGCTGTTTTGTTCACTAATAGGGGGCTATAATTAATTCCTGAGCCTAATTTTTTTAATAGAATGAAGGAACAAAATTATTAGCTATGCAAATAACTTACATATAGAGGTACCTATTTATTATTCCTTGAAATCCTGGGTAAGCAGGCAAAATTGGTTCAAATTAATACTTAAACTATTTGATTTTATGATAAAGGAATAGTACTGCTAACCAGGCTGAAATGTTACTAAGAGGTTAGGAAAACTTGAAAGATTACTTTGTTTTTTCATATGTTTATCTCTTTCTTCATCATCCTCCCTCTTCACCTCAAATAAAACAACAAACACATGCAATGACTTATAGATGGATGTAAGCAATGACTTATGCTGTCAGTTTTGCATCTGTCACTGGTAATTTGCTTGCCTGCTTCTAGAGAACAAGGCTTTTTGCCTTCCCTCCCTCCCTCTCTCTCTCTCATCATCTAATTTACCTAGTCTGAAAAAAAATGCAGAGAAAGAAGGGAAGGTAGATATCTGGTGCAAGCATTTCAGACAAATCATCCTTCAAACAAGTGGATCAAGAAAAGCTAACAGCCTATAATTATCCCATTCATACGTTCCACTGATTTGGGGGTTTGAAAGCCATTTAGCTTGCTGAGTTGGATTTAGATTTGCTATAACAGCAACAGGTTTGCCTTTTATTGTGACACTAGCAGATTTTAGTCAAATGGGATAATATTATATGCATGCTTTCCTCAAAATCTTACTCTTTTATCTTGGACCATTAGGCATTTAAGGTCATTGTTATTATATCATCTTGTTGCTAGGGTTGGAGATTTTCTTATTCCTATAAATGTAATTTCAATGCTGTCATCTCCAGGTATTCACCATGCTTTTGTTAGACAACACATGCACAACAGATGGTGGGAAAGACTAAGCATGCATTTGCTCCAGCAGTGTAAGTGAGGAAGAGATAAAACCCAAGTGTCACTGTCACTGGGTATTAAAAATCTGGGGATAGAGAGGAAGACATAGAATGGTAAGTATTTAGCTGTATCCTGAACATTGGCTTTTTCTACTGTGGTTGTCTTGGCAATATGTCTTCTGAGAGAAATTCTTGGCAGGATCTTCTCTTTAAAAGTAGGTTCCCTTTAGCTGGACTTTTACATCCATGTTGTCTTGTCGATAATGTCCTGAGATTCTTATTTCCTCTTTAGTTGTATGGATAAATATTTAATATTTGGATGAATTTGGAACAATAACTTCTGCCAAAAGCATCAGATGTCAACATCTGCCAGATTTCAGTTTTTTAATAGCATCATCCAAACAACAGGCTGTGGTCTTTTCACAATGTATTCTTTGGTGGTGAACAGTATATAAGGGAAAACAGTTTCTGGATGCTCTTTAATTAGGGTGACTGATGTTTTCACTGTGGCTTGCAGACAGCACTGACACTTCAGTGTTCTTTTCTGAGGCAATAGCTCAGTGACAATTGACAGAGAAACAACATCTGCAATACTGAGGAGTAATATATTTCTCTACTTCTGATATTTCTGGGAGTCTTACAGCTCAACCTCAAGGTCACAAACTCCAGGCTCTTTTGTAGCAAATAGAGAACTGACTTTCAGAGCTTAAAGTCCTGCATAAAACTCAAGCTACTGTCCCATTTCAATGAGGCTTTCCAAACTTGGTAGGCATGGCTGCTCCTGTTGATACCAGCCTCCAGGTCTGTGCCAAGCCTGCCACACAGAGAAAGTGGCATGCTTCAGTCCCTTCCTCTCCATTGCCCAAGCACAATCCCTCACTCCTGAAAGCTAGGACTACTGTGCACCTCATCCCTGCAGGCTACAGCTGCCTACCTAAGCTGGGATCTGCTGCCTTCTCAATGCTGCTATAGCATCTCCACAAATGCAGTCTTCTACAACGTACCTTCTAGATTTTCCTCTCCTCTACTGCACGATCACAAATTGGGATCAAAAGCATTTATTTTCATTGCTTTCATTCCACACCCACCTAATCCTGGAAATCTGGGCTGCAACACTGTGCCTTCCAGCGTAGGTTTCACCTCCATGTGGCCACACTTTGTTTCACAACACATAGGTCTGGTTCCTTCACCAGAGCAGGTGCTCAGGGAACAGACTGGCACGTTCAGGGGCCAGCTGGATTATGGGGGGAATTGTGAAGGCTGCAGGTCTGGACTCCTGTAGTGGCAGAAGGGGAGCCACCATCTGAACAGTTCTACCCTGGCATTGGCTGGCTTGTAGTTTGGAATAAACTGTGTCTGAAGAAACTCCTGTAGCTACAGCTCCTCTTTTTGATGCTCCTCACCAACCTTGCTGGAGTGAGTAGCAGTGTCTGCAATGCTTAAGGCTAAAATTAAGCAGGATTTTGGGATAAAAAATTGCTGAAGTAAGGTTAAGGAAAATAATTTGTCCTGAATCTGTTCAATAGTTCAAGCTGAAAAAAGTTATATTAATTTTTTTTTTTTTCCACCTAGGAAGTGGAACATTTTGTTTCATCACTCTCAAATGGAATGTTTTGATGTTTGGTTTTGAAACAGCAAAGACACGTATCTTCTGATTCATGTTTTTAATTGGCATTAATGATGTCTTTCTGAAAGAATAGAGATCTTGACTATTCTATTTTCACTGTGGATAAATCTTCATTCATTGCTCTGTCTGTTAGGAATCACCTTAAGTTGCACAGATCTGCTGTGATACAGTACTGAAACCTCTGTTATTCTGATCTACCATATACTTACTTATTCTACAAGAAATCTGTTGTTAGCTAAATACCCAGAGCCATCCTTTTCCCCTATGCTAATTCACTTCTTGGCTATTTAACTGGGACAGTGAGGGTCAGCTGTAATGGATTTTACATAGACTGGAAAACAGACTGAGACCCACACTTCATTTTGCAAAAAACACTCTAAGGGAGTTAGAGGACTAATGATGAATACATATTTGGAAGGGTGAATGTTTTTCTCACTTAGAAGTATTTTAATACAAGTGAAATGAAACTTTGGCCCCAGAAGTGTACCTGTACATAAAAGCATGAAGAAATCAATTGGAAGTACTTTTTATATCACACTAGCAGAAGTTACTACTGCCATTCTTTTGTCAGACACACGCGTCACTATCTCTGGGTGTTCTCCCGTTGCTCTCAAGGAGGCTTTCTATTTGATATTTTTCCTATCAAATTTTCCAATCACTCTCCGTCACAGACAAATTAATTTGGTTTTATAATGAACAGAGCATTAGCTGGTTTTGGCCAAGAAGGCTACAGAGTTAGGGCTAGGGCTAATAACCTATGTGGATGTAACCTTCAGATACTGGGCAGCACTGCTATTTATCTTGCTAGTGTGCTGAAGCACCTCTTGTTTTGAAGAGGTCATTTTATATCCTCCATATATTCCACAGATATAGAAGACAAGCCAAGTACCTATTTATCTTGTCTGAAGTTTGATTTCAATAGGATTGTTTATTTTTATAGAAAATTGATCCTAAATAGAAGATCATTTATTGCTGTAGCAGGAAGCAAGAAATGGGGTGGTTTTTTACCTGTTTAAACAACTGGTACATACCAGCTTCTAAGCAACACTTATTGCCAGCCCACTCCCAACAAATGTAACACCATACAGTAGCTAGCAGTCCGTTTTACCCATAAGTATTGCATGTGATCGTGCAGTGAAAGACCTTGTTATAAAGTGTAGATACAGGCAAATAGAATTAAAGCTTCTGTGGGCACTGTAAATTTAAGCATCTTGACTTTGTAATATTTAAGAAGATAAGGTACCATTCCTTCACAGAGATATGTCATAAAAAGTGATAAATATCAGCCACGTTGAGGATAGATTTAAATTCATTTCAACGTAGCGACTTCATATTTATCAAGATTGTGCAAAAGCTGAAGCTATTCAGCACAGACTAGAAGATTGTTCCACTTAATTTTAAATTTTAGATATAAAAACTACTTTTAAAATAATGCAGACTGAGTTTGGGATGCTATGTCGAGGAATAAGGACCACACCAAAAGCATGTGTGAATAAGGGTATCTTTAAGGTACTTTTGTATTCCTGTGCTCAGGCAGCTGTCTGGGCACTGACTCTGCTTCTGTGATTACCAGGAGAAGTCTCAGTGCTGGTGGAGAAGGATGGAGGATGCAGCTGAAGATGAACTACAACAATATAACAGTTCAAGAAAGATTTAGTCCTAAATTAGTATAGCTACTAGGAAGTGGGAAAGGCACAAATATCCAGTTAATCTATTTAAAACTCTTCCAGCTCTAGAGTCTTTTAAACCACACTCTCAAAAATGTGCTCTGTTAAGTAGCAATGAAGAACCAGCTCCCAGTGCTACTTCAACAGATATGGGCAAGAACTGTGTCAGTTTCCTCAGGTCTTAAAATTTCCAATGCAGTTGTGTTTAAATTCAGAAATTTTGGATGCTTCTGGGAAAAACTGTTATTAACAAAATGTAGACCGCATTAAGCATGGCAGGGAGCAGTTGATCTCTTTATACAGACTTGATTATATTCTTGTTAGGCAGTTCTTCATGCTGAATCTTTTTAATGCAGAAATGCCTACTGTCATAACAGAATGTTTAAACTGATATGCCTCTCAATCTTGCAATAGGAAAACGAAAACTCAGTAGTGTGAGTAGCCTTTGAAGTTTTGTAAGGGCTCTTGTGCATTTATGACCACCTATCTAGATATATTTATACAGAAGTAGCACTAAATTATTTTCTTATGCTGCATCCAGTTATTAATTTTAAACCCAAGACATTTCAAAGTCATCTAGTCACTAGCGCAATCCTGTACCCAGGGAATAAAAACTGGACAAGTCTGATATGCCAAAATCCCAGAGGACACATGACAGATGCATAAAAATACTTTGTGATAGAATTTATACCTTTCCCTGGTGCAGAGACACTTTATATGACTGGATTTTTTTTTTTTTTTTTTGCATTTTTGGGACAAGAAAAAATTGTGAGGGCATGTTGTGAAAATGTGATATCTTGTATGAACTGTAGGTTAATTGCTGCTTGAGTGATCTGTGCTATTGTCTTCAGTCTGTAAGGCAGAGCTGATCTGCTGGTGCAGTTCCTGTTAACTGAATTTCACCAGTTCATAGAAATTTTGAACTAGCAGAGTAGAGACACTGTTGTCCATTCAGTTACATTCCCCAGCCATGTTGCTGGTCATAGTTCATGATACGCAGTGGTTCTGCAAGCACCTCTGACCTCCTTCTTGGTGCAGTTGCAGTTGTGATGTGGAGACTGAGCATCGGAGTAATCTACTATATGAATCAGGAAAGATGACAACTCTGAATATGAGACAACCTCTCCCTCCCACCCAAAATAGAAGGTTATAAACAAAAAGTGTTTATTACATATATCATCCCTCGTCATTTCCATCACTGTCTCTCTCCGACTCATATACACTTTCTTGGTCATTTTCAGTGGCTTCTCTGCTCTCAACATTTTTGAACTAAAAAAAAAAATCATCTTTGGTTCCACCAATGGAATATGAAATACGGAGTTTCTTAAAGTTTTGAGCTGTAACTCCTGGATTTATCTGGTACCACGCTGTCTAAACCAGTTGTTGTGCCTGGCTCCATTATTTTTTCTGTTAGGAATTCTAGCATGACCACCTCTCTAAAGCCGTTTTGAACGTACAGACTTCAAATGGTCTTGAAAGGTCTTGTTTGCTAATGTATCGAGCCACCTGCAGCTGTGAATGCCCTCATTCTGTTATGACCAGAGAACAGTATTAACTTCTCTGACGATATTTTTGCCAGTAATAGGTGCCTTTTGAATGCGTCTAGGACAAGCATTCCTCCTTTTTGTTAATAACACACCTGGTCACCTATTCTGAACAACGTTCAGCCAATCCTTCATTAAATCTTTAGACATCCATCCTGGTTTTGACACCCAACAATTATTCCAGTAGGCAGCTGTTCCTTCAGCATTGTTTTATGCTTCAGAATCACATATGGTGGCAATTTCATACCATCTGCTAGCACTGCCAACATGACTGTAATGTGCATTTTTTCATTCCCCAAAGTTTTTTATGATGACAAATTTTGTGCCTATTTCTTCAATGGTGTAATTGGGTGGTGTGTCAAAATAAACTGGAGTCTCATCGGCTTTACCCATTTGGCTCAGCAAGTAATTGCGATCTCTGCACAATCCAGTCACACACTGCTGGAATACAGTGATTTTTCTAGTGAAGTTAGAAAGTAGGTGTGGGTATAACAAAGTTTCTCACTGTAGGCAAAATCCATTGTGCCACATCATTTGTACACATCAACTGTTACTAGCCTTGAATTCTCTCTATGGAGTGTTTTCTGCTTGTGCTATTTCTTGATCTTTCAGTTTAATGATTTCCTGTATAACGGGGTTTCTGTCTTTTCTTGGAGTATGCAGAAATTCTACAATTTGTTCTACTTCGTAAGAATTCTATTTTGAGTGCACTATACACACGTTAGAAGTGTATATAAGTATATACACTTTATATGTCCTCCCAGTGCCACAAATCTTTATTTTTTTTTCCACAAAAGGTATCACCAAGCTTGAAATATGCATTGTATACCTTTTGGTGCCTTCCCTGTTGCACTTATTTCTCTCATCTCCAGGTGATCTGCTATTTCACACATCACTTATAAGATTCAGGTAGACTTGTAAAAATGTGAACGATCACTGTGGAGTTTTCTGAACTACAGTACACCACATAACTTCACAAGTCACTGAGAAAAACAGATAACATGCTAACACCATGTTTTCTTTAGGCTTAGAGCTGCTTTGGACGTATTTGTGCTCCTTCTTCACTAGGAGGTCTCCTACAGTGTACAATCACTTTACCATCATTAATCCTAAAGGAAGATGAACCATATTTTTAAGTTAAACTGCTTTGATAAAAACAACACATCATCTTCTTTTTTAGTAAATGTGGTAACTTGAATTTAATTTTTCTATTTTAGGCATTTATTCTAGGCTGCCTTTATGATGAAATGTATTTCCCATTCTCTCCTGTGGTAGGTGGCTATAAAAAGTGGAAAGTTTCCCTCTGTAGCTGCCTGTGTGTCCCCACAAGGAGTATAAATTACTATCTACATTAAATGCCAAACTTTTAGACTGCTGAAATTTGATGGAATGGGGACAAACAGCTGAGAGCAAGGGTGCTGAAGGTGTGAACAGATTTTGAAACGTATATGGCAAGGTTTGCCCAGGCAACTGAAAATTATGTTTCCTTGAGAGAGAGAATTGAAAATTGCAGTGTCTCCCTCCATGTGACTGATCCCGACTATACGCAGATTGACCTTCAGATATGTGTAAGTCCCGCATTTGTCTGGACTGGGGACTTCTTGAACTGCTATGTCTCCAAGGAGGCCACCAAAAGGGTTATTTTTCTACATAGACTGCGATGCATCAAAGGACAGAGAGGAATGGGGAACTGGTGTCATAGCTCCCACCTCAATAAATTGGGATATGACCGAGAGCGTGCAAAGGTATTGCTAGATTGTAGAGGAATTGTAAAGGAATGGAGCTGTGTTAATTAACATTGATAATATACGGCTATGGGCTGGCTTCAGGGACAGTGGGCTGGCTGATGTGGATAAGGTGCAGCTGTGGCTGGTTCCTGCTAAGTAGTTAAATAGCTCTAAGGGGTAGGGAAGAGATGGGTTGGTATGAAGGGAGACCTGGACAGAACAGAGAGTGTGCCCCAGATGTAGGAGAGGCCCTGGAAGAAGAAGGGGCCCCAGATGAGGAGAGGCTGGCTGGGAGAGGAGCCCAGAGAAGGAAGACTCCAGATGCAGCAAAGGCAAGAAGCAGGGTGGACTGGCCTGAAGAGGATGAAGAAACAGCACAGAAAGTAGATGAAACTTTGAAACATTTTTGGGATTGGTGGCTGTGCTGGGGCAAGGCACAGGAGCTAATTATTGAAGTTAACCTGGTATGGGATAGTAAAAGCCTTGTTGCAGCTGGCTAGTTTTGATATTGCTGTGACACTAGATCACTTCACATGTAGGCATTTTCTCCCAAGCCTTTGGGTCTCAGGAGCCATTGCTTGACACAGGAGCAAGATATGGTCATTAATATGGCTTAATCATGTCCCTTCAGAAAACAATGTCTCTGACTTCACATTGCATTGAAAATCAACAAATAGGCAATAACCTGCCTCTTTGAGAGGCTAGATGTTTTATATCTCTGCCAGTATGCTGAAACTCTGATTTGGGGAAGAAACACAGTCTGGCACAGCACCTTTGATTGGTTGTCAGCTCTTGGTTTAGGGCAATCTGTAACCCCCTTCATACAGTGGGGAGGAAGCAGCACCTGGCATTCTGATTTGCATCACGGTAGGTGGCAGAAGAATCCAGCCACCTTGAGCAAGGTGGCATGCTAGAAACCGAGCTGTCCAGGTAGGTGGTAAGGCTAGCCCCAGGTCTGCAACCATTTCTGGGCAGAGACCTCTAGGCCCCTCATAAGTGAAAAGGTATTTAGCTTCCAAGATTGGTTATTCTGCAGGTATTTCTGAAATGGGGCTTGGGATGATTGAAATTTTGAGTCAGAGAGCTGCCCAGTTTGGGGTTTTTTTGCGGTGTTTTTTGGGTCCTGTCCCTATCCCCCAAATAATAAAATCTCCTTCAGCTACTTTTATTTTGTACTTACAGCCAACCGACCTGAGACTGAGCTTTTCAGAAACAAAATGGGGGGAGGGCAATTGTTACGTATGTTTAGCCATATAAGAAGGGAATTATTTGCCCACTTGGTTGCTTGATGTTTGCACATATTTTGCCCTTTCATGTGTTCAGACCCATTTAGACTGAATAGATACTGTTAGAAGCACAGAATTTGGTAAGTCTGGGGGCATTTATCAAAAGGGAGTTGGTGCAGATCTCTCCAGCAGTGCTAAATTTAGTAGGGGGAGAGAAAAAGAACAGGTGTAAGAGATACACCACCAAAGTTAGTATGTCTGCTGTCTCCCCCATCTCTTTTGCAGAAGCATACATGCTCAGTTTTACACGTGAGACACTTGGAAGTCATCTCAGTGGACAGAGTATCACAATTAAACAAACCTGTTTCATCTTCTCATGTGATAAGGTCATCATCCCTTATATAATAAGGTCATAATCCCTTATATTCAACGCCTTAAAAATAAAATTGGGAGGTATCAGTAAGTCTTTGGTTTCAATTTCATAAAAAGTTTAGGTGCATGCTGTTTCATGATCAATGAAAAGAGATTAATTTGCTTTAAACAAAGAAGAAAAAGCTTTATTTTTTTTTTTTTTAGAGAAACAAAAGTGAAGAGAAATTTTTTTAACAAGTAGATTCCTTCAATTTTTCAAACCCATACAGGAATATGTACATCCTCATTTTTCCATAAGCTAAGTTTCCTTTCTTCTTTCAGCCCTCCGAAAGTTTTTCTGGGTGGCATATACAGATCTAAGTTATTTGTCCCGTGAGCCATGTGCTGAACTTCCTGGATATGAATGTTAATAAATCCAAGACATGTGTTTTGAGACAGAGGTATGTCTCTTGATTGCCAGCAGCCTGAGAAACAGGATATTCTGGTACATCACTTGCTCAGAGTGGCAACATGGCAAATTACCAAGAGAAGGAATAATCTGTTGCCCGTATCAGTAGGGTTGGCAAGTCTGAGCACAGAGTCTGTTCAGAAGTTGATTAAAAATAATGTATGAAATATGACCTTTCTCTGGTCCTCTATGGCTCAGAAAAGATTAAGATGCATAATATATTAGGTTTCCTAAAGAATCAAACTCCAAAGGTAAGAGTCCCATTCAAGCAAGCCTGTGCAGTATACTGTCCCGTTAATGAAGTTCTAATGGAGCTGAGGACCGGCAAGAGGTCAAGCCACCTTCTGATACCAACAGCTGAGCCTCAGTACTGGTGGGACAAACCTGTGGATCTTTAGGAAACAGCATGGCCTGAGTACTTTCAAGAGTCTCCCATGTGGGATTTTATTCAGGCAAATTATCACAGCAGTATTTACAGACACCATTTCTCTTAACTGAAGAGCTCAGGAGCCTAATGATGCTCACTTTGCAGTTGGGAAAGCCAAGGCACACAGCTGAAGTGACTTACCTAGACCTGTTTCTCAACTAAGTACAAAATTC
Source organism: Falco rusticolus (assembly GCF_015220075.1). Taxonomy (NCBI): domain Eukaryota; kingdom Metazoa; phylum Chordata; class Aves; order Falconiformes; family Falconidae; genus Falco; species Falco rusticolus. The sequence goes on along the minus strand of NC_051188.1, from coordinate 111,239,450 downwards.
AGACCTTGCTGGTTGGCCAGCCCTCAACTTGTTTAATCACCTGGTTTTCTATAGCCTCTTGCCCTCAAGAGCAGGGTGAAGCAGGAGCTGGCCTGCCTTCAGGCAGGCAGTTTGCTCCCTCAATGCACAAAATAGCTGGTTCTTCACTCTCACCCCATCCATTTCAACCCGATGACCCCCACCTTACCCTACCCCAAAACCCGACTCAGGCAAACAACAGGTAGCCAGGCCATGTTGTGTCTGCTTGTGTAAAGCAGAATTAATCTACAGCCAGGCTGTTGCTGATACATTTCTGCTCATCAGGATCAGGAAAAAATGAAAACCTTTAGTTGCTGATCTCAACCTTAAATCTCCAAGCCCCAAAATAGCTGAAAATCTTCAGTTTTCTTTTTCCATTTCTAAAAGGAATAGAGTTGTGGGAAGGGCATCTGGAAATACGAGGAAGAAGAGAAAAGGTAAAAGAATCATGTTTGGAGGGGAAGTTTAGGGAGTAATTAAGTATTGAAATGTTAGGGTCTCACTGCCTTTTTTCTCCATGCAGACCTTTAGTTCTTTTCTTTTTTTTTTTTTCTGAGTAAATGTATGCAAATGCATGCCAGGTTTTGTGTCTGTAGATGTGTGCCAGAGTGTTTATTGTTTCAATGCCAGTAGGTTTGCCCACTGAGGCTTCCCAGCTCCTGTATTTATATACTTTGCACACTGTAAAGGGATCACAGCTCCTTGGGAGACACAGCACTAACATTTCTGTGGTGCAGAAAATAGAGAAGTAGTGGTAGGCCAGAGCTGATGTATTGTTAAAATTCCTAACTTCATTATGTGTGAGTCTACTAAATCTTTATTTTGCAATCTGAATTCAGAAAGAGGAAAAATGATGCTGAATTATTTTCTTTCTCACCAGGAGCAGTCTCATGCCTGCTGCCTGTGCTTTGTAAATGCTGCATACATAGTTAAGCACCTTTCACGTTTACAGATGCCTTTACATTTACAAATGCCTTTATCTTCAGAAGCATATTTGACACACTAGGCTAGCTTACAGTTTGAAAAGCCAGTGAATCATTCTGTGAATAGCTGAATACAGAATATCTGAAACAATCAATGACAACTTGCCAGGGCTTGGGCAGAACGCTCCCTATTGTAAAAAGAGCTGTAGAGCAGGCTGTGAAACTCGAGTGGTCATCTGATAGGAAATGAATGCAACCAATCTCCAAGGAGCTAAGCCGATATTAGCAACACCAGTTGCTTGTAGTCATAGTGTTATTTATCTCCCTGCCTTTGACTGAGCTTCTCATGTTCTGCTTAGGAATAAAAGGATTGCTACTTTTGTTTGCCTTTATCTCTTAAGTATTTCCAGATCTAGAAAAAAGGGTGGTTTGTTTGTTTGGTTGGTTGGTTGTTGTTTTTAATATTAGGTCTATATATATAAATGTGTCTTTTTCTGAATCTGTGAAATCATAATAAAAAAATAAAATATGAATAGTTCCTGAATTATGTGACATTAGGCAGGATTGAAGGTGCCATCCTATTATATGAACATTCACAGATTTAGTTTTTTGCTATTAAACTAATAGCTTACAGCTACTAGAAGAAAACAAAATCAGAAGTTAGTGACCCCCTTTCTTCTTTGTTCTCTACATCCTCTTAAAAATGGGTGTAATATCTCTGTGTATGAGACGCAGCAAGGGAGTGCAGATGTGTGCGAGGATGCGGATGTAAACATTTTAGCACTGCTACAAAACCTTGTTCATTCAATTTGCAGTGAATTGAACCGTTGGATTTCTTCACATTCAGTTGCTCACATCTCAAAATCCCAACTTTCTGGTGTTCTAGAGATATCTAGATTTGAGGGAGGGATAAATAATAAGATTTGGGGAGAAAAAAAATATAATTTTCCAAACCCATCCAGTATAGATTTTGACTTGCATCCCTGTGGAAATTCAGTGTAAACTATTGCTTCAATACCAACACATTTTGGGTGAGTACTGTAAAGAATTAACCCTAAATAAGCCTTCAGATAATCTGTATTATCATTACTTGCCACTGAAATGGAACTGCTTCTCTAGTAAAACAAAGGAAACCAGCAGTAATCCAAGATTTCTCCATTAACATTATAGATACCAAAAACTAGCAAGTAGAAGTGCATGTTTGAAATTACAGGCAGAGTAACAGAATTCTGCACACAGGAGGAATGGTCTTTGTTATTACCACACTTCTTCCTCTTTATTTTCATTGTGTATATAATTGTATATTCACTGTATTGGCATATTTAACAAGTGTTACTGTGCTATAGGGTGGCACAGTGTAGTGCTCAAGGATTCAAAACGCAATGACTTTGAATGAAATCCGATGCCACTACTAAAGGAATCCTCTATATTTTGTTTCTTTGCAGTTTGCTTGAGTATTATCTCAGGATACCTAGGAAATTTTGACAAATTGTGACAAAAGATAAACAACGTGCAAATGGTATTTACAGTTCTCTGTTATCAGGGTGTCTAATAATATGTAGTTAAGTTTTCTAGTTTTCCCCCTACCCCATAGTTTTACTTATAGACATCTGGGGTGGGGTGGGGTGGAGTGGGAGTTGTTCTGGGAATTACTCTAAGTCACGGCGGTGGAGGAGGAAGAATTAAATGGATATAAATATCTTCTGTTCTGCTGAATTTCCATGTGAGATCTTGGAAATTTTTTTATGGAACCTGTCTAAGTCTGCAGTAAATGATGTGCTTTTCTACCAGGTGGATGCTGAATTGATTCAAAGGTACTCAGCTGCTGCATCATCTTTATTTTCACACATCAAAGGTAGGCATATTGCAAGCAATTAATCATGTACTTGTTTATTGTTTTGGAGTAAATGCATTTTACACACCTTTTGTTGCTGAATTTAATTTAATTACAAATCATCCCTATGTGTATCTGTCATTACCTTAGTGAACACAAAAAAGAAAGGATGAGAGGAAAAAAAAGCAGCAAGTGTTTGCTGCTGTGATTCTAGTTACTTTTGAAACAAGGGGCATAAGATAGGTTAATTATCCCTGGTATATTAAAAGTTAATTAACTACTAAAGGTATTTAGAAATGTACTTGGCTATTAATATCAAAACACTTGTGTTTTACGTGAAAACATTTAGTCAGTCATTAAAACCAAATCAGTCCCTTGTGAGGGCCCAGTTTGACAGGGTGGAGTTCATCCAGAATAGGCAGCATGGGGCTTAGTTGTCCTTGGGAAGACCAGGTAAAAAACAAGGGGGACTTTACAGTGATTCTTAAAAAAAATAATTTTACCTTTTATGTCTTTTCTACCTACTGATGTAGACGTTAGTCCTTGCTAGTAATACTTTTTTCTTTTCATAATCATTCCCCCAGACTGTTTGTTAATGGCTATGCAATAGGTGTCCTAGTGTGTTTGTGTACCCCTGAAGTTGCTCTTTGAGGTATGGATATGTTTTTTATTACAATTTATTTAATGTGAATATTAAAAAATATGCAGGTGTTACTCTGTGGGAACTTTTCAGTTGCCCACTGATATTTTACTGGGAACAAGACCTGATGCACTTAGATTTTATACTTTTTAAAATGTGGCAGATAGGAATTCTTAAAAAAACCCCACAGACAGCAATACATTTTTTATTAGTTAAGACTAAAGGAAGGCTACTATCTGAGGTGTATACCCTCGTCTTTATGGAATGACCAAACATGAAGTTCCTGTGTCACTCTGTGTCACTGTGTCTTCATAAAACAGGAAAATACATGTACAAGGGAAATTTGGAAGCCTTGAAATCAATGGTCATGAAAAGTGTCAGCATAGCCATGTCTATAATGGAAATTAAAACATAATACAAGGCCTTTTGGGAACAGAATTAATGCAGTTGGCAGCAAGGTATGAAAAACTTTGTGACCAAGAGCATAATGTCCCAATTTCTGGTTTTCTTCCCTTCCCTACCCCTCCCTTCCCAAAACAGCCCAGTTGGTCATGAAGTGTAGAAAGTATTAATAATTTATATTTCCTCATGGATTTAGCCTATGGTTTTCTTTTGTTGTTATTATAATAACACAGTTTTTTTAAAAGGAATGGATAGGGGTTTCTGAGTTTTGCAAAAGAGTGCAAAAAGAGAGGCGGGTGTTGTTGTGTGACATCAGCATTTACATTTGTATCTCCTAGTACAGAGTTTCACTCAATGGATAAGTCCATTTAGTTTATTATTGTTTTAGTTTTGACAACACTGTTTGATTACTGGAATTTGCTCTTCTCAGAAGTATATCCAACCTCACCTACTCAGAAATTATTTATAAGTTTTCCTGTAAGAAAAATACTTTACGTATCTCTGAGTTTTCTTTTTCTGTGCTGTACCACAATATATATGTGAAACTTTTCTTTTACTGTAAGATATCACTTTACTTGTGCAAGGGATTTTTTTTTTTCCCTTGCTTAATATATCTATGAAATGGTAAATGTAGAAAAGAAGCAAACTGAAAATAAACTTCCAAACCTACATCCGTCTTGTGGTCAAAACCTATTAGAAGGGTATCAGCAATCAGCCCATTTAATTGGTTTCTTTTACTGTCTCTTAAATCCGGTTCTCAATCCCTTTGTATTATACCCATTCTCTGAACCTCCTTGCATGAGTCTAACTTCTTTTTAGGTTCAGATAGTTAAGAACAATCATCAGCTTGGGGTGAACAGATATAACCGAATGTGGAAACTGACCCTAGGATTCTATTACTAATTTTCCTCTTTATGAACCAGATTAAGGTGCTAGACATTTAAAAAGTTGTTTTAATCAGTAGATACCTTTTTCTGGGGAAGACAGGAAAAAAAAAAAAGACATAAGATTCTTTTTCCTATGTTTTTTTCATAGTAGTTTAATTTCCATGGAGCTTTTGTAGTTCCAGCACTTAAGACTCAAAGCCCAAGTTCCTTACAAAAACAAAACAGGTAAGATCTTGGTTAATACTTTTGCTCTCAGATTAAAATCACAAAGAGTTCCAACTTTTAAGAGTTCTTGGGCAAAAGGACAAATTCTGCTCTTGGCCTCATTCTGTAACATCAATGGATCCTTGCAGTTAAATTGTTTTATCAGAGTGGAAAATATAGATTCTTCACCCCAAAAGATTCATGTTTAGACTGTTGATCATAACAGACAAATCTTTCAGCGTATGAGGAGCAGGAGGATACAAATCCAAAGTACCAACAATTCGAGAAGGGTCAAAGCTGTAATGCCTTATAGACCATAAGTGGAATTTTGAAATTGAAATGCTGAATAACTTGGAGCTAACTCAGTGAATTAAGTATTTGTGTAACACTGTATATATTAGGCTGACTATAGTAGTCAAGGTGTCCTTCAGTCTTCATAACATTAGAATATATTATTGTAACACAGTTTAAAAAAATGAGAAAGTATTGATTTTCTTACCGGCAAAATTCTGTGCTTTGGTAAAAATTTTAATGGCCATTTGCATGTGATGCATAACAGGTTTAAACAAATGTGAGTTGCGGGCCATAGTATGCAAAATGAAAAAAAACCTTTCCATATCATCATTTTTATTTTGATACAATAATGAAATATTTAACAACAATTTAACAACAAATATTTAAGAGCAATGAAACCGGTTTAAGAACAAAAAAGTTCTTCTTTTGCCATCCTGTGCACTCCCTGGGGAAGATGAAGTTCTGTCAGATGTGACCCATTCTCCTGGAGCAAGGATTCAATTGCACCAGACCCTAAGCCTCTGAATTTGGGGATCAGGCATCATATCCCCCTTTACCCAGTGTTCTTGTTAACACAGGAAGGCACCAGAAGGATACAAGACTGGTGCATCACATGGAGGAAAAAAACAGCATGGCAGAGAAGGGAAAGGAGCACTGAGTGCTAGTTTGGCGGTCATTCTAAATAATTTATATATATATATATATATATACCCTAACGCAGCAGGTTTTATGGCAAGGCACCATGTCTTGCCCAGAAGTGCTAGCAAGTACATTATCACTATTATCAGCTATATCTGATACTAACTAAATCTTACTTACCTCATGTCCTTGCAAATCTGTCAGCCAGAAACTATGAAATCATGTCACTGGGCATCACCATATTATCATCTCATAAAAGTCAGACACAAAAAGGTGTAGTGTGTGGAAACTGATTTGTGTTTTCTGTGGTTTAGAAGCACCTGAAAGCTTTACAAAATCCCAACCTCAGCCTTGTGTATAGCATGATCTGACTGTACAGGATTATTTTATTTTTTCAGCTGTGGCTTTATGACAGCGAATATATTTCAGAATGAGGTAGATTTAAGAATGACTACAGAGACTGAGTTAGCTTAGGATGGAAACTATGTGTTTCAGTCACTGGAATTTATTTTAAGAAATGAACACCAAAATTTTAAATTATGAAGTATTATTGAAAAGTGAATGCTTTGGGGAAACAGACTTGCTCTACAGCCCAGCAAAGCCCAGCTGATAGCATAAAAGAGGGGTAATATAAATAATGAACAAGCAAATTGCTATAAGATGATGGGATTCAGATCCTTTACCTAGAATAGGAAGTAAATTCAGTTTATTTTTTTCAAGACTGATGCAAGACACATCTGCACAGAAATTTCACATGATAGCTGGGAGTTCCGCAAGATGTCAAAAAACCTTTAAGGATGTTATCTGGTTCCTGAACCCTGCAGTAATGTGAATGTTAATCCTATCCCCTCCAAAACACCTCCAAAAATGTGTAACACAGGGGCTAATGAAATTCCAGGCTTATCTTCTTTATCCTTCTTTCACCTACAAATACTTTCCCCACCACCGAAGACCTCTAAAACAGCAGGTTGAGTACCACGTTGCTGCATCATGTAGGAATGGATTTTGGGTACATGATGGAATGTCTTTGTGCTCTCTTGCCAAAGTAATGTCGCATGAGAATATCTGATTAACTTCATTAGAATCTAAATATAAATCAAAGCTTATTTTGCCAGGTCTAAATAAAATCAGAAAGGATGCAGAGTACTTGTTTTAGTGTAAATATGCAGCTGTTGGACTGAAACAAAGTTCATTCCACTACATCTTGGTTTCTAACTGGAAACAAGTCTCTGCTTAGCTGGAGTGGAAGTGCGTTCAGCATTTATTGATCTGTAAATATCTTAAACTTTATCAACAAGTTCATAGTATTTTTCTCTTTTCCAAAATACTCTATCTAGATGATGAGAATGTCATTAAGTATATGGTCAATCATTTTAATTGAATTGATTCCTAATCTTTGGATTGTGTGCTGGTTTTGGCTGGGATAAAGTTAATTTTCTTCATAGTCTCTAATATGGTGCTATTTTTTGGATTTTTGCTGAAAACAGTGTTGAGAACACAGGGATGTTTTAGCTGTTGCTGAACGGGGCTTGCACAGCACCAAGGGCTTTGCTGCTTCTCACTGCACCCCACCTGTAAGTGGGATGGGGGTGGCCAAGAGGTTGGAAGGGGACACAGCCAGGGCAGCTGGCCCCAACTGGACAACAGGATATTCCATACCATATGGCATCATGCACAGCATATAAAGCTGGGTGAAGAAAAAGGAAAAGGGGATGTTTGAAGCAATGGTGTTTGTCTTCCCAAGTAACGGTTATGTGTGATAGAGCCCTGCTTTCTTGGGGGTGGCTGACCACCTGCCTGTTGATAGTGAATTAATTCCTTGGTTTGCTTTGGTTGCATGTGAGGCTTTTGCTTTATCTATTAAACTGTCTTTATCTCAACCCATGAGTTTTCTTACTTTTACGCTTCTGATTCACTACTGATTCTGATGGGGGGTTGGAGGTGGAGATGGAGGGAGAGGTTAGCGAGTGGCTGCTCGGTGCTTAGCTGCCGGCTGGGGTGAAACCGTGACAGATTGCTAATTCATTACTCTGCAGTGGATTTTGCTCCCAGTCACTGATTTATATGTGTTGAGGATTATGGATGTAAATGCACAATGCTGTAGATATTTTGTATTTACACCATCACCATGTACCATCAATGAATGTTGCAAGTAAATTAAAATTAAATTGTTTGTAAAGAATGGATTTTATAAATTAAAAAAAGATAAATCTTAAAAAATAATAATAAATAGTTATATGCATTTTCCTGCTCCTGGAACAGGAACTTGAAGCTGCTTTGGCCTCTGTGCAATTTAAAGTAATGGTTGTCAAAATTTGCTTTAACTGGTCAGATAGGTTGCTGAACTTTACAGAGGTCTTATATAGGAAAGCTGGATCAGCACATCTGGGTATTTTGGCAGTGCCATCCCAGCTCATAGAGTAACATTTTCCTTAGCTTCAAATATTTGTCTTAATTTATGCCTAAGTGCTACTATTATTTTAATAGGTAAAAAAAAAAAAAAAAAAAAAAAAAAAAAAGAGAGAAAATGTGGTGTGGGTGGAACAAGGATGATGGGACTGAACCTGCCTTCTTCACAGGTTCTCAGGATGGGCATGAAGGGATCAGAATTTTTAGGATACACCTACATGAATTATCAAGACTGGAATCTTGTCTCATGTAGTACATGAAACATTCAGGGCAAATGGAAACTTTAAGCAGTGGAAGTGCACAATACAAATGTGTTCGATATAGAGTGAGCTTACCTGAACTCTCCAATGAATCTGTAATTGATCTTAGTCGTTGTCATTGGAAAATTAGAAATGGCTTGTAAAGAATGTAGCAGATATTTCTCTTTGTCTTCTCTTTTATACATACCTCAACGGGATAATCTTCTAATGGAAGAAGTAGAAGTTGTTTTGTGAAAACTGGAATTAACAATGCTGTGTTTCTAAGGGTTTATATCTAACAGGCTTTTATTTTCCTTTCTTTTCCTCCCCCCCTCCCCATGCGCAATTACTTACAGTACCACACTCTTCTCCCTGTGCTTTTCCACAGTACCTTGACCTTCTCTGGCCTCTAAATTCCTGGATGGATAAAAAAAGTGTACTCTGTGACTGCTTTCAAGCTACTACTGAGCTAATTTATTGAAAAGAATATGTATGCTGTTTGGTTGACCAGCTGATGAATGAGAACTCAAATTGTTGCTCACTCTGCGGGGATACAAATTTGATCTCTCTTTTCTACTCAGCATCTGATTTTCTCAGGCTTAATGTTTCTGATGCAACTAGACTTGTATCAAACATGTTTGGAATTAGGTGATTTATTGAAAAGTTTTTAAAAGGGAAGGTAAGCAGCCTGAATGAGCTTTATTTCTTAGGATATCCAGGTGCATTTTGATAGAAGGATATTAATTCTGGGATAACTTTTAGACCTGTTACTGTTCCTCAGCATATTAAGGAAGATAGGGCACTAATGAGGTAAGCCTTATTTGACCAATGTATCTATTTACATAACACTAAGTCCAATTCCTAGATACATTTGCAAGCTACGTAGTAATCTGATAATTATGCTTCCAGAACCGATTTATCCTGATACTTTCAGTCTTTTTTTCCCCTGTACCCTTTATAGCACCTCGTTTCCTACATTTTGCCTATCCATCCAGAAATGAATCTTCTCCTTCACCCTACTAACTTCCCATATTTTTTTCTCACAGTAAGGGGCAGCACCATCCTTTCCTGTCAATCAAAAATAGCTTAGTACCACAACTACCTTGTTCCTCTCCATCCATTCCTTTTATTATTATTTTTTCTTTAGCACCCACAGTGATTCAGTACTAATTGCATTTACTTTTACTCCTTCTTCAATAATATCATTTACATTCCTTGAATCCATCCTCTGGCTCCCAGTTTCATAGCAGTTTAAATACAGATTGCTTTTCCTTATTTTTAAGGTCCTCCACAGCTATGATCCTCCCTACCCATCTGGCTTGTCCTCTATTTCCTCCTCCACAGCTTCCTCTCTGCCAGTGAAACACTGTTTGCTATCTCTCTGTCCACCCCTAGCACAGCTTTCTTCATGTTTCCAAAATGAATGTTAAACTTCAAAATTTGTTTTCTGAGTCTGCTTTCCAGGCCTGTAAGAAATTCAGAGTTAACAGAAGCTAAAAACAATGGGGAGTGTATTATTATTATTTAGAAGGAAAATGGAAATAATTTACACATTAACACATACACACACATCTATATGTATACAAACTCCTGCATATATTTGTTGGAGTGCTATTTAGGACAAGAACAACCTTCTGGGTGCACCAGCAAACTAATAAGTTAATAAATTGATGCTCCTGTAATAATATTCCACTGTATACTTGCCAGACAATCTCTATGTTGTAACCCAAATTAGAGCTCATCATCATTTGTCACATTTTAACACTGTGTTCTCCACCCATGTCACAACTACACACAAGGAATATGAGAAAAAAAATCCTTAAAATCTGTGTCCCGTATATTTTGTCACTTTGCCAGACTTTTATGTTTTTCTTTCATCAAAGTCTGAAAGGAGTGGAGGATCTGTGCTTTTCTCAAATCATTGGAGCACCTTCATTCCAGAGTCGCTTTGTGCTGCTTGTGAGAAAGGTGCTATTTTTCCTGGTCCTAACTTGTTTGGTTTTCTATGCCTGAACATACCAGGAAAAATATAGCAGATGCCTTATATCTACTTTGGATTTACAACAAAAACTTTGGTGTTTTCTTGCTTTGTTGTTTCATACGAGTAGATGCTCTCAGCATTAATTTAACTGTATCTCGTTAAGGATCATGGGAGTTTTGTTTCCCATTACCTTTAGCAGGAACAGTGACGACAATGCTGAATCATTTTACTAATCAAAGCTTTGAAAATTTGAATGCTGAGTAATTTCTTTTAAGTTATTGTTTGGTACTTTTGAGACCGGTTTCTTATCCTGGGTAGAGATGGCTAACATAAAGAAATAACTTAATTTACTATTTATCTTTTAAAAAAATAAATAATAAAAAAGAAATAATCAGAAAAGGTAAAACTATTAATTTCAAATATCTAAATAAATGCTTTGAATTTTTTAATTGAAACTCAACCACGGTTACGTTAGATTGCTTGGGATGAAAAGGGGTATTTTGAATCATTTGAAGTATTACTTCAGTTTTCTTATTTTCCAAGTTCAAGTTCTATATTAATAATTTTCAAGTGTTGTAGCTATATATTCAGACATATATTCTTCTTTCAGATCATCATGGAATGATACTCCCAGATGCTTTGAAATGTAAGTGTTCATGTCTTTGGAGTGGGGGTTGTGAATTTTATTTTGTTTTAGAATTGGAGATGCCTGCAGTCAGCAGCTCATGAAAAAAATCCCGCAGTGATTAAACTAGTGTCTAGCGCAAACTAAAGACGAAGCCATTCTAAAATAGTTTTATTCTTTGTGCCATTCAACAGACTGAAAAAAATAGATTTATTTTTATTTTGCAGTTAGAAAGAGTATGTGCCGCTTCTACTAATATAAAAGAAGAATGGATCCAATTCTTTGTTTGGAACATGTACCTTTAAAACCATGTATAAGATCTGTATGATGATCCAGGGAAATGAGAATGCTCAACGTCAGAAGTCTAATTTCCCATTTTCTTTTTAGCCTTGGCAATATTTCATTCACACACACTGTTATTATTCTTGTTGCCTAAATCATGTATTAATGTTTTTGGTCTCTGTAGCTGAAAGGCATAATTCCGGTAATGATGGGAAATAAGCAGAATGGTTGATGAAGTAGCTAAGATACCAAACAACAAACAGAATGTTTCATCAACTACGTTTTAACAACTGGTATATGAAGCTGTCACAGATTTGTCATTTCCTCACCCAGAAATACATCTCTTTCCAATTACAGTGTGGTGTGGTATCAAAAGGGTCAAATCAACCAAAATGTTATGAAGGTATAACATACAGCAGGAATAGAAATCAAGCTAAGAGGAAATCATAGAAAAAGTGATATTTTTAGAATTATTTCATACAATGACCCTGTATTTGTGGTTTGTTCGTTTTTTTCCCTTCTGTGAGACCTCCAGCACACCTACTAAATCACTTGGAAACAACCAGAATCAGCAGTTACCCCAAGGTAAGCTATACAGTCTCCCAGGGAAACTACTTTTTTTGTTCCTTATCCTTCCAGTATTTCATATTAAAATGGAAGTATAATGTTGATGTTTCTAAGAAAGTACTAGACTTATAAATATTTTATTTTTTTTGATCTATTTCTTTCTTCTGAGAGATTTATAGGGTAGAAGCTGTTTGATTGAAAGGAAGTGGAGAAATCAGAGAGGGTGGTTAATTTCTAAATTACTGACAGCTGAGTTCCCAAGACTGTAAGTTTTGTTTATTATCAATATATCTTTTCTAACTGTAGAAATATATTTGTATAGTACTTAATTTTTAATTAATTGATTCAGTCATTTTTTAGCAATATTCCATGAAAATTACTGAATATTGTATAAGGAAAAAAAAAAAAGAAATAAAAGTTTGTTAGGAAGGAGGATTTTTTTTGGGGGGGGGGCCTGACACATTGAAGAGTGTCTTGAGTATGTTCTTTTAAAGCTTTCTTTACCATTTTCCCTTAGAGCTAGTGCATTATGATGCCCTTTCTAAGCAGTAATAACACTTACATATAGCCTGCCTGTGCATTAACATACATGGAAGCATCATCTGCATCAGAGTTTTTGCTCATAGCATCATGTGGTTACAGAGTGGTTCACCTGAATATTCCTATTTACTGTAAATTTGATTGACTCACATAGTTTTGGTGCACATGAACTAAATCTTGTTTTGGAGGAAACAACATTAGGAGCTGTACTCCTAGGTGCTCCGTGCCCCAGCAGGGACACAGAATTCTGACCTAGTAGCTGGTTCCTCAGGCATCTTCAAACCTGAGATACGGTGGAGTATTTGCTCCAGCAAGCAAGGCTGTGTTTCATCTAGAAGGACTCTGGAAGGACTTCCTAGGCTCAAAAATCCCCAGACCACCTATGGGCCAGCTAAATGACATTGAGCTTTGCCTGCTTCATCTCATGGCTGTCTAGTTATTCAGTAAAAAGGTTCTCATCTGTTCAAAGGCAAAACAGTGACACAATGTGAGGTGCACTAAAGCCAGCCCTGGGGAGCCTGGGGAGTAGGTGGAAATATCTACAAGTTTATTGAAGTGCACCATTGACATGTGGGAAGCTTTGTATGAGGAGAGAGGGGGTCTACTTGGAAAGTATCCAGATTCTGTTAATTGCTTGCTCATTATTCCAGGCAAGCTTACACATTATTTTCTGCTTTCAGATAATGTACAGCTGGAAATCTGTCTGATGATATCAGGTCTTTTGAACTGATTGGGCAATACCGGCAAGATTAGAAAGAAAAAATTACAGAAAGTGATTTTTATTAAATACATTGTGCTCTTTGTGCAAACTGACATGAAACGTTGTTCCAGCCCTTTTTTTATGTATTTAGTCAAATATACCAGTACCATATCTAGTGCTGTCATTATTCTGAATACATTAAATATATGAATAAAAAGAACCTTATGGAGACTACAGTCAAAAGTTTGCATTCAGTCTGGCAGTAGTGAATCAACTCAATGTAACATGAGGAACATGAAAGAGACCAAACCAGTTCAGACCATTTCTGAGAAAGTCTTATGTCTGACAAAGGCCAGCAGTGGATATCCAGGACCTGGCAAAAATGTGATGACAGTTCCTGGAAAACTGCCCAACATTCCAAATCCTTTGGTCAGGGGCTTTCCTAGACAGAAGTAATGCTTTGGGGTTTGTCACCTTCAAAGGACTAGGACTTTTCCTTTAAACATGTACCACTCTTTAAACACTGTAGCTCTTTATGAGGAGACAGCAAGATTACTTGCTCTGCATGTCACACTCATGACTCTATGCATTTGTTCCATGTTCCCTCACTCTGCCAGGTATTTTCCAGACTGAAGAGTCCTAGTCTGTTTTGTCAGTTCTCATGCAAAATACTTTTTTAACCTTGATAATCACTGTAATTCTCCTCTAAAACTACAATTTTCACTGTACTCTTTTTGATGTGGGAACACCATAATCTGCAGTATTTAACAAAAAGGTGCAGCACAATTTATACATCATGATTTCTGGTTTATTTTCTGTTTCTTTCTTGATTATTCCTAAATGTATACTTGTTTTAATTTCTGTTGATCATTGCATTGATGTTCCTGATTGGCCAGAGCCTTCCAGTGTATATAGAGAGTTTGAACTGTTCTTTTCATGCATGATTTACTTTACAATTATGTATGGTGTATTTAATCTGCCCATCACTGAATCTCCTGGTCTTCCTATGTTCTGTGAAAGCAGCCACCCTTTTTCCTACCCTGAATAAGTCAGTATCATCAACAAACTATGGTGCTTCATTGTTCATCCGCTTTTCCATATAATTTATGAACATGTTGAGACACCATCACAGTTGCTCATGACTTACCATTTGACATCTCTGAGTCTGTGAAAACTGGTCACTTGGCTTCATGTTGCTGTTGTACAACCACGTGAGGTTTCTGAGACTGTTCATTTTATAATCTTATGAGACACCTTTTGGCATTCCAAGCAGATGATATCCAAATCTGATTTATTGCTATACTTTTCATACCTTCAGAAGACACCTATAATTTCGAAGGTAATATTTCTTTTTACAAGGGCTGTATTGAACCTTCAATGTATTTTGTTCCAATGTTCACTGATTTTATTCTTTATTATGAGCAACAGATCAGCTGTTTCATCCTTGGTTTCCCTTTAAACTCTATAGTGAGTATCATCTCTTACTGAAAAATCATTACTCTGCCAACTTTTTCTATAATTTCTTCTACCAGTATTTCAGCTTGCAATGGATCACTGGTATTTTCCTTGCAAAGAAAGATTTTTCAGCATAGGCACTTAAATGGATCTCTATAATAAATGCATAGATTTAAAAAAAAAAGAAAATTCTCCTTGGCTTTATCTACTCTGCATACTGTTACACTGTAATGTTCTACTCTATCTGTGGTCTTTTTGACAGGCTTCTTTCCTTTTATATGTTTGAAAATTTTAAAAAAGTTTGATACTTATTGTCTGACTTTAGGTCTTTTGAAAGTTGTTGTTCAAGTTTGTGTTTGGCCTGCCAAAACCTGATAGAGGTTATGAACCCTTCTCTTTTCCTCATTTGCACACATCTTCACTATTTGAAAGATAACATCTCAATTTTAATACCTTCTCATACCTTGATATTTATCCAGCTTTTTCTCAACTTTATAATTTTTATTTTTTTTTTTAGAAGTGGTATGCATATGACCTGGACATCTAATATTGTGTTTTTAAATAGTTTTGAGTCTACTGCAACAATTTACTCTGTTGACTGCCCTTCACAATTTTTAACAGCTTCTATATTCTTTGTAATTCTTAATTTCACAATTTGTAATACAGAACAGTAGTAAACTGTGATTCTATTTATTCCTGTATGGGTGTCCAGCCCTGGCACCTTTTTGTCTGCTTGATTTACTTTTATCCAGAGCAGCTCTTCGACTGTATTCTGTGAGCCACACCTTACTACTAGGCAAGACCTGGTTCGAAGTTTGTTCCTTTATTTCCTGATCAGGGCCTCTATGAAGCAGGCATTTAACATGCCTAAAATTTGAACTTGTTCTTAGGTTCTAATGCAATATTTTCTCCCTTATGAGGAAATGCTGAGAGAGCTGGGGCTGTTTAGCCTGGGGAAGAGAAGACAGAGAGGTGATCTTATCTACGTACACGAATATCTTAAGAGTAACTGCCAAGAGGATAAGTCCAGGCTCTTTTCAGTGGTGCCCAGGGACAGGACACAGGGCAACGGGCACAAACTATAACATAGGAAGCTCCTTCTGAATAAAAGGAGAAACTTCTTTACCCTGAGGGTGACAGAGCCCTGGCACAGGCTGCCCAAAGAGGTTGTGGAGTCTCTTTCTCTGGAGACATTCAAAACATTCAAAATCTGTGCAACCTGCTCTAGTAGCTGCAGGCTGGACTAGAAAATCTACAGCTGTCCCTTCCAGCCATGACCATTCTGTGAATCCAAGGTGCAGCTTGTCTTCCGCCTCTGTTGCAGCTATTGCTTTTGCAGCTTCCTTGAGCATTCCAAAGGACCTTCCTAAATATTTAACATTCACTTTCACCACACTGCTTGGGCAACAGTTTACTTTAAATTTAGTGTTATCTTCTGGGAACTGTAGACCTGAGGAACTGACAGGTCCAGCTCAATGGAAAAGATGTGCTTATCTTCCAGTATCTTCATTGTGTTGGGAGTTTACAGCCCTCTTTGAATTTGTATGGCATAAACATATGGTGGTTGTCTACAGTCGACTGTCTTGAAAGATACTTTTTGAGGCCATGTAGATTACTGAGTTTAATACTTTATTTTAAATTTGAAGACTTCTTGCATACAAATAAATAACTTTATTGGAAAAGAAATTAGATTATCTCTGCAAATGCTTAGTGTTAGATGTGTGAATCTAGTTTTCATGTTCAGGCTTGACTTTTGTTGAGTTTCTAAATTAAACTTCACCATGATTCCATTTTAAATGATTCCTTAATAAAGGTTGCTATCTTGACAATGAGTCAGCTAAAAACCAAAATCCCCAAAACATCACTTCTTTTAAAAATGGGTTTGGTCTAAGCAGTCATTAGACTTTGACAAATTGGTTTCCTCTGCTTTCTGCACACACTGAGCTCTAAAACTATGCTGCATCAGGCTAGGACAAAGTTTTCCATAAGTAGCAAATTACATAGCAATGCAGTTACTTTTAAGCTGTGGGGATTTTTTAAATTATTTTTGCATATTGTTATATTTTTTACTGGGATTCAGTTTTTGCTCTTGACCATAAGCTTTCTTAAAAGCCTGTTATCTAGATAATCTGCAAGCATGACAAACTCTGTAGGCATGGAGGATGGTGATTACAGGTATACAATGAAGTACATTGAGTTTGGCCTTTTTGAATGAGACTTCCGTAAAAGTCCTGTTTGTACCATTAACTGGCTAATAGTGTGTAGTATTTCCCTTCTCACCCGCCGCTTATAGGTCACTGGCACACAACACCCTCTGTAACATTATAATATGGCAGAAAATTCGATAAGATATTACTGGAAACACAGTCCAATATCTTCAGTTTCAACATGGCATTTGTTTCATTTTTAGCTCAGCTGTCCCTTCTGGCTCAAGCTCAGTTCTTTGGGTGGGACTGGGATAATTATCTTCTGTGCCAAAGACAAGACAGTTCATTCAAAATGATGCCTGGAGCTGCAATCAGTGTTTGCAGGAAAACAGCAAACTAGGCTTTTTAACATGACACTAATCCTTCCCTAAAGAATTACTGAGAGCTGACCTTCAGCTTTTCCCTTTAACAAGTTTAGGTTTACAGTACACAGCTGGGTTTTCTGAAATGAGATCTGAATATCTGTCGTTTTTGAAAAAAATAAATGTGTTGTAGAAAATGTTGCAGAATGGCCGATTCAGTTTGGTTTACTGGAAGTAATACATGCTTCATATTGCAATACAAATAATCATTGTTAAAAGCAATTCTGTTTGATCTACTGTTTGTGAAAGAAGCTGAAATGATAGTTTTGAAAACTGAAGACCTCTGTTCATTTACGATAAAGGTAGCTGTAGTGCAAACATTTGTGCTTCATCACACCAGTACTGCTCAAGTCCATTTTGTGAACAGACAGTAAAAGAAAACAAGAGGTAAAAGAGATTTTATTAGCATAATTTATAAGGTAATTATCCAGCATTGCAACTATAGGGTGCTTGTTCCTTTCTTATTCTAATCTCTCGAGAAGATCGATAGATGTTTCTTTTCTTCAGAAACTGTAGCTCTAGAGGAAAAGTTAGGTCATTTGTGTTTTAACTACCAGGAAAAAGGACTTCTGGGTTGTTACAGGGTATTGTAACTCTCGTCCAGTGAGTTGTCCTGCTGTGACAATGTTTCTCAGTCATTACTACCCCACCAGCAGCACTACTTATCAATATACTGTGGGCAACCTCTCTTTTTTTTGGGTCAAGTTTGACATTTTAATGTGGGGTGACACTGGGGCAGTAGGTTTTTTTGTAAGCCTTGGAGTGAAAAATGCTAAACTGTTCTTGTCTGTAGAAACACCTTCCATATCGGGTGTCATGCATATACTTTCCCACCTCCTGCTTGCACCCTCTAAGCTGTTGTAGGGCAAGCAGAAAATAGTAATCTTCTCCAGTGATCTGTCAAATAAGTCTCTTTCAGTCTTTCAAAAGGTGACCTATCCACTGCCCACAACAGACTGAAATAACTGGTGGAAGTTATTTCAATGGAAGCTGGTCATTAATAGGTATACATGGGACAAGCACGACTGAAGTAGTTGGATGTGGGCAGACCGCTTTGAGTAGAGGGAAGAAGTTTTATTGACTGATCACTCCCACTAACTGCACAAGGTGTGCCAAAACCTGTTCCATCATTGACCTCCAGGGAGATGTTTGACCTAGCCAAAGAGTATGTACTGTGCACCAGTAGATGACTGCCTACAGGGCTCAGCTGTGGCCACTGCCGGCACCCAGCATGGGGTGCTGACATCTCCCAGCCCCTGCTGGGATGAGGCAGCCGGTTCTGGGGAGGAAGGCTGCTGAGTCTGTGAACACAAAGGGGGAGCTCTGTGCCTCGCTTGCCCTTAGGAGCACAGAATGGCCTTGGCCCATTTTATTAAGGAAAAGATCTGCAAAATAGTAACTCAGTCGTTTCCATGATATGTACCAATTTATAAATCAAGTTGGGACAAATAACTTTTCCTGCAGGCCAGTATAATAGTCCTTACACAGTTGTTAGCTTCAATCAGTTGTTAGCTTCAATCGGTATGATGTTTCACTAGATTTAAACCAGTTAATTAGTTATGCCTAGTTCTGTAGCCCATAGCCATTTCTGAGTTATCCAATTTCTCTTCAGGTTCTTTTTTTTATACACTTGACATCATTGTGTGCTCCTAATTACTAGATGCATCTCCAAAATTAGCTTAGTACAGTCATCAAGATATTGTAAGTGGCTCTATGTCCTATGTTACAATAGCAGAAACTGGTACGTGATTAGCCCTTTGTATAGCACAGTAGCAAGGAAGGAAATGACAGAAGTAGAAATGTACAAGTGGATTTGGTGATTAATATCTTGGAAAAAACATCTGAAGGACAAAAAACCATATTCTGCAAGACAAGAGGCATCCCTGCACAACAGAGTAAGCTTCTTTACCTAGTTTCTGACTGCAAGGATGTGAGGAAGCTTTCATTCAGTGTCTCTGTAGGCACAGTCCATTCTGACTGAAATGCTGATCTTACTAGCTCAAGTTCAGCATCACCCTAATATGACTACCCATCCTCTGAACAACAGATTGAAGCAGAGAGCTTTTATCGATATCCACTTGTCCTCCTTGATCTGTCTAAAATAAAGAGGTTCATAAACATGCTACAATTAGAGTTACTTACGTTATATATGAATGTTTCAGCTTGGAGCATTTCACTAAATGGGAAAATAAATAAAATAATAATTTTTTTCTTAGTAAAATAGCTGGCTTAGGCACAATGATTTGACTGTGTACCTGCAGATACTCCCTGAAGAGGTAATTCAATTTTAATTTGTTGCACATTCTATGTATTTCTCATTTTCTTCATGTAATGATTGATTTTGTGCTAAAGACTGGAAATCATGCTAAACTGAACACAATTATTTTCCTTTTTCCACAGTATTAAAATCTTTCGCAAAACAGAGAAAGATCCAGTTTGTGTTGTACTAGGTGTTGAACAAAGGAACTGCACATGCAAAACCTGGGAAAATGCTGTTTCTTTATAGCAGAAAAATCAATTGATTTATCTGAAAAAGGGATATATTTACTTCCACCTCAAAGATATATAAAAAAAAAAAACCCAAACAAAAAAATCCCAAACAACAAACCCAACTAAACAAACAAGAAGCCATGAAAAGCTTTGCTTTGTATTTTCCTTTATCGAGAAAACGCCTATGACTTGTAAAAAAACCTCAAAAAACCAGGGCATCAACTTTCTTCATGCATTAGATGAGTAGCATCACTAGAGATGATATAAAAAGACAGAAACGGTGGGTTCCCTGGTGGTGGGTCCAGCACAAAGGCAGTGCCTTCAAAGCAATGTAGAACATTAAGTGAAAAAACAAGCATTTTCTTTGGAAGCTTAAGAACGAAGTTTAACGTAACTAGTGAATATATATCCCAAGGAATTTAATTTCAAGCACCTGGGAATGAGGCCCACTGGGCTTATGCTACACCCGGTTGTTCACTTTCTTCATAGTTTGAAAAGGGGGAGGACTCAGCACTAAGAACAGTTGATTCATTTGCCTTAACTCCTCAGCTGGGAGGTTGCCATGTCCTCTGGGAAGGGGAAAGGAGAAGAAGGCACTGTGGGTTCAGGAGCTGAAGGGCAGCCTTCAGAGGTAGGAAAGCTGGTGTCAGGCTCCTGGACTTTAAGCTATATCCAAGTGATGAACAGCACGCAACATGTGGCCTTAGGGCTGTGGTCAGAATGAGTAGAGATATCTGGGTGAAAGAAAATGAACTTCACGTACATGGCAAGCAAAGGAGCATGAGTGTTTTCACTGCTGGAATCACGCAGGGTGCTTGTTATGGTTATGAATGTGCTTCATCATAGGTCCCATAAATGAAATAGTGGTACAAATCCCCTGCCATGATTCTATGCCATTATTACTTGATTTATTTGAGATGAACTCTGCATCTGCATTGAGAAGAAAACAAAAGCAAAGCAAAACAAAAAGAAAAGAAAAAAGCAAAGCAAAGAAAAAAAATAAAAAGGAAAGAAAAGAAAAGGAAAAAAGACAAGAGAAGAAAAGAAAAAAACAACAAAGTGATAATGCAGTTACTTTCATTTTGATACAGATACTGGAAAATGGAAAGCAAATTTAGTCTTTGTATGGCAAATAGTATTAAGGGAAATGAAACAGCAGTGGCGTTATGAGACTGCAAAACTAAACATTTATTCTGTGAGCTCCAGGCCTTGAGTTCAAGAAATGTTCATTCTTCACTTCTAGCTATCTAGACCTGTAATAACTGTGAATGAGAACTTTGTGAATTTCCGACCTCTCAAGACGGAGCACAAACTTGACTTTCTTAAATATGTCTGGGACAGTGAAAGTCTGTTTTAACTTCATCCTCACAGGAAAATTGCAGAAAAATAATTTATGACCATTTCATTCCAGTCAGACAAGTTAAAGTCAATTAAATTTTTTACAGATATGTATCTGACTTGATATTATCTCTTAATGTTTAAACATGGCAATGTGCATTTATCTATAACATGAATTGTATTTTTATATCTTTATTGGTTTGAACAAAGATGTTAAATATGCAGCCCTTTAAATGATTATTTAGTTACATAAAAATAATTTCAATCATTCTAAATGTAATTCTAATGTCTAATTTATCATATCTTATGTTTATCATATTTAATGACGGTTTCTCTGACATTGTGTTTGGACACAGATGTAAGATTTTGCTTATTTTAGTGATTTACTCAGATATGAACTTGATAAAAATATAAATGAGTAGAAATTCAACATGATTAATCAAAATATGTATTTTATCTTTAGCCATACTTTCAGGTGAAAATATTTATCATGTCCTATGAGACCAGTTTAATGTTGTTGGAGTGACCTTGGAAAGCTGGCCCTTTCTGGTGAAACTCAAAAAATCAGTTTCTTTTCTTAACGTAAGACACTTTGGGGTGATTAGGTGACAATGCAGCTGATTGCTTATTTGTGTTTATGTAAAGAAAGTTAGCGTTGGGTTTTGATCTACTTTGATTCAGTTCTCATTTATGCGTGAGCATACCTGAATAGGAAAGTGTAGTTCAAGACCGGTGACATTAATTGACATGATAGCTGTAACGTGTTACAAACTCCTTCATACCAAAGAATTAATGTAAAATTAAAATGATATGTTTATGTGTGGTAAAAGTACAGTTGAAATACACTTCTCACTGAATGCTAGGGTAGCCCTGAGTAGATCCAGAAAGCAGGTTACTCTGTAACACAGCCAAAAAACATTCATCCTACCTCTTGCTTCCAGATTTCTTTGAGCTTGAACACCTCTCTACTAATTTATAATGTATTTTCTAAGTTACTTAGATTTAGCATCTAGATACCAAGCTACCCATCATTCCACTTACTAGTCATCTTGCTATGCATTAGAAATATTGAAATGTCTTGTTAATATTAATAAAGTAGTTGCTTATTTAGACTGTTAAAACTACAGATTAGGTGACAGTGGGATGCCCAGTGAGAAAAATCCATTAAAAGCATCTGTTTAAGGGAAAACGAGCACAGGATAATAAATTTTCATCTGCATGTAGCCATCATTACCTCTTCAGTGTAAAGTCTGGGCTTCTCATTTGTCACACTTTTTAACAAGGGTAGGAGAGGGATAGAGTAGAATGAATTATTGCAAATTTCTATCAGCACTTCCCGTTACAATGATCACAGCTAATACTGCATTTAGCTCCCACTGTGTGTGCCATAATTCTACCAGAGAAGTCATGGATCCTGGTGAAACATGCAATGCCTATGTTGCAGGAACATTTCAGAATTCTACTTTGTTCTGCATTACAAAGTATTGTTATCCAAAATGTGTTCTGTTATGGTTTCAAAAACCTAAAAAAAGCCTTTAAAAATATCTTCTTTTGAAAAACAGGAGTTGGGACAGAATGCCTTTTCTGTTTTCTACTTATTTTTTATTCAAACCATCAGAATTTCAAACATTTATCATCACCAAAAAAGGTGTTTTGAAATAAAATCAATTTCTCAGTAGAAGGAAATTCCATTCCTAAGGATTTTTAAAAACAAAGTGCAATCTCTTAGTTATTGTGACACATCAGTAACAATAGAACATTCTCTAGCCTTCAATGATGGTTTGATGCGAGGCATTCTTAACTGCTAATACTATCAGTATATTCATGAATATATGTAAACATTCTAGAGACAAAATAAACTAAAAAGCTAATTTTTTTTTCTAAGATGAATACTTAAATATACTTATGGAATACATTGAAAAGAAATACAAATGCAAAGAATATACTTTCAAAATTAAGAACAATGTTAAATAAAGCTTTTTGAAAATATACTTTATTAAACCAGTATTTTTAAGATGAATGTTGCTTCAGAAAAGTCTTTGTAATTAGATACATGCAGAAGGCTATAAGGTGGTGACAGAATTATTCTTTTGGACCTGATGACCTCATATTGCCATTACTACAACTGAGGAGAAGAGAAAGAGATGCCAAATCACTCCATGAGACTGCCTTTTGGTTCATAATATCCAGATCTTTAATAAGTGCAGATTCCCAAACTCCATGATTTTTTCCTTCACTCATTTTCTAAGAGGATCATAACAGAGGGGAAGGTGCTAAGAAAACTAGAGTTTTAAAATTAGCTGCACATGGGAGATGAACATATGTAATAGTTCAATACAAAATCCATAATGCTTTACAAAACTCCTCTGAAAAGTCCCACAGCTAGTGTAAGATATTTGTGCTATTTAAGAAGACTTGTTCAGAGAAATGCTCCTTTTGTAGCTTGGAGAACATACTGTAGGTGAGCTCAAAAAAATCTTCCATCCATAAAATTGTTTGTGCACAAAGATGAAAATATAAAAGGAGACAGCACCAACCTTTTGTTTTGCTTATGGCCCACAGACCCTAGTCATCATCATATAAATTAAGCATGTGGAAGGTGGTGTTCCACTCATACATGACTGGATTTTATGAGTTGCGTCTGTTCTGTCACTGTGTCACTGTTTAGTGCCATTGATGGCTCTTTAATTTTGAGTCAGTACAGTGAGCTGAGTTTGAAATATTTCACACAGATTGTATAGCCAAGGTGAATATCAGTGGTATGTGGAAAGATGTGGCAGGAGAGTACCTGTGAAGGATCTTATGCTGTGCAGTTTGTTTTGCCTGGTTTCATAATCATGGATCACTGGGCAGGTGGCAAGTTACTTAAGAATCCTACAACATTTTTCCAAAAAAAGGTGGAAATCAAGGCTTTTGGGCTGTAGGTGGTAATTATCAGCCACTCTTTGGCTACAGAGCATTCCACTAACCTTCTTCCATGCTCTCGTTATTAACATTATTCAATATTTTGTTTTTTGTTTTTTGTTTTTTTTTTCAAAAAGTCATTTTGGATGCAACATCTGTGATAGCTTAAGCTTAAGGAGGACACTTTCAAATAGTAATTTTAAATGAATACTCAATATTTTGTTTTACTTCGTTGCATAGTCTTATAATTTATCAAGATTGCAACCAAAATGCTGGGTTCAAATGAGATGTGTGTTTAGATATATTTGTATGAGAAATGTCACAGGAAAAAATATATCCTTTAATTTCTTACCAAATACATATGAAAAGATTTCTGTAGTACCTGCTCAGGAGCCACTACTTAGTTCAAGCTCTGTTAAGTTACCCAGTAACAACCTGACCCTAAAATATCTTCTACATTGTAGAGCTCACTGAAGCTCGTTTTCCTGTTTCCATCATGTTTTCTTATTTTCCAAGTATGAGCTTTTAAGGATGTTAAGGAGGAAAATAATGTTAAATCCAATCCTACAAATAGCAAAAATGATCTTTCTTCTATTCTCTCTCTCATTGCCCCCCCACCCCCCCCACCCCCGTGTTCCAGTTCAGTGAAGTAGTTTAAAAATATGAATGCTAAATAAATTTAAATTTAAACACTGGAGTTAAAGCTAAAGAGCAATCAACATATTTTTAGGACTTAATGGAATTGTGAACACCTTTATGACTTCTTTGACTACAAAATCAGCGTTGTTTGCAAAGCTTCTAGCTGGATATTCTTAGTGTATCACAGCATAAAGTACTACAGATGTATCATACGACAGCAGAAATAGCCATAACAGTGGAAACATCTGAAAAACACTTTGCTATACTGTTCTCAGGGGTTTGGCTGTTGTAATATGGATAACTGTCTCTGAAAACAAATAAGCATTCAGAGATGCCAGGTTAATGATCAAAGGATAATTAGCTTTGTAGATATATGTAAATAATTAAATTGGAGGACATTGCATTTAGCACTGCATTAAAAGTAATAGATAACCATCCAAATATCATAAAGGAAATTATATGCTTATTGTGTACGATATGATTGTTTTAATGATTGATTCACATTACTCTCTTCTTATTCAGTAATGTTAAGGACTAAATTGAGACTATTATTTTTTAAAATTAATTTTGAAGAGGTTTATTTTACAGTAAATGAAAATTTGTTGGAGAAAAATCTTGTGAAGAATATGTTCTGAGTATTTCTCAGCTCCAGCATGATCTAAGATCTATCAGGCCCTAGTTTCATCGTGGTTTTTGAGGGATATTTGGTGTCTTCTATGTAAAAAAAACCCTGTCCTAATCATATAGGGAGGGACTGCATAACAATTCGGCCAGCAGCTCAGTCTGTCACAGCAATGGAAAAGCCATATTTTTGGTGGGTGGTGTGACTCACAGCAGTGACTTCAGCCTCAGTATCCAATGAAGATCTCATAACCATGAGGTTAGTGGTTACTTTTCATTTTGTGAATGCTCTCCTGTTAAAAGCAAAAACAAAACCCTCGGTAGGTCTCAATTTTTACCTAATGAATAATGATGATGATGATGACGATGATAATGAAGAATCAAAAACTTTTAAAAAACAAAACAGAAACCCCAGCTTTCTTTCAGGAAAAAAAAAAAAATCATCTATTTCTTTCAATAATTTCAACCTCTTACTTTCAACAGATAATCATAAAATGTATCTCGAGACACACAGTAATTGCCATTTTGGGAAAATGAAAGATCATCTAACTTTTTAAGACAAAAATCTCTCACTGAGCATGTTTACAATGTTTTTTGTTTTGTTTTCTGTTTGTTGTGTGTGTTTTCTTTTTTGTTTTGTGTTGGTTTTGTTTTTGTTGTTGTTGTTTGTTTGTTTTCATTTGTTTGGTTGATTTTTTTTTTTTAATTAGTTTGCTTGACACCACGGAACTTGACTATTAGACATGGCTCCAGAAGTTCTTTTCTGTGTATGAAAAATTGTGTCAGGTATAGAGGTCCATTCTCAGCTGTAAGGCTCTTTCAGCTTTAAGAATAACAAATTAGTTTCACATTTTTGTGTTTTGTTATAGATGTACCACAGCCTCCTGCCTATGTGATGTCTATTCTAGCCCGTACTTTACTGGCGGTGCGATGATAAATTCCAGTTTCTGTTGAATGGCGTAATTGCTGCCCTTCTCCTTGTCTTTGTTTGTTATTATCCAGTATAAACTAAGCTGGTGTTCCTAGCTGAGCAGGTTTATGTTGCTTTGTGATGAATTTAATTGATAACAGTCCTTGGGATAAAGTGCCTCGGAAAAGACTGTCAACTCGACTATATGTAATGAGCACCATATGAGGCTGAGGATTTGGGAATAGCTTTGAAATGTGTTTTTAATCTCAATTAACCATTTATCTAAATAGGTTCTTAACCGTTAAACCATAAAGTATTTCTAATGTATTAAGTAGGGCAGGATGTTAGTATGTGCTGTGATTATTTCATACATCAGAACTTCATTGATACTTACCTTTCTATGGAGTAGTTTGCATTCTTTTTGCTTCCTTTTTATCAAAACACTTCTGAGTCACATTATCTTCTTTTTGATGATCCCCTGACATATAGTAAACTAAGGCAGGAATTCTTGTGAGATTTAGGTAACTGCATAATCTCCATGTTACAAATAGGGCTGTGAGATGCAGAAAAGTGAATATGTGGGATGTGTAGAGATATTGGGCACCTCTAACCACGAGAAATAAAATCTGTACCTTTTGAATATTGTTGTAATTTGGAACACCCACCACCGTAACTGTTCTCCTTTTAATATGTTGATTAATGAGTGTCCCAGAATGTTGCTGCATCAAAGCTAGGCATCTATGCTATACATTTTAAGCCAGGAAACTTACATAAGTGTAGGTGACTTCTATACAAATATCTGCTGAACTCTTTTGTCTTTGATTTTACAGCTGTAGTAGGAGATGATAAACTTTACAGCTTTTCTGCAAGTCAAAAGTCTAATATTCTGGGAATGGGAAAGAGTCAAAGTGACAGAAATCTTGTTCCCTGTCGATGACTCCAGTTTATTTATTGTTAAAGCAACACATCAGCCTTAAAGTCTCTAATGGCCATGCCTATGTGGAGTCAACATGACTTGTACCAGTTCTTCAGCCACTCTCCTTGACCTGTTCATTATCATTATTTCTTTCTAGTCTGCAGAAGTATTGCAGCTAATTAGTCATATCAATGTTACAGGTCGCATAGACATTTGCATTTTTGGTAGCAGATTGGAGAAAAGTTCAAGACCTCAGAGACATAAGGCTGTTTGAGACAAGAGGAATACTATTGCTAATCTTATGTCCTAAATATATATCATATATGACTTCATTTATTAAAAAATCTTATGATTATTTTTTCCCTAATCTCATGATGAATAAGGTTTTTTTCCTGGTAGATCCTTAAGTTAAATGATAACATAGGAATATCAGCTATCATTAAAAAGACTACTTTTCAAAGCTCAAAATTTTACAGAAATATACAACAAGTGGTAACAGTAGCATACCATGAATACAAATCTGAAAACAAGAACATCTCTGAAAGCTGTAAAGATTTTAATTTTTTTTCTTCTTTTTTTTTTTTTTTTTTTTTTTTTGTTTTGTTTGGTTGGTTGTGGTTTTTGTTTTTTAAGATGTCACTACTTTTAAGCCTGGTCAACTTGTTGAAATTGAATCTATTACTTTTCATTATATCTCAACCTGCCTGAACAGTTTCTGTCAGTTGGAAACAACTGAAGACATTTTCCTCAGATATTCTGCCAGTTTCCTAGCTTAAGAAAATGGAAGCAGAGAGGCAGGAGTTTCTGTGAGGTTATCATCACCCTGCGTCTTCCTTGTTCATCTTGCAATAATCACATCTCTCAGTCCAAAAATCTCAAAATACTCTACTCTTTGTTATCTGTGTTACCTATTTTTGTTTAGGGAAAAGAGATGACCTAGAGAGATATAACTACTCAGATGAGATGAAATGATTGAGGGAGTCTTACTTCTGTTGGGGGGTGGTGGTGGTTTGGTTGTGCTTTTAAAAATCTGACATCAACCTGATAGAAATGTTATGGGTTGTTATAGTTCCCTTTACACACAATTGTTTAATCAGTGGGATAAACTATAGATGCTGTGTATTCTTAAATTTATGATAGTTGCTTGCGCTTCCTTTGTGGCTAAGTGTGGGCTTGTCAAACATTTCCCCCAATATTTCTTACACTAGGGTGGCCAGGGCGGACTGACTCGCTTGGAGCTGACTGTCAGCTCTGAGCTGCTCTGACAGCTCTGGCAAAAGTCCTTCTCTTTTATGGCAGCTGTGAATGTCATCTGTCATCTTCAAACACATTGTCACCACTGCTACTTAATATTTAGGTGGAATATTGGTCTATGCCTACAAAGGCTGTGCTTAAACTATATATATGTATAAATAGACTTTGCTTTTTCATACTTGGGTTGACTGGGTTTATTTTCCCGCTAGTCCTCAAGGAAGTAAATCGATAGTGTATGACACTTGGACATAGAAATGCAACAGCACAGGTTTGTCTTGTCCCTTCCTCTGTCTTTATATTGTACAGTATTTGGAGAGAAAGTGATAGCAGATGTCTCTCAACTTATCCTAATTAATTCTTTCATTGATTTCCAAAAGTCTAAGGAAGAACAGTAGCATCTCAAGTCATTGAATGCTTAGAATAGTGTACTTGGATTTTCTTTAGTTATAATAAAAAAAAATTATAGTTTCCAGGCCATGCTACATTTTAAACTTTGAATGAGTTTTTGAAGGAAAAGGTAAGGGAGTTTTTCCACTCCTCCTAACTTTTTGAACCTTTATCTGCTTCTGTAATAATAATAATTTATTCTGTGAGAGATGGATTTCATGTGTGGTCATACAAATGGGAGCACGGTGTTCTCACAGTAAGGCATATTCTCAGAAGAAAGTCTGAACTAAAAAGACATTTCATAAAGCTAAAACAAGCCAGAAATTTTCTATTCAAGGATAAAATCTGTGTTCCCCAGGCATAACAGAGTTCACATGTAGAATATATCACTACAGGGACTAGAAATTGATTTCTGGATTTCCCCTACTTGCCTTTCTAAGTTTGTTATATGTGGCCTAACAAGTAGTTTTCCTGTAACAGGGAAGTATAGCAAATGTGTCATTAAATAATCTAATCCCAGGCTAGCAATGAGCCAAGGAACATTTGAGTATTTTCTGTACCACCTTGCAGTTTATTTTCCCTCTTATTGTAGATCTTGTGGAAATTAGGACAGATAGGCCTATGCTTAGCTCAAAGATTGAGAGTCGGTGGCTGAGGATTTCACTCTTTGTATCCTCTGGAAAGCCATCTGCATTTATTATGCATCACAGCCATTAAAATGAGATGCTGAACCCAGCTTGGATCATGTTGCTTCATGCCTGTGTATAGTTCATTTGTAGATCTGCCACGTAAATTTGTAGCTGGAGACTTGTGACTTCTAATGGGTCTCTCTTCATCACAAGGACATGTCAGTACCTCTTCAGGTTCCCATGTGCCCTGCGTGGCTGGTCAGCAGATGACCTGGTGCGTGCTAAGAGCAGCCATTCAGAGACGCTGCAGCGAAAAGCTCTGAAAGGAGCAGGCATCAAACCTGATGGAGATGTTTTTTTTCTGAAGGAAGTATTAGATCACACAAAATTGGTGATAATAATAATTACCTGTCCTACTGTTGTTGTGAGGTTTAATTCATTAGTAGGTCTTACTTTTTCATGTGAGTGTAACTCTTGGTTTTGGCTGGGAAATTTACATTAGCTCGAGTCAGAGGAGGATTAGACAATGTTGTTACAAATCAAATAACTGGGCAGAAAGTACTTATTTCAGACACAAACCCTTATAAAAATTTCTTTTGTAACATCAGTAACAGTAAGAAAATACAGTAGTTTCTCTGCTTGGAAGACACGGGATGTCACAAACAGTTTGAACTCCAGATCTATGGTATCACTTTGAAATTAAACATAATAAAAATATCAGAACACTTTTTCTCTCAGATGGTTAGCCTTGTAGGAGGACACTGCCTGCCTACTTTTTTTGTAGGTATATGTGGTTAGAAATGACAGTGAAATATGATCCATGAAAAGATTTATTAGAATGTGTTAAAAAGCTGTGTCAAAAACTTTCTTCTCTTGCTGAGCTTTGGGACATCTGCTCTTTTAACTCATATACATATTTTCCTAGAAGCTAAAAATCAATATGAAACCCAAATGCAGAATTTTCTTTGTAGCAGGAAATATTTACTTTGCACTTTACTTTCAGCACTACAAGAAGTTTTCTAAAGAAGGCTTTTTCTTGTATTTTGCAACAGTATGACAGCTTTGCAGATACTGTTCTATTGAATTTTATTGCCAGTCTAAGGATCAGCGCATCAGATCAGATAATAAACAGTGCATTTGTAGTTTTTCCTGGGAAACACCTCAACTTCAGCTCTGGAACCGTATTTTTAAAGGCAGTCCTGAGCTCAACCTAGAGCAGAAGATTCATTCTTCTGAAAATAATTTGATTAAATTAGATCTGGCTCTATGGGCAGAATGCCATTCCAAGGCCTTTCTTTTAATCCATCATGTCTGACTCCATAACAGCAGCTCATCACCGCTCCCTGCAGCACCCCATGGTGTGGCACCTGCTATGTTGACTGGTATTTCTGCCTTTCTCAGTAATTACATGTGAACGTAAAGGTTGCATAGTTATCCCAGTTTGTTGATGACTGATCACTACTGTACCTTGTTGGTGTGTTATTTTTGTTCCTCTTTTTTTAACCCCCAGCCAAATCAACTTGCTTTGATGAAAGAACACAGCACTGCTGAAATGTAGTCAATGTCAGTTAATGACTTTTATCTCCTGTAGCTTTCTGGTTTATTTTGGAGAATGACAACCAGGTTTATCTCTAAAATGATGCCATAAAATACTGTCCATCTCTCAGAAGTTTAAACAAGGTATTATATCGTTCACCTATTTTAAGGGGCTGTTAGTAGTGGAAATTATCTTAGTCCCACTGACAGTGAGGGTGCTGAAAGGATTTACTCCAAAGATTAACCTCTTGTATTTGTATTGCATGCAAAAGAGTAGCCTCCGATTACCATAATGATAATTAGACCCTAAATTTAGATAAGTAAATACTCTTATTTTGTGTGTCCAAATTATTTGATAAACCTATGTACAGAATTTTGTGACAGCATATGCAAAATATGACCTTTTAAAATAGTTAAGTGATTGCTTTGGTTTTTGGGTTGAACTTCTGATGAACACTTTCTAAAACTTGCTATCTAATACATCAACGCAATAAAGCGTATGCTTTCCATTGGCATTTTATTTCCAGCTTTTTAAAAACAGAGTACCTTTGAACAATATTATTAAAAACGAAATTATGGGGTAGTGGTCATGATTCAGAGTACATTGAAATCAGTGGCTAACTCTCTGAGTTTTTTATTTACGTGGAAAAACATTAAAGTTCATTCTTAACTCCTTTGGCTTATATATGTATTTAAAATAGTTTCCTGTGTGGATGTTGATCTGAGTGTTTGGACTTCAGTCTCCTGCAAAGAACAAATAATTGTGTTCATATACATTGGAAAATAAAGTAGGTATTTTTGTGGTTTACTAATTTAAGTTGTTAGTGTCTCAGGTAAAGACTTTTAAAATGTGATCTATTTTAATAGCATCACTTAACATGATTTGATCTCTGTAGGAGGAAGGCAGTTCATTACTGAGTTCTCTATTTCTCAGCTGGCTCCACCACTTTAGAGCACAGTACTGTTTATTTTTTTACTAGGTCATTGGTTTCCACAGTAGGTCATACTTTCTGCTAAACAGCTTGGCCTCCTATGGAGACAGAATCTGTGACCTTCTAAGGCTTCCTAGCTTGGGAGATGTCAGGTCTGTGTTAAAGAATAACTGTTTAATCAGAAGAAATTTTTCACTGATGAAGTGTTAGGGCATACAGATTATTTCAAGGAAATTTCTAACCTCAGCACTACACAGGAAAATGCTTAGCAAAATACTGTTGAAAACATACATTTTTAAAAATACAGGATACTGACAAATAAAACAGGTCCATCCCGTAACTCCAATAGCATTTATAGATGCCTGAGGTTAATTGTATTTTTGCATTTGTGTGGAGTCACATTCTGTACAACAGAAATAGAAGGAAATATATTTCTTTTTCTTTCTTCCTGCAAGCCTCAGTGTCTGTTCATGATATATTTTCCATAGGAGCTTTCAAATTTTACTCTGTAATATTTTTTTTTTAATTAACAGAAGGACTATTACAAATCTTTTTCCTCCCTATCACTGCAGTGTTGGCTATTTTTTTCTTGTTTTTTTGTGGTGTGTGTGCTGTTTATTTATTTTCTTTTTAATAGAAAATAGCTTTCAATTAAACAAAACAATGAGGAAAAGGGAATAAAATGAGACCCCAGATTACATTACTAAATTTTGTCTGCAGTGCTATTTGTCTTTTCTTTTCTACTTTTATATGACTCTTTCTAAAGTACCCTTTAATTAGAAAGGGTGAAATTTAATTTCTTTGCTAACATTGCATACAGATTACATCTGTATGCTATTGCAGATTTATGAAGTGGACACCTTTGTATTTACAAGATATTATATATAACGTTGTAATCCATCCTCTATTTTTATGTGTTTTCTTCATCAGCTGATACTATGCTAGAAGAGTTTTTTAGCTTATCTGCTGGCAACTGACTCTATGAAATTCTGAAATTAATCGGCTCTTCTAATCTTTAAATCTGCAGTTGCTTATTCATTTGCTGCATTATATTACAAGCACATCTTTCTCAGATATTAAGTGATTTCACAGCTAAGTGCTTGAAGAAGCAAGTACTTCTTGCAAACCTTTTTAGAGAACCTTCTGCCTCTGAACTCAGAAGCTGACCACGGCAAAAATAAAACAACACTACAAACCAAAGCTCAAAAACAAAGCTGCAACCCACAAATGAGTTTCTCAGTTTTGCTGGTTTATACTGCGATAGGTCATTTGTCCACATTAACTGAAGAAATGCAAAAGCAGTAAAAATAGGTCCCTTATTCTGTAATGCATGCATGTTTCTCAAGGTGGAATAAGACTGAGAATTAGAGGATTTTTAGACACCTACAGTGGTCTTTTTCCTTCAAAGAACAGAGTGTCTCAGTAGGGTTCCTAGGAAATTTACTTTAGTACTTATTACTGCTGCTTGTTCCCAGAAAAAAATTACCATTGCAGGGCCCAAGAGCACACCACTTCTTTCATTGCTAGACCCAGTTAAGTCCTTAGAGCACGTGTACAATTGCATACCTTCTCTGAGAATTTAATCTGGCAGCAATATTCAGAGTACGTCAACCATGCATCTACCAGACTGGGATTTAAGTCAAGCAGAGCCCCTTCCACTCAACAAGGTGCATGAAGGATTCCATCCTTTTATATGCCGTTTTTCATAGTTGGGACTCTAGTCAAAGATTCAGCCCACAGTGAATTCCCATCTTTCTTTTAGATGATTCAAACCCATCTCATCCTCCAGCAAAACTTTAAGGGGGTGAAAAGTGAAAGGAAGTTTTTCCTGATGTTCGATCAACATTTGAGTGTGCCCATTTCCTTGTGTCTTGTCACTGGGCAGCACTGGACAAAGACCGGATGCTGCTTCTCTGCACCCTCCCTTCAGGCGTTTATATACATTGATGACATCTCCCTTGTGCCTTCTCTTCTTTAGGCTGTACAGCACAAGCTCTCCAGCTTTCCTCATAGAAGAGATGCTCCAGTCATCTTAGTGGCACTTCACTGGACTTTCCAGCATGTCCATCTCTCTCTTGTACTGAGGAGCCCAGGACTGGACCCAGCACTCCAGGTGTGGCCTTGCCCGAGGGGAAGAGTCACCTCCTGCCACCTGCTGCAACACTCTCAGTGCAGCCCAGGGTACCATTGGCCTTTGCTACTGCACGTTGCTGGTTCAGGTCCAACTTGGTGTCCACCAATGTCCAGGAACATTGGCTGCCAAGCTTCATTCCAGCTGGTCAGCCCCCAGCATATACTGGTGCATGAAGTGTTCCTGCTCAGGTGTAGGACTTTGCACTTCAACTTATTGCAGTTCATGGGGTTCCTGTCAGCCCGTTTCTCCAACCTGTAATTCTCAGAATTTGTGGATTGGACCTGACATCTGATTTTCTTTTCCCACCTTTATCTGACTGAGGTAGCCTAATTATGTCTAATCACAAGGTTATTTGGGGAAAAAAGTTCTAAATATGTCTTTAATTTTGCAGAGGATAATTCAGAAAACCCAGGCCAGATGGGGGAAAGGCTGTTACTGACTCTGTAGCCTAGTGGTTGGGGTCCTCATCTGGGTCACTTTCTCCAAACAGGTCTGTAGAGCGCAGGCTCTTCCAGCAGTGATGGCCTCCCCTTTGGTACCTGTGAACCTCCTCCTGACACATGGCTGGGAAGCAGATTTTCACACCAAGATTCAAACACAAAAAAATTGACATTTCAGTTTTGAGTGTACAATATGATTTATTTTTTTTTACCAGAAATTTTCAGACACCCTCTCTTAGAATTACAGAAGATTTTTTTTAAAAAAAAAAACCCAAGCCTAAGCATAACAAAGAGATAACCGTCCAAAACAGTATATCTGATCTCAATTTTTTTTCTCAAGCCAGAAAGCTTTTAAGGGTAAGGTATCTTCTTTTACCATTGGCCCCAAATGTGGGGTGGGCTGAGAGGGTTATTTTGCAGCCATATCAATTCTGTAAGTAAACATTGATCTATAGAGGACATTTGGAAACTACCGCATGCTTTGATTGCTTCTGTGGATTCTCTTTCCCTTTTACAGCTCTTCCAAAGAAGTAGTGTGATAGTACTTTTTGGTAGCATATAAGGACAGTACTAAATGAGTCTCTTGCAAAACCATATTGAAATTTTTTTTGCAAATTTCTTCTTCAAGTCCAAATGTAGCTTCTTGAGGTGTGTACAAAGAAGTTTGTTTGCTGAGTTTTATACTAGGTATTATTGCATTTTACATGTATGTGTTTATGTATGTACAATAATATATGCCAAGGTAATCCTAAAAAATAAAGTGGAAAAATAAGAATACAATAATAAGCTTACTAAGGATATGACACCAATACGTCACAGATATTTGTGGGGCATTAACTGACATTTAGGAAATTAGGTAGAAAAAGATAGCCTTATTTAATATTTAACAGTTATTGAAGAAACATTCAATGTAAAGCAATTATAAACAAATGTGATTTAACCTCTGGAAACTGCTGCTCAGCCACTTAGAGAAAACACTGAACATGCTGCTAGCCTGCCTGTTTAGCAAGTGCAGTAACTTCAGTAGCCGTTTAAGTTATTTATGTTCGGTGTACTGTACCATACAGGAACCCAGCACTACTCATACTTAGACAGAAACTTTTATGGAGGTGATAGCCATGTGAGAAGCACCATAACCATTTACAACTATAAATAGTTACTAGGGTTACCATATGCTTGGGTTTCCCCACGCATGTTCTTCTTTTTTCTTCCCAGAAAGTTTTTCTCTAGACAGAAAAAGCCTACCTTGGCTACCTGCTGTGACTCTCAGATGCTTGGCAGTCTGGTTAGAAAAGTGAACAAGCTGCTGGGCATCCTGCTATCAGAAGCAAAAGCAATGGGTCTGAAACTAGGATTCACATGTGTCTGCATCCACAAACGGCTGGCGCAGCATGTGTGCGGTACTTCTGGCTTGCCCTAGGAGCATCTTGCTTGCTGTGCATGCCCAGGAGCTCGGTCTGCTCATGCACAGTTGTAGCGGATGATTTTGCCTTTACTATCCAGAGAACACTCGGTAGAAATATCAGCATCCTGCTAGATCTTAATGTCTGCTCTACTTATCAAGTCATAACGTAGAAAAGTTCTTTTCTAGTCGAGATCTAAGGGAATATATCTTTAAATGAATGAGATTTCTTTGTTTTGTTTAAATAATCTGATTAAAGAGTCACTTCTTGCACTCTATTCCAAAAATGAGGCCTTGTCCTGAAATTGTATCTGGAAAATTTGCAATGTCTGGCCTGTTCCAGATACTCTTTATGTAGAAAGACCATGGATGCAATGTCATGTGTTCTTGCTATACAGGTGGAAAGGAGTCTGCAAACAGTGCAGCCTGTGGAAGCTTTACACATCATCTGCAAGTTTGCACAAACAGAGAATATTGTAGCATGGTATAGTATGGTGTGAAAGAGCTATACTGGGTATTTTCTATGTTTGTGTTGTTTTTGATTTTTTTTTTTTTTATGTCTTTAAAGAATATATGAGAATGGAAATTATATCAGTGAGTGTTGGATAAGACACTTTTTTATTCTCAAAGGCTTGAGTATGTCTTCCCTTATTTCCTTTATTACAAATTTGACAGGTGGAGATTGGAGTAATAAATTCCATCCTGTCATCACAATTTCAAGGCTTAGAAGACCATCTTGTAAACCTAACTCATATATGTAATTTTTCTTCAACTATCATGAGAATACTATTCGACTCATATGGCATTTTAAGGTATTTCAGAATGCTCAAAAATCAAATGGCTTTAAAAAACCCATAGTCATGGTATGTACCAAATGGTAAAAGGTACTAGCTCCCTGTCTGAAGTTACAATATACTTAAGAGAGATTGTATGTACATTATAGGTAAGCAGTACTTACTTGCTAGGTTAAATTGTTTTGAAAATGTATTTTTAAATATGGTTAAAATGAACATATTTGACAATGATTACATACCATATAATGATAATTTATAAAAGTGAAAGGTATCAAATGTTCTCATTAGGAAAGACAGTAGACAAACATATAATGAACAAACCCAAACCTAATTAATTTCATTACCTATTTTTGTGTATATTTTTACATTTCTACTGTATTCTTACTCATCATTTTAAAAAGGTGTCGTATTTTACTCAAAATCTTGGGATTTTTCCTCAAAATCCTTTTCCCCACAATGCAAAGCATAGTAGACAGGAAAATACATACTTTGTAAGTTGTTTCATCTATGTATTAATGAGAATATTAAAAAAGAAAAGTTTGTCAATTTTTTCATTTATCTTGTGTTTGTATTTCATGTTAATGGTTTGCACAATCTAAATGGTGTAGTCTAGTTGCTGGAGCACAAACACAAGCCACTCTTTGCTGAATTTTAACCCTGTTTTTCCCAGTCCAAACTGCATGTCCTTAGGCAAAGCACTTCTTATCTCAGTTTTACAGACAAGAAAGGTTTTTGCCTATCTACCCAACAGGGATTTTAAGAGGATTAATTTATTAAAAGCATGAAGATTTAAGCAAAAGCAAAACATTGCTATTAATGTGTTTGACTCCAGCTGGAGTACAGGATCCTAAACAGAACAAAGTTTTGAAAACTCAAGACATTTGCAATGTAGCATTGCAGGTGTAATAAAAAAAAAACCTCTTCCAGTCACATTTGAGAGGTTTAAGACTACCACTTCTTGGATTTGGTTACCACCCTTGGATGTTGTTGCTTTACCTGATCACTTCTAGTCCACTTCTGTTGATGAAAGAACTTGTGATTTTAAGCTTCTCTGGAAGGTGGCTTGAGCTATTTTACTGTATTATCCCACCCCAAATGTTGAGTTTTCATGCATTCATTCATTTATCCATTCATTCTTTTATTCAATTTCAACCAGGGAGCTGGTACCCCTGAGGAGTTTGAAGGCAATTTCTTGAGGTGTCTGAATTACACAGCAGCAGTAAAACTGACTGCTCTGTGTACAATTTACTTCATTTCATTGAAAGGATACAGCCCATCCAGTGTTTGATGGGAAGGTTAAAGGTGCCACCCCTGTAACTGTAAACAGTGGTGACCCATTTCATGGCAGTTCAGTGGGGTTGTGTGGCTATGGCCATCTGAAAGGAATCACCCCTGTCTCAAAGTACATGCTTTTCCTTCTTGTCTCACTTTACTGTGGGTGACCACCAGAAAAAAACTTTTAATTAAAGACTCTCTTGTTTCATTTAGTGGGAAGCTTTAATTGTGGCAAGCCTTAATCTTTCTGTTTACATGAACTCTGGTCTATGGTTTGGGTTTTTCTTTGCCACCTTTCCCAAGTTGCCATATGAATAGTTTTGTCAGTTTTTCCATCTGCCCTGGAAATCCTCTGTGATTTCACTCTGCCCTCCAATACACTGGTTTTTATTCCCTTTCCAGTGCCAACTGACCAGGCTTTTTGCTTTAGCTGGAGTCAGGCACACACACTTTTAGTTCAGCCAGTTTCTGAGTGAGCTGGCACAGCTCCATCTACCAAAGCTGTCAACTGGGGTGACCCAAAAGAACCCACAGGGGCTGTAAAGGGCTGAGGCTGAGAACAGCAGCACAAACGATGTAAACAAAGTTTACTGAGTGTGGGAGATAATAGGAAGGTACGTTTGCTGTGGTACTGATGGCAACCCAAGAGAAATGCATTGATGCGTTTTGCTAAAGAGCAAAGAAACAAGAGCAGTTTTTTTTGCATTGAGTAGTAATCATAGTGACAGGCTTGAAAAACAGATCAAGCTGCTTGATTAAATTTTGGCAAGGAAAATAAAAAGCCAAAAATACCCCCAAATAAAGTATACTTCACTCTTTTGTTGTTGTCCCTATTATACCTTTGAAATATTTACATGCTCGAGTTACAATGACTAGTTAGGTCTGACCTATCAAGACCAAAAGAAAAGAACAAATATTCATTCTTGGTTAGGGTTGATTAGTCACAGTGACCTTGCACTGAGCTGTGATTCTGTTGCTACATGAAATTCAGGGTTTAAAACTAGATATTTACGAACTTAGTGTTCCTGTGGGAGAATGAAAGAAAAGAGAAATAATTATAATGCTTTTATTAGCACAAAATGTTGCTCATGCACAAAGTAAGGTCTCTATGTCATTTAGAAAGTCACAAAAAAAAAAAAAAATTAGTAGTAAACCAATATGGCTTGAAACATGCAAAATAAGAAGAGGTGGCTTTGCTGTACCACTTGAGGGTTTCTCCTTCAGCCTTTGAATTCAGTCATGCAAAGAAGGGAACAATTTTACAATAAATTATATGTGGACCACTGTGCCTGCTGATTTGCAGGCGCAAAAGTATGTCTTTGGCTGGTCCATGCTCACTTCCTGCAACAGATCTGAAGGACTGACCAGAATTTATTGACGCTTGTATGAAAATAAACAGACATAAAGATGGTGGCAATGCGTGGAGTGCCTTTTTGTGGGAAATATGAATGTATTTCCCTCCCAGATGTATCAGTGCTTCTGCTGGTCAAGAAGCATTCTCAACCATCTATGCAAACATACTTGTTTTGGTTGTTTCATCAGTGCCCTGTGATGAGCAGTATCTCCTGGGAGCTGAGTTCCCACAATAGGTAGATCCTGTCTACAGCCTTTAAGCTGTGGCAGGCCCCTGTTCCAGTCAGCCTCATGTTCTCACAGTATAAGTGATCTCCAGATCAAGACTTTTTTTTTTTTTTTTTTTTTTTTTTTTTAATATGTTTGACTACAGACAATAGCATTTGAGAATATTTGGCCCGAATGGCTTGCAACTAATGTAAACTGCTCATTAAATTATTTTCTAATCCATAGATATTTACATTCCTTTCAAGTGAGAAAAAAATATTTTCATGAGTATAAGTACGTATCTAAGATAGATAGTGGTTTAAGATACTTTTGAATACTGAATTAATGATTATACTTTGGGTGAATTCGAGAAGAGTTATGAACAAAATTTATTTAATTTTGGTGAAGTGGGTTTTGTATTCCAGGCAGACTATCTGTAAAGTTTCCTGAGGCATTTTACAACAATACTTTTATTTGTGCATTGTTCGGAAAAAAATCCCACATCATCATGTGGTAAGAAATAATAGACATCCTCTCAATGCCTGAATGTAACAAAGTGTAACAAAGTAATCCGTCAAAGTTCTGAAGATATAAATTTACTTGATCAAAAGTGTAAAACTTGAGATGCTTTTCTTTTACTGTCCCCTTTAACAATTGGGAAACTTGTCTTAGTTTAAATTCTCTGTCATTTCATCTATGCATTTCTAGTGTGTTTTCTTTTTCCACTGAATCTGGGCAACTTCCATAGGAGTGATATTACCCCTCTGGGCCAGATACTGTTACTCATTTTCTGGGTTGACGTGACTGCCCAATCTGTTCCTAAGAGACTGATGGAGCCTGGCTGCTTGTAGGTGCTGCTGGCTATGGGAGGGATGATATCCAAGTGCCTTTCAGCAAAGAGATTGTTATTCTCTGTAAGTATAGTTCATTATTGCTCTCTTTCTAGGGATTTTTGGATAGGGCTTGCTGTTCATGACTGTTTCTTGTGAATCCCTGCATTATGTTTAAGTCAGGAAAGACTAAGGACTTGCACTTTGTCCCTGATGGGGATGGAATAAGTTTTATGTTCCACAAAATGAATGGTTGTGGGTAACTATAAGCTACATTAAAACCTTCAACTCAGTGTTTCTATATGCTCAGGCTACGATTAACATAATAAATACAGGAACTGACACTTTAGGTTTCCATCGATGCTGTTATAGCAGAGAATGAGAGAAGTTCCATATGCTTACAGTAGTCCAAATCATGAAGGAGAAACGCTTCAGAATTTTTGCTCAGTGAAATTTGGTTGCAGCACAATGCAAAATCATTCACCTTTTGTCCACTATTTGAACACCTCCATTTCTCCACCAACACTGTCTCCAGCTTGCAGCAGCTCCCCTTTAAGTAGTTACTCCTTGTCCATTACATGACCTTACTGAAGCAGTTTCTCCAGAAACCACCTGCACTTTGCAGGTGTTGCACAACATTTTCTCAGTTTACATACAAGCTGAACACTGAGCAGAACCTAGGAGTTTATTTCCTGTTGTAGACCCCACAGATGAGGATTTCTTGTGCTAGAAGGTCAGTTTCCCATAATTATTAGCCTTTAGGAAAAATCTGAGGAGGACTTAAAGAAGTTTTGTATGTTCCCTTGCACATCTGCCACTTCTCTCAGCAGGGACAGCCGCTTCTTTCTGCTTCCCAAGTGCTGTGCTGAGTGTTTAATGGATGCGTAGAGTGGTGGGAGCGACTCTTCCCGTCCCTCCGTTGGCGGTGGGGAACAAGCTGCCTCTCGTTTGATTTTCAACAGTCCTGGTTTGAAAACGAGGTGAGACTGGACTAGACTTTCCCAGGTATGGGATACAGCTTTCTGTTAGATGTGTTGCCTTTCAAATGGCTTCTCCAAACTTGCTCAGTGACAGAAGTTTTGATTCTCCTTATAACAGACTGGATTAAGAATGTCCAAACAAGACGTAGCATAGCCAGAGATGCTGTGTGTTTGAGGGAGGAATTGTATCATCTGAAGTTAAGTGTGTATGTTCATTTGTCACCTTTAAAAGTTCAGATTCCTCATCACAGCTCAGATTAAATCTTGTTCAGACGATGTCTTTTTTTACTCTATTTTGATATTCCACTTTAATCTCTTTACTACTCCCAAATTATAATTAATGCTGATTTTTCATTAACCAGCCATGATACTATTCTCTAAACATCCTGATCTGTCAGTAATGTATTATTTAAATGTGAATCACAATAACATAAGCTAGTTTTTCTGTACTTTTATCATTTATTTGCATATTAACTGATATCTTTCTTTTTAATAGGCTTGTGTTTGAAAGGTACTCTGGGAAGTGAATGTAGTTTAAAAAATAATTATCAGAATGTATTGAGCATTTACTTTTGATTAAATGATTATGACTATTAAAAAGAAGAAAAACAATTATTTTTTTAGTTTATAACGAGTGAATAACTCTTTTAATCAAGTATGACACCATGTAAAAGATTTAAAATTTATTTACTACAATAGATTGATTTTTTTATTTAGTATTGTTACAGTATTTTGATATTCTAATGGATACTACTATGCTAGCATAGGAAACGCTAATCACAGCTCTCAGGTTCTCTCAAAATATTTCTAGGTAAATTGCTTATTTT
Source organism: Falco rusticolus (assembly GCF_015220075.1). Lineage (NCBI taxonomy): Eukaryota > Metazoa > Chordata > Aves > Falconiformes > Falconidae > Falco > Falco rusticolus. The sequence goes on along the minus strand of NC_051188.1, from coordinate 111,197,444 downwards.
GGGGGGTTTTTTTTGGTTTTTGTTGGTTGTTTTTTGTTTTCTGTTTTTTTGTGGGTTTGTTTTTGGTTTGGTTTTTTTTTTAATTAGAAAGGTTAGAAGATGCCTAGCAAAATATAGAAAGTCTTTCTGTCTTACATCTATATCCCTACATCTGTTTTCTAACATTACCTCCTTTTGTATTACTAAGAAAACACCTTCTTAGCACAGATGTTTCCAGGTATATATACACACCTTTTATTTCCTAAAACTTTTTTTCCTGTGCAAACAGCAGATCGCATTGCTGATGCTTTTTTGATCAAAAGTGAGCCTCTCAAAAATGAAGCAGTTTCTCAAGTGAGGCTTTTCTTTGCATTCTTATTGATAGTTCTTTTTTTTGTTCAAGTGATGATTGTTATCAGTGTAAGTTATGGGTTGGATCTGGCTCTCTGGTGCCTTCCTTTTTCTGCAGCACAAAGCAGGGTGAACTTTTCCAGGGTCCCAAGCAGCTAAACACTTGAGCATGCATTTAATGTAACATAGTTATTTGAGAATCAGAGAAAGCAGTAAATCCAAACTATATTCATATTGGACACATAGTTAAAAGCTGCGGAAAAGTTGTGCTCCTCTTGCCTTGATCTTCAAATTGTCTTGCTCTCCCCATGATGTTTGTGGATTTCCTCTCTCCTTCCAGTCCGTCACCTTTCCAGGATTTTCTTCTGTGTCAAGTCTGCCAGGCAATGGGCTCAGGCTGAGTGTTTAGATTTCTGGTCTCTGGGGATCAGTGTGAAGGTTCAGCTGGGTGTCTAAAATATTGTGCTTCTCTTCTCCTAATATATTAAACAAATGGTGGGATGGAGGTGACAATTATAGATTTGCTTCATACAAATAAATGCATATTTTCGCATACGCCAAGGTAAAGACTGTATCATCTATTACACTGAGAGTCACTGGAGGAGAGTCTCTGAGTCTTGCAGTATAAATCTCTAGCATGTAGCTAGAACTAGTTTGCTTAGAGTGCAGGAAAATAAATGCATAACTGTCTGCGCTAGTCTACGCTGACAAAAGTGTAAGCTCTTGAGGCTCTATAATGGAACTTGCTTATCAGTGTTGTGTTTTTTTTAATAAGTGGGCCATTATGAACAACTTGATCTTATTGAACTTAAACTATAGGTTTATTCACATTTTTTATGTTGTATGGATATTTCTCTTTTTGTACATACAGAAGGAATGTTTAAGGTTTGAAGTTCTATGTCTTCATCAGAAATGAATACAAATATGAAGCTGAAATGTTTAATATACCTTCCATCTATATTTAAAAGGAAATTGAAATTAGATGGAACCATTTCTTGCCTTCTTTGGTGTTTATAAACTAAATGGAAATGTATTAGACTGATAAAGTTTTGCAGAGCATTTTATAATAGTGATACCTTATATTTCCTTTGCCTCCATATCTAAAAAGGAAATAATTCAGTGAAATATTTTTGAAGTACCTTTCCATGTTTTCCCTAGTGTACAGACTTTATGATGAAAATGATTTTCTCAATCACTGCTACAGCAGCTTCATGTATTTCACTAACAATTGCTTTTCACCTTTGATAAAACTGCAGGAAAAACCTCAAGTACAAGATAATTTCTCCCAGTATATGGCAGAACATTTTTAAACTGCAAATTCTGTGGTAATTTCATGGTAGATGTGAAATCTTCTTTGCTCTTTTCTCTGTCACTCCCTCCCTCCAACATTTCCAGTTTTTAACTCTTTGACTGTCAACTCTTTTTTTAATCTTCTCAGGCTTTTTAAATGGAATGGCAGAACTATGAGCATTAGTAGCAATCAGAGTTTGAAGGTGCATTCATAGTAACCAGAGTTTGAAGACACATTCATGATTGCCTTCTAAATTTAGGAAATACTAAAGAAATAATTTCCTAGTGAACACATATAGAATATTTTAAAAGATTTAATTACTTCAAATCAAATACATGTATAGAAAAGTATATGGCACATTTTTGCATCAAAGTGTACTGCCATGGCAGAATTGCATGGTGTATACCTTATCAACAGTGATGTATTACTGGGCTATCACATTAAATGCATTAAAACCTGTAAAGCCAAAGCATGACATGATAGTCCCTGGGTTCTAATATGGTAGTGTTACTAGACAACTGCTAAGAAATCTGTTACTTTACAAGTGTTAAAGTAACAATTTCTGAAGCTTCAGATTAATTTTAGGTATTTCCAAATTAGATTTATATTTCCAGATCTAACTCTTCTCATAAATTTGTTGCACCTAATTTTGCAAAGTGTGTGCATTTCTATCCATGAGTTTGAATATTCACTTCAAGAAACATTTCAAAAGTGTTGGAAGAATAAGGAAAGACATCAGTAAACTTGATCCATGTCTTTTTATATACCCTCAGGTACCCCCTCTTGCAAACCAGCTTAGACATGATTTCTCATAGTTTCTTAAAACTTTCATTTAGTTCTTAAGATCTGAGCCTTAACTATTAATATCTTTCCTATGAAACTTCAGTTTAAGTTAAAGGTCTTTTTAGAAGAAAATGTAGATAGAAAGGACCAAGGCAGGCTACTGGCCACTAGGACAATGTGCTCTTGCTTTAGGACACCAATATATATAGTAAGTTGGCAGAAGAAATTAAACTGAGAGCACACTATGATGCGGAGTATAAGCTGTATGCCTAAAAATAAAAATTTGTAGCTGAGCATGGAAGTAACTGAACAGATAAACAGGAACATAAAGAAATGAATGCAGAGCTGAGATTTTATTTCTAATTTATGAAGGTCTAGAGGATAGATTTTCTGATTTCTTTTGAACTTTTTAATGTTCAGGAAAACGATCTAAATATCTAGTGATAAGAAGTGTAAGGCCTAACTGAACAGACACAGGACACTATTTGTCCTTAAAACTGCAATTTAAAATGTAGGAAATGGCAAGGCATTTAATGAAGCCCTTCTTTGCATCTGACACAGTATAACCTTCATTTCACTTTTGGGTGATAATAAGTGTCTCCTGAATAGTTTTACCCAATTTTAAGAAAAAAATAAAATAATTTGCTGAGCCTTAAGATGTTACAGTAAATGCATCAGTTACCTGTAGTTGCTTAACTTTAACTTTTAGTATTTGAACATGTTGACCATGCTAGCTATTTTTCATATTCAGAAACAATTATTTGAAGTATTTATTCATACCTGTCATTGATCAGGCTGAGATCAAGCTCTGCGCTGTTTTTGTATGGTCAGTGACAAGTCTGTAAGTCTTAAAGTTTAATTAATAATTAAATCAATAATTTCAATAAAATAAAGTTTAATAATAATAATATCAGGTTTTGAAATCTGTCCTTTTTCATTAAAAATTATGTGTGCATCTGTCTCATCTCAGTCTAAGCTGCTAAGTGTTTCTAAACAAACCTGTGTTCCCAGACACCTTCTTGCCCAGCTGGCCTCACACACGTACTTTCTGCTCAGGAGAGAGGCAAGAGGACTACTGACACAGTTGTTCCATTTATTAGCAACAGCAGAAACAGGCAAATAGGGCTACACTTATAATTTTAGCAGTTCTTCCTCATCAGGTACCTATGTTTCTCCTTTTACTGCTCCCAAGCCTGTTCCCGCTGTCCAGCTATATTCTTGATTCTCCAGTAACTGAAAGATGAGAGTAGCTAGAGATATAGAAGGGCTTAACAGTAAGCCAAGAAAAAGAAAAGGTGAGAAACTTGTTCTGTTTTATAGAAAATAAAGACTGTCTGCATTCCATCTTATGTGACATTCCATTGAATGTTCCTGGTTGATATTAAATAAAAAGCTATCATAAGGTATACCCAGTTAATTTCCCTGATTTCCTGGACTGAGGGGATGTAATGAATTTTCTGCAATCTGTTGTTCATCACATTGGTTTATATCAGTGTAAAAGCTGTGTAATTGCTCATGATCCATGTGCTGAAATGATAACAAAGATAAGAGCTTGGTGAGTCTGTTGGCTAGGAAATATACATTACCTGAGTAATATCAAGGCATGGGCATCTTTGAGTGTACTAGGTTAGGATTTTTCTCGCAGGAACTAAAGTCTAACTTTCTGTGAAGTGACTACATTGATTATTTTATTGTCTTGGGTATATGACCAAACTACCAACAATGATGAGGATCCTGAAAAATCATTAGCAGTAAAATCTGTTTTCCCAGCATTATATCAATTTGTAGAGATTTCACATGATTACTGCAATGTCAAGACATGCCTCTCAGCTTTGCTGTTGACATTGTGACTTTCTACAGAGGCAAATACTTACTCTTCCAAGCATCTGTTTCTTTTCTTGCATTCAGATATTTCTATGAGTAGCCACACAAAGAGAAACCTGTCCCTTACTCTAGCTGACTGGAAGTTTGCTTTCCCTTTTCTGTTCTTCCCCTTTAACAACTTTTTCCCTCATGAAGTGGGATACAGCTTAATTCAGTAAAACAAACAAAACCCAAACTTTCTGAAAATGAAGAGATGTTACCCACAGGCAGCAAAGCTGTTCAACAAAGTCCTAGCTGCCCCCACCACCACTGCCATCATGTCTATGTGTTCTGTACTTCTCTTTTCTGTAAATATCTTGGCTTAGAGAGGAAACCTAAGAAACTCTGAATTTTCTCTTACCCCTTCTTACTCACTCTTGTCAGTCAGAGCCGGGATGCCCAGTAGGATCCAGTACCAGGTGCAGCAACTGTGTTCACCCTGTCAGGGAAGAGAAAAGGCGTAGGCAGCCAGGCAAGCCTCAAGGTTCAGCACTCGCTGTGAACTACTCAAGGACAGGCAGCAGGGTAAAAAAAAGCAGAACTCAGGTAAACAAGAGGAAATGGAATTGTTCTCAAACATTATATCAGCTTTACACCTGCATATTTTTTCCCTACTTGCTTTGAAACTGAAATTTTCTGTGTTATTGTTTCATTGCTTTTAAAATGCTTTTAGGCACACATGACATGATTCATCTTGTAAGTTAGTTACAACTTGCTCTACTCCTCTTACACTGATATAAAGAGAGCAATGTATGTTATATATATATATGTATACAATAGTTCATTAGAGATACCTGCTGCTTCTGTGTGAAAATAATATTTCCCTTTAGGGGAGCTATCTTGTTAATACCCTCTATTTCAAGGTGTGCCAAATTTGCTTGATAGAACTGTGCATTTATAGAAAAAAAAAAATCCCCAAAACCCAGAATCTTTCAAAAGTAAAATCTCTCTTTCATCTGAAGTGGCATTCAAAGACATCCAGAGGGATGAAATCTCTCTGTACCGTGGCGTAGCAGAACTCCTTAGCAGTGTCTCATGCAGCTGCGAAGCTTGTTTTCTCAACTGTCAGTCACAGGACCAAGCTGCAGTGTGTTATTACTTGATCACTAGGGTAACAACTTGGAAAATGCTAACTGTCTGTAGTGCGACACAGGTTTGGTTCATGTCTTCACACTGTTAGACTGGCGTAGCCACCGCATCTGTTTGCTTTACCTTCTCTGTTTACCTGCTTCCCTGCAGGACTTGTAAGTTTGATATAAAACAAGGAAGGAAACGTAGCTCAAACTTTACTGGGGAGAAATCCCATTGAGTTGTTTTATTTTAACTTGATTTTTTTATAGGGGTGGGAGAAAAAGGAGGAAGTTGCTAAAATTGTTCATGCTGTTCTATGTTCACATAGATCCCTGACAGAATGTTCTCCAGACCTGGAGGTTCAAAGGGATAATGGAAAGATCTGGAGGAACGCCAAGAGGACAGAACAAGGGACGTCCTCACCATAGTAAATCAATAAAAATGAGAATGTTTCTATAGATTCTATATAGTACAGTTTCTACATAGTGCTGGGAGGCTACTTACCTGATCAGAATAAAGACTCTTTTTCCATCCATGAGGATGCAACAGAATAGGTAAGCTGATTCTTTGATCTACTTCATTTACAGAAAATATATTTGGAAGTAAAATAGTAATCAGCAATAGAATTCAGTTTTAACTAGTAAATCTTCAGAGGTCTCCTGGGAGTGAGAGAGGAAAGGATGTAAACTTTAAGCTAAAGGGAGTCCACGGGCTCACTGAAGAACTGTTTTTAATTTCCCATGAACTGTGGAGTCTTTGTTAAGAAAGACAGTTCCTTTCATCTAATTCTGTCCATCCTCAAACTTCAGCAAAATTAATTTACAGCCTGCACTGCTTGGTTTTTCCCATAGGAACAGCATGCTATGAGTGTAAAGAGATTACAGAAGGATGACGTACTTATTACAGCTTAACTTTATTTCTAAACATTGAAGAGTTAGTCTCGGACTGTGTTTGGGTGTATGATCTTCCATCTCTGTTGTGCTGTAAGGCCATTCTATTTGTGCAAATGTGGCTACATGGACAGTGAAAATGGGAAGTTTAAGATTCTCATTCCCTGATATCATGGATATAGAAATCTGAGACCATTTGCTGCATATTTACTGTTATTTCTAATAAACAGAAACAAAAGCCCTAATTTTAATAGCAGTGAGAGTCTCTACATAATGAAGACAAAGCATAGATCTCCATGGATTTGATGTGATTTAATTAGGCATTTCCTGACTATCTTATAATTTCTCAGTACTGTAAACTGGAGGAGGGTAGGATATGGAAAAGGTAGCAAACTTGACAATGATATTACAGGAGGGGCATATCCTTATAAAAGTTAGAGCATTTGAAATTTCTGAAGAAACTTGAAAAAAATAGTTAAAATCCCTGTTTTGAAAGAATTTTGGTTTTGACCCATAAAATTACCGCACTGAATGAGAATCAGATGTGCTATTCTTTTCATGATTTTGACAATTTTTTTTTACATACTTTGACCTGTTCTTTCTGGCTGTGAGCATCTTTTTTGAAATACAGCATACACTGAACTGACTTCAGAGCAATGGATATCTAAGGATCTTCACCAATCTAGAAGATCAGCCCCTGAAATACTGATTTATTGGTTAACCTTTCCCTTCCTGATTACATCTTGTACATTGTTAAATGTTTTCCTTTCTGTAGTTTTTATTATTTCATCTCTTTAAATACAACAGATCTTGATGTAGACAGTAGACAGTAGATCATTGCATTCCAAATAGTAACACTTCAAATTAATCAGATATCAAGTCTCAATTAATTATATGTAAATTGGACAATTTATTTTCTCTGTAAAGGACCCAAAATATTTTATGTACATTTCATGTAGATCATTGTTAATTTCTGCTTTGGCTGCAGAATCAGCTAATACAGACTTCTCTGGTCTCAGACTTCAGTCTTGGCATAATTTAGTGATTTGTTGTCTAAGAGACTGTGGGCTGTAACTGGAATTGTTCTATCCCTACAAGTAGTTTTAAAGTACTTAACTGATCATTTTCTGCTCCCAGTGCTGATCTCTGAGTTCCATTGAGTTGCTGCTGCTTGTACAGGAAAAAAAAAAAAGAAAAAAAAAAGAAAAAAAAAAGAAAAATTATGTTCCCACCACATTATATACAAACAGAAATTGAATAAGGACACAACGGGTAGATAGATGTTTTCACTAGTACAAGGTGCAGTGAAAAATAAAAAAAGGCAAAATTAATATGTAATCTCTTTGAACTCTTTATTTTCCAATACCTTCCTGTAACCAATTCCCTTAACTCCTGAAACACTAATATAGTGACATATACTCCATTTTAGGGTAAAGAAGAAGTAGAGGAAAGGTTATGAATTGCAAGACTAAATTATAGTATTAAACTGCATAAATTAACATGTATCATATAATATGTAATTAATATGTGTCCCCAAACAGAGAATGTATGCAGCAAACAGCAGTGGTTGTGGTTTGTAATTACTGTTTCAAGAAACATCTGAGCCTACATTAAAGGTCTGGTGAGTGATTAATGGAAATTTCTCACATACTTCATAATCACCTGGCTACCAAGAATGCAAGAAACATCTCCCTCATCCCTCTTGTTTAGAAATTTATGTCCCAATTCTGTTTAAATATACATTTGCTCCAATATGAAATTAGAATAGATTTTAAAGTCTTGAAAGGCTTTTTTTCTTTTGATCAACTCTAATCAAAACATGCAAGATATGTTACAAGCATTTCCTTGCTGACAAAAGTGTCAGTATCCCCCCTCACATTTTTACGCATGTTATTCTCCAGAGATAATGTAACTGCCAGGGAAATTTGGGACTTACCCTGTTTTCCAATATACATCTCGTGCGGTAGCATAATGACGAACTTTTTCCTGATACTTCTTTCATGAAGACTTTGTTAGATATTTCCTAAGCCAAATGATAACGCTTAATGGTTTATGTTTAAACACAGTCTTTAATATATTTCTATTTTTTTATTCCCAGAGGAGGAACTTATTTTCAGATTCTGTAGGGAGGAACTCTGACTCAGTCTATTTTGCCTAAAAAAACTCTTCCCTTTCCAGTGCCAAAGTAGCATACATTATACTTTAGGCTTCGGCTCACAAATTATATAGCTCTGTCTCCATGTATTTAATTTTAACAATACGAGACCTCCTTACAAACTACTGGGAAGAGATGTTTCATTATTCTAGTTTCTTCAATGTAAGGCAGAGCCTTTTTATTTGATGAAGAAAAATAATTGTCCATCTGACTTAAAGAAAATTCCCTGCCTGTGAACAGGTCAGTGATTCATATTCTACAGAAGTCAAGGTGGAAGCTATTAATGAACACAATGTCTCACAACTAAGCCTGCTTGATGATGCGCAGCTGAAAGAGTCACTTCATGAAAAAAGAGATACTGTTCTTAAAAGGATCCGGAAAGCTTGCTGTGATATTATTAAAATACTCTATTTTTACATGAGGGTCAAGTTGGAACAGCTCCAGTGGTAAGTTTGTGGCAGTCATCTTACAATGAGCACAGTAGGATAGGAAATGTCTCTTTGACTTCAATCCCATTAGTAACCTTCCACATGAGGGAGGTCTGCCAAAGGGTCTGTAATAGATTGCTTTTAGCATTGTTTTCTATTACACCTGTCATTAGCTTGTGAGACTTCAGATCAGAAGGTCTTTTCAACACATCTCAGATAGGTAAGTGGCATGCAATTTTTTTGCTTTGGATCTTATTCGCTCTACTGATGGCAAGGTCTTTAAAAACAAATAATTGTCTTGATCAAATAAGTATTAGGCTGCATAAAGTACTTGGTTCAAGAGCTGTCATCTCTGATAGTTCATGATTTTTTGGCATCAAATGCTAAGGTTTTAAAAATGTGAATTATTGCTGTTAAATGTTCATAACATTTAGCTCAATGGTTCAGCAAAAGTGCAAATGTGGATGTCACAGAAGTCGCTAATAATTAATGCCTTTTAATACAAAAATGTTAAAAATTGGCTTGAATTTATTAAAATCTGCCCCAACTTTAGAGCTGTCTTTTTGGCAACAATCTGATCCAATATGAACAAGAATGCAGAGGGTCTGAATAGACCTAGTTTTGTGATAAAAAGTCTCTGTTAACAATAGTGTTCGCCCTTTAAATTGCCAAATAAAAAATACTGCTAGGATATTAAATTTTTTAACACTGCCTGATGTAACGTGCTTTTAGGACTTTGATTATTTCAACTCATTCTTATTTAACTTAAATTAGATTCTGCTGTCTCAGAAGATGGTAAAATGCTGATATTAAGATATTATTGCATTGATTATCTCTGTCCATCACTCTTCTATTGTCTTCATTTAAGCATTGTACCTATTGTCAAGTGTTTACTGTCATTTGTATTTACCCTTTTATATCAATACTGCTTATATGATCTCTGTTCCTGAAAGAATTTTGTTTGTGTTTCTGTATTACTCTAACAAAACTAGTTTGAAGTGCCTCAGCAAAACACAGATCTAATGCTCCAGTTCCTCCAGCTTTGAATCACTTCACATCTCCTTCATACCAACTCCTAATACCTAGGGCCCTTCTGTTCTTCTGAGTCCGCTCCATAATCTCTGCTGTCCCACCTTTAAGGTTGTCTTTTCCTTCTCCCCAGAGGTGACCACATCCTCATTTGCTGCATCTTTTCAGCCTGTTCAGATCACTCCCATCCACTCTACTATCGCTGCCATCCCATCAAATATCCTTGCACTAAATCCCCACTTCCATCCTTAACTTCTTCCAGCCTGATCACCTCACACACCTTGGAGACTACCTTCCAAACTAAAGCTTCTCTGGTCTGTACAAGTCTGAGGCCCTTTTTCCTGCTTGTGGCTGGTTTCTGTCTCTTTTGTATCTGCTCCTCACAGGTGATGTTGCTGCCACATATATTCCAGTAATAATGCCTTGCTTCCTTTGCTGGCCATGTCTACTTCCACACCTACAAGGCTTCTGTTCTAAAAAAGAACTAAAAATAAAAATACTCAGTCCCCTGTCCAAATGTTCCCACATGAGTAGGAAACATTTCCTAAATGGATTACACACTACCATCTCTGTTTTGTTTGGCCCTTCATAGAGAAGATGGGAAGTAAGGAAAGAAGAGAAGTTCCCTGCCATTATAATGACTGTTTAAATGACCTTTTGAATTTGCAGCTAATGTAAACACAGATATTGAGTTACTACACCTTAAAGAACAATTCACGGAGAAGAAGGGCAGGACGAAAAATAAAGAGCTTTGTCTCTATACAGGTCCATTATCAAGCATTAGATGTCCTGATAGGAATACCTAATGAATCCAGTCAGAGTTCCTGGTATTAAATACCATCTTAAGAATACAGAGAAAAAGATATTGTAATAACATTAAATAGCAGCTGGTTATGAAGGTTGTCCTATAGGGGAAACCTGCTGCATGTATCTTCCACGTTGCTGCCTATCTTCTCCCTGATCTCGGCTGTATTTTAGGAGTGCAGAGACTGCTGCCTGCTAGAAATACTACCAGAGCAAACTGTATGATCACTGTAGATATTGTGCAAACCTTATTCTTCATGTGCAAATCATCATTGTTACATTGATCATGCTGGGAGGTCGTGTCGTTTTTCATCCTCTTCCCATTATGTGTGGGAAGAAGCATCTTGCCTGTACATTATCATCTATAGAAAACCGTTGACTTAATGCAGCTTTTTCTCTTTTGTGTTTTCCCAAGGTGAAACTTTTTAAAAGATATCTTTTTTGCCCATAATTCCTTCTCACCTTTTGTAAAGTGATTGCTTATTAACGCATCTTTTTGCACTCTAAATCCTTAGAATCATTTTCCTTCCCTACCCCCCCCCCCCCCACCCCAATTTTTGTTACTAGAAGCTAGGACAAGGATGTCAAGATGTCTCTGCTGCTGGTTGTCAACTTTGATGTGGATACATTTTCATCGCTGTACCCATTCTCCATTCTTAACTCATCTGAAATGTCAGGTTTTGTCACACTACCACCAGGTTCACAACATCCTAAATTGACAAGTATATTGAAATTGGTGAACCTCGCTAGCACAAAGAAGGGAGGGAAGAATGTCATGCTCGGGTGTCCTATTTCTTGGTTTGTCTTGTGCAGTAAATCTCCAACTTTGGGAAAACCTTTCTTTATAGTTTCTTGTAACTGCTCTCAAGGAAAGACTTTCAATTGCATTAAATTATCTAAATTCAACTGAATAGTGCGATCCCAAAGCATTTTCAGCCAGCAGAACAGTTCAAAATTTAAGTACTTTTAGTGTTTGTATGAAAGGCGTTTCTGAAAACTTCAAAGTATTCTAACTGTAGTTCCTTATGAAATTACAGCTTAATGGAATTATTTCACAGTTTGAATTTTTTTTCATAGAACAACACTTCCTGCTACATTCATGTGTGTTATGCTGGTTTTTCTTTTCTCAGCTATCTTGATGTAAATACATACTATCAAAGACCCCTGAAAGACATTATAATAGTCATCTCAACATTTTAGAGTTATTTTTAAGGAATTTTCATGCATGTGTCTTGATTTGTTTGCCTTAGTCATGTCGCAGTAAAATAAAAGAGGAAATTTTTTCTTGGGTTGTTTTTGATGACCATCTTTGATATAGTCTCACTTGCCTTTCAAAATAACTTGAAAGGGTTTTTTTTGTAATTTATAGATGCCTTTGATTTGAATGTCCACAGCCTCAAATCAGGTTAGGTACCAAAATTCTCCTGATTCAGTAAAGCAGTTTTTCTTTTCAGCAGAAATATTTCTTGCTGAATCCATACGTGATTTCTTTCAAAGATGCAGAGAAGTTCTTTCTTCCTGTTCTCCCTTTCCTTGATGATAAATCATTACTCTCCCTTTCTAGTAGATAGTTAGCTACATAGATAACAAGCATGCAAGCAAGAGGGGTTTGTGGCCCTGAAATCTGCTTCACATATAGGAGCTTTAAAATAAAGTATCATTTGTATTTGGAGGACAACGTCACTAGCTAACAGCTTGTTAGACATTAGTTGGAAATCTTCATACTAATCTATTCCTTTATTTCTTGCTGATACCAGCTGTCCTGCCAGTTATTTGTTAACACTATTTTTAATCCCAGAGTAAAAGAGTCTTCTGTTCAAAGGAATGGCTTGATCTTTTCTCTCTCAGTCTTTTTGCTACTCTGCCGTCTTTATAGGGGTTCATTAGTGGTAGGTTTACCTTTTTATACTGAATGACCAATATAGATAATGCGGGAACAAGCTATGAAGGACTTAAAAAATGAAGACGAGAACTTATGTGTGTTAAATAAAATGAAGGGGAACCAGTGACGAGGTGACAAAGACAAAGCGAAGGGCTTATGGAAATGATCTCTTGAGCAATGTTTTCTGGAAGAATATTGATTGTGTAAGATTGCATTTGTCAAGGCCAAAAGGAAAGAGTTGCAGCTATTGATATATGATGAAACTCTAGACAAGTACTTTATCTGCAAAGGCAAGACAGGAAAGCTGTGTCTTAGACACCCAGTAAAGAACCATCTGCAAGTCTTCAACAGAACATGAGAATCTAGAGTCAAAAGTAACACCCATGGCTAAGTGACAACCAGGGAATTGTCCACAGAAAGAAGATAATGGAAGGGCTTTCAGGAAGAAGAGGAATTGTGGTAAGAGAATTTTGAGTTACTAAGGGATTGCTGTCTGAGACTTGAAAGGAAAACCTGAGATGTAATGCAGAGTAATAATGTGCAGCACCAAATGTGGTGTATCTGGGTTCTGATTGTTTGGTTTCCAGCCCTGCAATAGGCCTCCTCTGGGCTCTTCGATAAGGCATTCAACCTTTCCGTGTCTTTGTTTCCCCATCTGCCTATGAATGATAAAAATCTAGTTCACAGGTGCATTGTGTGCCTCAGTTAATTAATATTTTGAGGGCTTTTTGCAGTCATCAGATGGCACAGCTATAGCAATGCTAAAGCTATTAGTCAGCAACCACCAAAAAAAAAAAAAAACCCAAAAAAACAGGAAACACAGAAATGTCCCTGCTTTCCAAAGTTTGATAGACTTAATGTAATTACATTGTGATAGTACAGTGTTTGTAACACAATAAAGAACCAGAATAAAAAAAAAATGATTGAACTTCCCCAAAAGGCAGAAAAGCACACAGCAGGATTAAGAAAAGCACATGAGGAGGCAAGGTATTTTAACTAATTTTTAAAGATGATGGCAGCTAGCCAGTGCCTTGTTAGGCATTGGTGTAATCTTGTGGCATGCCTAGCTGCATCTTTAGATGTCTCAGTGCATGTGAAAAGTTGTCCCACGCATCCCCAAGCCCTGACTTTGGTGCTGTTTGCATGTCTCTGGAGCTGTTTGGGAGCCCATCCAGCTGTGTCTCTGGCCTTGTGGGGTTCATTGTCACAAGGCCTCTGAAGAGGTGATGACAGTGAGGAGACCTTTGAAACGAACTTTGAACTTGAAATTAATCTGTTTTAGCAAAAGGAGAAATTGTTACAGAAGTGAGGGGGGAAGCTGAGAGGGAAGGAGAGGGATCTCTATGTCCTTCCTATTCAGTCAGCCTGCTGACATCCCCTCTTCTCAACAGCAAACTGAATGGTCCTGCCTCTTAATAAAGGTTCTCAAAGTCTTCTTCATTCAGGCAAAGTTGTGGGACAGAACTGCTGGAAGCTTCAGCACCTGTAACTGTGGGCTGGGCTGCTCTGGATGCTTTGGATACAGTTCCCAACCCAGTGCCACAGCTGTGAGCGGCTGGCTGTGCTGTGGACAGCTGCAAGCAACCCCGGGCAGTGCACATGTGGCTCTGCGTGCCACAAGTGATGGGCATGACAGACTGTGGTTGGACAGATACTTAGAGAGTTGAGCCAGCTTTGCACATGAAATGTCGTTTCCCACCTCCCTTCCTTCATTTTGTTGCTCCGAAGTTATTTCAGCATGCTCAGGGGCCAGTACCAGGATGGAGGAGTAGTCTTTTAGTTTGAATATTGGGAGTCTTTAGCATCGGGCATAAAAAAATAAAATAAAATAAAAAAATTCCATCTTATTTTTAGTTCATTATCATGATAATGACAGCAAATTCTATAGTAAGGAGAATGCTTAAAAAAATTAAAGAAATTAAGACATACAAAACAGCTGTGTTATCTATTAACAGCAAAAATTCCTGATGAAAACTGCTCTGAAATAGTAATCCACCTAGGCAGAACCTAATGTCATGTTTCAGCTGAAGGAGACTGCTGGCTGCAGAAAGTATTAGACACATCTAATAATATGGAATGTTTTAAAATGAGTGTTCATAGTATGCAAAAATGCATAAATAGGACTTCAACTAGCTACATTTCTAAAGAAATGAAGGAGAATAGGAAAAAAACCCATAGATAAGCAGATGCCACGTGACTCTTGCTCACATTCTGGATTGATTGATTTATTGTAATTTTTAAATATTTTAGGTGTTGATAGAATGCCCATCCCCATCAATCATTTTAAAGGATTTATTGGGAAGTGCACAGATGCATGTATTCTAACCCTGAGTTGCTATGACTTTTATGCATGCTTTTTTTCTTACCATCTTTGATCTGATTTATTTCCTCTAGCATCTTTCCTCCCAATTCTAAATCCTTATTTCCAGTGATTTATAGAGTAATATAATTATGAAAAGAATGTTTAAGATTGATGTTTGTGTATTAGTGGTTGTGGCTGTTTAACAAATTCAGTCTGTTCTATTTGGATTTACTGTTGTGTACACAGTTTTGTAAGGAGTAAATTTTCTGCCTCTTGTTAGCTGATAGTAACCTGTATTTCATCTGTGCTCGCGGTATGACTTAGTCCAGCATCAGCTGTTAAAAGAACAAAACAAGTTTTTGTTAACTCATTACTGCAGTAATTAATATTTCACTCCTTTGACAACAGAGTATTTGGAGGAGGCAGAACTGGAGCAGGGTGAAAGTCGTGCTTTGATAGCAAAGCAAGACTAGAAGGTGGCAGAACCTGGGTTTCTTAAGCAGGACAGGGAACCCAGGATGAAGGAAAGTGGAGCAGGGCAAGGCTGCAAGGCTGCTGGTCTGCAAGTCGTGGTGACGCTTTGCTCAGAGGCATGTGTGCTGTTTGCTGGCTGTGTTTAGAAGCAAAGGGAACAGGCAGCTTCAGCAGCCAGAATGGGATCGCTGGGAGGACAAACTCCCCAAAGGTAGCTGAGGAATTATTCAAATCCAAGGACCGAGTTACAAGGAGAGGCCTGTAATTTGACAGATTGGTAAGGTACCCATTAGTTATACACTTTCTTAGATGTAAAGCAGATTCCTCTCTTACTATTGTCATCGTTACAATCTAATCTTTCCCTGAATTCAAGCACAGTTGATGCAAGTTGTTTGTTGATGTTTTTCTCCTCTTGTTTAATCTGTCTGACATTTAATGTTTTCTCTAACTTTTCTTTATAGGCCCCGTCAGTGTCCACAATATTGGGAGCATTGTTCCTGAAAATGAACGTAGGATATAAAGATAACATTCTCTTTTCAACAGATTTCCCATATTTGCCAGCATATAAAACATGACTGCGTGTTGTGGGAGACACACTAGAATCTCTGTGGTATCAGCTTCCAGCACTCAGATGAGCCGCTGGAAATAAAAGCATGACTCTACATCAGCATTGCTGGCACCTTGTCTGAGCTGATGGAACAACAGTAAAACTCACAGCTTCAAGGTAAACTATGTCTGCCAAAACTACCTGAAGTTCGTAAGAGTAATTAAGTTCTAAACCCAGAAGAATAATTAAAATATGCAAAACATCTATTGATCTTGAGCATCTGGTGACTTGTCAGTAACCACAGACACTAAACCAGCCTTCTTTAACATATTGTTAATTTGCAGTCTTTGATTAGATAGATTTTATTGGTACGTATCCATAAAACTACAGGGATCAGCCCTGTTATTCATTATATTCCTTTTAATAATGACCTCAGTTTTGTATCCCAGCAGGGAGGTTTGCAACAGTGAATGTTCCTGTCAATTGAAAATTGATCTTTTCCACTGGATGTTCCAAAAGATTAAGCAGGTATCTTTAGGCATGAGCCTCAGGTCACCTCCATCCTGTAAGTAACATGTGTGATTTTATTTTTGGAGATTTTTTTTTCTATCTGCAACTTCAGCCAAGAGCAGTGTCTCTGAGATGACTGGATTTTACCTTTTCTACTGACTTTGAAATAAAAATGTAACTCACAAGGGAGATAAATGAAAAAAATAAAATAGTCCTAGTGGAATACAGATGGATAATGACTATACTTGCATCAAGTTGAAGAGAAAAATACTTTTCTCTATAGAAATCTTTCATAGTTTATTGATCTTTGCAAGATTATTTTTTCTCAGCCTCAAAATCTACCACAAACCAACTGACCTTTTCTTTTTAAATAACATATATAATTTGTGTTTCGATGGAGTAGAACCATAGGGCCAGGTCATGCCCACTTAAATTCCATCGATGGTAGCAGAGTACAACTTGGAATAATGTCAGCCAGAATATCTTTCTGTCAAATTACTGATTTCAAGTCTGAATAAACTATACAGCAAAAAAAAAAAATCACCAAACCCTACAAGGTAACCTGGGGGGGGGGGGGGGGGGGGGGCGGAAAGGAAAAAACAACAACCGAAAAAACTTATGTGCAAAGTGGTTATCTGGAAATTGGCTTAGTTGCAGACTGTGTTACAATTTGAACTTGGATACAAATTCATGGAAAAGTAACTTAAACTCACAAGTTCTCAGAACAACTTTGGGTCAATGTAAGATATTTCGCTCATGAAACACTGCAGTGCTTGAAAATGTCTGTTTTTAGTGAGACATCCAGAGGAGATCTCTCTTCTCAGCTGAGTTGCTTTTTGAGGGGAGCACATTCGGCTGGTGTAGATTCAAATTCTGGGTCCTGGGAACCGTTGCATTAAGCCCTGCAGAGCAAAATTACCAGGCATTGCAAACTCAAATGTCAGCACATCAGGCTCTGTATCAGAAGGGTCTGGGGTGCAACTCCTGCCCAGGCATGTGCAGAAGGCACATCAGTTGTATTCTCAATCCTTTTTGCAAATGTCCACGCAACCTTGACTACTGCATCCCACTCTGTGTAATGTGTGTGTAATCTATTATTTAGCACTTTAAGCTCCGGCAATGATTGTGCCCATAGCCCCAGATTTACTTTTGAGATGTGCATTTTAAAAGGTGAGATTTAGTCCTGAAGATACTGCAAGGCAGAACTTAAAGCAGTGA
This sequence comes from Falco rusticolus, assembly GCF_015220075.1. Classification (NCBI taxonomy): domain Eukaryota; kingdom Metazoa; phylum Chordata; class Aves; order Falconiformes; family Falconidae; genus Falco; species Falco rusticolus. Next base: position 111,179,867 of record NC_051188.1, on the reverse strand, counting down.
TGGAGCCACTGTTTCAATTTTATTTGGACTCACTTCATTTCATTAGTTTAAAACTGATATATATTTGATGAGTTGCTTATTAGATCAAGTGAAATACTAGAGTTTGTTTCCTCTTATGGAGGGACTAATTTTCTTAAACCTTTCCATTTCTAGCTGGTATACTCCACCATTTTTAATTCAAAGCAGCTGTATTAATCCTTTCTACGACACTCTCTGCTGCAATTACAGCACTAGCATTGAGCTTTTCAGACTTGATAGCAGATTCTAATTTTATCCCATTTGGTTTATTGTGAGGATTTTTTTTCATGCCTGGAGGTGGCTTTTCCTTAATCATTTATTCTGTACGAGATTGCTAGTAGGTGCTTAAAAGGCTTTCTTTCCTGCAAAGACCAACTGCTGGTTTCTTCTCCACCAGGACAATGTATCAGCAGTTCTCTGAATAAATTGTCTAGAAGGCAATGATTTGGAAGCTCTTGCCAAGCTAGACAGGTTGTTAGCTTTTGATCTCCTTTCTTAAATAATATCACTGCAAAGCTGCCCTAGCATGCTGCCATTAGATCTTACCTGGGTTATCTTCTCAAGACAAAAGATAACAGAAAGCTCCTTTTTTCATTTACCTAAATGGAATAAATAAAATTTCTTCAAAATTAAGGCCTCCAATTTTCATGTGAACATCCCACTGCAGGCACTAGGTTGTATGTGTGGATGTGAAGGAGCAAATGTATTCAGATGTCAATTGGAAATGAAGAGGAAAGGAAGAAATGGTAAAAAAAAAAATAGTAATCACAATTTCCTTTCTTTAGTAATTTTTTAAAATCCTTTTGAGACTCAGATTTTATCTTTGCACCTATGTTTACAGTGGCATGGCTGGCAGTACAATAAGATGTTCAAAGAAGGTGAAGTGGCTTAACTCAGGTTTATAGTCCTATTGTCCTCAGAGAGTCACCCAAATGATAATAAAAGATAGGAATGTCATGAAAGTCATTATTTCTTTGAAAGATACATTCTTCTAAATGCTTTCATGTCTCATTCATTCCCTCTCTGAACATATAGATTCTGGGGACTACCATACAGTCTTCAGCTATCCTTGTGAACTTGCAAGGTCTATCAGCTCTGTAGGATGTTCACCATTCATTACACAAAGTTGTACTTCACAAGTCTAGGGAATGAGGTTTGGTCTGTAACTGCATATACATCCCTCATCTGCAGATAGACATCATCTTCAAGGATCCCTTTTGGAAGGTGGATGATCACAGGCTTTGGATGAAACAAGCCCGTTGTTCCTGGCTGAGGGTGAAGACTAGAAAGTGGGAGTAATTGTGAGCCATTTTTGTCAGTATTAACAAATGGGCAAATAACTTCATAGTTGGACATTCAAGGAAGACTTGATTTTTGTCTCGCTCTGACTTTACTTTTGAATTATTCTTTAGTTGTGTTTAGTTTAGTTGTGTTTAGTTGTGACTTTTAGGCAGTGATTGCAACCTAAAATATATGTATTTTCTATAAGAAGCCATGTGTGCTTGTCAATTTTTTAGACACAGATTTAGTATTTCTATTCTGGCTTTGCCACAGCATATGTTGTAGTATGTGTTCTTTTGTGTGTGTATGTGTGCGTGTGTGTGTGTACTGGTACTTAATAATTTTGGACATCAGTAGAGTTGGGCCATTCTATCAGTGAAAGTGATTGCTATAGTTTTAAGTAATTAAAATTGATATTATGACTGCATTTTTTGAATGTATATTTCAGAGGCTGCTTGACAGTCAGTAAAACTAAGAACATATCCAGAACCTATCTTCAACGTATAAGGGAGTAAGGCACTGCTTGATCCAGTCTTTATGACTCAGTCAAAGCAAATTTCTGTTCATCTAGATAGTCTTTGATATTTTTGAAAAGACTTCTCCATTTCAGATAGCCGGTATCGTAAAAATATTTTAGATTGTTATTGAACAGTTATATCCTCTTTGGGAGTCTGAAATAAACCACAGAAGTTATTGCAGTTTGTTCTTTATATTTTTTGTGGATTCTTAAATGCTCTGAGTTTCTTCCTGGTTCTCCCTAGTTGAACTGTAGCTGCCAAAACAATATTGCAATATTCGTTACCTGTTGGATCGAGTCCCAGCATAACTATAATAACTCCATTGGCTTCTGCAGTTTCACTGTACAAATCTGTTCACCCTGAATATGCAGTTCTGAGTGAAAAGCTTTGATTTCTTTCTTTCTTGACAAGGGAATGCAACTCATTGCAAATGATGGAATCCCTGCTTTTTCTTATATATTACCCTGTCTATATATGTAGTTTTCAGTAGTTTTAACCAGTCTTAAAAGTTCTTTTTTTTTTTTTTTGCTTGATGATGCTTAAGGTCCTGCAGATGGCTACTGGCTTCTCCTGGTCCCCCTACCCTGTATTATTTGAGCTTTGGTACGTTAAGCCTTGTTAAGGAAACTAGTGACTCAGCTTTTGTTTTAGTTTGGAACTGAGGTACTTAAAAATAAATTTGGGTCAAAATAGCATCTGCATTTTTTTGCCATATCTGCCACTATGCCTATTCTATAGGTATACCATACCTTTTCTACCAGCTCTAGTTTATTTTAAATTATTCTTTCCATGCTATCACATAAAAAACTGCATTTAGATTATAATTCATTTAGTCCTCTCATCCCTGTTTTTGAAATTAAGTTTTTACCTTTCTTTCAGCCATATCTTTAGAGTCACCCTCTTGTCATGTTTTTCCACTAATGTTGATATTGCAATGTAATGTCTTTCTGAACCTAAGATTAAATTATTTAGTATATCTAATATCTCTTAATACATGAAAGCAATCACTAAAGCCTGTAGAACCCCAATAGTATCAGTCCTCTAGTTCAATTAATATATTATCATTTATCATTACACATTTTAGAACAATTTAGACAAATTGTTATTAATGTGAAAATGCTTTTTTTCTGAGCTAGTTATGAATATTTTTTTTTTTCAAATACACTTTTGTGCAGCACTGTATCAAATGTTTAACAAAATCCAGAAATATTACACTTACTGTCTTCTCTTTGTTGGTAATTATTTTACTGTCTCTCTTCACACTCTCTTCCTCTTCCAAGTTTACATCTAATACGGCATATCTTCTGCACAATAGATAATGAGCATGTTTCTTTAATGAAACATTTCAATTTTGAGAACAGGTGGTCAAGCATCTATTCCACTGACACAAGGAAAAAGCTGTCTTGACTAGGAAATAAGTCTGTTCTATGTAAAATACGATATCTGCCATCTCAAATTGAATGGGAAATGCTCTGAGTGTGCCACTTTAACAGTGACTCTATACCCAATTTATATCATGTGCATAGCCGTTTCATTTAGGGTTTTTCCTTTATATTGGCAGCTGCTAAATAAAAGCCATTTCAATTTTCCCTTTTTGCTGAGTGAGTGGTTAGCTTGAAGTCCACTTTCTAAACAGCATCTGGCACATTTTATACACCTATAAAATATTTAAAAATAAGGTGAACCACTTTTGGCAAGCCTGTTACTTGAAACCCAAAGGGAATTCCAGAGTCTATAGCCAGCTTTATTATCTCTCTGCAAATGCAGCACATCTAGTAAGATGAGACCGTCTCCTGTGTTAACATCAAGCAGTTAGAGAGAAAGAGATGACCCTTGTCACCTGGTACAGCATCCTGCCCTGACTTTGGCCTGACAGGTACCAAAGATTTCCTGATGAAGCAAAATTCTAAGCAATTACAGCTGAGATGCAGAGGGACACCTCATTGTGCTGTCATACTTTTTGCCATGGATCAAAGCATGACAGATTGGGTATGGGCTAGAAAATAAACTTCAGAAAGAGGTTGGCCACACTGAAAGCTGAAATGCACAAGCTTAGTCATTTGCTGGCACGCTGCTATTCAAAAGGTGGAAATGTGAATTAATTTATAATAATCACATTAATTTTAATGCTATTAAAAAAGCCCGAGCCTTTTGATCGATTACTATTGTGAAGATGGTTGGGGCAGATATTAGTGATGCAGGTAACAAAAATGATGCATCGGGAAGCAGAGAAATACAACAACTTTGGTGCCTGCTGCAGCAGCAGCAGGTGTTCTGAGTGACAAGAGACAGGGGAGGGAAGATTCCCCTCTCAGGTAAAAAGAACCTAGGTACTGTGTCTCTAAACCTCTATATTCAGCATTAGCAGGGTGTTGCCTGCTGAGAAAAGTTCTTAGATGTAAAAGCACAACAACGAGAAGGTCTTATTTAATAAAATGTTTATTTCTGATTGCAAAGCGTGCAGGTCTGATGCTCAGCTCGAGTAGGCTGGCATGGCTCCATGGAACTAGAGTTAACATTTTTAGGGATTTATCAATGCTCTCAATACTTTTGTGCTTTTGTAAGACATCTCTGTAGATATTTTTTTTTTGTGCTCTTCCAGCTTTTACCTCCTGGTCCTTGCAGCTCTGCTTGTCTCAGAACAGGTTGCCATGTCTCTTTTATCTCTGATGGGAAAGTGTGGCTACCCCTCACAAAGAAGGCAATTCCTAAGGCTTAAATATAGTTATCTGTCTCCTCTGCGATTCTTTGAGTCCCTGAACTGAGATAACTGCGGCACTGGCACAGAAAGGAGGCTGCAGCAATCCATATATGTTAGTGCATATGGCACTCTCAAGGGGATGACAGGATTTCAGATTCATCAGATACATAGCTGGCCTGAAGCTGAAAGAAAAGGGTCTGGGGACAACTAGCCTGATGTATATCACCTTCTCTATTGTATCCTCCATGTTATACCTTTGGAAAGCTTTGGACATAGGTATTGCCCTTGGAAACTGTTATCTACTGCTGTGCTACAGACTTATCTGTTGGCTGATAGAGTATGGTAAATTAGTTTTTAAGCCTTGCATGTAAAAAATAATTTAAAGTTCTCAAGGTTCAGTCTTAAAGTCAATAGAGAAAAGGGAAAAAAATCATTTTAAGTCAGTAAATTGAAGATTCTTCTTTATTTTCCTAATATGCTCTCAGGTACACCATAAAGGCATTAAAAGTGCTGGTTAGGGGCTTAGGGCATGCATTATTTCTCTCCTGTGTGTTTTCTAATGTCCCCCTTTACAGGAAAAAAACCTCAGCAGTGAAGTCATTATGCCACTTCACTGCAGACAAGACAAGTGATTCTGAGGTTTATTAACCCCTTGAGTAATCTAATGGCATATAGTATGTCCTGTAAAAATGGACATTTTAAAACATAAAAAAAATTGGCTTTCCCATGAGAAATGTTCTGTTTCACTATCATACTGGCGTGGAAAGATTCAAGATCATGATAACTGTAAAAAATATGTCCTCATGGCGATAGCACTCAGCAATTTATTTAGCACAACTTTTTATTTATAGTGATATACAGTGGAATGCTGTTCCTTCATGTATGGGTGCATATGTATCAGAGGGAGACAAAAAGAGGAGAGAGTACAGGCTGCTATCTAGATAACTATCATATCGCCTATTGAGGTGAGAAAATACGAGGCAGTGTGAGTAATGAATGAATGCCCAAGTGCATTTGTGTGTGCTATTTATATTAATGTTTTGGTTTATAGTGTTTATGTTTTAAGGAAAAGAAAGAAAGGAAAGGGGAGAAAAGGAAGGAAAGGCACATGGAAAAGTAAAGTTATGCTGCTGTACCTGTAGTTTTAGAAACACCTGTGATGCAGGAACTTGATTTTACATTCTTAAGGGCATATACAAGCAAAGACAAAAGGCCAGTTTTGTTGACTGCCGGTGTAACAAGGAGAGGAAAAGTACTGGAATCAAAATCTACCACAACAAAACCTGGTAGTTCTGCCACCCTCCTTGGTACTACTCTCCATGCTTGGTGCGTGGACATGTGCACCTCCCTGCTCTCTCCTGCCTGCAGGTGACCCAGATCCCTTGGACAACATTAAAGAAAAAAAATAATAATCAACAATACCTAATAGATATTTCAAGTCATTAAATATCAACTCTGGTCTCATCCTAGTGCAATTTATTGCAGCCTGCCTTCTGCTTGAACTGACGATCTCCTCAGAAACAGTTTTAGAAATGACGTCCAGTCCAGATTGAAGATGGAAATCCTGCTTCAGTGGCCTTTAAGACATTTTTCTGTGCTGAAATAACTCTTAAAATACAAAATAACAGGAAAATTAAAAAGCTTTTACCTCTCTTCACCAGAGTCAACATGTAAAGAATATGTGGAAGATTCTTAGTGAATGTCTGCACATAAAAAATACTTCCAAGTGCCTTATGAAACACTTCTAAATGTTTATAAAACATCTATGTCTGTAAAAAATCATATATATATTTATCTCCTTTTTGTTATAAATGCTCAAATTAAAAAACTCATAGCTAACATGATTTTAAACACTTTTGAGAATAAGTTCTTCATTTGCCTGTGTATGTTCAATATATGAAACAAAAAAAACCATCTTTGTTCTCTGGGAAGGGAGAATACAACTGTTATACGATAGTGGAATTGGTCTTTTTTGTAAGTGATTTTGGAATGGGGGAAGGTGGATTACATATGTTTTATTGACTCTTGTCCTGTTCAAAATCCTTAGAAACCTGTTAAGAATTTTTTTTGTTTTTATAACACTGTATGAAGGAATATGCATGTTGGGGAGGATCTTTGGTTTCCCGAAGAAATTTCATGGACTATAGACTTTTGATATTATGTTATTGTAAGATTCTCTTAGAAGGCTATCTGATAAAACTGTGTTCAGTAAATATTGTAGTTCACACATTTTTATGTTTCAGATAAAAAAAAAAAAAGTCTTATATGCTTTCTACAAGTATTTGAGACAATTCTTTAATTTTTTTCAAGTGACATCTGGGAGATGCATTCAGCTTATTCAAGTCTTTGAAATTATTCACAGGAGTCATTTATTACTTCTTTTGCAGAGGGATACAAGAAATCTCCCCCCTTTCTCATTTTGATTGCTTCTTTTCCTTTATTATTATTCCCTTGATGCACAGTTTTTTGAACTGCTACGAAATATAAAGCTATTTTTATCACAAAAGAATATGCATAATGATATAAAACATATTTCAATTTATTTAGCCTTTTCTGGGATAAAGTCCAATTACAATCTTTAAAGTATAACCTAGCTGATATTATTCTTCCACAGAACTTTCAAGATACGTTTTCTGATAAAGACTCATTTAAATATTGTATCTTGGCTTTTTGCTGATTTAAATGTTCTGCAAAATAGATCCACTATTGTCAGTCACTGCTGTGTAGTTACCATATATATTTACGCTCAAGCTGTCTTTCCATTTTTAAGCATCTTATCTGTGCATTGAACATTTACATTTTCATGAAACTGAACTCTGAAGATCATCATATATATTTGTTTTGCTTTCATGCTCTGTGTTTTTTAATGATTTACAATAGTTATAGTTACACTGAACTTGAAGCTACTGAAGTACTTAGTCAGGAAACTAATTTTCAGGACTTGAAACTCAGATATTTTGATGGGACAGTTCACAGGAGTATTTTGCCAGGTCCAGGCAAAACCAATTGCTGTGAAACCCTGACACAAATGTAGGTGCCTTCTAGTGTTTGTAACGCTGAAAAGCTGCCCACCTGAAGTTTGTCTTGTTTCTTTATTCTACAAAACTATCCGTGTGGTAGAGAGAGGCTAAAAGAGCGTTTGTCACACCTAACAGCATCCATCTCCTGCCCCCCAGATGCTCTGTGGGCATTTCCCACATTCTCAGACAACACTGTGGTTTCTCTCCACCTTGGATCCAGCTTCAGGAGCTGAGCACTAATAGGAGATCTCGATTGTCACTATCTGAAACTGCAGCCATGGTCCTGGTCAGTGACCTGAGGTGGCACAGCTGGAAGGCAGGGCTCAACCTCCCAGCCACATCTGTCAGCACCTCTGTTGGGGCTCCATGCCAGTGGGAAGGTGCTGCTCCTCTGCTTCGGGGGGATGACAGGAGAGCCCCTGTCACTTGGTCACTCAAATCAGGCTGCCTTTAAAGGCTAGGTGGTAAAACCCTAGGTATTTCATATTTCATTTGAATTCCTTCATGCATGTCCTGGTTTCAGCTGGGAAAGAGTTAATTTTCTTCTCAGTAGCCGGAGCAGGGCTGTGTTTTGGGTGTGGTGTGAGAGCAATGCTGATGGCACACGGGTGGGGTTGGTTGGTGCTGGGTGATGTTCATACTGAGTCAAGGACTTCTCAGGTTCTCAGGCCCTGCCAGGGAGAGGGCTGGGGGGGCACGGGGAATTAGGAGGGGACACGGCCAGGACAGGTGACCCCAACTGGCCAAAGGGATATTCCATACCATGGGATGTCATGCTGAGTATATAAGCTGGGGGAAGAAGAAGGGATGGTGGTGGTGGTGGTGGTCGGGCCATTTGATGTTATGGTGTTTTTCTTCCCAAGTAACCATGATGCATGCTGGAGCCCTGCTCTCCTGGGGGTGGCTGGACACCTGCCTGCCCATGGGAAGTGGGGAATGAGTCCTTTGCTTTGCTTTGCTCGCATGTGCAGCTTTCGCCTTCCCTATTAAACTGCCTTTATCTCAGCCCAGGGGTTTTCTCACTTGTACTCTTCCGATCCTCTCCCCCATCCCACTGTGGGGGGAGTGAGCCAGCGGCTGCGTGGGGCTTGGTTGCTGGCCGCGGTTAAAGGGTCACGGCACATTTTAAAGCATGTGTTGTGCTGTTCAGTTTTGGGGAGTAAGCAGGAGAATGAGCCAGATATTGTACATGGCAATTGCATGGCTAAATCATTTTGCTTTGCAAATAGTTGTGTCTGCTGTTTCTGACGTTTGTGTAATATCAGGACATATGCTTTCTATATCAGTCTTCAAAAACCAGATAATCTCCTCTCACCAGTTGCTAGATGTATAGACTTGCCTCAAACACTTGCTGGTGAACAGTCTGTCTACCTTTCTATTATTTATTGTGGTTGTTGTTTCTACCATGGCTGATACTTTTTTATCCAACTGGAGAGACCTCCGCCTTTTACAGTATATATTCATTTCGTCAGGTGCTATTTAAATCTTGCCTCAGACATCTTCCACTCTCCTTTGCTGTCCTTTCACAACTGAAGGTACTTACAGTCAGAACAAACAAGAAGCTGATGGAAGAGCAGCTCAAGGATGTCATGCCGGTCACACTAACCAGCAAAAAAAAAAAAAAAAGTTGGCAGTGTGTGGGTTTGCAGATAGTTGAGCCAGGGCGGGTACAGAGCCAAAGTGGGTACAGACTGAGGCAGAGATGGGTTTCTTTTGTAGCCAAGCAGATTTTACTGTGAGATGTGTCCTAGGAGAGATAGAGTTAGCATTGCTCAGGCAGCCAGCTATGGCTAAGTATTAGGAGAATAATCTTAATTTACTAAAACTCATCTGAACTTCTGAGACGTTTAGGCTAACCTAAATATAGAATTTTCAGCAGGTTCATACTGAATGGGTGTGCTCCACTCTCCCAACGCTAAATATTTTGCTTTTGTTCATAAATTTCTTTTTATTATGTATTTATGTAAAAAGATCGTAGATGCCCAACTTTTTTCTATGCATTGTTCTTTTATCAAGCTGAGTGTTTTATTTACTGTATACTTTCCCTGCCACATATTGAAGCTGCTCTGAGCCAGTGCTGTCCACTGTCACTGTAATAACTAAGCCAACTAATATTAAACCTGGGATCTAACAGGTGTAAAACCAATCAGTCTCCTTAAAAAAAAGGGAGCAATATCTTCCTGTTTCATTTCTCATAGGAAAAAAGGTCCAGTAGGTCAGTCCTATCCTCCTTCAGATTCATGACTGTGTATTGTAAAAAATTACTAGATACTTTTTCCCAACTACAGACACAGAACTGAACCTTCTTCTGGGGTGTGGAACAATCCTTGTGAGCTTCTTGTTTGTGCAGGTTATTCCAAATTAATTTTTCTCTTTAAAAATGGTGGTTCCTTCCTCCAAAGCATCTAGCACCATCTAATGATGAGACAGGTTCTCATCCATGCTTTACTTTTGTCTCGCTTCCACCACCCTCATTTTCTGCTGAAGATTGGTATGAGAATGACAGATCTATCTCCCACTCTCCTTGCTTCCTTGCTTTGCTAGTCTGGAAGTCAAGAGGGGTCTTCCTCCCTGTTATGGTTCAGCAAGGGCTGTGGAACTATCCACACCAGCCTGTCAGCATTGTAACTGTGTAGTCACAAATTGCCTATACTGAAAATACAAGGACCGTGGTAACACAACAGGAATGAAGGCATTACTTTCATGTATACAGCTGTCCCTCAGCTCCTCCTCTGCAGCGAAGCTGTGGCGTATTAGCAGTAAACTGAGGGAGACTCCTAGGTTCAAAGTAATTATTTTACAATACGAGTTTATTAAGTGATCTGTCTGTTGGCTTTATATTGCTTTGTATTTTTCTGCCACCCTCATAAAATTCCTTTCTTCCTTGCTTGCCAGATGCATGGCATAGTCTCTAAACCACAGTAAAGATGACTCTCATAGCTGTCACTCTGTATTTCTCTCCCCTTGTTTCCTGACCAAATAATTGCAAATACTTTGGAACAAAGTGAAGCTTTCAGGGTTTCTTTTCAAAATTTTTAAGCTTTTGTTCTTCATTTACTATTAGTGAAATTCCTTCATTGATGTGTGGCTTTTTTTTTTTTTTTTTTTTAATGGGTAAAACTCTTTTTCTCAACTTCATTAAAACTTAAGAAATTCATATACAAATATAAAAAGACATTAGCAGAACCAGAGTTTCAGAACAAAACTTCACTAAAGTTATAGACCTTCTTGATCAGATCTTTGCTTGAAATAGCAGTTTGACAATAAAACTCTTTTCTTGATCCAGAAAGTTCCGGCGGCGGCGGCAGCAGCAGCAGCAGCTGTAATAGTAGCAGTAGTGCCTCTGGAATTATAGATGTAAACTGACCATGACTATGGAGCATCTGCAGTGGTTTTTCTTGTCATAGCTGCGGCTTTAAATTATATTTGCAGGGTTGCTTGTGGTTTATGGGGGTTTTATTTGCTAGTTTACTTGCTTTACTTTTTTTTAGGAATGCAAAAGCATTATACAAAGTTCTATGGTATGGATGAGAATTCCTTTATTTCTATGAATAACTACAATTGATTTAACCTTCCAGAAATAAATATTTCTGAAATGCTAGGAGAAACAGCTAAAGTGAAAGAGAAGAGGGACAGGCTGGTCTATTAATCTTTATTTTGTTGCTTAGCCTGATAGATTGTTTTAGTGTTTCAGTCAGTTAGTTGCAACTAATAATGGAAAAGAAAGTCTATTAAAAACACTAAAAACCTACAGTGCTTTGTTTTGCAGTGGACTATCGGCTAGAACTTGACAACAGCTAAGGTGAAAGCTGCCAGTTCATTTTATAGCTCTTTGCTTTACCATTACATACAGTGGACTGGAAATGTTCTAGCTGTTGTTCCTTTGCCAGTAAGTGTAATTTAAAGTTGGTCTTCTTAAGCAGTTTGTTACCAAGTTGCAGTCTGGTTTTATTCTTTTTTCTGCTAGGAAAAGAGCCTTCTTTAACTGTGTACTAAGGGTCACTTTCTGTTTGCCTGCGCCTAAAACTTCTCCACCCCTCCTCCTTCTTCTGGACCTGACATTTTCTGCAATAAGATTGAAAAGGTGTTTAGTTTCTGCTGTTCTGGATTGTTTTAGGGTCCTGCTGAGTGGACTCATAAAAGACGTAGCCACTGTTCTTTCTGTGTTGTTTCCCTCTCTGCCCCTTCCCTCCCCCCACTCCAATTAATGCCATTAACCACAGTTGTTCAATATGATCCAAAGCTCAGTGTGTGAAGTCAAACAACAGAAAGTTTCTCTGAATTTGTGAACCTGGGTCAATTATGGTGCTAAACAATTTATGTTAATATCCAGTATGTTGAGAGTATTCTTTGAATGCTCAGGATTCACTCTGTTAGGAAGCAGAAATAATCTCAAGTGACTAGCTGGGATTAGTCACAGCAATTACAAACAGTGGTAGGGATTAGCAAAGGTAAAGTATTTGAAAGCATTCAATCGGTTCCTGTATACATATTGAAGCCTTGCATAATATTATTCTTAATGAAAAACAGATCTATGAAATGGAGATCTGAATGTTCATAATTTCCCAGAAAGCAATAAAAACATTATTTTTTTTTTTAAAAAAAAAGTGTTATGCAAATGAATGGTTTGGCCAAAATTGAAAAGTTCAAGAAAAGACAGACAACCAGAATTAGAACCTGGCTGAGATTAAAGATTACTTCTGGTTCTGCATGTCATTTTGGATGAGGTTTGGTTTTTCAGTTCTAAAAATCAGAGTGGTTTGTAATTCATGTACAGTTTTATGTACATCTCCAGTATAAAACAGGTTTGTTTGCTCTCTGTAGTATTTAACATTTTCATAAATTGTGAATTATATTTATGAAAATCACAGAAATATTCATCCAGATAGAGGTAAATTCACTTAGTCTTTCAAAAATTATACTACTTTCAGGTCACAGTGGTGCCAATAATAGCTTCACTGTAAGATATTCTGAATAATTCATAAGCATAAGAATGACATTCTGACATTTACCTAATCTAGCCTAAAAGATTAGGATCTAATAGGAAACTTGATAATATGCATTAGCTGTTTGTAAGAGGGCAGGCTTGAAGACCCTGCACAGGGACACAGGACTCCTCTCGAGTCATTCTCTTATCAGGTGCTTGAACTGTGCAGGCAGGTGCAAGGTAATTATTACTGTCATAGAATCAGGTGGTGCTGTTGACCCCACTGAGATTATAAAAAGGAACTGGAGGCTTCTGTGGGGGAAAAAAGGGTTTTTGAGGTAAGGATTGTGTAAGTGTAGCTATGAGGTGACCCAAGTCTGGGGAAGAAATTTAGGATTTCCAATTAATGGTTGTAATGACTGCATAAAGTTTTAACTATGACTTTTAGGTCATGTGGTATAAACTTGCTAGGTTGTACCAATGATGGTCTGGGAAAAAATTTTTTCTTCATCTGGATTCCTAACAGTTTGGAACATGTGAGTAGTCTAAGGTCTTCTTCCTTCTGCTGCCTAGAAGCTCCAAGGAAAGGAGTGAGTGTGAAATGTAGTGGATGTAGATGTGTTTTGTTTGAGCATTCACTTGTCTTGGTGTTTCTGTAATTATGGAAGATGGGGAGGTTTATGGAATGTAATCGGAATGTCTTTGGTTTTGCTTGCAACTTATAAACCTGAAATATCTTACAATTGATTGAGACTAGACAGTTAAGCTGGGTGCCACTGTCATAAATTATAATAGATTACTCCCCCTCCTTTTTTGCTACTCTGGAGCAGGGCAGGATGCCTTTCTTACTACCGCTGTGTCTTTATTATGGTGATCTTTCTTGGCAGGTCACGTAATGTATCCTTGTCTACGTATCTTAAGTACTGCATGATTTATTTTCATTTGTGTTGATCTCTACTGTTAATTAAACTAAAAATAACACTTCAGCTTTGCTGTTTTAATATCCAACTTTTCTTCTGCTCTGTTCCTAATCAGAACGATTGAATGCCCTAAGGAAAAATAAACAATCTCAGCCTTTGTAGGACTGATTTTTGTTTGGAAATTGTCAGAGCACAAAATACTGCCTGTGCTGTTATAATAATCCATGCAGAAGGAGGCAGATCTTGGCTCCAGGGAAGGCCGACCTATTTAATAGAAAGATTGGCTAGTCCAAGGAAGCCATTTTTTAAGCAGATTGAGGTTGCTGTGATCTGCAGGGATATGTGTGTTAGAACTAATAAGTTATCACTGTACACATGATGCTTTCCTCCTGATTGTTTTGTTTTAATTCCAGCAAAAGCTATGGAAAGTCCCCAAACAGTGTCTGCTGTTGACCTGCTGGGTTTATGGCCCCAGGTAGCCAAGCACTTCAAGCTACTCATTTTGAAATATATCACAGACCGCTTGGATGCGACGAGAAAACTAAAAAGTTGTGAAGCTTGAGAGATGAAAGTGGCAAAGATGAAGAACTAGTTAGAATTTTTTTTTTTTTCCCTCCAGTCAGAGTAACTGAGTAATTGCAACCTAGCCAAAACTATGCAATGAAAATAATTTGTCTCTACAGCAGACAGCTGCTGTCTTCATGCTCCTATGGTGGTACCATTTGTGTTACACATGTCCACTCCTTGCATTCTTGGGCTCCATTAAATTGCATTGAATACCACTGAATATATAGTTCCTCTGTGCTATTTCATCTGGCCTATATTTTATTTCCTGCCTTTTGAATCCGCATAAACTTCAAGGACTCAAAACAGAAGTGTGGCCACCTGGTAGTGAAACAAACAATGGCTAATAAAACTCACCCCATCAGGCAACCCCTTGAAATTTTAATTTCTGCTTCCTGGTTGAGAGATACGGTGTTACTCTGAGTCCTAAATTATTTCATTAAATTTTCTTCACTCTGTTCAATCTTTAAAAAAAATAATTACCATTTTCTCATTCTGTCAATTAGTGAAAACGTACATAAATTACATGAGAGGTACTCAAGTCCTGACTTCTTTCAGAGTTCTATTATATAAAACTATTCTAAAAAAACATTTGCTGTGTTTAAGTTGGTTATATAGTTTTTTTAAATGAAGTATTAAATAAAATTATTAAAAAGGACTCATGTTTAGAAACAGGGGAAGGTCTGTCCAGGTTTTTTTTACTGGAGTGCCAGGCAATGACATCTGTTCTATGACAGTGTAAGGTGAACCACAGTGGTGCTTTGTCTAAATAGGACTGTCACTCAAAAAGGTAGGTGGTGGGGTTTTTTTGTTTTGCTTTCATGTTAAAATGGAATTAATATTTGAATAAAATGAGTGTATAAGGAATCGTGCCATTTCTAAGAAAGGAAACTTTAAGTATGTGTGGCCATAAGGAACACTGACTATTTAAATAGGGAATCTACTTATTTATTTTGGTATGGGATTCCTTTTCCTCCCCCAGTGCTTGTCCAAACTGCATGTGTTTTTCTATCCCGGCAGAAGAAGAATGGGGTGTTCTCTGGTGTTCAACAGCAGATACCAGTTTTTTTAATCAATGTTAGCTCAACCATGTAACGTCTCCATGGATTAGGTTTAACACAATATTGATAATGGTGAAAATAAAGTAGGAAAGAAAAGGCAGTGCTTCACTGTAGTCATCAACAATCCACCAAAGAATTTCAGGTTGTAAGTTTCCTTGTGTATTGTACCCATTTATGGTCTGTTAACACCTAAACCCTGTTTAAAAATTGTATTCCCTGTATAGGGCAAGGGGGGAGAAAGGGGTTTGTGTATGAATTTGCCTAGGAATCTAACAGTCTTCTATTCAAAGATCATAAGAAAAGGGGTATTAGATGATGTAGTCATAAAATCTAGTATGAGATCTTCAGTTTTCCCTTTCCTATGGGATTGTAGTCGTAAAATTCCCAATTTTGACATCTCTTAACTTGAAGAAGATATACCACATAGAACTTGGTTTCTAAGCATTATTCTACAGTCTTAGACAACTTGGATAACCTAAAGGTACCTCATTCACCAGTAGTTCATCTGTGTCTTATTAGAAGCTTTAGGGGCTTTGTTCTTGTTAATTATTATCTTAAACACTACTGAAGGATCACCATAACCCCACCTATTTTTATCATGGCTGTTTCAACTTAGTCTCCCTAAACCTTCTTAAGGGAATAGTTGAACAGAAACTGAAATAACGCTGCAGTTTAAAAGCCACCTTGCTCTTTGTAGGCCCTTCACTGCTATGCTACTGACACCCAGAATACATCTCCTTTAATACATATAACACTGTACCTATGAACTGCTATTGAGAGCTTTGTTAATAGTTTGCATACAAGCTTTATATTTTGTTTGTAAGCACTTGAACTTTTTTATTATTTTTGATTTTCTTTATGAAATAAAATACGTGCTTTCAGAAAAGGGAAAACTAAAATGTAAATTATGATGTCCTTTTGGTTAAATAAGTAATCTTGGTGGAGGAAAGGTGGGAGGGGTCAGAAATAGGCCAGGTTAAATATGTGCCTGCTGGTATATAGATTAACCTGCTTTTCTTATAAAGCAGACAAGTAGCTAATTCATATTTTTACTGCCATGGAGTTTTTAAATCTGTTTTCAGATACCCTAAATTATTTCCAGTGTTTTGGAATGGATCTATAACTGGTGACAACTTTCAGGGCTCCCTTTACATTAGTAGAATCATGCTTGTTTCTGTCAGAAAAGGACCCGTGCTGTATGTGAAATTAGAACTGTGTATGTACACCTCCACCCTGACTGCATGCTTTGTTCTAGACTGTGGCATCTTGTCAATCAGTCAGTCATTAGCATTTATGTAACACCTTGAAGAGTTTTACGAATGAGAGCAAATTAAAGCAAAGCTAATTCAAGTGACCTTGTTTGATTTGAATTGTGTCAGGGAGCCCTGAGTCTATACCTGAGAGGAGTGCAATGGCACTATGGAAATACTACTCTTCTTGCTTTTACTTTATTTATATAGTTCATATGAATGAAAAGTCACAGGTAACTGAAGGCCCTTTTCATAAGGAAAACAGAAAGACTGCTCTTGTAGTAGTATGTTCCCAGGCTGGGAATGGGAATTGGTGTCACTTGGACTATGTAGGACTCGGTATTTACCCCTTTTTCAAGTCAACAGAAGTCTTGAGTCTAACTTTACTATCCCTCATCAGACAGCAATTCCATGTTTAATCTCCATCTGCTGTGGAAAATATAAAAAAGGGGATTGAATAGGGATTAGGTAGAGAGTTTGCAAGTGTTATAGGTGCATACACTTTCAGATACACCTTACAACAGTTGGTCTGGCACTCACGCATATGTGCCATCAGAGTACGTAGTACAATTGAATAAGTGGCAACTAAATTTCCAACAACTTATTTGATCTATTTTTTCCATAAAAACATGGCTACAGTTATTTAAACTTAGACTGCATGAAACTGAGAAATAAAACTGTTGTTGTTTAACTCTGGCTGGCAACCAAGCCCCACACACACACCCCTCACCCAGACAGATTGAGAAGAGAATTGGAAAGGAATGTGAAACTCAAAAGTTGAGATAAGAACAATTTAATAGGTAAAGCAAAGCAAGGAATTAATTCACTCCTTCCCACGGGCAGGCAGGTGTCCAGCCATCCCCAGGAGAGCAGGGCTCCAGCATGCATCATGGTTACTTGGGAAGAAAAACACCATAACACTGAATGCCACTCTCCCTGCCCCCCCCCCCTCTTCTTCCCCCAGCTTATATACTCAGCATGACATCCCATGGTATGGAATATCCCTTTGGCCAGTTGGGGTCAGCTGTCCTGGCTGTGTCCCCTCCCAGTTCCCCGTGCCCCCCCCCCCCAGCCCTCTCCCTGGCAGGGCCCGAGAACCTGAGAAGTCCTTGACTCAGTATGAACATCACCCAGCACCAACCAACCCCACCCGTGTGCCATCAGCATTGCTCTCACACCACACCCAAAACACAGCCCTGCTCCGGCTACTGAGAAGAATGTTAACCCTATCCCAGCTGAAACCAGGAAAAAAACCTATTATGGTAATACAAAGTTGTTCTTGCATAATCATGAATTCAAAATTATGTTACTTGAAGACAACCAACTGTTTATATTTTGGCTGATCAGCTTAAGGCAAATAACTTATCAAATATTGGTCATCTATTTTTGGCAGTAATAACTTCTTTGTGTGACCCTGATGATAAGTTTGGGAGTGCTACTACATTAAACCAAAATAGCTTGTGCTAATCAACTACATTGAACATGCGCAAGTCAGAAGGCTAGTTACAGTTACTATGAACTTTGGGAGGGCGTTTTTATATCAGGAAAAGACTGATGCGTGTGACTCTGTCCCATGTTTGCCTTTCCATGTCAGCAAGACTTTAAGCCTAAACTTTTTCTCTATCCTGGATTAACTGAACTGCATGAAAGTGTGTAAAAAGAAGCTGAAGTTTTATACTGCTGAAGAGTCAGTCTAGGTATGACACTAAGTTATCCTTGTCTTGTGATTTGGGCCAGCATAATTCATACCATGTGAAAAGCTGGGTGATTACCAGTTGCCACCTTATGTTGCAGGTATATTTTAAAGTTTTCAAATCAGATGTCTGTGAAAACATTGCTGTAAAATTATGTGGTTTTGTTATTCCATGTGAGATGTAATATTCATAGCTGTTGTGCTTTAACCCCAGCTGGCAACTAAGTCCCACACAGCCATTCGCTCACCCACCCTGATGGGATGGGGGAGAGAATCAGAAGAATAGAAGTGAGAACTTGTGGGCTGAGATAAAGACAGCTCAGTAAGTAAAGCAAAAGCAAAAGAAGGGATTAATTCACTACTTCCCATTGGCAGCAGGATTTCAGACATCTCCCATCACACTTAATAGTTACCTTGAAAGACAAAACACTGTAACTCACAATGTCCCTCCCCTTCCTTCTCCCAGCTTTATATGCTGAGCATGACATCATGTGCTATGGGATATCCCTTTGACAGTTGGGCTCAGCTTTTCCAGCTGTCTCTTCCCAATTTCTTGTGCACCACCAGCCACTTGCTGGTGAGGTGCTGTGTGAGCTTTTCTCAGCAGTAACTAAAATATTCCTGTATTGTCAATGCTGTTTGTAGCACCAGTCCCAAACAATGCAACATACTAGCTACTATGAAGAAAATTAACTCTATCCCAGCCAAACCTAGCACATTCTCCACCCCTTATTTCATACTATTTAAGTCATGCTTAGGTCCCACACTATCCAATACATCCACATTAATCACCACCACCTTTCCTATCCTTTGGTATAATACTCAGATATCATTCCCTAAGTCTAGGAACCATCCCTGCAAAGTGTCTAAAATGTCCATGGAGTTCATTTAGAGAATGGCCACCTGTTCTGGCGGTCAGTCAGGACAGGACAGGTGGTGTGTTGCAGTTACTGGGCGCCAAAGCCAGCTCAGGCTGGGTTACTGCAGCACTTGCACTGCTTCCTGTACGGCTTGTCCTCCATTGGTTCAGGTGATTCTTGCTAGAGTCATTCTTATAATGTGTAACTCAAATCATGGGTTACAGAGATTTAAGGGTTTATCCGTTACAATATAATTTGACAGCAAGAAAGGAATGGTGTTTGTAGTCTCATTTTGCAAATGACAGCGACCCAATGTATTGGCAATATTGTGCATGTCAATTTTAATGGCATATGGCAGTGCTGATTTCTCATTCATGTTGAGGGGAGCTCTGGCCCTGGTGCAGCCAGCAGAAGACTCACTCTAACAGACTTGGGGCTTAATATTCATGCAGTGTAACTGAGAATTTCAATTGAAATGATTGTACTTTCATTAGCTCAGGTGTACCTTAAGAGTATAAGATAACTGATTGCAAATAAGTCAATGCGATGAGATCTGCTGTTGGGGTAGCACAAAAGATCCCTTACCTCCTTCTAAGGAAAAAAGGGCAACTCATATATTTTTAAAGTCAAACAAAATGGCTATCCAAATCCCACTGCTCTAAAACTTTTGTGTGTTTTTCAAAAACACACATCTTTTTAACATCTTAACAAATGATCTTTTTAAAAATTATACTGTTATAAGCTGCTCAAAAAGAAAGCAAAAAAAGAAATAAAGAAATGACTGGACACCTGTCTGCCAATAGGAAGTAGTGAACAAATTCCTTGTTTTGTTTTACCTATTAAATTGTTCTTATCTCAACTTCTGAGTTTTACATTCCTTTCCAATTCCTTTCCCCATCTCTCTGGGTGAGGAGGGAGTGAGCAAAAAGAAAGGTTATCTTGCAGCATGTGTTTTTGTTTTTAAAAAAAACACAAAGAAACATTCATGGGGCTTCCAAGGCATATTATTTCAAAAACATTTATTTTGTTTTTTTACATAATTCTGAAGTCTTAAAGATTTTCCACTTTAATAAATAAAACAAAGGTATATTAAAGGCATTTTAAATGGCTCTTCCTTTACAAATTTAAGATGATAATTCATTGTCTGGACGCCTCCTGAGTCTGTGAAAAATTATTATATAACTGTTTAACTATTTTTATTGCAGCATCTCTTACTGGAGTAACTTTGCCATATTTGTGTGTCATGCATTAAGAAAATACTCTTTCTTACTTCCATGCACACTTATTCTAAATTAGAGAGCAGGGTTCCATTTGTCTTCAATAATAGATTATTTTATTCAAGGAGTAGAGGATATTAGTCCAGGGTTCTAACTCTGTCTTAATCTGTTACGAGGTAAAAATCATAGATGTATCACTTGGTTTCAAAACAGACTTTTCTAACACTTTTATAGAGGGTGTTATGGGTTGAAAATGCAGCTTTAAATTAAGTGCAAGATGTATGTATGTGTTAAGATATGAGTTCTACTGTTCATTTTCTGTCCCAATTCCAGCATTCATATCCTTCCTGTCACTAAGCCTCGCTGCCATATGCCTCCTCATTTGTAGTCCCTGACTTGTCTTTTCCAATAGATAATCTAGGTGCTCACATAAGAAGGGAGACTGCTCTGGGGTCCTGCTAACAGAGGGGAGAAGGGGGCTGGCTAATAAGCTTGTGATCATGACCAAAATTGCTGTGGTTTTTCATGCATTGTGTAGGGTTTGATAGTGCTGAATTATATTGGAATGCTGTGAGCATACAGGACAGAACTTAAAGCATGAATTAGGCGAAATGAGCTCTGTAAGGATCCCTCAAGGCCCTTTAACTGGCGTAAGCACTACTAAACGTGGTGTCAAGTGGCACTGCTTAAAGTGGAGTTTGTTTAGTGTTTTTCGTTGGTCTGTTTTACAGTATTCTTGGAAAAAATATCCTTGTCCCATCACCCCATGAAGGTTTTAAAGAATTAAGGTAACTGTAATTCCAGCAGAAGCCTGTCTGGGATGATATCAGAAATGTAAATAGATCCTTGACCTTATTTATATTTGCTTTCTTAATAACCAAGCTTAAAATTAATACACAATGAGGTGCTTATCATACTCATCAGCAATACAATGAAAAAAAAAAAGATTTCTGTGGAGGAGTGGGATAGTCACAATCAGGTCAGAATAATGGAATGCACAAATAAGGGTTTAAAGTCAAAGCTTTGGAAGAATTAAAAACTTAATAAAACTGACAAAGGTGAGATACTTTAAGATAATCTTTAGAAGTATATTTGCTATTTCTGTCTTTGGTCATTGCAGGGGTTTTCTTCCCAGGTGGGTGAACTGAGTGTCACATAAACAATTTGCCCAACCCTATGCAGGTAGCCAGTATGAGAATCAGCCTGTCTTTAAGTCAATGTTTAGTTAAGATTTTGTACTGTAACAGAACACCTGTATTTTCTGGCAGGAACTCGATAAATAATTTCTAAAGTGCATTGTGGTAATCACTTTTCTGCTATGTTTTCCTCTAACTTAATTTAAAAATGAGTCAAGATTCTGTGTTTCAGTAAACTTTCAGTAAATGCTATATGTTAACATACTTTGCTTAGGGACTAATTGAGGAAAGCAGACAAAAAAAAAAGGAACCTCTCCGCTGCACTTTAAAAATTTAAATAAAATGAGTATGATGCAGACTACATAACTCTTGAAGCAATATATTTAATATGAGAGCAATGGAGAGCATATTAAAAGTCAAAATGTTTAAACTAAAACTAAAACAGCTAACCGGAATAACCTATATATATACACACACAAGTATACAAATTCAGTACAGTAATACCACCTTTGCAAGAGCAGCCACCAGAAAAAGTGCATGTAATTTCCAATGCCTTGAAGGTGTCTGTTCTAAGTCTCAAACTGAGGTTAAAAGTGAGTAGTTGTTGTATTACCCAGTGCTGCTATTGAACACTAGAAAGAAGAAAAGAAAAAAAGAAAGAAAAAAATAAAGCAGAGAGGAAGGAACCCATTTTGTGGACAAAAAAAGATAAATGACTGACCAATAGATTGACAAAGATATGCAAAAAACATCTTGAAGACACTGATTATGTTAGTAGAATCTTACACTTCAGTTTGCTCTTACTTTTTTGTGGCAAATTTTATGTCTAATGAAAGCTTAATACCTAATGAAAGCCAAGTGATTAAGAATGGGGCTAAGCTGAGGCAAGCAATCACTTATGTATTAAGCCTAGTGATACTAGATAGCAATGGTTGGCTCATAACTGGATAATAATCCCTCTTGATTGGGGACTCTTCTCAGTATTGCTCCTATTTAGCAGCCTCTGCTACTTATTGAGTCATATGTGGGGAGGCTGGAAAGTGAACCCACTTCTCTTGTTTCAGTGTTACCTGTTTGTGACATTGTTAGATTTTCTTTTAAGGAGTCTGCTGTGCTGGCAAAGTTGGGAATTGATATACTGTCCGTGGTGTTGGGGAGGTGATGGGGAAGTTTGCTCTAGTGATTTCAGGATGCCTTTGTCACAGAGCCTATCATCAATAACATGTCCTGCCTGGTTTGGACATGATTCAGTTCCTCAGGCAGAGGCAAAATAGCATCCTAGACATAAAAAAGTTCTAAACTGGGCTGAAATTCCAGCAAGTCTAATGCAAATTAACAATTAAACAAAAAAACTCAATGCCAACAAAACTTTTTTAGACTTCAGAATACAGACTTTCCTTTTAGCATCTCCAGGGTAGTCTTACTAGAGTCATTTACTTCTTGTTAAACTCCTATACTTTACTGTGCTGTAGGACCCCCCCCAGTTTCACTGCACACTTGAGCAGACTTTTAAACCAGCTCCAGAAACAAACTTTCCTGGCTAAAACTGAAGTGCTGAGACAAACTGTTGTAACTTGTAATAATATTAGTACAAAACATAAAAAATTAAAATTGCAACTACAAATAAAGGTAGATTAGCTGGTACAACTTCTACATGTAGGCAAACTTGCATACATATTCAACTGTTTCTGTGTTCTTTGGTGATTCTTGAGTGATGACCTGTGGAGGTTGTTCAAACCAAGCCACATAATTCTGCAACTTTGTTCTTTGAGGCAAAATAATTATCCATTATTTCAATCACTTCATGAATAACTAATCAGTCTTATATTTGAATACTGAATACTTCTCATCTATTAGAATATCACACTGGAAAGTATCAGATAAGTGACCATTGTTCTTTTTAACTGCTTATTGACAGGAAGATGTTTAAAGGAGACTTGATATTGCATTACAGTTGGATATGAAGTTGTTTGAATCTAATAGTTTTTTCTTGAAATGGAATTTTATTCAGGAAGCAAAAGAAGTTCAGTGTATCTTTTGAAGTAGAAATAGTCAAATCTTCTTGGCTCAGGGAGGAAAAAATATAAATTCCTGGAGAAGTGATGTTTCTGAAACCTTCCTAGGGAGCTGCTACTGGTAGTTCATATTGAAGAAATATTTTGCCAACTAGGCTGTATATATATTCATGTTTTTTCCTTTTCCCAAGAAGATCCACATCTCCATTGTTGTGGATAATCTTTTTTCTTACAAGTACCATTGTGATGCTCCATACATGCTTCATTGTTCTAACTAAAATTTCAATTTACTTTTGTTTCTATTCTGAAAGCTTTTGGTCTGTAATGTATCCCAAAGGGAAAGAGCTGCCCTAAAAAGTTTTGAAGATGGATGTATGCATTTGATGTATTTGTCTGCAATAAAACAAGATGTCAATAACTTATTCTGGGAAAACAAAGTAGAAGCCAAGTTAAGAGTATCTTAAAATTGTTAGACTATGCTTATGAGGGAAGGACCTAGCTATAGACTACTTTTTTTTTTTTTTTGATTGCTGCCTGTAACAGGGGCAGGCATATAGATATTTTGTGACTGCAAAAATCTCAGCATTGCTCTCTAGCACTTCAGTTGTCTCAAAGATTTTCAGGACCCTATTTATCACTACACTGGGTGATGACAGCTCAAGTCTATTTGTCATTGTGAGTGACAAATAATGTCCACCACTAGGGACTTCTTGGTTGTATTTTATTTGTAAATCATAACAGCAAGAAAATGTAGGTGGAATTCCCCACAAAGAGTGAATGAAGGACTTTCTACATATTACTTGTATACTGTACCAAGTTAACTTGTAGATAATAAAAAAGTGTTTGCAAACAAAGGTTTGAGACATTTTCCTTCAATTAGTAAAAGTATGTTCATAAACCTACTGAAGAAAATGTGGATTGAGATTTCCTACTCTAAATTGAGACACTGAAAAAAAAAAAACCAACCCCAAACAACCAAACTCAACCATGAAACAAATCCACTATATTTTAAAGCCAGTGGAATGAAACTCCCAGAAGGTTATTCCTATCGTTATTGACCTGAAAAATCTGTCTGGGAGAAGCAATATAGCAGAAGAATGGAAAGCTTATACTAGAGCCAACATTAAGTCACAAAGCAGTAAGGACTGCTTTGGCCATATACAGCTGATTTGGTTGGTTTGTAAAGTTTGAGGGTCTGTCAGAAATAGACATTGTTGGTCTTGTTCTGTTTGTTTGGGGTTTTTTAATCATCTTGCCATCTATACAAAGTTCTTCAGTGTCTTGCCATTGAACTTGGCTTGAATGCCTTCTGTTCATGTAATGGATTTTTTTTTTTGTTTTATTAACATTTGAAATACTTCTATATATAAAGACAAGCCTGAAATGAATCTAGAGTCGCTATCCTATAGCATATTCTATTTCATACATCTTGAATAAATGAAACTATTATATTATGTGGTTTAGTTGTGTTCTGACAATCTTACTACATTAAGTATGAATGCCTCTGTCCTACCTCTGTCCTACTATTACTTGCACATTCATGCTAGGATATTGTCTACCATGATTTTAAGTGCATGTTATCTTACTGGCCAAAAACATCTTCCATGTGCAAAATAAAACCTGGTTGTATATATGCATTGGTTTAAAAGCAAAAATTCAGCTTGCAAGTGCTGCTCATGTTAACATTGCTATAAGGAAAAGGTCACAAGGCTACTTAAGCAGTCTTTCTGTATGCTTGGTAAATATTTGTCTCCTGGTGAATCTCATTCTGATATTCAAGTTTTTCAGTTTCTTAACAGAGATGGTTTGTTATTGAAGTATCTGATCAACATCATAGTGATAATTTCAGTTACTTGCATTATAAGACCATAATCTTCCAGTAACATGTCTTTCATCTAAAGCATATTTCCTGATGTACATGTAACCATTTCCATGCTGCTTTAGGCAAATAATTATTAATATAAAAGAGCTAGCTTTCAACTGAAGTGCTGTTATACTCTTTTCAAAAGGCAATCTTTCATTTAACTTGTTTTCCATGACTTTCAGAGAACGCTTGATATCCTTGGATTGGTTGGATTAAATTCAGAAAGAAAACCTAACTGTAGTTCTACAGAGGGAAGCTCTTAGCTATTAGCAAGTCTTCAAACCTCATACTTAGCTAAAGGCCCTGTTTGTTTGCTTGCAGTATCTTAATTCATTTGATCCCGAACTGCACTCACAGTAATTCTACTATATAGTTAAACTGATACACTAGACACTCATCTCTTTCCCTAGAATGTGCTTCTGTAATGCTCCCCAAGAATGATATAAATTTTTCCTGTTCCTATACAACTGTGTGTATGTCAATAGAACTGCCATTATAACCACACAGGGATCTCATTATTCACACCATTTCTGGTTTTAAATACAATTACTCTTTTCTAAAACATATATCAGTACGCGTAGGGGAAGTCTTGTTTTGATCCCTTTAAATGTATTTCCAATTTACTTACATTACACTGAGGAAATGAACTCCTAGCTAAAAATATGTTTGCTGAATAGGGTACCTCTTCTGTGAACACATGCTGCGTAGGAGCACATATCTGCTATTGGCATCCTATATTCCTTGCAGCCTGGGGCTTACAGCTTTTGGAAGTAACAGGTAAGAAGAATATAAGATGAAAGTTGAGCCGTGGTTATTCCAGCAATGGTGGAATTGTAGCTGTAGGGAGTCAGTGCTGAGGTCCACAAGTGTCCCTTTAGTCAAAAGGAGCTTTGTCTCAGCAAGGGCTCCACAGAAAAACTGAGAATGGCATATGACTTCTTAGTAAAGGACTACTGATACTGATTTTTAAATATTGTAGCAATATGTTGCCCATCCTTTTAAGAAAGACGTGTCTTCACTTTATTCAGAGGATCCAAAGAGCAATGAGTGTATGGGAAAGACAGATTTAAAATATTTGCAGACACAGTTAAACCAATATAAGAAACTGAAACAGCGGGAAGATGCCATTAGGCTATAAATGTCATTATAAGAAATAGGAATGGATTCTCAAAACTCAAGTTTTCTTTTTTTATATAAATTGGAACAAAGTTGGGGTAGTTATTGTCTGAAGTTGATCCGTAGTCTAAACACCAGTTCTCTTCGTTTTGCACTTACAGTGCAAGCATTAATGGCAGAACCGAAAACAAGGCTTGTGAAGAATCTTTCCATCAAACCTAGAGAGAGGGAGGAGGCAGAGGAAAACTCTGTATGTTTAACTGTCCTCCTGCCAGAGCCAAAAAACATCTACTCCCTTACTCAAGGATGCTTCACACTCAAGTGGCAAACAAATAAAAAAAGGAACATGTTGAAGGCTAGCATTGTGAGGGATAATCCAAGGAATATTTGCACTGGACTACCTGCACACTTTTCCGCCAACATTCACTGTTGTTTATAGCATTATACTAGTAAAAAGAGCTTTAGTGCCTGCATTTTTAGAGAACTACACATTACAGCATATAAAGCTAATGGAAAATCAAATAAGCTAGTAGTAAAAACAAAGCACACTGTCTAAGTCCACATGAAAAGAAAGGTACATGTGTCTTAGGGTAATGAATTGCTTCATTTTATTGTGAAATTTCTGGGTGGCATTTAAATACTTCTGTTTAATACTTTCTAAATAATCTTTCATCAAAAAACTGTAACTGCTCATTTGATACTGACAGTAAAAGTACTGAGCAACCTGTAGAAGAAAAACAGAAATCTGAAATATAATAAGGTGTCAATGTTTCCATTCCTTGCACATGACAAAGTCATGGTTGCAAATGCAATACGTCAGAACGTAGATGTTGGTAGCTTCATAAGAGTTTCCCCGTTGTTCCCTGAATCTAATAGGAACAGGTTGTTGAAGAAAAACACTAATTAAAAGAATCGGTGGCTTTTCTCCAGCACTGAATTATGAGGCCATTACTACTTGTTAAAATACTTATCCCACTCAAATATTCATAATTATCTATTAGGTTTCTTGCAGACAGGGAGATTATGATAATACATTTAGCTCTTGTTATTAGTTGGTAGTTTTCATCAGTATTCAAGATTAGTCCATTACTCGGAGCCATAGCCACATCAATATAAATCACCAATGCAAATGCTAAACAAAAGTAAGTTCTGTGTGTGAAGGATGCTGCTGGTTGCCTCACTTTCAATAGTTTTTTCTTCTGTATTACTCACAGCACTTTGAAACCTGAAAATGCAATTTCTCTTGTTATTGATTTTTGTCCTTTCCCATTTAGTAAGCACTGGGGTACATGGAGATCTATGCATGTACCTTTCCATGTGGCGAGCTCAGAATATGTTTTACTGTTTCAATATGATGTTTCTTCAAGTTGGGACCCTAGTCTTGCTGTCTCTGCAGCGGTTTATCTACAAAATCAGAAGTAGTATTAGTATACAGAAAGTTCTGAGGGACTCCTTCATTTTAGTGGACGTACTACCAGAATTATGCAGTCTCCCAGTCTCTAGCATATATATAAGATCATTGTATCCACAGTGAAGCACCATTATGTGAAACAGCATCTCAAATTCCTGATAAGGAGGTTGATTTATTAGCAAAGCGTTAAGAAGGTTGCTCACTTTAAATGAAAACCATAGTTTTAAGCAGTCTGTAATGTCCAAAGGAAAAAAGATAATATCTAATTGCTTAAGCTGGTATTTCTGAGTATGGAATTACAGGTAAACAAGTACCTTTCATAGAAAGAACTCTTCAGTTGGTGAATCTTTTTGTTTATGCATGGATTGAAAAAACCTTTGGGATACTACATGTATTTTCCAGGAGCATCTCATTCACTAGTCAGCAAACGTTGTCACAAAGAGAGAGTTCTTAAAATTGGTGTATGTAATGAGAAACACCATGGGTGAATCCAGGAGAAAACTAAAGGTTGGCATGTACAACTGTAAGAGATCTCCTAAAATAGATACACTTGTTAAAATGTGATTGGTTTTGGGGTGGGTTTTTTTTTTTCCCAGGTGATAATACAGAGTAAGCAATTGTTTTAAAGGGGAAGTGCGGAAGAAAAGGTGGAAATGTGGAGATGAAAATAAGGACAAAGTTTACTAATTTTCTGACACTTAAGACATGTTGATGTCAATTGAGCCAAGTAAAGGAAATTGCCTTCGGTACATTCAGTAAAGGTCAAAGCAATGCTGCACTGGAACAACTTCTGGGTGACTGTGTGCATGTCCTTTACACACATCCTTTAAATATCTAAATCTTACACCCTCGCTAAGTATTTGATCACTTGAGGGACTTGTAAGGTGCACAATTTTATAATTTCATAAACTCAGCTCTATGTTAAACAACAACCTTAATACTCTTTCTTTATGAGAAAAAAATAATTCCATTTATAAGTTTGTGTTAATTTAACATTTATCACCATAAACGTTTCCTATTAAACATTTTTGTCAAGCAAAGGAACTGTAGGAAACATCATTGTGCTTACAGTGCTCAAGTGTGTTGGTGGCTACTGTTTTATACTTCTAAACAACATGGTAATTAAAGGATTTTGTAATCTAGGATAAGGTTATTAATACATGAAGTATTCTTATTGGGTTTAAGTTTCAGTCAAATGAGTGTATGATTTCTAGATTGAAATTAAGAACAAATGAGACTATTACTGTAAAGTACTTTAATATCTCTATTCCAAGAACTAGTATACTTACATGTAATACTTGTACTTTTTCTTTTCTTCAGAGAGGTGAAGGGGTGAGTGGTGTTCAGAGTCAACCTTAGCTTCTTTTTTTTTTTTTTTTTTAATCCCAACTTCATAAATAGCACCCTTCCCAAAAAGCAGAGAAGTCATTTCTGCTACATAGTATGAGAAGGAAAGAAACCCACCTGCTAAAAGCAAGAAATTTTAAAGAGGTTTGAAGCTGATAATTTAGTATCAGGTTAATAGTCGTGTAATGTGACATTACCCTAGGGATTTCCTATGAGAAAAGTAACTAATGCTGTAGCAGAACTGTAAGAACAACAACCACTTGGAAAAATATTATGGGAGTAGGAGAAAGGTAGTGGTTAACAAGAGCAGTAGGGTGAAATCAGAACTGCTGCTCTATAGTTGATTTAAAATTGTAGTGTGTTGTAGGTCATTGGAGGTCAGGTATTTTCACCAAAACTGGAAGTGCAGGGTGATTACTCATTATAAACATAGATCTCAAATGTGATACTACTAAAGAGAAAGAACATGTGTTTTATAAAATTTTAGTTTTACAATATATATCCCATAGCAGAGATATAAAACAGTCTGGAAATGCAGGGATTTTTTCTTTTGGGGAGGGATGTTCCGGGTTTTAGAGCGTGTTTTTTTAAGCTTGATGAGGACAGTATTGAACTTACCTGACTTCAGTCTACTCAAGTGTAGTGAGGAGAATAAATTCTTCTAGATGGGACTAGTATATATTCTGATGAGTTATCTATCAACAGGGAAGACTAGCTACACTGACATTCCTCACTTAATCTCAACAACAGCAGAAACTGGTTTGAATAGAATAGTTTAAAGGGACAATATGAAAATCTGTATTATTTCACCAGCACTGCTATTGTTGCCAGACATCAAAATATTAAAAGGTCATATGGACCCTTCTCAGGTTAACTTTTACTCATAAAGAGCACTTACCACTTTCCATTGTACAAGTATATAGCTGTATGTTCAATAATGGGAGCAAAGAGGGCACTCTACATCCTTCATTTGTTAAATGGGAAAATGACTTCTTTTTTTCAGGGTTCGTTGTGGAGTTTAATAAATAGCAAACAAACTTACAGAACAGACTTTAATAAAAAGGCAGTTGGAGATGAAATTACTCTCTCCTTCCTGGGCTAAACAGTAGTATATATCCTACCAGCCCCTATGACATTACATACCTAGAATCAAAGTAAGTGTTATCAGTGAGTGAGTTCCATGTGTTTTGTCATAAATCGACAGCCACCCCCCAGCCCCAACTTCTCAGAAGCATAGGTGTCTATAGCATTGACTGTACAGCGGGGTGAGGGTTCGTATTTAGATACAAAGAAATGGCAGAGAAAGAAAACCAACAATACTTGGATTAACAACATGTGGAACAAAATTTCTTATGGATGCTGGCTAGTGTTACATGGGCTGATCCAGTCATTTGTTTTCCTTTAAAGCAACAGTGCGCTGTCTCAAGGCTGCAGGCTGCCAAAACTGAAGGTACTGACTGCAGTGTTTTGCGTGGCAAGGTACAGTGGCTCTCAGATAACTAAGATTTTATGGCATGGGAAAATGATGTTCACTGTTAGTGATTAGTTACAAGATCTCTATACATGATCTTCCCCTTCAATGTTATTCCAGGTGTATTCTTTAGGAAGCAGAGGGGTGTGAAATGGAATTGGGAACTAAAGCAGATACCAAGGTATTCTAACGTGTTGAAGTTAAAACCTCAAGTAACTAAGGTTCACACACATGCGTCTGGATTTTAGGGGTACTGTAGAACACCTGAAAGCCCTTTGTGTGTGTGTACATGTGCACTCCTTTTAAAACACACAGCTGAAGTCTAAAGTGCTAAATAAAGTGGTGTCACCTACCCGAAGGTTTTAGGGTTGCTTCCTGGGGCTGGAAACAGAGTCAGGATCTTCAGAATCAATTGCCAGTGTCACAAATACTCTAGTTAGAAGCAGCTGTTCTGGCACTGGCTTTTCTGTAAATATTCCTGCAACAGGAGTTACAAAAGAAGATATATTTGAACCTCCATTTTCTGAAAATAGTCTGTTGTTTTATCTTGCTTCCTAAAAGAAGGGAAATGGCCAATAGATGCCAATAAGTGTCATTTCTCATTTTCGGTACACAAAAGCCTGAAAATAATTAAAGGTGAAATCTGTGGACAGAATGAAGACAAGACTGTTTACATCTTATTTTCTGGCCTAAAGTGACTAGTCTAACATGGTCACCCTCATAGAATAACTTAAATGGCATTTGAACAAACTTTAGGGGAAAAAATACAGGAGATGTTCTAAGATCATAGTTTCTGTGAATGACAGTATTGTTACCTTTGGTTTTCTAAAGCCAAGTTAAAAGACTTTAAAAGGCATTAAAGGTGCCGATTAGTTTCTCAACAATATTGTTAAAGCATTGTTCTTTGACTTTTTAAAAGCTTGATGTTATCTTTAGGATTATTTTTTGTTGTTTTTCAAAGCATGTGACCATAAGAGAAAGAAAAATGGTTTAGAAATCTGACCTCAGGTAAGTGGGTCAGATTAAGTGAATATTTTTTATGTTTGAGATCTAAAAGTAAAGATATGAGGGAACCAGGTACAAATGGGACATCAGCATACACATTAATAAACTTGTGACTTTCTTTGTTTACTGAGAGCCTTTCCATAGCAGATTCTAATAATTGTCAGATAGTGCTGTACAGTATTTCTAATACAGAAAAGGATGTGGGTTTGCCTTTATTTGCATGAACTTTGTTTTACATGAAGATATGAAACTAATACTTTCAAAGAAGCATTAATGCTACTTTACTATAACACACTTTTATTGTCATGGATCATCAGTTGCAATATAATCATGTGTCCTCTTTCCATAAATCACCTACCAGTATAAATAGCTAAAAATCGTGGTGGTTCATTCACATAACTTGGTCATTCAGCAGGACAGAAACTGACCTGTAACTGTACTTGCAATCAAAGGCAAAGCCAGCTGGATGTTCTTGTGATTCAGATACGACTATGTGTAGGTCTCGCTATTCAACATCCTTCTGATTTATTACTTATAACAAACTTTAAGACAGGAAGTCATAAATAGACATGAAATTATGAGAACTGTTATAAAAATGTACATATTATCTAATTCCTGATCAGCACAAATCATGTTTATGTGGTTTTACATTTTCAGTGGGGTGGGGAAGGAATAGGGAACAAGATTGATTCATGAAATAATAATAATCTGCTGCAGGAGAGTGAAAGATAACCACTAAAAATATTCAGAGAATTTGGCTGAGTTGGAAGGTGTGCAGGGTGTGATTTCTGGTGGGTGATGTTTCTAGTTATGAAAGCAGTTATGAAAGACTGTTTGCTTCTGTGATGAGTATATACATCTTCGGTTTCCATGAAAATTACTCTGGTACTGTATGTCCTTTCTGGATGGCCCTTCTCCTAAAATCAACATGTTAATAAAAGAAGAATGTTTGAATTATTATATTCCCCAAACTTATTTTTTTTTCCACATTAAAACCTCTAAAGAAACTTCTGACTAAATCTGTTACAACAAAAATTCTGTTACAATAACATACTCCCATTAAATTAACTGTTGTATTTGGCTTTCAGATTTTTAAGGTTGCTACATAGATTTTTGCTATGATTGTGCAATTTTCATTAATTTCTGGTAGTTTTAGACCCCATGCTTCCAGATGTATTAATAGTATTTTTTTTCCATTCCTTTTTTTTTCTTTTTAAATTCATGAACTACCTGATCAAACACAACCTAAACATGTTTCTGGGTTAGCAAGAAATGGAAAGGAACTAAATAAATGGAAACACTCTCTAGCTCTAAGTAAAATGGCAGTAGCCATTACTCTGGGACAAAATCCCTAAAAGAAGGAAACGCTTGATGTTCAAAACAGTCTAGTCTACCTTATACATTTAAATGTCTGTTTTAAGAAGTCTCAAAACAGTAGCTGGCAACAAGGTCAGATTTAAAAGTGGGCTAGAAGAATCAGTACTCTTCCATTTAGCACATGGATATACCAGTTTGTTTGACATGTTGGTGACAAAGTGATGCACACCCATGGCTCCTTTTAGGTTTGAGCTCTGCTTCCCTTGGATGGTAGTCAGTCAACTGGTTGTGAACCAGTATACTTTCATGAACTTACATGGCACTGTATTTCCCTCAGACCAGCAGAAGTTCCAGCCCTATGGCATGTAGGATGTGTGGATTCTACGTAAGATAGGTTTCTGACCTGGTTGTGTATAAATTGGGATCTCATTTTTTGTAAATTATGCTGTAAGCTACAATAACTCTAATTGCCATTGCAGAGAAATGTATCAAATAACTCAGCTACTTGGGCAGCACACAGTTTAGAATTTATTAGCTGCTGCTCCGTTCCTAATTTGGTGGCACAGTCTCATCTCACTGAAAGTATAATTGCCATTATTGAATAATCATTTTGATAGGTTATTCCATTTTCTGCCTTGTTTATCTTCTGTTCTTATTTTAAGTGTCTTGTTTTCCTCTTAACATTGCCATCTTAATCTGAGCTCCTTCCAACTCATTCTCAATATTTTTCCAGTGTGTTTAATGGCACAATCATTGCTTGATAGCATCTGTATGTCTTCTGCAATTCTGTCAAATTGGCTGGTATGGAGAGACTCAAGTACTGCAATTTCCCTTCTGAGATCCTGCTGTTGTATCATTTTAACACATGAGGATTTTTGTCTTCCACACTTTTCCTTCACTTTTGTCCAATAAAATAAGATTTCTTTTATATTCAAATTGATCACCCATTGGAGAAGTTAGCTTTCTGCAGAAATCTCCTGTGCAATGAATATCTCTAATGTCTACCAGGGCATGTACATGAAATGCATCTTTTAACTTGCAATCATGGTCCACAGTGGGTATCTAGAAGGCAAACCCACATCTTTGTATTGGATATTTTGCCTATCATAAGCAACTTGAAAGTGCTTCTGCCCTTTCATTATGCATAGCACACTGTAATATATTTCTTGTAGAATTTTCAAAAAGAAATGGAAATAAATAAGATCTTAATTTGTCATGCAATAATCCAATTCTTTTTTACCACTACAGTATCTATTGTACTGCCTTATGCATCCTCTGTTAGCTCATGGATGGGAACATACATGAAAAAAACCCCACTTATAATGGCAACAAGATCCCTGCAAGGGAAATCAGATGTGATATGCAGTTATAGATTATCATTTGAATCTTTGGAGAGAATCCTAAAGATGAGTAATAATGAAAACATATATAAATTTTCTGTCTTATTTACTGTTTCTTACTTATTTTCCTTCCCACTCACTCGCAGCAGTATTACTGACCTCTGGATCTTTATATTTCATAGCTTTGACTACTGATATTTTTGAAGTATCAAGTAGCATCCAAGGCCTTTTTCTTTCTGGATAGAATTATTATGGCCATGATATGTTAAAAGTTGCTGAGAATTTAACAGATGCTTTAATTCCCCTGAAAATCTGTGTATAATAACAGTGCTTAGTGGTCTGCATGACTGGTTATGAAATACTTAAATATAAAGTGTGTTGGGTTTACATGGCAACGTTTTAGTAGCGAGAGGCTGCAGGGGTGGCCTCTGTGAGGGACCCGCTGCTGGCTGAGGCTGAGCTCATCAGCCATTGTGGCGGCATCTCTGGGGTGGTGTGTTTAAAGGGGGGGGGACGACGACGACGAAGGGATGACAGGGACATGACACACCCCAAAAACCAGAGCAAGAGCAGCCAGAGAGGCCTGAGAGCGTGCGAGAGCCCCAGCCCCGCAGCCCCCCAGGCTGGGGCAGGAGGAGGCCGGGGGGCTCCAGGCGCCGCAGCAGAGCCCCCCCGGCAGCCCCTGGAGAAGCCCCCGGCCAGGCGGGCTGTGCCCCCAGCCCATGGAGCCCCCGGGGGAGCAGCTCCCCCCGCAGCCCGGGCAGGACCCCCCCGGGGCAGGGGGTGCCCGCAGGGGGCTGTGACCCGCGGGCAGCGGCGCTGGGGCAGCTCCTGGCAGGGCCCGTGGCCCCGCGGGGAGAGGAGCCCGGGCTGGGGACCCCGCGGGGACCCCCCTGGGGCCGGCTGGGCCTGGGGGGCTGCGCCCTGGCAGGGCCCCGGGCTGGGGCAGGGGGCGAGGAGCCTCCCCATGGGGGGCAGGGGCGGCAGGGACAGCTGTGAGGGACTGACCCCAGCCCCAGTCTCTGTCCCCATGTGCCACTACAAGGACAAGAGGTAGAGAAAACTAGAAATAAATTTGAGTTTGGAAAGAAGGGAAAGGTCGGGGGAAGGTGCTTTTAAGGTTTGGCTTTATTACTTATTGTCCTACTCTGATTTGATTGGTAATAAACTAATTTCGCCAGGTTGAGTCTGTGTTGCCCATGACTGTAACTGCCGAGTGCTCTCCCTGGCCTTACCTCAACCCAGGAGCCTTTGGCTGTATTTTCTCTCCCCCGCCCAGCTGAGGAGGGCAGGGACAGAGCCGCTTTAGTGGGCACCTGGAGTCCGGCCAGGGTCAGCCTGCCACAAGAAGGAAGCATAAGAGGAGATACCAGACTATTGAACAGAGCTGCTAGGAATTTGAGGGTTAAGATTTTTTAAAAGACAAATTAAATAGAAAATAATATTTCTCACAAAAATCCCCTACTTAATGCCTACAAATGGTTAAGAATAATATATATTCTAGATAGATACTAACCCTGTTTAATTCATTCCATTTGGAGTAGATATTCCTAGAATAACCATCCAGTGCTTAGATTCCAACTCACCATTTCTTAAAGAATTACAGTCAGCTGAAGCAAACCAAGCTGGCAGAACTGTCTGGAAAAGAAGCTGTATTTCTCCTTGTGTAGTATGGGCTACCCTAAAATACTTTCTAATTACTGTACTAAATAAATCTTGTTTATATGGTTTTAAAATTACTGTTCATTATTCCTTGATAGTAACTACAAGAGATTGCAATCACATATCTCCATTTTGTGATGCCACTTCTTTCCCGCCTGACTTGCTTATTGGAAGTTCTGTTTCTTCCATGTCACTGTTTTTTTAATCTGGTGGAGACAAATAATAATTTAAAGCTATTCAAAGATCACTTCTGTTCAGCTTCTATATTTTCAAGCTTACTCAAGGTATTTATCTGATGCAAATCTCTGTTCCAGTGAACAACACAGTATTTTTGTGCCCTATTTTGAATCTGAATGGTCTCTTCTGCTAAGAAAAGGAAATAAAAAACCCTAACAAAGAGCAATGAAGAAACCTAATTGGTCGTACGAATGGGCAAAAGAGGTGTTTTAAAAGCCCTTTCTTAAATTGTCGGTACTGCATCTCTCATGTACGTTCTTAGCATGACTTAACCCTCAGCTTTTTTTTCTTTTTAAATGTATTTTATGTATAAAAATATATACGCAGATTCTTTAGCCCTGTACACTGTGCTAGTCACAGGCTCTGCAGAAAGTGGCAGTATAGACACATTCATCTATTCTGGAGTGAAAAGACTCACTGAGAAATGATAGTCTTGTATATATTGCTGGAAGGGCGAATTGAAAACCTGCATTAGGGCTGCAAAGGTTTGAAAGCATGGTGAGTCCCCTGGCTGTTAAAATCTTGTTCATTTTTCCACTCTGGAGCTTAACCAGCCAAATTTTTATATGTATTTAAGTCAAAACCATGTCTCGTGGTTGCTAGTGTATCTCAGTTGCCATTGATTTATCATTTTTTTTTTACTACCATCTGATATTGCAACTTACAGTTTGTATTTATTGCCGTTAGCCAAGCCATCTAATATTCTTTAATAATACTAAAAGTGTGACCAGTTACACAGATTATTAGAGGAAATGCACAAAAACTGAACTGGTTATGCGCAGCTGTGAAGTGCTAAGGTTCAATCCCATCTGTAACTGAAAACATTTTTCATTCATTAATTCTACATGTAATCATGAAAAATACTCTATTTCTGGCCTTTTCTGAAATGCCTCTTTAGAATTTAATATCAAAGAATAGATATTTTCTTTGTAAATGGGTATTTTCCTAACCCAAATTCTGAGCATAAGTGTATTATTAATGTAGGACTGAGACCTGAATCCCTGTCACCCAGAAAGCTGGCCTTTATCCTGACTTTTAAATAAACAAAAATTATCAGATTCATGGGAAGAGATTCCTGAGTTAATTCTAAGTATACCCCATTGGTATAGGGTGTTGCAACACAGAGAAGGCAGCCTGGGGCTTACAATAAGCATGGTTGTGCCAGGACAGGTTCTCTACGAGGCCTGTTTGACTGCAATTTAGGGATCTGTGATGCACTTTATGGTATGTTCAAAATGTCCTAAGTTCTGCAACTGAAAATTTATTTTACTGTACTAACTCCTCTTTTCAAAAATCTCTTCTACCTCCCTTGCTGTTGTTAATGGGGGATAACAGCTGTCACAAGACCTAGTTGCTGCATGCTTCTCTTGTCAATTAAAATATTTTCATCTGGCATTGACAGCCAGATTGAAATATTTTTATACCATCTTTATAAGCACCGTAGTTTCTTCTGATGAACTGGATAAGTTCATTTAAACTGTTAGCTCTTTTAATTGATTCAACTCTTATTTTTTTCATTGTGACTTTACAACTCAGGAATAAATTTTCACATTTATTGGACAGCTTTTAACTAGCTCTTATTAAAGGATGCCTAGCAAGAGGATGCATTATGATTGCACTAAATCAGCATGACATCCTTCCAGAAACTTGCATCTGACATGTTATGATAAGGACAAACAAAGATAGACATAATATCCTAGATAAATTGCTACCAAAGAACTGGAAGATCAGCAGCTCAGTCATCCAAGACAGGAACAAGTACGTATATCTGAGACTAGCTGGTGGGTTTTTTTTATACTTACAGGAAGGGTACACTTTTTTTCTGGCTGAGTTAGTTGAGTCTAGGCTGAAATCTAGTCACAAATGTATTGCTCTTGCCCTGAAATAGTGGCATTAAAATATGTATAACTGACTTCAGAACTGCAGCAACATATTTTTTGTATTCCCTGAAAACACCTGAGCTAAAATGAAAAAGAATGACAATTTACGATTGGAAGAAATTTAGGATATCTGAGTTTTATAGTTAAATGGGTATTTAGACTTCAGACTGCTGAATTACAACAATATTTAAAATTCTCTTTCTGAGTACGTACAAGGTGATGAGGTACCTCCAGAGCACAATGAGTTTTTGCTCTAAAAATTGGGAGGGAGGAGTATGTGCTGAGTGATCTGCATTAGGGTAAGTGTCAGTCCAGGGCTGACTGATTGTGTTACTGAATGTTTTGCTCTGTTCTACTGTCAGGCCAAGCTTGTTCAATTCCTTGCTAGCATTGCAGAGCTATAGATATTCTTCTGTAGCATTGGTTGGAAGAGAGCGTGTGGCAAATAAACAACTACTGTGCTGGTGACCAACAAGTGTAGCTCATGAAAGCTCTCTTACAGAATGATTTGATACAAATTTGGCCATACTGCTGCCAAGACACATTGCTGCCCTTCTCTGAAGAAGACAGAAAATTATTTTATTCCTTGGCAATTTATCTTTATCATTTGGAGAATACCTAAGCATACAACCAAGGGAGATCATAGAATCATACAAGTTTGGGTTGGAAAGGAACTTTAAAGGACATCTATTCCAACTCCCAAGATGCTTCTCTCAAGAAAAGATACTTCTTTTGACTGTTTTCCTTGTGGTTAGTAAGTGAGATTCCAGCAATGTAATAATTAGGTTTTTCTGTATCCACTCAACTGCCCTACTTAGAAAAAAAATATTGGGAAATACTGAAGATAAAATTCTGGTTCTTTGAAGTATGGTGGAAGGAACATACTGCTTCAGAGAGAATTAATGTATCATTTACAAACTGAATACGCCCACTTAAATATTTGCACTTTTTCAGTGCAAGTTCATTTTAAAAGAATCTTCAGATGCACTCCTACCACAGTGAAGTAATACATCAAAACAGGCTGTAGCAACCTAATAGCTTTGAGACTGTCTTAACAAGAAAATGTGGTGAAAGTCCTCTCTGGTAGTTGGTGTCAATACCTTTTATTGATACCTATATTTCTGAAAAGAGAAACATCTGCCAGGAAACAGAAGCCCAAAGAGAGGAAAGTTATAACATGTGAGATAACATGTGAGAGGCTCCCAAGAATCCATCAGCTCTGGAGACTAGTTGTCCTGTTGGATCCACAAGAATTGATAAACTTAAGACACAGCCAGCTGAAAATGTGCAAGCTGCTGGCACATATTAGCATCAATGACAGGCTGTATAATTCAGGCCACATCCAAGAAGACAGTGGCTGCTATAGGCAGCCAAAGTCAACAGGATTAGTTATACATCTGTTGAAGAAAAGAAATCCCTCGAGGGCCTTTCTGACCTAAAAGTCAGTGATGCATACGTATGATGTGCCACTTCTGCACGAATAGCTGGGGTTGGCCTCCCAACTGTTATCCCAGTGGGGTAACTGAGGGTGTGTATGTATGTATGAGGGACCAAACAAATCAATGCACGGTGAATAGTTCTTTGCTATTAATAACAGCAGCTTATTTATTAGAATACTTTCATTTATTGACTGTGATCTGTGTCTTGACTCCATCCCCTAAGAGAGAAAAGGGTATTTACAATAAATGAATACAATGGATTTTTTTTACACCTATTTGTTTTTAAAATACTCCTTCTCATAGAGATGCATATAAAAGTAGATTACTTGTAAGGACAGCCTTCAGAACGAAGTTTAAACTTTAGTTTTGGAAGTTCAGACTGAAGTACATCATGTATCCACCAGGGAAAGAAACAATGTGTTGAAATGTTTATAAGGTGGCGTTAAGCAGCAACTACTTCTGAACATCCGCAGAACATCTAGTATGGAGGAGAAGCTTTGTGTAATGAAGTTAAAGACTGAATTTAAGTTTTGACTGGCTTGAAATAAAAGCAAAAAGGATGGAAGAAAGGCTATAATTATTGGAAGAACATAATGTGATGCTTAGACAGAATGTGAAAATCACTGAGGAACATATTGCAGCTATAATTAGAGATAGTGTTTCAGTCACTTTAAAAATGAGTCATTAAAGAATGCATTAAAAAGTAAAATTCTACATCTGTTGGGTCTCCCAGTTGGGACAGAAACATGAGACCTAGAAGGGAATTGCAAAATTTTTCTTCTAAGGAGCTCTGAGGTTAAATTCCAGAAGTGAAGCACAAATAAAGCTTTGGAGTTGAAAACAAATAGAAACAAAAAAAGTATAGATGGCTTGCAATGCTCTCCATATATATTTCTAGAACATATGCAAAAGCGCTGATACTCTTCTACAAGGAATTGAAATTGATCAATTAGAAGTTTTACAGGGCATTTCTCTCATCTTTCATCCTTGTTTCCAATCAGAGGGAGTGGAAAATAGTTCCACTACATGTTTTTGATGCAAAATAAGAACAGTTGAACAACTTAGTCTCAGTTCTTCTATGCTCATCTTCAATATAAAATGAACTACATGGAGAACAGCTTTTACTATTCATTGCTCAGCTATAATAAACAATTTTCAATTAATTTTTTTCTAATCATGCTAGGACTAAGGGTGAGAAGCACAGATGTCAATTTCTGATTGCATTGGCTTTTGTGGAGTTGAATTTTCTGGGGGAGGAGAAGTTTGTAGGAAGGAGGTCAATGCATGTAACTGGTACCACATTTTTCTCAGGCTGTTTGCATGAGGACATGCATTTTCTACAATAAAATACATTGCCTAGCAATTTTAATCAAGCAGCAAGTTAAAGGGAAAAGAGCTATACAATGATGAAGAGAATTCTAGTGTTCAGTCCTACAGTTTCCTCTCTTTTCAACCTCTAATATAGATTATCCTGTAAATATTTTTCAGCTAATTATAATCTGTTTTGAAATGTGGTTTGTTCTTGGGTGTTGGTTGTTTTTTAATGTAGTTGTGCCAAAGACCAAACTTATGTAGACTTGTAATAGATAACATGTCTGAGTGTGAGTGATCTATCTGGACAAAAAAAAAAAAAATCCCTGCAAAACAAAACAACCAACTCAACAACAAACCTGGCAGGTTTGGGATCTCTAATATGGCATAAGTAATGTCATTGCTAACTCCTGGGGGACACAGGGATGTAACACTTCATTGACTCTAGTTAAGATGATAAAATAAATATATACGTTGTACTTATATCTATTTGCTTAATTTATAAAACTTATTGTTAACCGTAAATTGTAAGCACCAGTAACAAGTTTTTGAACAATTAATTACTGCAGCACTCAAAAGGTGAGGTACCCTGAACAGATAAATTTGCCACCAGTTTTTTGGTCTTCATCATACTGTCTGAAAGTGGTTATTGTTACATTTACCAATGGAATAATGATGGTTTTCCTCAACAGAAACTGCCTATGAAGTATGAGTTCTGCTAGCTGGCTTGCCAGTTGAGTCTTACCCCTGAGGAAATGTATAGGAAACATTTTATTTTACAGATGATTTGATATCAAACTACTGTACTCTTAAGATGCACTGCTATGTGGAAGCTGACTCTTCTATTCTGTCTTAGGGCTGCTCCCAGGGGCAGCCTCAATTACTGTGGTGCAATGAAGTATTCCATCTAGTTGAATATTATGTTTTATTTTCAGAGTCACCCACTTACGGGTGTTAGTAGACAGTCTGGTCAGCAGTACACAAAAACTTGGGCTAAGCAAATATACCGGGGCAATTGCTCATGGCAAGGTGCCATGCTCAGGCAGATAGATACTGAATAAGTAAGTGGCACAGCCCCTCTCTGCACCGCAGCATGTTGTGCCATATAGATATTTCCTTATTTCTAAAGGTTCTTTAACAATATTCAAGACTAAACATCTTCTGAGAAATAAAACCATCTTGGAAGTAACCCAGTTCTCATAACTGTTATATTTTTTTTTTTATTATTTTGCTGTAAATAGAGGTCGGATGCCAAGTTATTGACAACTTTCACAAAAATGAAAGATGCTGCTTCTAATCTGTTACATCCTGCCTCTGTTAAACTGTCATGAAGATGATCTCTTGGTAAGGACAACTTCTTCCCTAGGAACCTAGTAGATAATTTTTGTTCAGTTCCATAAACCAAGAAACATAAACGGCTAACCCCTAATGCCATGGATAAAATTTAATTTAAAATTAAAATGCTTTTTACTTTTACATATAGTCTTAGGGAAGCTCTGGTCTATCAGTGTTTGCATCAATCTAAATGAGAAGCATTGTCTAATGCACCCAAATATAAAACTACACTTTGCTTTTCCTCAAAAAGAGTGGGGAATGCTCACCTGCCAGCAAGCACAGAGGATTCTCGATCCGCTGTCTGCAGCCTGATGTTGGCTGTGGCAACTGTGGCTTTGCTTTTCCAGCTGGAGACCTAGAGATAAATACAGAGTGGAATAATCATATTACAACTAGCTGTATATGCTTCAAACTAAAAGGTTTTCTCAGGGAGATGAATTTTGATGCATGATATTTGTCAAACTGATTTTAGGACAAATTGTTTGTGCATGCTGGAGCATGAGCAACCTTAATAATATATCTGATCATGTTCCTGTGTCAGCATTCCTCTGTTATTGGTGAATGGGAAGGGAGGCATGTCTCTTGGAAGATTTTAATACTTGAAAGCAGGATAGAAGTATGAGAAATGCAGAATGTGGTGTGGGGGTGTGGTGGATGTTGAGTGAACTCAGGGGTTTTATTTCTAGGTTTTTAAGAAACTATTGCTTTATGACAGGTCATCTAAGTAAGAGAGAATGAAAATAAAAATGTTGGTTTACATTTTACCTTCTGGTATTGGTGCCATCCAAGGCATACTTAGGATGCTGTTAAGAGAGTTGCATAGCTTTTATGTAAATAGAAATATTCATTATCATTTTTTAATTATGAAACTGCAGACATTAAAGTACCATCTCAATAACAAATGTAACGCGGGCAATACTTTAGGACTAGTGTATTTTAAGCCATTCAGTTTCTATAATTATGTTGAAGATGTGGGCTCTGCAAAGTAAGGATGACTTATTCAGACAAAGCATAGTTTGAACGTCATGATTAAAACCTGAAAAAAAAAAGTAAATTAATTTTTAAAAGCTGCAGAGTAAAGTCAAGTAAAACTCCCTTTTGAAAGGGAGTGAATGAAAATAATGATGAAGCTCCTTTTTATATGCTTTCATTTTCTTGCTCTAGTGGAAGGAATGTTAAGATGTTTAAGAACCACTTTTTTTTCCCCATTCAGGAGAGCCTTTTTCATTTGTTCTTTCACAGTATCAAGTACTTCTGGGATATAATTTTGTATAACGGCATCTAGAGTATCACTATTCGTGTTGGTAAATTGTTCTTCCTGTTAGTTTCATTCTTTTTTGTGAAGCAATTCTCTAGGTAGTAAGGACATTGTGCTAAAGGAACATCACAGCCAAAACAGGCAGGTCTTCCTTGTTTTGGTTTTCTCTTTTGAAATGATTTAGAGATACTTCATGATTTTAGTAGGTGTGGAAGAATATAGATATAAACTGATCTTTAATGCCATTTGCATCAATGCACCTAATCTGATCTAATATTCTTGAAAATTTGATTTATGTGGGTAATTCTGTGTGGAAACAATTGGTGGTGTGTCACAAAGACTTAAGTGCATGGCATTGCCTTGTCCTCCTAGAAGCTGAATTATGTTGAAAGACTGCTAAGAGTAACTTATTTTTCTACATTTTTTCCCTTTATGTTTTCTTCATTGCAAGTGTGTCATACAAAGGTAAATGAGCTGGAAAGACTGCTGTTCCTTTGCTTAATAAATAGTTTTTGAGCTGATCCACAGAGCAAGCTCTGTGGTGGTATTTTATTCAAAGAACAAACCTGAAGATTAGGAACTATTTCATCTTACCTATTTAACTAATTATTAGAAAAAAGAACTCAAGACGGTCTGAAAGCAAATAATAATCTTAAACATTTTTTTCTGTGTACATGTTTAAGATATAGAACATGTCTTTAAACAAACAAATACAGGAGACCTGCAAATAGACTTTTGGCAAATTGGACTGCAAATACCCATAGATATTTTATATATTTTTTTACCTATTGGTTACATACCTTAATCACCCATCTTGACAGTAAAAAAGTCTTGATGGGCTTGCAGTCCTTTTTTAGATAAAATCTTGTGTATCACCATGTTGTGCAAATAGCTTTCCATTGAAATCTCAAGAACTGTTAAATGTATTGGGCCAAGTGCTATGACAAGCTTCCCAGTTAACAGATTACTCCTCATCTTCTTCATCCCAAATACACATTCCTTTCTTTCAAAGCCCACAAACAAATAAATAAAAAACTCCTTTGAACCTCCACAAACCCCCCTGTCTCTCCTCATTGAGGAGCAGTTGAAAAGCAAAGTAGCTAAAGGAAGTAGACTAAGCTAACTGAAGAAGAAAAGATATTTACTTTCATTCAGTTTCCAAACCATCTCTAATGTATTCTTACAAATGAATTTGGAAAAGAGAACACTACAAGAATTCTGAAAGATTACTATAATGATAGAAGTCTGATTCACTTTTTTTGTACATTAACTTGATATTTAGGTTTTTTAATTGTGACAGTTCTTGAAATGATTAAGGAAAAATAATTATGAAACTATTTTAATTATTTTTTTTTCTGTGACAAGGCAGTTGAATTTTGCTTTCGGTGATTTATGGGGAGCTGTTAACAAAAATATTTTTTTCCCCTATAATTTAGTCCAGTGCTTTCTTTTTGGATAAGGGAGGGATCATTCATTTTAAGTGGTAAAATAATTTATCAAATTCTAAAACATTAAAAATTAGTCTTTTTAATTTTGTTTACTAATATATTTATTAGGTTAAAGGAAAGTTTTTGAGTAAATGAAGTTATAATTCTGAATTATATAATTTGGGGTCTGAATAACCCCTTAAATTACTGGGACTTTCATTTCATTATTTGGCAATGTCCTCATTTCAGCTGGGAAAGAGTTAATTTTCTTCTCAGTAGCTGGAGCAGGGCTGTGTTTTGGGTGTGGTGTGAGAGCAATGCTGATGGCACACGGGTGGGGT
This sequence comes from Falco rusticolus, assembly GCF_015220075.1. Taxonomy (NCBI): domain Eukaryota; kingdom Metazoa; phylum Chordata; class Aves; order Falconiformes; family Falconidae; genus Falco; species Falco rusticolus. The sequence continues at coordinate 111,134,925 of NC_051188.1, read as the reverse complement.
TGGTTGGTGCTGGATGATGTTCATACTGAGTCAAGGACTTCTCAGGTTCTCGGGCCCTGCCAGGGAGAGAGCTGGGGGGGGGGGGCACGGGGAACTTGGGGGGGACACAGCCAGGATGGCTGACACCAACTGGCCAAAGAGGTATGCCATACCATGGGATGTCATGCTCAGTACGTAAACTGGGGAGCTGTTGGCCAGGGCATGCTGATTACTGCTAGGGGACTGGCTGGGCCTAGGTCAGCAGGTGATGAGCAGTTTAATTGTGCATCACTTGTCTTCTTTCCTTCCTTTCCTTTGGATTTCACTCCTCTCCCCTTCACTCTTCTTTTCATTATAACTATTCTTATTGTTGTTTTATTTTATTTCAGTTATTAAATTCTTCTTATCTCAACCCTCATTTTATGTTCCAATTCTCCTCATCATCCCTCTGGGTGATAGTAGAGTGAACGGCTGCGTGCTGTTTAGTTACCAGCTGGGGTTAAACCACGACAGGCAAATTTGGGAGGAATATTTAGAGCAAAATCATGGCTTCTAACTAGATTTTAGTGATTGTATTGGTGGTTTTGAAGGGGTCAGCTGACCAGGGCCTAGAAATATTATAGAATAACTTTACTGTCTAGGGAACCTAAATCTAAGAATATTTCAAGCTCACAGACTTTGGAAACAGTGCAGATGTGCATGTGAGAGTATGCATACACATACACTGTCATCTGGGATAAATAATAAGGATATGGTTTATAGTGGTGTGGTATATACCCTTTATATCGCCTTAAGCAGTGCGCTTAAGATAAAAGTAAATAAATAAAAGGAATCTTGAACTTGGCATTTTTTTCATGTTTGCAGGAGGGTAATGTGCAGCTTCACCAAACTGTGCTGTGCTTGAGGCCAGCAGAAGAATTACATAGGTCATAGGTATTGTTTCTTACAGTGCGTGTGGCAATGCTTTTTTTGGGTGAGTTCCTCAGAAATTTTTAGTTATTTGGCTGTTTCCAGCACCAATCTTTAACCAAACTTTCTCGTAAGGAAAAACAAATTTTGTCTAGAGGCCATAGGAAAAAAATCTATCTTTTCCACATCATTTAACAGAAGAATTTTGCTTATCTTTTGAAATACTTTGGAAAGCATCCTGGCTTTTTTTTTTAGTTGAAAGATGTGCTGATAGGAACAGCAAATGAGGACTTTAGGTGCTATATAGCTGTGGACGCACTAATGGTGAAGGCTGACCTATAGGTGCTGATTATGGGACACAGATGGTGAGTGCCTGAATGATCAAATCCTTATGCAGCAAACAATTAGGAGGAAATCTTGTGTCCTTCTCTGTAGGCACATGGGTGAACACAACCTGATGGCTAGTATCAGGGTTTCTGGTCTCAAGCAAGTAGCAATGGAGCTCAAAGATAAAGGAGAACATAAATCTGTATAAACAGTTCTAGGGTTCCCCAGGCAAGAGAAAAATATGAGGCAAAGGAAACATTTGAGGAAAACCCAGCAGATTATTTCATATGTTGAGGAGCACTGTAGACTCTGTAAGGGCTAAAGTGTTTGCTGCCTGCAAATATAGGGCACCTCACCTGAGCTTCATAAATACAGGTTGTCTAGATCCATTCCCTTGGCATTGCTATCTGTCTTGGGTATCACAGACTTGCCAGGGGTTTTGGGTCAGCCCAGATTTGCAGGGGAAGATGAAGTAAAAAGAAAAAAAATATCTTAACAATACTTTTGTTTAGGCTTACTGAAAGAAATGGGGAGCAATTCTAACCACTACTTATTTTTATCCATCCTGATTGATCTGTTTGCCCCTGTGTTTTCAAATTTTTGCATGTCTGCTTTGAGCAGGGGAAAAGGAACTTATCAAAATGCTTAAAAGTCAGTCTGAAATTGTGAAAACTGAGATTTATTGGCAGGAGGGAGATCTTACGAGTGAAGTAGTTGAAATAAAGCCATACGTAGGGAAGGTAAAATAAGGTAATAAAAAGACCAAAGACACCAAATTTGAACAATAGAAGCAGAAGTCAAGCAGCCAGCATCCAACGGATGGAAAGAATTAGTTTAATATGATGGCAAGAAGGAGGTTATAAAATTCTATGAAAAGAAATGGAAGTGAGCCACCATGCTGAACTAGGCTACGAAATTACTGAAACAGGAAACCTTGATGTAGATTTGATAGGAGTATCCTGTGGGGCAGAGGCAGGGGAGAAGAGGTAGAGGCAGTGATTTCAGAAGATGGAAATACAGTAGAAGACTGTGCTCCCCTGATGAAATCAACATTGAGACCTAAAGCGTATATGGTCATCTTGTAATCTTAATAAGCACCTTGCTGCCCTAAGACTCATGCTTTCGTTACCTTTTTACCTTATATTTTGAAAGAAATTGGAGGAAACTCAGGCACGTAATTGCCCTTTCTCATTCACAATTTCTGGATTCAGTCCCTGTGGCTCCAGTCATTAAAGTTTCTTTCCTACAGTTACATCTGTCTTATGAACCATATGTGCATCCCAGTTTCCTTTGTGATGAGTTCAGTAACAGCTATTTTTTTGCTGGGGTTTGAGTTTGGGGGTGTGTCTGTTACTTGGATGAGGTTTTTGCCTTGATGACTAGTTGGGAACAGTTTATCAAAGGTAAGAACAGTTCTATTGCTTTTCCTACAAGGCAGTTTATGTATATACACACATGTGCATATGTCCTTTAAAAAAATCTCATATACCTTTTTTTTCCCACTATGTAAAGATGCATTTTAAACACTTCCACAGCAAGGTTTTCAGTTCTGTGGAAGGCAAAGCTGCTCAGGTCCTGTATGCATCACTTTCATGGTGTTATTAACACTGTTTCCTGCAGTTTACAGGCTGGTAGCTAATCTTTTGAAAAGCTAGAAAATGTACAGTGAATGACAGCTCTTTGATAGTGACCAGGAATCTTGATGTTATATATGTTACTGAAGAACTAAAAAGACACAAAGGGGAGTGCAAGGCAAGTGTGTATCATGTATTCCCTCCCCCCAATACACACTCAGGGTAGCAGGGTAGGGTTTTAGAAAGTACTTCAGGATGTATAAGCATGGGCTGAACTTTCTGTATTTCCAGCTTTAGATACAAGGCTGTACCTTGAACACAAGGACTAAGGTGCCCCATAATCAGGCCTACGTTCCCTGAGACCTTTGAAGTTTTGCAGAAGTATTAATTTCAAATGAAAGATTAAGAAAAATAATAAAAAAAAAAAATCCAGGAAATTTCTACTGCTAAACTCAATGTCTTTTAAAAATCCCAACTTTTAATCTTTTGTGTTTCTCTGTACCACTACAAGTATATTTAAGCTTTATGAATAAGAAATAAAAATGTATTTGCTGTTATGTGTTTATCAAGGAATAGATTTTTATATATAACATAAGATAAGCTTGAATTAGTCAGATCCAACCTTGCTGCAATTACATTAAGGCAAAATCAAGAGTTCAAAGGAAAGATTTGATTTGAATTTTGATGGAGCTCCTAAACACATGATTAATCCTTCTTCTTGGCTTTTAATATCAGTAATTTACAGTTTTATTTAACACCTGTGCTTAACCAGGACTTTTTGCACCTGCAATTATTTGTGCAGAAATTACACAGTTTTTCAGCTTCAGTTAGTGGTAGGAATACTTGCATGAGAGGAAGTCTATGTAAACACCTAAATGGAATGTGCACCAGGTCTTCATGTACATTGATATTAAAATTCAAGGAGATATCAATTTGTTCTAATAAAAAATTCAGCCCATGAAAAGTGTCACAAAAAACCATGAGGTGCAATTTAATCTCTGCCATTATTTTGTCCTTCAAATTATGTGTAGGTAAAACAGGAGTAATCTAGAAAAAAGTGCTTCAAAGCAGAAATAACTAGCGACATTATAACTAAGCTGACAGCTGTATGTTGTTAAATATGGAATGACTGAAATTAAACTACCTCCTGGAAGAAAGAACGAATGAATGGCCAAGAAAAAGTGATACTAAGGAAATCTAGTGGACTACAGAGAGTAAGTCCCATGTACTGGTGAAAGAATTACTGTAATCATGTTTGAGAAAAGCAATTTAATTATATTCTTTGTATTATTTTTTATGGATACACAAGTAAAGATTTGCCATATGTGTATTTCTTTAAAATGAATCACTACTATTTTTAAGCTGCTTGCACCAAAAGTGGGTAACACTGTAGTGCAAAAGAAAGATTTAGCTGTTGTATTTTCAGTCTCCATGATAACATGTCCCTCTTCCAGTGTCTCCTATGACTGATCCTTGCTCCTTCCTTCTTTAATCTCCGTAATTTTTATCTTCATGATAAACAAGCCAAATCTTTTCTGTTATAGATGTCTTTGAGCTGCTTCTAGGTACTTAACCCCCACAGGATCGAAACTGTAGCTGGATAAATAACATCAGTGAATATTTTGAGACTGGTCATGTCGGTAGGTCTACAGAATTGCCATTTCTCCTGGATTAAAAAGGAAGCTGATGATACACTAAGTTTTAAACTCTGAATAATTCTGTGATTTAGGTCTCCTTTCCAAGCCAAACTCATTGGAATAAAACCATTTAGTACTTCGTTTTCTTTTTGTGGTGTTTTTTTGTTTCTTATTTTCTTACATTATCACCCAGAAAAATTACTCTTTCTGGTTATTGTAAATTACTTTTCTTGGTGGTTTAACCAGAAATTAACAAGCAAAAATGTTTACTGTTTTCATGCTAATTGCAGTATGGGAGAATAATCTGTAGACCAAGTAAAATTTTAAATAACTACTCTTTTTTTTTAAACTTGACTTTCACTTGTAGCTATTTGCACTAATGACTTGCAGCACTGAATTTGGGAAGTCAGTGGTGAAGACTGTATTCGATGTTTGCAATGAGTCTTTCTGTACTCATTGTCATTTTTCTATTATTTCCAGTGCTTGAGGGTTGTTGTTTAGTTATTAAATATCTGCAGAATTCCCAATCTAGTCTTTCATACCTGCCATAAAACTGGCACAGACTTACTTCTAACCATAACTCCCATAACTGATTTTCTTATTCAATATTTGTCAAGTTTGATTTTTAAATTACTCACATTTTCCAAATATAACTGTAGAGTAACTGAAATTCTCAGAAGTGCCACTGTTAGACCAGCACATGTATCTTAGAGGAAAAAAAAAAGCCAAACCCCTGTACTATTTATTAGACCAGTATTTATGACTTGCAAAAGCACTGTACTCCTCAGCATTTAAGACTTCAGGTAGAGATATATATTTTTTTTTTTTTTTAACCCAAAAAGAGAGCTCCCACATTGGCAAACTCACCTGTTTTTCTTCTATATCAATCAATCAGCCTCATTGAAAATCTTGGTTTGCTTATATGTGTAGACCTTCACAGCTATAACTGTTACACTTCTTAACTAGATTCATGTTGACTACCAGAGTAGACTGAGATTAGTTACCTGTTCTTTTGCTGTGCAGACCTCTTGGGCATTCACACTGAAGAAATGAGAGAAAGTCAAGCAGGTTTGCCAGAGCAAGAAATGAATTAGAACTAGTGTTTGTTCTTGTTAAAGCAAACATAGATATCAACTTCTTTCAATCCAAATTAAAGTAAGTGACCCATTTGCTTTGGGGAAGGCACCAGAGACTCATCTGTTGTAGTCTGCTTCACACATTTGATTTCAGAAGCATCTGTTAAGCATGTATATGTCTGAAAGTATTAATTCATATTTGCTGCACAAATCACTTGTAGCTATACTTTTTTCTATGGTTATGGCTATATTTTTTAGCCTGATACTTCCTTGTTCACTGGAAAGAATCTAGAATGAAAATGGGAACACAGAGTATGTGTGGCCTTACTGGGTCTAGCCAAAGAATGGTCTGTTCTGTCTCTCCAGCCCTCCTGTTTCCAGCTCAGAGTACATCTTGATCTGGATGTTCCTCTGTATTTAGAAATACAGTGGATTTTTCATGAACTTGTCCAGTGTCTCCTTGAATGTATATAAATTTAAAGGATTCATGGTATCTGCAGTAAGGCATTCCAAAGACTAAACATAATTTGACATGATGTACCTCCTTTACTAACTTTTTTTTTCTTGAACTTGCAACTTACTAACTTTAGTAGAGGCCTCCTAGGCCTGGAGAGTCAGTCCTTGTACGTAAGTCACTGCATACCGTAACCACCTCTCTCTAGTGTGTCTGTTTGTACAGATTAGCCATATGCTTTTAAAGCAAATTGCTCCCTTGTTTTCAATTCTGTTGTGATTCCTCTCAGATTAAACTGCAGCAGGTGATGGAGCTCCAGGCATGCACCTAATGAAGCTCTAACTACTGATGAGTGTTCAAGCTATGGGACTAGGCAAGAGGTAGTTTGAAATAACCCCCCCTAAAACTTCTGTACTGTGTTAGCACCAGCTGGTTCACTCCACACACCTGCTAGTAAAAAAAAGTAGCTTCTGTCTATCAGTACATCTAGACATCAATTCATTTAGATCAAGAAGATTTCTTAGCTCTCAGTATCTACTGCTATGTCCTTGAAAACCTGAAATAATTCAGTAAAAGCAGCACCTTGCTGATTCATAGTGACTGTTCCCAAACATCATTTATCACAGATTAAGTGCTGAGAATACACAGAAAAACTAGGACATAAAAGCATAACATCTTTTCCACAATGTTTCACATCTTGCTATGCATCTATACAGTGAGATCTCTGAAAGTGCAATGTAGCTTCAAACTGAATTGATTTGTCATGTTCTCCAGGCTTTTATTTTCTTTCTTGATATGGCTAGATGTAGTTCTCCCAGAAGTATCATATTCACCTTGTCAGACTCTCATGGGTATAATTATCCAAATTGTCAATTGAAATAAACAAGAGTAGCTGAGACCAAATTCTAAAAGATCAGGTTTTTAATATGTATTTCCATGTTAAATCTTACACTCTTAAAAGCATTCTCCCATATCTAATCTAGGTGTTCTCACCTATACTATTCCTGAAGAATAAATATGTTTTGGTTTAAAGGTTTATTTCAATTTAAACCTTCTAACACTGACATTTTGTATTTTGTTGGTGTAACTGATTTGGGATATCTTTCTAGGGCTGTGTCAATCATTTATTTGCTTGTATTACATTGATGGAAACCACAAACCCAAACCACCCATCAAAACTGATCCAGAATATTTTCACAAGAAAAAAGCAGAAAACATGTATCTGATTTTATCTCTTCTCTCTCTGTTTGAGTCTTATGTGCCAGAAAACAAGATGTTCGCATGGTAGAAAATGGCAATGTATGCAAATAACAATTCAACAGATACTCTCTGGGAAGTTAAGGGACCCAACTCACTCCTGTCTTTTGTTCAATGTCTATTTCTTCTGTAAGGGAGTGCCAACTGTCCTGGTTTAAACAGTAATGATTTTTTTTAATAGGCTATTTTAATATTTGTTTTACACAATGTCTCTTTTTTTCATATTTAGAAAGTGTTAGGTTGATCAAAAAGTAAATGGAACCTGTCAAAGCATCACAACCAAAAAGCTTAAGAACATCTGTATTAAACCAGTTTTATACAATGGAGCCATAGATATCAATATTTAGAGTAAACTCAGTACATCACCTATACCCCTCTCTGATAATCCTCAAAGTTATTGAAAGGGCTGAATTTTGCTAAAATAAAGTGGGCTAGATACTAGTCTTGTATCTTATTAGCAGAATAAATAGGGCTCTGGAGAAACTGAGAAGCTGACATAAAAAAAGGCAAATGATAAAGGGGAAACTTAAACAAGTATAAAGATTTGGAAAAAAGTAAATGCAATATTTAAAACTAAGCAGAAAGTGCATATAAAAGGATGGTTAAAGGTTACAAGTTACTTTGAACCCTGGTTTACCTTTGCATAGAATGGGCTTTGGGGGAGTTTGGGTGTCTTTTCAACCGATTGTCACTTGTGTTCTTTCTCATGACTTGACAGTCCTTTTATAATCAGGAGAATATTTGTGCTAGCACTGGCATTGTGGTGTTTGGCTTCCCACTCCTAACTGCTGGGTTAGTAGGATCCAGAAACAAAAGCTAATAGTCCAATTATATGCTCTAAATCTTAATATTAATAATAATAATAATAAAATTAAATGCCCGATCAACACTCCCACAACAGTTCCTAACTGTTCTGGTATCCCTCCGACACTGAGGAAATTAAATATGAACTGCATCATCATGGCTTGATGCAGGAAGTATCTTAACAAAGTGACTGTAAGGAAAAATTCTGGGTTTTTTTGTCAAGTTCCTACTGAAACTTAAACCTTTTCTTGTATTTCCTATGATATGAAAAATGATGGTTAGGGTTATTAGCTTTAAGGAAATGGCATCTCTCACAGACTCAGCAGTGAAGCAACTTAAATTCTAAACATAATTCTAGTAAATAATTTTGTTCTCATATTCTAATTATTACAATTTTGTATAGTTTATATAGATTTCACTTGATGAACATGTTCAGCAGAATGGCATTTGTATGTTCCAAGATAATAGGATCTTGACATCAGTGTGATGACAAGGAGAATGAGCACAATCACTTCTAATTTTCTAGATAATTATTACAGGTCCTAGTATATGACCTGGATTTTTACTTTGCAAACAAGGCTTTGCTGTAACTCTCTTCTTAATACAATTCTAAGGCTGCCTTTTATGTGACCTTTTTAGTTTAAGGCATTTGTCTGTCAGTCTTTAGCACCATATATAGCACTAAATTTTACTATTGATTAGTTGCTTTTGAGCTATGGAAAGTAATGAGTGGGGCAAGGGGTAATGCAACGTGTCCCATTCTTTTTGAAAGATACTGTGGAAAGAATCATTCAGTACAACAGAGAAATTTTTGTCCATGTGAAATTATAGCTTTTCTTTTCTATGTTGATCTAAGAATTTTTCTCACAATAAATACAGGTAGTGTTTTTCTCCTGTGAAAAATAAAGAGCTGTTTCTTAAAAAAAAAACCAAACATACACCCCAAAAAAACCAACCAAACAAAAAAAACAACAAACACCAAAACAATCCAAACAAAACAGACAAAAAACCCCCACAAAACCCAACCCAAAACCAAACAACAAACACAACCACCCCCACATCCCATCCCAGTTTTAAAGGAGCTTTGCATGATTGTAAATGCTGAATATTTTTACAGCCTGCTGCCACTCAATGTAATTTTTTACATTATATTTATCAATACATTTATTCATTAAAAGGAGATAAAGATACTTTGCTAGAGTAAGAAGAATATGTGAAGGGTAAAGGCAGCAAATTCAAGACAAGGAAGAGGCATGTTATCTAAACCAATCCCAAATTATCATATCCATTGGTGAATATGAGTTTAAGTATGATATTTAAAAAAACAAAACAAACTAAAATAGAGATGTTTAGGTCTTCTGTCTGGTTGCTCAGATTAAGGACACCACATTTTCAGAATAATCTTTTTCTGTGTTCCTACAACATGGGAAAACCAGCTCTGTATCGCTTTAAGACAGTATCCTTTGAAGTATCTGCTGAAGATGCTGATGTTCTAACATACCTCCTCTCTACATGTTATAGTTGCTTTTTTCCTTTCACTTTTGAGATCTTCATGGTATCTAGAATATTTCCACTTCCTGTTCTAGATTAATGATTATATTTCTTTCATATGGAATGGACAATGTCAGTAGAGTAACTTCTTTTGAGATTATTAGAGTGCATTACATGTCTGGCAGGGTGTTCCACCCTTCTCCAGCTTAAGCCGTAACCACCTGTGGGGGTTGTGATGGCTGCATCCTGTTTACCCTGGACTTTGAGGGACAGATGGCAACATAATAGCCAAGGTCTGTCTGGAGCTGTGACCCAGACATCTTGCTGGTATGCAAATATGACTATAAATCAATCATCTTTATAACTAGTGGACACATTGGGACCCACTGAGCTCTCCTGCATGACAGCAGGCTGCATGCCACTATCTCCCCTTGAGCAGGGACATCTCTCAAGGTTCCTCCCTGAGGCTGAGAGATTTCTTACCACAACAGATTGTCAGTGATTAACAGTGTGCTAAACTTTGAAATCTTAGCTAAGTGTTATAAAGGATTGATTGTTGTTATCTAGTCTTATACATAGCGATACTTAATAAATCTGTTTCACGTTTACATGAACATGTTGTTAGACATATGGAGATAGACAATATTAAACCAGAATTCCTTATTCTGACTGTAACATTACAAAACCACCTTGATTTGGACTGAGGACTGAGCCAGATTAAAACAAGATTTTGAAGGAAGAATGTCTAATACTTATTTTTGAAAAATAATATAAGGAAACAATAAACCATAATTTAAAAAACATTACTAAGGAGTCAATGTTTTCAAATGCACAGCAGCAAGTATCCATTCACATCTTTGAGTAGAAATGGAAAAACTCAGGAACGCAACTAAAAAGCAGCTAAAAATTATCTCTAATATTGTGACAGAGATGCTATCTTTCAGCCCATTTTTCTTTCACTTGTAAATACTGAAGGGAGATAGTTTGAAAGCAGATCATGTGGTATTATAAACAACTAGTCTTACTAACTAAAGGCACGTCCTTTACCTGAGTTCTCTGCTGTATCTCTTTGACAAGGAGAACTTTATTGTAGCAAAGAAAATTAAAGTAGTAAGGTGAGTTTAGCCAGTATCTGGCATTTCAAGGTAAATAAATATGCTGGTTGAATTTGGCTGGTGATCTGTACATGAAAATATTATTATTGACAAGACATTAAAAACTGCTGGCTGCTATAATGATGAAACAGCTGGTTACAGGTAGCAAAATGCCAGAGTAGGAAAAAGCATCAAGATCATTAATTGGAAGAATGGTTATCTCAGCAGAAATAAGTAATCCTGTTTAAGCCTTCTGTATCTGCAGGGCTGCAAAAAAACTTGTGTTGCAGTAGGTTCTTCAGTAGGACACAAAGAATGTAATAATCACCTTGACTGACTAAATAGGGTTGGTGACTTTTTCAGAGGATGGAGTGATTCAAGATCCTCGTAGGTCTTGGTACATCTCTCAATGCATTTTATACTGGGCACTGTATGAGGTGATGAGTAATCACAAATGATGAGAGTAAAAGGAGGAACAGGTTTCCTTTTGTTTAGGTTATGTAAGTGTGGAGTTTTTTGCTTCTGTTTTTTGGTGTTTTGTTGTTGGGGTTTTTTTCCCCCAACACATAAATATTGTACAGGGGCTGGAATGTTGCCTTATAAACTAAAACTTATAATGGGATCTGGATGGCTTTACAAACTTTACCTGATGCAAATAAAGCCCTGATATTAATTCTCTTTGATTTCTAATTGGGGTCATAATTACTTTAAAAGGAGCCTTGCTCTACCAGCAGTGCTGCATAATTAATTTCACTTGTGGCTGAAACATTCTCCTTGGTAAGGTTTCTTGATGAGTAATTTCTACTTTTAGGCTAAACACAAACAAAACCAAGAAACCCCAAAACCCCACCAAACACCCACAAAACAAAAAAAAAAAAATAGAACCCACCAGAAAAAAGTAAGTTATTGGGTGTCCAACCACCTCACAGGGCTTTTGTCCATTATTAGTGAAACATTCTGTTATTACTGAAATCACCTTACACTGGAAACTTTGGCATTAAACTTTGTATCCCAAGTTTTCTTCAAATAAAAATAGGACTTTCAGCACTGGTGTTTGAACTTTTGCTTTCACTCAGGTTAGCAATAACAATTAAGGTGATCAAAGCAACGTGATCTTCAGTGATAAAGAAATGATGGGGAACCATAACATTGCTGACTTCTAGGCTGTTTTCTGTTTCTTACTGCAAGTGGCAAAGTTGTTTACAAAAAGTATTTTATTCCACACTTAGACTGTTATAAGGAAGTTTATATCTAAAGCAATTCAAACCTGATTTTAAAAAATGTTAGCTTCTAGCAGAATCTGGTCCTTTTTTAGAATTCCTTCTATTTTCATTTAATTGAGAACATACTCTGGTTGAAAACAAAAACTTTCAGAATTACACATTTTCAGAAGTTTCTGCCAGTGATCTGAAAACAGGAAACATTTTTAGAGACACTTCTTCTATTCAGTACTTTCTAGACATACAAAAACTAGAAAGACACTAGACTGGAGTTGTGTAACAATGAAGTTTATAATAGGGTCTTATTTGTAGCTGTAGCTCTTATTTGTGGCTGTCTAAATTATTGTCTATACATTCATTACTTTAAGTTTTGTTTTTAACTCCTGCAAGCTGCTAGCACTGGGATTCCAGGTTTGCTTATCTGGTTGCTCCATTTTTTCCTCTGTTAGAGTCTCAGAGTATGGGTTATTTCGAATGGTGATAAACTGGTTATTTTTTCTTTGTAATAACTACCAAATTAATATCTTACCATTTCCTCTGCACAAATTTTAAAGCAAATAATTAGTCTTCATGCTGCTTTTAGTTTCCTTGTGAGATTCTTCTTTGGTTCTTCATGAATGTGGGTAAGGTGGGAAGGAAAAACAGTAATAGTATGCCAAGGTAGACAAAGATTTCATCAAATTGTCCTTTATAAATGGCTTACTGGAACAATTTAGGAATATATTTGCACTGAATTTAATTGGAATGGAAGTAGGATCAGGGATAAAATTTCAAAGTTCTTAGAGGAACAGGGGTGGGCCTTAGAAAGAACAGGAAATAAAATGTTACTAAATAAAGAAAAGCCTAGGAAAATAACAATATTCAAACATCTCGGCTCTGGAGGAGTCTGTGTTAAATCAATATGTTACATTATTGTTACCCCAGTGATACACGTAAGTTGTATTCGGACATATAACTATAAATAGCAGTGACATGTCCCTTATGTACTGATGGCTTTGTAGCCCTTCAGCTCATCACTGTTGTCATACTCCAACATCAGAACAGCATGAATACTATGTGCATTATAGGTTGTATCAGTAACATCAAGAGGGTTGAAATCACATAGTCTGTTAGCAACCTATTTACACTAATGTGCATCTCAGATGCTCCACTGAAACTTAAGGGAAAAGGGAATTGTGGTTTTAGGCACTTTTTTTTTACTATTTTTCCTGTTGGGTTACTGAGTGTGTGCTGTTTTCTGCTCCAGTTGCTTACACGGGCACCTACCTTTGAGTGCCTACCTCCCACTGCAGCTGCTGCAGAGCTTGTAGAGCTCTCTAGGGCACAGTCCACATTTGTTTAGTGTGAATCTTTTCATGATATCAAAAATTTCTCTGTGGAAAAGAGGACAAAATAAGCCACATGTCAGCTTCAGTGGTATTTTAAAAATCAAGCATCACAGTCAGACTTCTGTATTATATTAAATATGCATGTATGTCAAAATGAAAAGTTTAAGTGAAGAATGCTTTTTGATCGTCTGGTATTCTCCCTTTTCTTTAAAATTCACTTGATGGAGAATGTCAGAGCGAAGGGCTGTTTTGTTGTGCTGCTTTTGAAACAGACTGTTCTCAATGTTCATCTGTTCCTGCAGAACGAAAACCCTATTTCTTGATTATTGCTGAACTATGGCAATTTTCAGCCTGCTAGGTTATGCAAGCAAAATATTCTGCTTGCTAACTTGATAATTTTTACCAGTGGCTAAATGTAAATGCACTTTCTTTCTGATTGCACTCTCACTTTGTACAGTAAACTCAAAGTAGAGCATCAGGGGCTTGTCTCTTAAGTTGCTTACCTTGTATGTGTTGTATTCTAGGACAACTCATGTTGGAAGGAACCCTGGGCGGTCTTTAGGCGAAACTCTTGCTCAAAACAAGGACAGCTATGAGGTCAGACAAGGTTGTTCAGGACTTTTTTATGGCTGAGTTTTAAACCTGCAAGGATGGAGATTACACAGCCTCTCTGAGCAACCAGTGCCACTATTTACCAGTCCTTATTGGGGGGGCAGGGGGGAGAGGGAGGAGAGAAGTTTCACCTTAGCTAGTCTGAACCTGTCTTATTTCAGCCTCTGCCCCCTGTGTCTCATGATCCCACCATGCACCATGGCAAGAGTATGGCTCAGTCTCCCTATTAACCACCCCATAGACACTGTGAAGCTGCTATTAGGTCCTCTGTAGCTACCTCTTCCTTGACTGAACAAACCCTGGTCCCTCAGCTGCTCCTCACAGAGCAAGTCCTCCAGCCCCAACTGTCTTGGTAGCCCTTCCCCGATCTTGCTTCAGTTTGATGTCTGTCTTGTACTGGGGGATGCAAACCTGGGTCTAAAGGGTGTGAGTATGGGGGAGATAATCCTTTCACTCAGTCTGCCAGTTGTGCTTCTGTTCATACAGCCCTGGATGTATCTGGCTGTCACGGCAGGCTGCAAGCTCAGCTTGCTGCCTACCAAGACCCCGATGTCCTTTTCTGCAGGGCTGCTCCCCATCCTGGCAGTCTCCAGACTGTCACAGGTTTGAATCTTGAATAGCTCTCTTCCATCCCCTTTCCACTTTCTTATAATAAATCCCTTCCCCCACCCCCCCCACCCCCAAAAAAAAAAAATCAAGAAATTAAACTTTGATTTTTTCATGTGGCCAACCACCCATGTGAGAATCAGCAGAGGTGTTACTGTGCATAGGTCTAATTAACGTCTTCTGAGAACTTTTGAAGTAATATGCATGTTTAAAAGAAACCTACATTTCACTTCTTAAAATCTCTGCAATAAACAACCATTATGTGTTTTTTAGTTGATGTCAATATATGTCTGAGAATGAATTTAAGTCTCTGGGGTTTTTTTTAGTTTTGACTTCTAGCAAATTGCTTTTGGAAATTTCTCAGGCATCTCTATGAAAACTAACTTCTATTCCTGTGTAGAAACTTTAAAATATAATTAAAAGAAAAGGGTTACAGTAGAATAAAAAAGTAATTCAGACAAGGCAGGAAGAATAACTGAAGATACTGAAGGGATGACTTACGCTTGAGGTAATGATGGAATACACAGGGAGTCTTTAGCTTGGAGAACTGAAAGGAAATACAGCAATGTGTTTTTAAAATTGTAACTGACCCAGAGAAAGAAAACAAGATATAGTTGTTCAATGTCTTCAAACCAAAAATTTAGCTGGAAATAAATTCAATTGAGAGGAAGCATTTCAAAAGAAACAGCTCTAGCTGTAGTGTCCTGATGTTTATGTCATTGTGAATTTATAGGGCCCAAACTTGATCTCAGTGATGTGAATGTGTCAGCTACTGAGATGCCTATGAACTAAATGGTGTTCTTGTTTCTGAGAAGTAGGGGCAACACCTGCTTCTTGTGTTGCCGGTTTACACTGCTTGTTCTATCACAGGTTTTGACTACACAGGATTTTTGTATGTGTGTTAGTTGTGTGTGGCGGGGGGCGGGGGAGGGCTGCCCCGTGCCGGGCACAGCCGGTTCCAGCCGGCTCCAACGGCCCCAGCGCAGGGCACGGCTGGGCCCCGCAGCCGCCATGGCCGTGGGGAAACCTGCGTGAGGGAGGGGAAACGGGTCAGGGCCAGCCCGGCCAGCCCGAGGGGGGGGGGGGGGGGGGGGGTGACCCAGGAGACCGAGCAGGGGTGCCCCTGCAGCCCCGGGAGAAGGGGCCACGGCAGAGCCAGTGTTTCCTGCAGCCTGTGGGAAGGATGCTGGTTTAGCCACAGATGCAAAGCACAGCACCATACAGGCTGCTGCGAAAAAAGTTAACTTCACACCTTCATGCCAGCCAGACCTTGTACAATGTATCTTTTAATATATTTATGATTTTTGGTTCAGCAAAATTAGTACTACCTAAAGGAGGTCTGAACAAATCCATCCATGTAATAAAAACCATGAATTGACACATAATCTGACCACTCTTGCATTGACTGAACTGCAAGAGGGTCCCCTGTCTTTTCAGTGAACCCAGGGATAGAGGCACCATCTCATGAGGGAAATGGATGTGCTGGCTATTATAGCTGACCACATCTGGTGCATGTCCTGTTAATAAACTGCTCTTAAGGTGGGCAATGATCTGGGTTCAGAGCTTTAAGGGCTTTACAAGGAGTTTTATCAGGGTAAGATGCTGAAAGTTTTCAAACCTCTCAGGTTTTGTATCATTTGAGAAGTGTTTTGATTAGGCATCCCCCCTCACCCCAATGCAAAAATGCTTAGAGAAAGGCTAGAACAAATCTGTGCAGCAACCCCTCTAGAAACATCACTGGATTCGTAAAAGTCCTCTTTCTTAACTTCCTATGAAACCTGTATGTTTGCCTGCTTTTAATCTACTTAATTTGTGAAATAGAGTTTCAGTATCCTGTTGTACCACTAAAGATATGAAGTGACAGGTTAAATGCCTTGGGAGTCTAACTGTTTTGCACCATTTTTCTTTAAAAAAAAACACCAAAAAGCCACCAAACAAACAAAACAAAAAATAATCTTGTAATCTCATTAAAAAAAAAAATCACACTTTCCTTATAACAGCTGCTTCTGACCTTAACATTTTTATTTAAAAAGATTATGATTTAAGCTTTCAAAATCATAAACTAATCCTTCTAAATAGACATTATAGAGGAATGAAGCTGGGTTAATTAGCATTGATAACATACAGCTGTGGGCTGGCTTCAGGGGCGGTGGGTTGGCTGATGTAGACAAGGTGCAGCTGTGGCTGGTTCTGTTCAGGGGTTGGGCAGCCAAGGAAGAAGAAACAGAGAGAAGAGAGAGAGAACTTGCCCCCTGGATGAGCAGAGACAAGGAGAAGGCAGTAGAGGGACTGGCATGAAGAGTATGCTGGTATGTGATGGTAAAAGACCTTGTTGCAGCTGGCTAGTTTGGAGTGTGCTGCGATAGACATCACTTGAAAATTGCAACTTACAGTGAGCTCCTGCTACACTGGCTTTTAAATTATTATTTTTTTAAAAAAACCCTTCACATCAATGACATAAATTTGCTGCACGCTTCACTACAGCTAATTAACTTTGCATCAGTGAAGAATTTGGTCAGCACCATTGAAGATGCAAGTTATGTGCTATTAATGGTGTATAGTGCAGTTTTCTCCATCATCCAGGTGTGCCTAGCATTGCACATAAATAACCATATGTTCTGTTAGCTGTTTTGTAGCTATTGTTCTAGCAAGAGAAATAATGATAACTTTAATTGCCTAGATTTGAGGAAGGCTTAAAAGTTTATAGAAATATGGACACTAAAACTTGCAAAAATACAGGGAAAAATATAAAGTTTCTTAGAGATTTTACAAGGTTTGGTATTTTTTTCCTGCTGTTATTGAGACTGGTGCCTTCTAAAAATCTGTTGTGCTTTAGCTGAGCTATACTTGTAAATCTTACCCCATAAAATCAGGTGAGAATATTGGTTCAGAAATAAGGCCGCCAGCTATGTGATTGTCCGTACTATAATCCTACTAAAGGAGGCAGGTAAATCTTAATTACAGTTTTATAAGTCCTTAATAATAATCTGAGTTCATATAAAAGTAACCACACAAGTTTATTTGATTTCTGTAGGGACATATTTAAAAGTGGAACTACCTGCAGTGCTATTCCTTAATACCACCAATCTTAGAGTCTAACTTGGCATCAGAGGATCTTCAAAGAAGATGAGTACATGCATCATAACTGCATCTGAGTTCATCATTCCTAATGCTGCACAGCTTGGGGCATGTTGGACTTCACAACTTGAACAGGTAGTCCTGCTCTGTTCCAGGCTGGTATACCTGCAGCAAGAGCACCTGGTGCACCGGAAAGAGTCACCAGGAATTCAGTAGGTGGCACTTTCATCTGAAGCAGCATTGATTAACTCCATGTTATGCTAATGTGCTGCTGGGAGCACTATCTGTCAGCAGGATGGAAAAGAGCCAGGTGGAGAAGCTTTAGGGATGGTATTACCTTCCAGGTTTTTATCGGGTTCTTTGCTTCTTATAAGAAAGGGTTTAATGGGGGTGGGGGTGTGAGGGTGGGTTATTTGTTTTCTCTGGGGTTCTTTAATATTGTTTCTATTTTATTTTGCATAATAAATTATACCATTAAAAAAAAAAAAGTAGCTAATACTGAAATACACTAAGCCATGTTGTCATGTTCTGCCTTGCTTTTGCCACTGAGTTATCTTTACTTTGCTACAAGGCATGTTGGCTTTTGTATATATTACAGACTTGTTAGGAAGGGAACATTAGAAGGCAAATCATCCTTAACCTCAAACTATAATTATGGGTGCGTAGCGTACATAAACAGCCTTCCGCTCCAAGTGGTTCAGTCAAGCCCTCTGCTCACCCAAAGCCCCACGGACCCTGGAAGGGTTGTGCATTACTGATGATGCCCATGTTGGTCAGTCTGTTGTATCAGAACTACTGGGGTTTTGTTTGCAGTTTTGCAATAAATGTGAAGTAACACTTTTCAAGCCCAGAAAGGAATTAAACTGATAGTACAAGATTTGTCTGGAAGAATTAGACCCTCTCCTTTAGTTCTGTTTAACTCTAGTAAAATGAACTTATGTGGCCAAAGGAAGAATAAAATGGTCAGGCTTTGAAGAGAATGGTTAGTTTGGAGAAAACTGCTTTGAGCTCCAAGATGAAAGAGCATGCTTTCTGAACTTCATGTGTGGAAGAGATGAAAGGGATTTCTTTCTCGTAGACCTGTGTGATTCACACGTTTAAAAAAAGAGGGGTGGGGAACTAGCCCAAAATGTAATAGGGTACGCATGAGAGTCTGCACAAAGATAATATCTAACTGGAAGAAATTAGTTAGGTCTGAATGGAAAAAAATGTTTCTAATTTTCTTTTCCTATTAGCACTATTACTACTAAATATTGAAAAGCAATTAAAATTAAAAAACTCAAAACTCAACCAACCAAAACCATAGATAACCCCAACCCCTTTTAAAACTTAATATCTGTACAATTTAGGGTACGTTTCTTCGTTCCCTATGAAATTAGAAGGCAGATGAGCATACCAGTTACCAAAAAAAAGAAAAAAAAAAGGTGTCAAGAATCTGTAAAAAGTTAGTGTATTTTTTGTATATAAAATTGAAAAATATAGGTTAATGTCTTGGTGTTACATATGAAGCACCCCCAAAAAAGGGCAAAACAATTGTTACATGTGAGGTTGAGATTCATAATTACCAATTATTTTTGTGGTTTTCCTACAAAAATACTTCTGTTTTTCAAACGCATTTTAAAACACTTTCTCCTTGAGAAATAGGAGCATAGATTTAAGAATTCAAATCAGTGTTATCTTTACTATTGTCTCAGAATTGACCAGTATTTACTTCTTCAACTTTGTTGGTACATGGACAGCAGACCCCATGGGTCAGGGCTGAGACATTTGGTCTTGAGAAACAGGATGATTAGGATGGACATAGTAAAACAGTATGCATTTTCCCGGGACGAAAACTTGCTGTGTTCTGTGGTAACGCAGCTTTAAGCACAGTATAATCTTTAAAAAGTGCTGTACACAACACGTGTGTACCTGAATGCATATTCCTAGCGGGAACAGTAGTTAAAAATGGTAGAGTGAGGTTCTGCCTCTTAAAGGAATCTATTTCTTATGGTTTCAGTTTCTGTTGAGTTTATTCTAACTAGTGGATCTATTCCTCAGTGTTTAAAAACTGGAAGGTCTAGAGTTTTACTTTACCTAGCCTGTTCAAAGGATTTGTTCTTGCCTGGATGATTCTTCTTAAATTACGTTGGGAATACCACTGTAGTTTTCATCAGTGCATTTTTTTTGTGAGGTGATGTATGCCTGTACTGCTGCTTCAAGTTCATCGGTGACCGGCAGCAGCTTGCAAAGACCTGTTTCTACATAGATGTACCAATGTTCCATGAAAATTCTGGTGAGATCAGGCCAAATATCACTGAAATGTACAGTGTTTCCAGAGAACATCAGAACAGTACTTTGTGTGTGTTAGTGGAGTCCTGTAAGTACAGCTCGATATGAATACTTGCAGGGGAGCTAAAGATCAAAAAGAAGACTATAGAAGAGAAAAGTGAATAGCCTGGGATTTGGTATTCTGGATGTTCTCCTGGATCAAATGGTGGAGTAGGTTGACAAACTAGCTGTGGAACTGTAGAACCTGGCCAGTTGTTGAGGACAACTTCCCAGGGCAACTGGATAGTTGTATGAAGAGCGACAGTAAAAATAAACAAAATTTATGTGCTCAAAATAGATAGGGACATTTTTTCTTATTTTTTTTTTTAAATTATTTTGACAAGGAGGCTGAAGAAGGGGTGAGGAAGGGAAAAGCAAACTATTTTAATTGTTCATGACAGATATTTGAGTTGATTTTGAACTGTCCAAATTAATACACCGCTCATTCCCTAGAGGTGGGGCTTAGAGGGAATTGTTCTATGCACAGACACCAGATGTAAAAGTGGAAAGATCAATGCTTTGTTTTGTTTTGGTGTTTCTTGTGCCTCCTTTCCACAAATATATCAGCGCTTACTCTTCTAGCTTTTAGTGTACACTTACCAAGAGAGATCAATTCTAGAAGAACTCCTCAGAGCATTGAATCCACTACTTGTTACTGATGAGAACCTGCTACCAAATACCTGCCTGCAAGTATCTCTTAACTGACTTATTTTATTCTCTTTAAGAGAAAAGTTTTGGGATCTGGAGCTCTTTGTGGGTTTGCTCTTTGTCAAAAATATTTGCAAATTGTCTTGTGTCAGTGATCTGAAGATCCCTGGTCAAAATGGGTCAGCTCTGCCACATATTCTATGATCTTCCTTGCAGTGGGCTTAATTTTTGTTTCAGTTTAGTTTTGTTTCAATTGCTCACTGGAAACAGGTGAATAGGTTCTGTTGATTGAAAGGATCCCTCTAAGCATGTCTTTTGTTTTTATAAGTACCCTAATAATCTGCCACCGCTCTCTGTTGGAGGTGAGTTGCTAGGTTGTGTGGACCTATAGCCTGAGTCAGTGTGGCTCCTCTTAAGTTCCTTTTGCTGTTTTTGCTAGTTCCTCACCAAGCAGAAACTTTTATGTGATCTGATTAGACACTGAAAAAAAAAAAATGTCCACACAAAACCTTTATCATAATGTCAATGTACCATGCCAGTTCCACTACCATTATTTCTGTGGAGAAAAGAGCTGCTTCGGAGTTAGTTACACATCAGTTATCTGTTAAAGAAGTTTTAAGATCTTGGTATCTGTATGCCCTTTCTCCAAGAGGATTGAAAGAGCAAACTGCAATTTAAAACCATCACTGCCAGTAATGATATTCAAGGGACTAGAAAGAAAGACTTTTCTTTTTAAACAAAACCCTGTGGGCAGTCCCAAGCATGTAACCAATTACTTATCTTCTTGTCCCTCTACCTTTTGTTGTGTGAATATTTTTCACAGTATGAATGTCTTAAGACCTACATAGATGTTTGCTGTGGATCATTAAATTGATATTACTTTTTTTTTCAAGTAAAAAAAAAAAAATAGTGACAGCAGTTTAATAATAGGGGCACTACAGTTCCAGCTGCCATACAGCAACCACAGTGCAGCACAAAAGAGGAGAGGCAGATATCTACAGTAATTATTTCAGCTGTAACGTAACGATAATAAACTGTTGGACATTTTAGTAGATTTCAGATGGAAATTCAGGATATTTTATAAATGTCATAAGCTCTGTGAGGTGAACACAAATGCTAGTTACTAACCAGGAAAGTTATAAAAATCTTAAACACTTGGAGAGAAATACTTGCATCTGCTTATTGCACATCCTTATCACATTAGCTAATGTAAGTTATTTCAATAACATATGTAGCTGACCTTATTTGCCATATAAAAATTGCATTAAAAAATAAGCTCAGCTGTGTAGGGCTCCAGCCAAGGCTACTTCAGGGGTAGATATGTTTGGGTAGAAAAGGATAGCTTTATTCATTTTTTTCTTTCCCCTTCAGGGAAGTTTTAAATTTTGGCAATGCTTAATGACTCCATGTAAACACTTACTTTGTCTGCACTCATGATTTTTGCTTCTATCAGCTTGGAAGGTATCCCTCTTCGTGCTTAACCAATCATTCCTTCAGATTTCTCACAGCAGTTTTAATGAATAATGATATTTTAAATAAGTGGTTGAGGCACTTGTGTAGTCCGTTATGAGTTGAGCCTAGGTGTTCACTTTCCTCGTAAGCCTAGGTATTCATTTTCCAAAAGATGGAAAAAAAAACCAAACCAAAACCAAGCCACAAAAAAAAAAAAAAAAAAAACACCAAAAAAACCCACACCAAAAAAACCAACAACAACAAAAAAACAACCCACCCAGGATTTGAATACCAGCTTCCCCATTCTATGTTGTAATCAGTAAAGCATCACACAAATATAGATCTTTTCGCCTATTGAAGATGATAAAATACATGTGACTGATTTTAAAGAATGGTTGAGTTTTGAAGGCGTCTCTGGAGAGGTCATCTTGTCCAACTCTCCCTACTCAAGGAGGGCCACCTAGAGCGGGTGTTGCCCTGTCCAATCTGGCTGGGCAATCTGTCCCAGTGCTTAGTAACCCTCACACTAAAAATAAATTTTCCTGATGTTCAGAAGAAGCCTCTTTCGTTGTAGTTTGTGCCCATTTCCTCCTGTCCTGTCACTGGGCACCACTGGAAAAAGTCTCACTTCTCCTCCTTTGCACTCTCCCTTCAGGTATTTACATACATTAAGAAGATCCCCCATGCCTTCTCTTCTTTCAGTTGAATGGTCCTAGTCCTCTCAATGACCTGAGTTGCCATGAAAAAAATCAAAGAAATTGAGGGGAAATATTGAACTCTTTTTGTTAAACCTTGGCTTCTTATGAAACGGGGACCTTGATAGGCTGGAGAAATGGTCTTACAAGAACCTCAGGAATTGTGCTAAGTAGTTGACATGGTTTGTTCTGAATGTGTCCAGTGTCTAGCATAAAATGTCTGTTCTGAGTAATATCTCTAGGCTGTGAGCAGCGTGCTCTAGTTGAAGATGTCCCTGTTCCCTGTTCATTGTAGGGGCATTGGACTAGGTGATCTTTCAAGTTCCTTCCAACCCAAAGCATTCTATGATTCAAACCAAGGTTTATCTTACTGAAGATTATGTGTGTGTGTATATATATATATATTATTTTTTTTTTTTTAAAAGGCAGTTATATTTTCCTTGGTAGATAATAAAGTGAAAAAACTTGAGTCCAAGCATAATTTGATAATTGTTTTATAATCTGGACAAGAGAAATGCACTCAGAATCTGGAAAAAAATGACTTTGTATGATTTAAAAACTTTTAAAAATATTAAATACGGAAGGGAAGTAGAAGCTGACAAATACCGGTAGAGCACACACTGGACAGCTTTGAGGCTATATGCTTTTATTTTTGATATACCTTGCCCATGTGGAAGAGGGGTGGGCAGACAGGGATAGTGTTATGCAGGGTGGTTTTCACCAAAAACCTAGTGTTCCTCTTTTCTCCTCTCCCTTCTATTTTACCATAAACCAAGGAGGATATTGTCAGGAAAGTGATATTAGTAAAAGCATTTCTTCATAAAGATTAATCTGTCTCTTTCTCTCTCTCTCTTTTTATTATTTTTTTTAATAATGCTCAAATCTGGTATTTTGTAGCACTTATGCATCCTTCTGCATCCATAGACAGAATTCTGCATCCTTCTGCTGAGCTACTTTCTGTCCAGTGTTTTGGTTCATATTTCCATCCTTAAAACATACCACAGCCTTGCTTGTAAAGGACAGTAAATCTCAATAAATCCTGATAACACATCTTTCACAGTTTAAGATTGTAAGTCCTAGCAACTCCTTATTGCCTGATTCTTTGTCTTGTATTAAAAATCCATTAAAACATTTAATTTATGTATGAACATACAAATTAATATTACATGTTGTAGAGATGCGAAATCTTATTAGGAAAAAATTCTAAAGGGATTGTGTATCACAAAATAAAAAAAAATATCTACTGCTATTAATGGAAGAGTGGCTGTGCTATGTGCAGTATTTCCTGCTTCTCCACATCATATTTATCCTTTTAAGGTATTTCTAAGTGCTTCATCACCATAATATTAAAATGCCAAACTTCTTCCTAATATGTGTCATGAAATATATGTGATAGGAATTTTAATTCACATTGAAGTTGTTATTCCAAAAGAAATACTCTCCTTAGGAATTTCTTTATGTTCTTTTTATATATTTTATCTTGTCAAGTTCTATGTTTTTCTGTAATTCATCTTTCCAATGTTAATAAATAAGTTCTTAGTACGGATACAAAACAAAACTCTTGATCTTATTTTTTTATTTATTTATCTATTTATTAAAGACTGTTAATCTAAAAGGGTTTTTATGAGAGTGACATTTCTGTGCACAACATACAGGTCAGTGCACCTGATATTCAGTACAGGTATGTAACAGCATGCAATATTTAGCACTCTGCAGGGATGCTGAAAATTGGCAAGGGATTTCAATGCTAAATTTAGACCCAGAAAACTCAGCCAAACCAGAGCAGCTTAAGTTGTTAAGTATTAATCAGGTGTCTCCATAATGACAGGTCAATACTGTAGGCACTAATTCATGAGGAAAAATTAGATACTGTTTCATGGGGGGAAAACTACATGGTTCAGGCAAGACAGACAAAACTCCTTTGCATCACAAACCTTTTTCTTGAGTAAGTGGGGATAGCAAAATAGAAAATGTAAGGAGCACTGGAACATGAAAGTGAATTACAGTATTTAAGTGCTTGGCTGGCTGATATAATGGAATAACTCCATAAGCTAAACACTGATTACATGGAACACTCCTGAAAATATTGCTGCTCTTGGAGAGAAGGGAGAAACCCCTACATACACTTTGTAAACACAGAGTAAAAACTTCTTAAATGCTTATGCCCATAGCTGTATGAAAGCAGCATTACTTCTCCCAAACTCTGGATAATCTCAAAAAGAATAACCTGAAATAGTACATCAAAATTTTAGGAATAAAATTAGTCTGGTGTGCCTAAAAACTACTTTTTGTCATTCTGTGATACTTAAAGTTAGTGTACATGCCATAACCGGTTATAATTTCTTCCAGAGTTCATGGTCAGCCATCTCCATTCAGTTGTCTTCTGCATGGTTCTTTTAGCCAGACAGCTGGAGAAGGAAGGTCTTGCTTTGCTTTTTCTCTCCTCTGTTGCTACTGGTCTTGGACTTAATTTTTCCAAAGTTTTCACTCATGATATCTGTGGTCTATCACTGATCTGTCTGATCTGATTTGTTGCTAACCTCAGGTCAGTTTGTGCCAGCTTCTGTAACTGTCAGCGTATAAGAACACAAATCTGGATGTGAATTTGTTATGACTGAATCTATACAGCTGATTCCAGTTCACCACATTGATGTATTTCCCTTTCATATATTTCTAAGTCTATGAAATGTACAATTACTCAACAACACCATCAAAACAAAGCAAAAAGACCCACCAAAAATCCTGTTGTGATCTACTACAAACTGATTAGTAGTGCTGTCTTTGGGGAAAATGATCCATTTTAGAGTGCATGTATTACTTTTTTCCCATTAAGTAAAATAGGAAGGTTTCATTTGCTTGATGATGACAGTGTATCTCCTAATGGGGTCAAAAAAAATATGTTTTTTATAAACAATTCATTAGTGACAGTACCAGCTGAAGCATTTGCATTTGAGACTGTTACTTGATGAAAAGGCTTTTTTAACAAGGAAAATATTTTCCTTTTGTCAGGTTTTTGGGGTTTTTTTGGCTTTGTTTCAATGGACACTCAAAACCTGTATTTCATAATTTATTGGAGTTTCATTTCCTTATCTCCTTCATAAACCATCAGTGAAGTTACAGTTCTGCATGATGCTAACAGCTCAGCTAGCGAGGAGATACAGTCTATGATGGGAAAGGCAACTATGTCCTTCTATAACATGGGAACAAGTAGCCTGTGGCTGTTCCTCTTTCCTAGCATCATGTGGTTTAAGTTTACAGGTAAATGTATTAAGTCAGATAATTCAAAGAGAAGCAGGTGTTTAAACTTTGAAATGTAAAATCATGGAAATGAATGAACCTGCACTATGAGGAAAGACTGAAGGAATTAGTTTTTTGTCTCCCTGGAGAGGAGGCTTGGGAGCACCTCATCACAGTTTTCCAGTACTTGAAAGGCAAACACAAAGATAATGGATGCTCTCTTTCCACAATGAGTTACATGGAGAAGACAAGGGACAACTAGTACCAGTTGCATAAGAGAGGTTTTATCTCGATAAGAAAGAACTTTTTTTACAGTAAGAACAGTCATTCACTGGAACAACCTCCTCAGGGACGTGGCAGAGTCCCCATTGCTGGAGGGTTTCAAGATACAGATGGACAGATGCTCATTTACGGACCCTTTCCCACAAAAGGCTGGACCAGATCATCTTTACAGTTATCTTCCAACCTAGGCATTTCTATGATAAATAAGAGTCAGAAGAAGGAGGGGGTTAAGAGAACTGATTCCCAAAGTAGACTGCTTTTTGGGAGGGGGCAGTGGGCAGTTTTCTTATATTAAAAAAAAAAAAAAAAAAAAAAAAAAAAGTAGGATAGAAGTAAAGCAGCTTATTTCTTAAAATGTTTGGGAAAGTGTTGTTCTATTAATTACACTCTGTGTAATGAACCAGAAAATTTGGATTTTAAGAGGAATTGCAGCAGGCAAAAATAAAACCTGAAAAAGGAAAAAAAAACAAACAACCTACTTAAACTTTTTTGAGGCAGTGCTATAAATTAGAAAAACAAATGTAAGAATGAGAGGAAAAACTTATCAAAATTCAATTTAAGTAGGAAAATGAATGAAATGCAATTTAATTTTTAACTTGTTTTCATTATCTTTCCTGTTAAACAAAAAGGATAATAAGCAAAGTGGGAATTAATGTAAACCAATTAATTTTATATTAATGTATGTAACTCATTATCACAGAAAGTTAAATCAGAAAGTGACCTCTAAGTGTTGTGTTTGTTGAGTTCATTTTGTATACAAGACATTCTAACGTGCTCTCAGTGAAAACCTGTTGATAACTGCACTTCTTATATGTATGTTCCCACGAAATAAAGCTTATGGGAATATTGTAAAAACTAGTAACCCTGCCAGTACAATTTATGGACCATCTACTTTTCTGATCTACACATGGACAGGGAGTTTTATTGTAGTGGGAAGAAACCAACCAAACCAAATCAAATGAAAAATCTCTTCCCCTTAAAAATGTGTATTTTATGGCACACAGAAGTGGTAGGTGCTCACCCAGGTCTCTGTTTTCATATACCTCAAATATAAAGGTTTTCCTCACAGTCTGTCTGCACCATTTTGTGGTACAACCCCATGCCCTTAGTCTGTTTTCATCAGTGGGTTTTCCCATCAAACTGAAACCCATTTATAGTCCATAAATTACAGTAGGAGTGGTGTACAATCTTTATACAAACTTTATTTCTGGGCCCAGTGGGGATACATACAACAAGAGGAAAATACAGTTATTAAATGTTTTTATTCAAGACACGATTATGCCAGCTTAAATTTGTCTCTCAAGGAAAAAACACTTAAAGGTCATTTACTGACTGAAAAGTGTATGATGGTAAGTACAATCCTTAATGCATATTTTTTCCTTTTAGGCTCAGTTGAGTTCTAAGCAATTTTCTCTCTCTCAGTAACACAGAATACAGTACACGTATGCTACAAATATGGATATTAATCAAAAATATATATGTGCTGTCTGGGCTTGTTCTTAGTACTAGGCCAAATACTTCAAATAATTGATACAGCATTTACACGTAAAGTCAGAGAACAAGAACCTTCAGGCTTCAAAATCAAACACTAAAGTTAGAAGAAGGTGCAATTAAAACAGCCTTTCAGTTTTCTTATGGTGTCTTTTTTGTGTATGCATTGCTGTGGTCGTTAATTACATAATCACTTATTGTAAACCTTTCTATGAAACCGTAGCATTCAGCTCTGCGCAAGGGAGGAAGTATTTGCTAAATGGGTGTGGTGGGGTGACCCTGGCTGGACAGCAGGTGCCCACCAGAGCTGCTCTGTCACTGCCCTCCTCAGCTGGGCAGGGGGGGAGGGGATGTAAGGAAAGGCCTCTGGGGCAAGATAAGGGCAGGCAGAGCACTGGGCAGTTACTGTCACTGGCAAAACAGACTTAGGGAAAATTAGTTTAATTTATTACCATTCAAATCAGAAAAAAACCACCTTCCCCCCACCCCTCCCTTCTTCCCAGGCTTAAATTAATTGCCCCTTAATTTCTCTACCTCCTCCCCCCAAGTGGTGCAGGGGTGTGGAATGGAGGTTGCAGTCAGTTCATCACACGTTGTTTCTGCTGCTCCTTCCTCCTCACACTCTTCCCCTGCTCCAGCATGGGGTCCCTCCCACGGGAGACAGTTCTCCATGAATTCTGCAATTTAAGTACTTCCATGGGTTGCTGTTCCTCACACGCTGCTGCAGTGCAGGTCCCTTCCACAGGGCACAGTCCTGCAGGAATGGACTGCTCTGGGGTGGGTCCCCCATGGGTCACAGGTCCTGCCAGAGGACTTGCTCTTGCATGGCCTCCTCTCTCCACAAGTCCTGCTGGTAAACCTGTTTCGTGCAGGCTTCCCTCAGGTCACAGCCTCCTTTGGGCATCCACCTGCTCTGGTGTGGGGTCCTCCCCAGGCTGCAGGTGGATACCTGCTCCACTGTTAACCTCCATGGGCTGGGGGCACAGCCTGCCTCACCATGGGCTTCACCATGGGCTGCAGGGGAATCTCTGTTCTGGTGCCTGGAGCACATTCTTCTCCTGCACTGAGCCTTCTCTCTGCAGAGCCATCACTCCCACTCACGTTTTCTGCTAAGTCTTTCGGTTTTTTTGGCACAGGTTTCTGCTCTCGCCACACCCCCCACCCCCACCCCGCCTTCTTGAATATGTTATCCCAGAGGTGCTGCTACTGTTGCTACTGTTGATGATGGCCATGGCCTTGGCCAGTGACAGGTCCATCTCAGAGCCACTGACATGGGCTCTATTGGATATGGGGGAAGATTCTGAAACCACCCCTGTATCCCCCTGCTACAGAAACCTTGCCACATAAACTCATTACAATGGGGAACTGGTAAATGATTCTTCATTATGCTCATCATTAAGTAGCGGCTATATGCTATGCTTTTGACACACCATCAAAATGCTGCACTTTATACAGAATTATTAACTTCTCTCATGGGGTTTCCTGGGCACTTATTACCACAATCTGAAGGATTCTCAGTGTTTTATGAAATTAGCTTAACAGTAGTTTTTTAGGTATAGTAACTGCTTTGCCTTCACCTTGTAAAAGCGAACTAAAGCACAAAGAGGCTATGTCCCAAATAAGGCAGCTACTATTTTATGTTAGACATTGAAGTGTCTGCTGTTTTCTTTTAAGGTGTCATTTCATACTCTTCCTTATTTCTGTAATGAATAAGATAGGTACGGGAGAAAAAAGAATCTGTGTCATGCCACATAGCGTTCTTGGAGCTCCATCCATCTTGAGCTTTGAATGAAATAGAAGCTATGCTAAAATTAGAATGTAATTAGATAATTAAAGACTGTGTTTTGATATGTATTTATAAAGGGTTTGCATTTCAACAGCATGACCTTCACCAGATGTTGATATTTCATAATTTCTGAACACTTGTGTTGAACCTTACTTTCTGTAATCAACTTAAACTTTCCTTGGCTTTAACATATGAATACCATTAACCACCTTCTTATTCAGGTAATCAGAAAGACTAGTTTCTGTAGAGCAGGGGTCCTTAAACTTTTTAAACAGGGGGCTGGCATGCGGATGAAGTGGCAGGGAGTCATCTGTGGCTGCTTGGTTCCCCCCCTAACCCCCAGCAGGGTCTGTAAATACCGGGGGCCAGATTGTGGGACCCTGGGGGGCCGTATTCGGCCCGTGGGCTGTAGTTTGAGGACCCCTGGTCTAGATCCACAGCACAAGATGTACTGCCTGACACAGGAGAGTGCACAAGATTTTATGGCTGGGCATCAATTGCGAGAACCTATTTGCTAAGTGGCCTCAAATGTATTTGCTGGGCATCAGGGCAGGGTTGTTTCCAAAGACTTCTAACTCCTCCTTTGCAGATTTTCTTGTCTCTGTCCTTATGTGCTACCTTAACTCCTAGGATCCTTTCTTTCCACCCTGGACTCTGTACCTCTCTCTTTTCTCTCTCCCTCCCTTCTGCATTTATCATATTTTATTCCAGAAACTCATAGCTTTCTCTTCTACAGCAATAAAGAAGAACTGGTAAGACAGACTTTCTACCTGTGGCCCCATACAAAAAGATGCTTCTGTTAAAGATAGCTGTGAAGGTAATTCTTGCTTATTTTCTGTTATGTGCCCACTAAAGACAAAGGTTATTGTAGCATAATCGCCCAGCTGTATTGTGTAGTGTCTTTGTGACTTAGGACAAATTTGAATTGATTTTAACAGTGTCTGCAAAGAGTGTTACTGATGCAGGGAAAATCTTTGTGCTGGTTTTGAAGTACCTATTACATGAAAAGATGCCTCTGAGAAAACATTTGCTTCCTACTTATGAAATAATGGTGAACATATAAGAACAAATGACATCCATAAACTGCCATATGACATGGTCACACCATAGGCACATGTTGTCCTCTATCTTTTCTCTGATGCTACACAAGCAGCTGCCAAGTGAAGAATTTAAGACCAAGGAAGATAGACAATGATCGCTTCCCAGCTGATTCCAGCAGTGCTGTTGAGATGTTTAGAGACATGAATTTAGAGATGGGGTTATGGTTGTGATAGCTCTTGGAAAATTTTTTCATGAGTTTAAAAGCAGTGTGTTGTTGTCCCTATCCTATAATACTTAGTTTTAAAATTTCAGTGCAAATTCCATTATAAAGAATTAGATTCAGAAAACATTTAAAGAGCCAGCTTGTTTCACCTGTATAATGAGAAGCAATACTTATAAAGTTAATAGCTTTGTGTTATTTTACAACATGTATTTATTCAGATGAGACCATGATAAACTTTCTGTTCACTGTATTTATCTGAATTTAAGTTTGTTAGACACTATAAATGCATTTTTTATTACATGCATGCTGGGCAGCTTTCTTATTTTGCAAAATGTTTTAATAAGTACATAAGTAAATGAAAATATATTTAAATGGTCATTGGTAAATCTGGCACTGTAGCTGCTGAGGTGTGAAAGAGTATTGTTGTGGCATTTCATGTTGCTTTTAGTTACATCGATAAAGAATTGGGGGGTGGGGGAGGGGGTGGGTTGGGAACTACCACCAAGATCAATGTAAGATTGCTGTTCCTGGGCTAGCATAGCAAGGTGGGAGCAGACAAACATCAGGAGAAATGTCTATAAATATTGCCTATCAGATAGGATGTGATAGCTATCATTGAGTGAGATTAGTGGCTTTTTCTTTTGGAATTAAATTACTTGCGTTTCAGCTTGAGCCATGTTAAGAGTTGTGGTGGGCATACTGTAGAAAAAGATGTTTGCGTTCAGTGGAATTTTCTAAATAACATTCATGTTAAATCCATGTTTTTCTAACATGCAAAAACCCGAATACTATAGTTTTAAAAAGTGAAGATCATCTACATTTATACCTTTTCAACATTTAGGGCTAAGTCACTATCTTTGGGTGACAATATACTGTTTCCTGACTTGTCACAAATTGGAGAATGAGAATCTGAATAAATTAATTATTTTTTTTTTTTTTAGTTTATACTCACTGTTTCTGGTCATATTCCAGTGTCAAAAAAAATAAAACCTCCAGTAATATTTATTTTACTTGAGAGTGGTTGTGGTGGGTTTTTTTTTATTTTTGTTTGGTTTGGTTTGATTTTAAGTTTTGAGGTTTTTTTGGTGTTGACAATGGAGTTAATCTGAAAAATTCATAGTGGTTATGGGGTTTTCATTCTTGTCCCAGGAGGCACATAGTTTGTCCCTTGCTTAGTCCAATATGTTCAGGTTTTGACATCCTTGGAGATAAACCCTTGGAGGCATCTGTCAATTTATTGGAAGAGGAGGAGGTGATGTGCTAAAGGAGGCAGTATGATGAGACATAGTTGATGTCTACTGTCATCACACCTGAACTGACAATTCAATGTCCAAGCTTAGATACTTGGATGAATCTGTACAAGTGTCATTTTGATAATTATGGAACGTGCTTTCTTTCTCAAATCTTCTAGTCTTATTCTCTCTGATTTTTTTTTTTTTAAAGTGATAAAATCTACTACAAAGTGGCAGCTGAGAAAATTTAATACTAACATAAACACAAACTAAAACTTTATTGGAAGCAGGGGGAAGGAATTTACTATCGTGATGATAGTCCATGGAAAGGTTATGATGTATGTCATACGAAATATCTTGAGATAAGTTTAATCAACTAAATAAATTCTAATTCTCCACCTGCCTTTTTTGTAGTACTGTTGGCCTTAACATGTGAGTATCTATTTCTTTCAACTATAATAAGCCTTGTAGTTAACAGAAAACAAACAAAAAGATCTTAGCTATCTTTCAAGAGTGGTTTCAAAGTCCATTGGATTAATGTATTTAATGGATACTGAGAGCTCATAACTTGTACTGTATTTTAATTCCTAATGCATTTTTTCAACATAAACAGTGAAAATTATTTAAGTCAGACTTGAATACCGGCTCTGAAGATCTCTCAAAATCCTCAAGGAACTTCAGTTTAAAAATATTTTTGGTTGATATTGAAAACTGAAAATTTTCAATGAGAAAATAAAAAATATTATTTTTTTTTTATTTTTGAGGCTTGTTGGGAAAAAAGCCATCTTTTGAGGTTAACATACTTATTTTCTCCAGAGTGATAAATGGAGATATCCACACAATATAAATTTTAAAAGAAGGAAAAATGTCTTTTACACGATCTAAATCCTTTTCTAGAGATAAGAAATATTCTTAGCCTGCAAAAAGTTTAGGCAGTACCATGCAGAGATTGAAAGCCTGCTCTCACTCATGTCTGAGCCTGAGTTGTAGCTCTCGGGTGGTGCAAAGCAGTCACCTGAAGGAATGTGAGCAGAAGGGCAAGAAGGAACTAGGTCCCTTACCTGAGCTTCAACAGCCCCTGGCACGCAGCCTGTCTTGGGGTGGCATGGGCAAGCTCTGGCCCTGACCCTTTGGGAGGTGGGAAGCGACAGCTTCTGATACAGGCTGCATGTCTTCTCAGCACACGTGGGTATTTTCCAAACAGGTTAGCTGGACTGGAAGGAAAGGGCTCACAGTATTAGATGGGTGTCATTGGGAGGCATATATGTTTTGCCATCTCTCAGCTAGTGCGTGGTGCTTCTTTGTGGAGCAGCTTGTCGGCAGTGTTCCATCAGCAAGCCAAGGCTGGGCCAGACAGCACAGTGTGAACCCTGCAGTTGCTTAACCACTAAATGCTCTGCTGAGCAGCACAGTCATTTGTGTGCACAGCTGTACTCTGAATTTACAACAGCATGCTCTTCTCCAAGTCGCCTTACAGAATCAAAGCAGAATAAATATATATTTTTAACCATCTGTTCCAATTTCCTGTTAGGACCTCCTGAGACAGCGTGAAGTGGGGGTTGTGTGTGTGCTTTCTGAGCTGTTCCATAACTACTCTGAGGCTCAGGTTTTGTTACATGCAGGGGGGGGTTGTGTTTAATCCATGCTAAATCCAAAACACAGCATTGTACCTGCTACTGAGAAGAAAAATTAACTCTGTCCCAGGCAAAACCTGGTCATGGGTTTATTTTCAAAGCCTGATGAGTCTGTGGGTTTTCTGGATGTCTAATTGGATAAGCCTTGGGAAATCTTGATCAAAAAGAAAAAAGATCTACCAGGGAAGAAAAAGGTGGTGAATATCCTGAGGATAGGTAGACAGGAGAACCAGGGAAATGTTGGGAACTGTGACAACGAAAGAAAATTTTAAAAAGCAAAAAAACCAAGAACTCATCTGTGAGAAGGAGAGAAAGGGGAAGGAAAGTTTCAAGCTGTTCATGAAACACTGTACTGTGCTTTGTTCACATGACTGGAATAAAAGAGCTCATTGTAATTGTATGAAGATCCAGAATATCTTCTGCTGTAACTTGTTTCAACTTTCATCCAACTTCATTAACATGCCACAAAAACTAACATATCCATGACTAGGTTTCTTTAGGATGGCTTAATAAGCATAGGTGAACGCTTAAGTGTAGCAACATGTAACAGTTACACCTTTCTGTGACTGGGGAAGTTAGTGATATTTTATGACCTTCCATCTGGTACTCATTGGTTTCTTTCCTTAAAAATATTATTTCATTGAAATAAGACATAATGGGCAATGACTGAGAGTTTTGCTTCTTTAGACTCGATTGCATTCAGAATGAAGGACCAATATAAATTTTGCTGATGTTTCACAGCGGTGTAATCCTACTGATGCTCAGGTGTCAGCAGCCTGGACAGGTTTGATTCACCTCATTGTGCTTTCCCCGCCCAGCAGCCCACAGCTCCTTCTGCCCAGATCTCTGTCGTCTCTACTAAAAGCTGGTTTCGTATCTTGTACTTTACTTTTTTTACTTGCATCTTTTTTTATTAAAACACTTCTGTACACAATGTGTTCCTCTTATTATGCCCCAGAGTAGAACTTTTCTCCTTTCTGTTTTTTGGGGTTTTTTTTTGTTGTTGTTCTTTTTTTTTTTGTTTGGTTTGGTTTGGTTTGGTTTGGTTTTTTTCCCTCTCCAGGACAGTGGTTATGTGATTGCCTGTTATTTACAGCTTACACACACCCAATACCATCAGCAAGGATGAACCTCATTTTCTCCTTCCTTGCTGTACATTAGTGGGCAAGCAAATGTGCTTAATTGTGGTTTTATCTGAGCTAATAGAAGCTGTGCCAGGTTGTTAGACACGGAAGACTGCTTAATACCAGTTTTGTCCCTACAGGGGTCTCGGAAGACCCCGTTGCCTGGATACACCGAGCCCAGGGTACCTCAGCGGGTGCTGGCAGGGTCTGGATGTTTGCAGGGGAACTCTCTGGATCTTTAATTGCTCAGAGAAGTTGGTGATACTCTGTGTTTCCTTTTTCATCTGTGCCTTAGGAGATAAGGAGAAGGATGGCTTTTAATTTCTTTTTTTTTTTTTTTTCCTCTTAAGTTCCTTTTCCCTCCTTACTTCCTTATTCTGTCATATCTCTGATGCACTTTTCACTGTTCTGGCATTTTATGAATACTATTTTAGGATTGATTAATTTATTTCTTTTGTGTGTTAATTTATGCAGCGTATCAAATTAACATGCATTATATTAAAACCCCTTGAAGTGAAATTGTTTCACTTTATCTTTAAACTTTATTTAATATGCCAGACACATTTTAAAAAATGCATGAATCTGAATGAATTCTTCCCCCTTGACCAAGTCTGATTTCCTGCTTAAATTTGCATACTGTATACTGGAGCTATCCACAGATTCTTTTGACAGCTTGAGTATGTTTCCAGATGGTATGTAATCACCATTCCGTTTTAAATCTGTTTTTATAATGGTGACGATTAAGAATTATTTTCTAGGACTGAATAGTCCATACACCCAAATTGAAAATGGTCAAGAAAGTAGTTGGCAACAAAGGGCTGAACTAAAATTTATTTTAGCATGGTAAGACCATGATTGTACCCTACTTTTAAATGAAATTGTATTGTGCTAATTTTTGCACATGGGAACAAAATAGTGTATCTTTGGCTGTTTTCTATGACACAGAAAATGAGCAGAGGTAATGTTTTTCTGGTTTGGTAGATTCTTGATCAGATCAGGCTTGCTGCCTGCGAAATGTTACTTTCAACAGTAAGACCTTTCTACATATATATCATATAGCGCTATACATGCAAAGTATTTTAAATAACTAAGATTGTCATATTGTTCTGAAAATTGAATACATGAATATAGGCTCAATCCACATGCAAGACGAGTGACTGAACTTTTGTTTTTCTCATGCTTCCTAAGTATTTATGCCAAACATCATATTTATTCAGAATCACAGTTATTAGTTATAGAGCTGTAATTAGCCATTGTATTTAATTGCACACCATTATTTCCATGTACTTACCTAATTAAAGTAGTTAGCTTGTATCCATAAAACTGTAATGAGAAAATACTATACTGTGGGATGGCTGGCTGCTGTCTGAAATCACTGCCATTGTTGGTTTCCAACAACAAGCCTTGTGCACAGTAACTTATATCCTGGCTGTTAAGGAAGAAAGTTCAGTAATTTAAAATGCTTCACTTGAGTCCTAGGTAGTACTGGGGTTGTGGCAGGAGGAGGGATATTACTTTAAAATATCTAAATTTTTAGTCTAGGTCATTTAATGGTTTCAACAGGACTAATTATTTTAATCCAAGTACTAGTGGATTTCTGTCCTTTGGTATAGTATATTCCCAGTGACCCTCGTATTCTTTGTCGTTTTCAAGTTTGTTCAGATGTAGCATGAATTATTCTGCTTTTCAACCAATGAGATTTTATAAATTTTATAATTGCTTCCTAAATATTTGGCTTAAGAATTATCCATTTAAAACGGGTTGGATACATTGTAATATATCATGCTGTTTCTGTTCTCTGATTAGACAAACAGACAGGTAATACTGATGCATGTAATCTCCTGGTCAAACTGTAACTGCTTCTGCAGTGTTCTAATTGCTGGAGAAACCCAGGGAAAAGCCAGTAAAATTCAGTCAAGCAAAATCAAACATGATCAAAATGTAGCTCAGCTGAAGCAAGCGCATTAAGAAATTGAAGGAAAAAGTAATGGTCTTTTACACTTCTGGTACTGATCATTTAGCTCTAGTCAGAGCTCTGGTGTCAAAGAAGCATCCTTGTAATTTCTATATCCACTTTTGAATGCTTAAATAAGAAATATATGCATTAGCAATATGTACAACCCATTTCCTGGAAACAGTGAGTTGCTATAGGCCTATATTGCTAGTGCTGTAAAAGAAATATATTTGATAATTTTACTGGGAAATGGTTCATACATTGATCTGATATACATACACTAGTGAACTTTAAGAAGCCTTAAAAAGAAAACACATTTATTATTTATAAGACTGAAAAATTTCACATCCTACACTGGAGGAGGAGGAGGGAGGACCTGAGTTGTTTTAGAAGAAGTCTAAATCTGGCTTCAGTGAAATTGTTAATGAAGAGTCTCTAGAGGGCAAGGAATGAGCGTAACTAGTTTGGGTGAGCAGGTTGTGGAATAATTTTATTAATAGTACCCTCTGCACAATCAGAAAATTAGTATGAGCCAACAAAGAGGGCTAAGTTAAAAACAGTGTGAGGCAGCAATATTGTTCACTAAGTGCACTCATATTTTCTTGCACTGCATTGGAGTTGTATGCTTTGCCAATATATGTACACAGTTATGACAGTTTCTGCAGCAGTATCACAAATGGAATTGGTTGGTCACTCTTGCCTGCAAACATGTTTCAGGCTGAATTGTGGGAGAGATGAGAGAAGGAGGAAGGAGAAAACAAATAGCAAGGGATAAAAAGTTATACGCTGTCTTCAGCATGGGGTTTCTATAAATGTTCTGTTTGCTGTTAATAAAATACAAACAAAACAAAACAAAAAAAAACCCAAAAAACAAACAACAAAAAACCCCCCAAAAAACCCAGCTGCTACAATTTAAGCAGTTACTAAAGCTGGTAAATCTTAATAATGAAAGCAAGTTAAGTAAACTCATTGTGAACCAAACAGTACTTTTGGAATAATATATATAAATTTATCCCAAAGTTATTTTTTAGATACTTCCGTCTTTTTGTAGATTTTATCTGGTTAAAACTATTTTGTTCACTCTCATAATTCTTTGTTGGAGAGTTCCTAGCCTTCTGTTCAATAGACTTCAATCCCCTGTGAAAGGCAAGAACATGGAGTAAAGAAGACACACAAATAGGTAGGATTAAACAGTCTACAGCATTCCTGAAATCCATACATAAGAAAGTAATCCCATTTGTCTGCATAAATAAATATGAACCTTGGAATCTAAAATGCTTTTATCAGTTAACATCAAGTATTGAACTTAACATAATGGCTGATTATGAAGTATGAAGAAGGACCTCTTCCAGTACAAAGAAAAAGGTAATTTCTGTTTCTTTAATTTCAAGTAAATTCTAGATAAGCATGCTTTCTGCTTTAAGGAAAATTAACAGTTCCAGACATGTTTTCTTAGATGCTTAGTTTACAAGATGCATCAAACCTGTATTTTTAAGGGAGCACAAATATTAAATGAAATTACTTACCAAAACTATGCTGAGATGTTACGTCCCGGACTTTGTAAACATCAACACTAAAATTGCTTGAGCAAGCATAATTTATTCCATTGATGATTGTGTATATAAAATAACATAATCCATAAATTACAGTATCATCCAGTACTTCTCCTCTTTTTCTAACTCAGTATAATATTCTAAACTATATATAAAAGTGTGT
This sequence comes from Falco rusticolus, assembly GCF_015220075.1. Lineage (NCBI taxonomy): Eukaryota > Metazoa > Chordata > Aves > Falconiformes > Falconidae > Falco > Falco rusticolus. The sequence continues at coordinate 111,096,654 of NC_051188.1, read as the reverse complement.
CTATAAAGAGTGTTTCTTTCCCAGCAGTTATTGTGAGTTCAGGAATAGATGACCTAAGCCTAGTTTATTAGTAAGTTGCACTGATAAAGCACAAAGTATTCTTGAACTCTGAAGCACTTTGCAACTGGAACTACCACGAGAAGGCTCCTATTCTAACATGCAGTCCCATTATTTTATCATCTTGATCCTGGGCTTTTCACATTAAGCATTTCTGGTGAATGGTACAGACCCTTTGATTTCATCCTTTCCTAAGAAGGAAATAAATAATTTATTGTGGATTTTTTTAAATATGTGAGCATGTTTTCATTGTCATGCTTGGTACACATTACAGCGCCTCTAAACCACCAGTGGTATTTTCTTACATAAAAGCAAATATTGATGATTTGGATGTTCTTAATGAGGGCAAGTGGTGTTTATTTCTCTTTTTCAAGTCGTGGGTAGAACGTATATGCTGAAGTTATATTAAATATGTGTTGTACATAGACATGGAGTGTTTTTATAATCAATTAAGGCATGGGAGAAATTATGTCATTCATAATTACTGATATGATATGGAATATACATGTAAATAATGAATGTTATAGGCATGTTGCCAGTGGTCAGCTTTATTTCTGAATACTAGCACTCTAAAGATTAATTTTCAAGTATTTACTATTCCTATAAAGAAGATAAGATAATGTGCTTTTAAAATAAGGTACTGACAAACAAAATTAGCAAAGAAATCCTTGCATTGAAATCTTGAGAAACGTATATAAAGTTGTAAACACTCCTTTTTGTTGTGGTTATCTGATAATCTATGATGCAAAGTACAAGTAGCTTAAGGTTCAAAACTGAATAGTTTCAGGCCTTTATTAAAAACAAAATGCATACTATATCATGTAGTCTGCCAAACTGGTGTAACAACTCTCACAATTCATGGTATTTTATGTTAAAACTGAATCACTGAAATAGAGTCTTGAATAAATTAGTCTGCCTAATCCTGTTTCTGCTTTAGCTGCATATATGATCCATGGCTGTATGTTAAGGAAAAAAAAAATAAATCACATTGTCATCTAAATAATCAGGCCCTGATCCTGAAAAGACCTATGAATGTGCTTAATTTTAGCAACATGAGGGTCCCAATGGCCCTTTAGTTGTCTAATGAAGTGCTCAAAAGTAAGGAAGCATGTGTAATAATCTTTGTTGGAAAGGGGGCGTAAGTCATAAAAATGGCAGTCATGCTTCCTAGAGAGTTAAACATCTTTTCAAATTGCTATACCAGAAGGGGTGAATTTAGCAGAAAATAAATTACAGCCATGATTAGGGAATGGCTGCAGACTTAATTAGCTTGTTTTTAATGTTGTATATATATCAGAAAACATTTTCAATGTCATATTACAAATGAAAATATGAATATAGGAAGAAGTTAGCTAGTGAACAGGCTTTTTTAGTGTTCCTAGAGTTTTAAATCAAGGAGGGACCCATTGCTCATAAATTTTATGCATTTTTGCATAGAATATTTGTGTAAGAAAAATGTCATAAGGTACTTACAAAACTTACACTGAATGCGTAATGAATTTTATGGCAATTTGTAAGTAAATCTGTTAATTAGTCTGGGTAAAAATAAATCTAAAACTATAATCTTTACAGAAATCTAGCACTTGTGTCAATTTCTCCTTTGACCTGAATGATTTTCCTAATGGATTAACCCATGTGGTTGAAATTTAAAACTTGTGAATAGACTACAATGGAAAGCATCAATTGCTAATCAAGATAATTTATTTACAATTGTACTTAATTGTGAAAGATTTATGTAGACTGTGGGAAGGGTCAAAGCAACACCTCTGTTATTTCTAAAGTGCTGCCTTTGTGACCTCAGGGATAACTCATGCAATAGCTACTATTCTGCCATGTTTCTATTTATGCATAAAATGTATATGCACCAGCTGTAATGGTGGCAGTGAGTCTATAGGTAGAGAGTATATAACATACCTGGCACCTGTAGCAGTAGACTGCATACCCTGCCCTTTCTTGTGGTGTGTACTGATGCATGTTTTCTTGGTGCTACGGATGGAAAAAACATTTTGGTGATGGTCCTGCTGGCTACCGAAAAAAGGGGACAGGATCTTCAGGTCTCTTCCTGAAGACCTTCTTGTCCTGTATTCCTCTCTCCACTCAAGCAAACAAACAAGAAACACAAACCAAAAAAAAAACCAACGCACACACTGCTCTCCCCAAACACAAAACAAATCCCCCAAATCATGTTTCATCACTTTGTAAACCTACTGCAAATTAAAGGACAGATCAAAACAGTACTAGTCCCAGTTTAGCTTGTTGGTACCCATTGGAAGATGAGGACTGTCCCAGTTTAGGAGGGTGAGGATGAGTCAGCCAGTGTCTTTTGCACTGCTGACAGACTGCACAGAAATCCTTAAACATGATCACTTCCATATGCAGCTGGATGCTGGAAGCTCTTTCTGTCTGATGAGCTGGCAACCACCCTGCTGAGGTTTGCACCACCTGTGTGGGCAGTGCTGGTGGCGTGGCATGGCATGGATCCACTAGATGAGGTCTGCACCACCTGTGTGGACAGCACTGGTGGTGTGGCATGGCACGGCATAGGTCCACTAGATGAGGTCTTCACCACCTGTGTGGGCAGTGCTGGTGGCGTGGCATGGCCTGGCATAGCTCCACTGGATGAGGTTTGCACCACCTGTGTGGGCAGTACTGGGGTGTGGCATGGCATGGGTCCACTGGATGAGGTCTGCACCACCTGTGTGGGCAGTGCTGGTGGTGTGGTGTGGCATGGCATAGCTCCACTGCTGGGCTCTCCCTGCTGTAGGACGAGTCTTTCCTGCACCACAGTGCAAGAGGAAGGTTCCATGGCAGAAATGTCTGTGCTCCGCCCGTGTGCTCAGCATTGCATGAAGATGCCAAACCAAAGGATGGGGTTATCTCCCTTCCAGTCTGCCAGGGCAGCATCTTGACCCTGCTCGAGAATGAGCCATCTGTCTGGAAATACCACCTTCTGGGAGATCCCTGTTTAGTGTTCATAGATGTTTTTAACTTTTACTCAGCTAATTAAATAGGCAGACCAAAACTGCTTAAATTGGGTTATTTTTAGCATTTAAATACCAAGGATCTGAGTTATGCCACAATCATTACAAGTAAACTGAAATATAAAGTAACTTCTAGAAAAATTCCACCATTTCTTATATGTAGAAGGGAGGATTGTGTAGCAATATGGAAAAAATGAGTCTTTTAAATATAAATTAATCTATTGCAGACTGATAAACATTCAGACCACTAGGTCGTGTATTTGTTTCATGCAACTATTTTGTAGTATTTGTCGCATGCAACTACTGTAGAGAAAAGGTGGGTCAGCATCTCAGCTATCTACTTTTATACCTGAACTTCAATTTTTCTTCTAGCCTTATCTGAGTTTTGAATTTCATAAGATCTTTTCCCATGAAAAAGACTTGGACACTTGAACCGTTGTTCTTCAGTAAATTTAAGAGATGTCTTCTATTCAGAGCCAAGCTCCACTGATGGCTATTTAAATCAACCAATATACAGTGTTTCATTCTGAATGTCCTAATTCAGAATTGGCTTGAGTGCTGAGTTTATCTGATGAATGGAGGAAGGAAACAGCTTCTACGCCCCAGTCTTCTTATAATGTAGGTGAAACAAATGCAGACCATACATAATTTAATATTTCAGTTTATATAGCAGTAACATAGTAAATAATTTAATTTCTATATGCATTTACCTACTCTACTTTTCTTCAAGTTAGTTACTGTGTTCTTGTCTTCTACTTATCTAATTATCTATTCTGTGCAGATGCTCTGCAAGTTGTGAACATGCATACCATCTGTGTATGCCTTCATTTCCAAGAGCAAACTACTCCCAAGACTAGCTCTGATCAATTGATGGATTGATAATTGGTTTGCTGATCTGCACCTCTAAAATGTGTGTTGACAGGATTCTTTTTTCGGTAGTTGTTTTCTCTAATAAAGGGAAAGGTCATAATGCAGACCATACACAAATATTACTCTCTTTGCCTGTAACACACTTGTTAGTGTTGCAGCTGTTCACCTTCCTGTTTGAACTTTAGAACAGCCTCAATACTATCAGTAAATCAGATTTCTTCAAGTTGGAGTGACTAACTTAGGAAATGGAGTGACAATAACTGATTTAGATAACATCTCTCATCTCAAATGCCAGATGATAGAAGTAAAGACACTGGAGGATTATAGGAATTTAGTTGATATTCTTGAATTATACATGTAACCTGGGAGCGTCTGCAAAGTTTTGTTGAGCTCCACTCCCATCCCCTCTGACTGTAATCATAGCAGTATCCTAACCTGGAGTGTTTACCACAGTGCAGACAGTGATGCTGTTAATTCAGAGTTCATAGAAATGTTAACTTGATAGCAGGACTCCCCTAACAGTTGGCATCAGTAGCAAGGAAAATAATAATAAAGGAAAATGCTGCAAAACTAGTAAGAAAGATGACCCTTTGGTAACTACAAAATAATAGGCAAAATTGTATTGTAATTGAACAGTTTTATTGGGGTGGGGGGAATACACACACAATATATATATATATACTAACAATACTAATATATATATGCACTAATAATACTAATGTATTAGTGAGGTGAAGGAAATTTTTTTATGCACACATATTAATCACATTTTATTAAGATTCTCTCTAAACTCGTAAGAAAATTTATCTAGCATGAGGATTTTGCAAATAACTTCTCAAGCAGGCATGTGGAATTTTTCAGCTGGCCTCTGATTAATCCTGTTGCCACCTGGGGTTTTGTTGGTTTTGTGTCTTTTGCACTTGTTTTTGTTTGTTTACCTTGGCAATTTTTAATATTTTTTCTCAGCATTTTGTATTTGTATTTGTATTTGTATTGCATTTATAATGCCTAGTGACTAAAACTAGGGATCAGAGAGCAAAAAACAGCTGTGGATCTCTAGTAAGTTCTCAAAAAAAATTACTGGGAAGTACTTTTTAGTGTCACAAACAGTGATCTCTTTTGTCATCATCACTAAAATTTATATGAAATACATGTTTTAATGCAATATTTGTATCTTGAGTAATTACTACAGATAGTTGGTTTTGGTTTGTTGTTTTTATTCTCTTTTTGCTTCAGTTGGCAGACTTTTTGCATTCCCATATAGCAATGCTAACTGCTGGGGCTGATTAGCGTGAAATTTGGCTTGCATCAATGAGCCAGATGACAAAGGATACAAAGTAAGTTTTCTTACATTACAGTTACAATCCTTTTCTACTGTATATGTTCAGATGCTTTTTAACCTGAGAAAATCAATAGCCATAGGAATATGAGTTTGACAGAGATTAATTCCATTTAATGACAATCTTGTTTTGAGTTAATGGTTTTGTTTTCAATAAAACCCCAAGAACAGTTTGTAGACGTGAGATTTGATATATGGTGCTTTTGATTAAAACCTAGGTTTCTGTGCGTTCACAGGTAATTGGGACACCGGTCTGGGATGTAGGAGGCAAGATCTGAGTCCTGCTTGACTAAGCCAAAACACTGGGTTTGATCTAGATCCCTCTGAATTACTCATAGACTGATCTTGAGTGTCTTGCGGGCCAGGTCAGTCCTTTCACCTACCAGCTAGGCAAGTCTCAATTTTCTTCTGATACTCAAGCCTTGTAATAAAGCATGTTGGTCTCAGTAAATGACAGAAGTTGGAATGTTTGAAATGAGATAAAAAGGCTGCATTCAAAATAGCATGTGGTAGGTGTTTTCACAGGTTTCACAGCGCCTAAATGACCCTTATGTAAGGACACCGCCTGATCATAGAGCAACCATTCGAGCTGATTAAGAGCCTCTGCGGGAAATCTATAACTGTACTAGAACTGCCTGATGAGCAGATCAACGTACAGTCTCTGTCCCATAGAATAGGCGTATGGATTAGCAATATGGTTTTTCTTGATAGATGCCTGAATAAAAGAGGAGAGACAGGCATTAGACCCAAATTCTGTGTCACAGGATTTATTAGACTGTGTACAGTCTTTCTCATCTGTGTGGTATCTGCTGCACACACACACACACACGGGTACACACACACACATACACACACAAAGACAGTTCTTGAAGAAATGCAACTCCTAGTTTTGGGCCAAACTGAAGTCTCTATTGACAAGTTAGTTGTCTTTAATTTTGATGGCTAAGCTTAGGAGTTCATTAATTGACAAGAAGCTGTATAAGGGTAGTCGCTAAAAAGAAACTTCCCATTGCTGAAAAGTAATGAAGGAGTAATTATATTGCCCTGTCTTTTAATGAGTGAAATGCCTCTGTTTTAATTTTCTTAATATCAGGACAGTCAGACTGTGTTTGTTTTAACAGAAGCCTACCTGTAATATTAGTGATTATTATTTATGCATTCCTGCATGCATCATTCATAGCAAGAAGCACTGTGATTCAGCAACTTCCATTTAATTAGTGATTGAAGTCCTTCCTAGAAGTGCTCTAAATAATTTTGGGTTTGATGTTGCTACAGTATGGACTATGTAGTTAACAACATTGCTGATCTGTATTCATCTCCTGTTATTTAGGTGCTTTCATTCATAAAAGACTGACATAAAGAGACAAAACCTCAGAGACAAAGATCACAGAGATGTTCAGAAGGGGCCCACTTCTGGTAGTTATCAAATGGGTACCAGGGAGAAGAGAGTTCATTTTCCATTGGATTGGGAGCAATCAAAAACTCAGTATTTGCTTTACACCCAGGTGCTGGTGAGTCCCTAAGCAGCATGGCAGCTAGCATAATTAACCTGCGGATAATAAGGGAGGGGGGAGAGGAGTGAAGAAGACTGAATAACTATTAATTCTGCTGCAATTTGTATGGGTTCTATCATGTGTTTAAGTTCTTCATTGTGGGAAGGAGGGAAATCAACCTTAATTTTAAAAATTTGTCACGAACAAGTTTTAAAGGAAAAATTTCTATTTATCACTGTGTTACCAGCAATACCATTAGTAACTGCAAAATTAAAACAGTAGCCATAATGGAGAGCCAAATCTTCCTAAACATAACAAAAGCACTTTTTCCTATGAATTTGCGCGTGATTAGTTTCCAGTTTGAGACTTGTTTAGTGAAGAATCTCCCAGGTAATATTCAAATGTTGAAGACAGCAAAATTTCTTGATCCCTTCCTTGCTGAAGGCCTTGAGCAGATGTTGTCTGTCCACATCGTCTCCATATTCCACCTCATCCCCCTCCCTGATTACAACACTACTGGATTAAGCAATTAGGACAAAACCTCCAAAATAGGCATTCAGTAATCGTTTTCAGATTATTCACTCAGTTCTGATAAAAATCAGCCTTCTCATGTCAGCCTCTGTTTATGGACGAATAGCTCTCCCTGTGAATCAGCGATGTATGACTGTGAACCTAATGGCCAGTGAATCCAAATGCTAGGAGTATGACCCTGCTGTAATGATTCCACCTACACTGGGGAAAAAAAAAAAAAAAAAGAGTATTTATGAAGAGGAATAAATTGGCTTAAGAGTGGATGTGGCATAAAGAGTAAATTGGCATTGTTATTTTTCATTATTCATTTGAAATTACTGATGCAATTAAATATCTCTCGGTTTCTCCTCACCTGCCAGAAAACACTCTATAAGAAATAAAAATAATCATAGTCTGGCAAATGAACTGAAAGTTCTTCCCTCGTTATGCTCTCAGCATTATTTGGATCAGAAAGCCTGTTCGCCATTTAACACAGTGTTCAATTTCATATGCCTGCTGATTAATGCTGTCTTTTGTAAGCACCATTCTCATCCACATCCTGTCATTTATTTAAAATTAGTTTAAATTTTAGGAAGACCTTATTGCATGAAAACTATGAAATGTTGTCCACCTAACAGAAATATGCAAATTATTTTTCTCTTAGTTGAGAATCTACTTTGTACAATTTATCAGTTCCAAGAAAGATAAAACAATTTGGAATAATTTTCCCCATAGAAATGTCTAAGGTATTGAGCTCCAAATAGCAGGAACAGTTGGCTTATAAAGCAGGCTGAAGTTCAAGTACCTCTATGCCCTGTCCCAATGTTTTAATTTCACCTCACTGAAGCCAACTAGTTCTATTTTCAGAGAACTTGTAATACAGCTAGCACTTTCCCCATTACCCATGTGACTTCAATATGACAGAATACTCTATTTGAGCTAAAATAACCAACACCCATATAACTGCTGACTAAATTAACCCTTAAACGAAGACAGTCTTGATATGTATCAGAAATTGAGTCATTTGTACTTTATGTAACTACAGAAAAGGAGAACTGGTATTTCCGTACTGTTAACAGTTGCAGCTTTGCTTATTAAAGCTATTTTTTATTTATAGGAGTTAAACATATTAACCTAAACTTTTTTACCTTGTTTTCTTTATTACTTTATTACAGCCCGTTCTGCCTGACTGGGAATCACATTCTGCTCTGGTATGTAAACACATGTCTTTGATCTTCAGTTTACATCAGTGAAATAAAAATTGGACTTCTCTCTTTCACATGAAAATTATGCCCTCCTTTATAGAATTGGGAAGAAAGGAGAATTTTTAACATTTTTTCCCCTAACATGACAAAACTCCAGCCTGAATCTTCACCTTTGCATCGTGGCGCCTGTACCCAGCTTCCCTTTAATTTAATCTCCTGCAGTAGAGCAAGGTGTAACTGAACAGATGCACAGGGATTTTCTGCAGGCGCAGCCTGTGCAGGACTGAATTTCTTGCTGAACCCTGATGACAGCACGGAGGTGTGTACCTCCAGCAAGGGCAGGGGGGAAGGCAGAGGGGAGAGCCCCTGGGGACCATGGCGGGGGGTGGGGTGGGGGTGGGGTGCATCTCTGGGATCCTCAGGGCACAAAAGGGGGCCAAGTGCTAGTGGTTCCAGCCTGTCCTGCTGCACCGCAGTCCATGGATAGCCTCTGGAGGCTCTGGGCATTTCTGGGTGTTGGAGTAATTCCTTTACTGCAGCACATGGGGAATACCAGCAGGGGCAAACTGCTCTCATGTAACAAGTTTAGAGTCTTTAGCTGAGCCTCATGGGAAACGCTTTCAGTGAATGTGTCTTAAATGCTGAAATCTATGGAGAATCTCTTGCCCAAAATATATCAAGAGTCTCTGGAATTATATTATATGGTATATGATACATGATTATATCTCAAATGAAAAGTGAAGATATACGCTCACACTTTTTACCTACATAGCTGTACATACTCAACCACGACTGATATCAAGGAGTTCTTTAAACTTCATACCATTTGAAATACCTTGAAGCTTTGAAATATTCTTATTTCTATGTGATTTCCATAAGTGCACTCTTAGTGCAATCACAAGCTACCAACCAGGATGCCTGTCTTTTTCCTTCTTTCTTGCTTCTGTTTATATTTCAGCTGTTTACCTGTCTGTGGGTTACTTTTGCACACACTTTTTACTTATTCGAAATAAAACAAAACAAAAATAAGAGAGACAGCAAAACAGCTATTTGCAGCAAAAGTATAAGTACGGAAGGGGGAAAGTGACTCTTTGAACTCTATAATTTGACCAAGGGGAGCAATTCCAGAGAAGTGAGAACTTTCATCTCCATTTAAGCACTGGACTAACATTTTCTGTATTTTTTTACATTATAAATGTAAATGTACAAGCCAAGTCTGGTCATCTATTATTTGGAAAATGAATAAACTTGAACACTTTCTGAAAAAATTTACTGCCAGGATATTCAGGGTCTAGAGGACCTATTTAAGGTTCTAGTCTGTTCTAACAAAGTGAAAGTACACCCTACAGCTATATAAGAAGTGCAAGTAAAGGCAGGAAAGAGATTCTTAACTAAAGAGCCATATGTGCAACTAGATAGGAAATTAGATTAGGAATTAGATTTCAAACAACCCAAAGAACAATTATATAAAACAGCCTTTCTCATAGAGAATACATAAGCAACAACTCTTTACTGAATTTATGTTTTATTTTATGAGTATAATGGATGTATGAATGTGCCATATGATACATTCATGCAATGACAAAACTCTGACTCTGAGGCTGCTCCTTTTAGTCAAATGCTGATTCACTTACACTCCATTTCCAGGTATGAATATTTTAGAAATTTATTTTTCCTTTTTTGACCCTTAATTCTATAGGTGTAAAGTCTTTGAGAACTCTGTAATTCTTTAGATTAAGTTTCTTTAGAAAAATAAAAGATCTTTCTTGAAAATTCTACATATCTGATAGGGAAATATAAAAAAAACCCTTGCATTGTTTTAATTCTTATATTTGTTTCCTTTATGTGGCATCTTGCAAGTATGTTAACTTTTTAAATAGTGCTGTTTGTAAAAGCTTCATATCAATACTTGGTATTTTTAATATACATTCTTTAACCTACTCTGTTCTTTGTAATAGATGTAGAAGGAGATTATTTGTAATTTGCATCTGAGACTTGTCTAACTGCTTATTGATGGTAATTTCCTACATTTTGTGTTTTAAAAGAGAAAGGAATGAAAAAAATAAATGAGCACCACTGTCTTTAAGTTCTTTTTATTTGTTATTGTTATAAGAGGTTTTTGTTGATACCAATTTCTATGTTAATCCAAAACTTGGTTAAGAGCAATATGTAACATACTTGTGGATGCAGTTCCGTGACAGCATACTGAAATAGTAAGTACAACAGTTATGGTTAATATTTTATATTAAGAGACTGTGATTGTCTCTTGCCTATCATTCTTGCTACAGTAGCCCTGCATTGGGAGATGGAGAAGGGAGCAGGAGAGTGCTTCATTCATATTCATATTCGAAATTCACAGAGATTTTGTTTGTATTCCTTTCCAAATGGTTATGCTTTAAGTAAACCAAAAAAGACATTCTAAAGGAACTGGAGATCAAAACAATCTGCCTTATCAACTGAAGAAGCCAACAGTAGCTTTTATTATACTTCCCTTCTTCAGCTAAATGATTTGTGTCAAGTAGGTCGTCTTCATTTTGCACATTTTGAAGACAGTGTATGAATACCTCAACAAGATTTGAGAAACAGCATTTCATTAAGTAATTAGTTTAAAAAAAAAAATGAATTATACTGATTTAGGTAGCATATCATTTATGTCCTTGTGAATTAGCACAGCTTATATTCAGAATCTGACACTGGTTTATGTTGAGCTAATTTGAGTATTTAGTACAGTTAATAGAAGAATTAGTAGAATCCTGGCAAGGCTTAGAAGACCTCGAATTCATGTAAGATCCCTTCAGAGAAGGCTTCAAATTCATCTGCATACACACGTGGTAGATTTGGGTTGTAGGAAGAACTTGGAAAACTCTACTGCCCTTTCTAATTCTGACCATGTGAATTCTTCTTACTGATCACCTTAATCGGAGTTAATGTAGCTTCTATTCATACTTAACAGTTTTCTGCCTCTGACCTTTCCTCTTGTCCTTGAGCCCCATGATTGTCTCTGAGACTTGATGTTTTCTAACAAAAAGCTTTGTATAGGTATAACATATTCCCAAAATGCAATATTAGTTTACTCATGTGGAACTCTAAATTTTGTATAATTCTAAATTTCTCACTGTAAAATTTGCCAACTTTCCTGTAATTAATTTGGAGCACTCTTACTGAAAAAAAAATAATAATATCTAAATTACATAGTATTTAATATTAAGATGACTGAGAAAACCCTGATAACAGTTAAGAATTTTGTCTCAAGGCGGAGTTGTACAATGGTTTATACTTTTCCAACAAACTCCTGTAGAACTATCCTTCTATTTAATGCAGTGTGAGGATTATAAAATCCCCAGATGTCAACTCCTTGATTACAAGGAAGCAATTAGTAATAGAATCTACATTTATGTTCTTCAAGAAGAAGAAATAAAACCCCTATGAGAGTAATTTCTATGGGCTGCATTTCAGAAGAAAGTACACTTTGAACAACAAAAAACTCTACTGTGAAAAGGTAGCGTAATATCAGTTATAACAGATAGTGTTGCTATACTTTAAAATAATAAACCTGTGTTTTTATTGTTAAAACCCTTCTAAACAAGAATATGTTTTGACAAATTAATTAATGAAATTTAAAATGAAAATATTGTAACCTTCTAGCCATTTGAAAAGGTAAAATGAGACATTTAAGATAATCTAGTCAATGTCTAGAGAAATTCTTGCAAAATAATTGCCAACTTCCATAAACACAAAGGTTAAAATTTGAGAACCAGAGGTCTCCTATGAAAAATATGGCTTCCTGAAATAAATTAAAATTATTATTTCACAAAAAAGTTATTAAAGTTTTTCGTTTGGAATTAAATATGTTGTCATTATCAGGAAAACTAAATTAAAACAGTACCTTTGACACTAATGATACTAATCTTCCTTTTGTCAAGAATGTGTAGAAAGTATTTATGAATTAATAGATACTATAAGTGTTCTATGGAAATTAACTGTTTTATGGAGAGCTTTATGTTCTTTTTGGTAAGATGCTGCTTGATCCATTGAAATGTATAAATAGGATTTAGACATGATTATTTTTTTCTTATTAAATGGTTACTATTTTATTAACCGTTTATAAACTCCAAATGAATTCCTTTAAAGTCTTCTCTACTCCATGATACTCTCAGAAAAGATATTGTGCAAGACAGTAATTTTGATTTCGCATGTGCATGTTTCCCTGAGTTTTGCTTCAGGTCCTAAGTGTAGTATCTTCCTCTTCTCTTAAGCAGTTTTGGATAAGATATAATCTCTTCAATGCAACATGCAGAAGAACCATATGTGAGAAATAACATTTGGAAATGTGTTTCTGAAACCAAAGATAACAAAACTAAAAAATGATGATTTTAAAATTGCTACAGTAGAGGAGAAAAGAAAGATTGGATAAAAGACAGGACAAAAATATCCTGGACATGGCACAAGATGAAAAGAAACTAGAATAAACAGCCCTTTGCAGTTCCCAGTGTCTGCTTTACCAGCATTCAGATGAAATTTATAAGGTTTGTTTAAAAAGCATTCATTAGCTCAGTTGATCATACTCCATCTTTTATCAAAGTAGTTGGATCCATCAGTGAAGCAGGACTTCATAGTGCACTATTTATGAATTTATAGATCTTTCAATAGTATCAAAACCCCCAATGCTCCTTTACATTAGAATAACAAATCAGTAATCTATGACTGAATTAAGTTGCCTTACAGAGATTTTTTGCTGGGAAAAAATAGAATGGAGTTTGGCTAAGTAACATCAATTTAGGTGTCTGATCAGTAAGATTGTTTCTCTGCCACCTCTGGCAGCAAACTGGCACCTTGGTGTTCAAACATCTGTCTTGGTATTACCATTTTAATTCAGAACAGAACAGTACTTTTGAGATGCTTCTCCCAATCTTTTCTGCTTACTGTACTTTGGTTTGCATCATGGAAAAGCCTTAAAGTATGAAATTTTGGGTGAAACCAAGTTGAAGCTCCTGCTCCAGAGTACACCTCATGCTCCTTGACTGCTATTGCACCTTGCACGCAGAGGATCAGGCCAGAGTTATTCTGAAGAAAATCCTCACAAACATGTAAAGCTTCAATAGCTAGTTGGCTGCACCAAATAGTTTTTTAACAAAGAATCATAAAGTGATTTGGATTGGAAGGGAACTTAAAGATCATCTACTTCCACCCCTGCATTGGGCAGGGACACCTTCCCCTAGACCACGTTGTGCAAACCCCATCCAACCTGGCCTTGAACCCTGCCAGGGATGGGGCATCCACAGCTTCTCTGGGCAACCTGTGCCAGTGTCTCACCACCCTCACAGTAAAGAATTTATTCCTTATGTCTAATGTAAATCTACACCCTTTCAGTTTTGTCCTATCACTACGTGCCCTTGTAAAAAGTCCCTCTCCAGCTTTCTTGTAGGCCCCCTTTAGATACAGGAAGGCTGCTGTAAGGTCTCCCTGGAGCCTTCTCTTCTCCAGGCTGAACAAACTCAACTCACTCAGCCTGGCTTCCTAGGGGAGGTGCTCCAGCCCTCTGATTGTCTGTGTGGCCCTCCTCTGGACTTGCTCTAGCAGGTCCATGTCCTTTTCAGGTTGTGGGCCCCAGAGCTGAACACAGCACTCCAAGTGGGCTCTCGTGACAGTTCAGTAGATGGGGAGAATCACTTCCCTCAGCCTGCTGATCGTGCTTCTTTAGGTGCAGCCCAGGATTTGGTTAGCTTTCTGGGCTGCAAGCACACATTGCAGGGCCATGCTGAGCTTCTTGTCCACCAGCACTCCCAAGCTCTTCTCCTCCGTGCTGCTCTCAATCCATTCTGCACCCAGCCTTGCATTGATACGGGGGGTTGCCCCGACCCAGGTGCAAGACCTTGTACTTGGCCTTATTGAACGTCATGTGGTTGGTATGGGCCCACCTCTGAAGCCTGTCAAGGTCCCTCTGGATGGCATCTTATCCCTCCAGATTGTTGTTGTCATCAGACTTGCTGAAAGTGCACTGAATCCCACTGTTCATATCACCAACAAAGATGTTGAACAGCACTGGTCCCAGTACAGACCTCTGAGGAATGCCACTTGTCAGTAGCCTCCACTTGGACATTAAGCCATGAACTGCAACTCTTTAAGTGCAAACACCCATCCGATCCCTTATCCACTGAGTGGTCTATCCGTCAAATCCATGTCTCTCCAGTTTAGAGACAAGGATGCTGTGTGGGACAGTGTCAAATGCTTTGCACAAGTACAGGTAGATGATGTCAGTCACTCTTCCTTCATCCACCAGCACTGTTAGCCCATCACAGAAGACCACCATGTTCTTGAGGCACGATTTGTCCTTAGTGTAGCCATGCTGGCTGTTACCAATCTCCTCCTTATTTTCCATGTGCCTTAGCACAGTTTCCAGGAGAATCTGCTCCATGATCTTGCTGGGCACAGAGGTGAGAATGACTGGCCTGTAGTTCCCCAGGGTCTTCCTTGTTTCCCTTCTAAAAATGGGGGTTACATTTCCCCTTTTCCAGTCACTGGGAACTCCACTGGACTGCCACAACTTCTCAAATATGATGAATAGTGGCTTAGCCGTGTCATCTGCCAGTTCCCTCAGGACCCACAGATGCTTCTCATCAGGTCCCATGCACTTGTGCACCTTCAGAGTCTTCAGATGGTCTTGACCTTGATCTTCTACAGCGGGCATTTCTTCATTCTCCCAGTTCCCACTTTTGCCTTCTGCAACGTGGGCAGTATGGCTGGAACACTTGCTGTTTAAGACTAAGGCAAAGAAGTCATTGAATACCTCAGACTTCTCTATATCCTGGGTAACCAAGTCTCCAGTTTCCTTCTGAAGTGGGATAACATTTTCTCTAGTCTTCCTTTTATCACTGATATACGTACAGAAGGTTTTGTTGTTGCCTTTGACATACCTGTCCAGATTTAATTCTGTCAGGGCTTTAGCTTTCCTAACCTGATCCTTGGCTGCTCAGACAATTTCTCCATATACCTACTTGGCTACCTGTCCTTGTTTATGCCCACTACAGGCTTCTTTTTTCTGCTTTATTTTGTCTAGGATTTCCTTGTTCATCCATGCCGGCCTCCTGATGTTTTTGCCTGATTGGAGGGGGATTGGCACTGACTCCAATCCTTTGCAAGTCAGTCATGCCTAAACATGATTTCCAGCTAGCCAGCTGCTCAGTAGCCATTGGAGACCAAGGTTCAGCCCTCAGTCCATCAACAACCATCACAACCAGTGTTCTCAGGGACTGAATAGACATAGAGGCTGCTGCATTGTACCAGAAAGTTCATATGATGCATTTCACCAGCTCTGAATTGACACATTGTATGCTTTTACTCCAAACTGTCCTTCTTTGTTATTTTTGTAAAACCTGTGAGTGTTGATGTTCTTAGCAAGGTACGCAAAAAAATATACAAAAAGTCTATTTCATGGCGTTCAGCCAGTAAGACACACATTTCAACAGAGCTGAAGTTCAGCTGCTTTTCCAGATCCTCTGAAACTGCAGAATACATCAAGAAATAATCAGCTAGTCCAGCGATGTTTCAGAATTTTCCCCTCAAAGTGCAGTGCTGTATGTACCTGGGGAAATGGAAGCGTGTGTGTTGGGAAATCAAACTAAAAATATAACCATATTGCTATTGATTTAGTTGTGGCTAGTTTTTACCTTCTGTTTACATTTTTCTTATAGTCTGATTTCAAGTAGTTCCTCTTACTCTGCCTTATATTGAAGAAGAACTGAATGAATGGGAAGACAAGCATTTAAAATCCAAGCCCAAATAGAAATCAGATATGAATGGCCTCTACCATATCAGAAGGCCATAATTTCCAGCTGTTTAAACTTCCAGATGTTGCTTGAAGCACTCTGTCATTTAAAACAGTGCATTTTTTTATGACTCTTATCTGGCACATTGAAGTGAAAATGCATTTTTGTGTCTAGGATAAAAGGTGACCAGTTTTTTCTTCTTCTTCCTCCTCCTCTCTCATACATCTCGTTTAGGACAGCTGTCACGTTTTGCCTTCTGTCTACTTGGCTTGTCAACTGTGCTAAGAGATGCAAGAACCAAAACTGGAAGATCTTCATTCATACTGTGCTGGTCACCCACCAGTTGTGTTGCATCCCTTTAGGCAGCATGGTGTGCAGCTCAGACTGTCAATGTGAACCAAGTCAGGGGAAGGGATTTTATTGATTTTAGTGGAAATCTGTTTGATTAGACCTTAACCTGATGCTTGATATTTGGAAGCAACATAATCTAATCCCTTAAACATTCTTGAAAATCTCTTATTTAAATTTATATTTGTATTTTGGAAAATACAAATACGAATACTAATACTAATAATAATGTTTCACCCACTCTTCCCTGGAATAAATAGGATTTTTTTGCCTTAATTTCTGTAAACATATATAAACTGAAAATGAGAAGCCTGAAAATATGAATCTCAAGTTTTTAAGAGCAGGCCAATGTATGATGTAGGTTGATTTCAATTAGGTAATAAAAAACGTAGAAAAAATATATTTTTTAATTTTCACTGTTACTAAAATTGAAAGGAATGGCTTACCCTAACAAGAAGGAATCAGCAAGAAAGGGCTGATGTTCAGCTCCTTTTACTATTGCTGTTAAGACCTCAGTTTATTAAGAAGAGATTGTGTCCAAGAACGTCTTTTTGGTGCACATCTGCCCTTCTCCAGCCCTACTGGATGGTCTTAAAAAGAAACAACCAAACATTCTACCTGTAAAGAGTTTACTTCATTTATAATCTTGCACCATCACATGGTGTGGTTTTGTGGTGTTGTACACTTGTTCCAACTTTAAACTTAACAACAGGAATTGCAAATTCATTTCATGTTTGCAGGGTATCTTTTGTGTAAATAATATACTCTTGGGATCTTTGGGATCCATCACCTAATTACTTCATTTCCAATTTTTTATTTGCTGTTATCCAGATACAGTATCTGAGTGTTTTGTTGAGTTCTTTCCAGCATTTTGAGGGTAATAATTGAAGCATTGCACTATTTACTTGTCCACATAGAACTGTAGACAGTTTATACAACCTGAAGCTGTGTGTGGCTTTTAGGTAATGCAGCTAGCTTTTTTTTTTTTTTTTTTTTTTTTTTTTTTTTTTTTTGTGGTGATGATAAATACTTAGTGAGTGACTTGCTGGCTTTTTGATTTTCTACAACCTTTTATCTACTGTGTGGCATTTTACTAGCTCTTTTTTGTAAATGATTACTCCATCTCAAGGTCATATACTTTGCACTGAAGAGAAAACAGTCAATTGAGTATGTCTGGACTGTAGTCAGGGCTGAGATTGCAATAAACGTAGACAAACCTAAGGTAGCATTGCTCTAAGTAGCTCAGGTAAGCTTATCTGTTCTTATTGAATACTGCAAGTGTGTGTCACTGCAGTTCTGTAATTGTTCTGTAATTTTACCACTTCTGTTCTCTTTCTGGTGTTGAAGTGGTGTCATAGAGGAGGTGAGGTGTAAGATGTAAGCCTGAACAGAAGCTCAAAGAGCACTCTTCCCTCGAAGCCTACCAGAAATTCACCCTAGGCTGAGTGGTGCTTTTAGCTTGGGGGTGTGGGACTGAGGGGAGAAGCACTACCTTTATTTTTGTCAACAGTCCTGTTGACAAAACTGTGGCACTTTCTTGTAGCCACAGAACAAAAATGCATGCTCAGGGTGGTTTCCTGTGGTCGGGGAAGAGGATTAAAACATAATTCTCAAAAGGGCGGCATCAAAAATAAAACCTGGATTGCATAGGGAACTGGAAAACCTTTTAAACTCCTTTAAAGCTGAATGTAGCTGAGTTACACCTATATGTATGAAAGTCACACTTCCAACTACATTATAACATATCCACTTAACTTTTGTTTTTGCTGAATGATGGATTGCTTAACAGTACCTGATCACTACTCCCTGCTCTTTCAGATTTTCTTGTACAAATCATCCAGCTCTTACTTTATGAGGTGAGGTGGCAAAAGACTGACCCAAGACATCAAGCCTGAGGGCAGAGAGAAGGGTGAAAAGCAAGCTTACAACCCTGGCCTTCAGGAGAGCACACTCTGGCCTCTTCAAAGATGTCAGGAAAGTCACACAGGGAGAAGGCACTAGAGGGAAGAGGGGCCCAAGAAAGCTGATTAGTATTCAAGGACTACCTCCTCCAAGCTCAGGAGAGTTCTGTTGCAAAGAATAAGTCAGGCAAAAATGCCAGGAGGCCTGTGTAGATGAACAAGGAGCTTCTGACCAAACTCAAAGACAAAAAGGAAGAATACAGAGGGTTTAAGTAAGGATAGGTAATGTGGGAGGATTTCATCAGAAACATTGTCTGAGCATACAGGGATGAAGTTAGAAAAGCTAAAGCCCCAAAATAATTAAATCTGGTCAGGGACATCAAAGAGAACAAGAAAAGCTTCTACAATTACATATGTGTTGAAAAGATGACAGAGAAAATGTGGGCCCATTGCTCAGCAAGACAGGGCATCTGTTTACATGTGATACAGAGAAGGCAGAAATACTGCATGCCTTCTTAGCCTCAGTCTCTACTAGCAAGACTGGTCTTTGGGAATCTGAAGTCCCAGAGTCCAAGGGAAAGGACTAGAGCAAGAAAGATGTACCCTTGATAGAACGGGATCAGATCATGGAATACTTAAGCAACATGAACATACATAAGCTCAGAGGACCTGATGGGATTCACCCACAAGTGCTGAGGGAACTGGCTGACATCATGTGAGACTACTCTTGATAATCTTTGATTGATCATGGTGACTGGAGGAAAACAAATGTCGGTCCTATCTTCAAGAAGGGTAAGAAGGAGGACCCAGGGAATTAGAGGTTTGGCATCCTTGACTTGATTCCTAGCAGCTAATCTTGGAAACCATCTCTAGGCGTATAAAGGACAAGATAGTAGTAGTTGTCAACATGACTTCACCAAAGATAAATCATGCTTGACCTACTTGATAAACTTCTAAATGTAATGACTGTCTTGGCAGATGACCTCCAGAGGTCTAATGTCAACCATTCTGTGAAGCCGTTGCACAGCTTTGCTGAATCTTTTAACTGTAGGTTAAACATTATTTTCAGTGTAGAAGATGGCCTGAAGAAATGAGTTCCTTATGAAAGCAATTGTGTACAAGCAGAGTTTAAGGAGAAGGAAGGATAGTTCCTGTTGGTAGGAATTTCCCTGGGTGGAGGTCTTGCCAGGCTTGCAGTTGTTTTCTGTAAGAATGACTACATGTGTTTATAGAAGTGCATGATGGAAGAAGCAGAAGAAATTGGCTCACTTTTAGTAAGGGTAAGGACTGAGGTTTTAGGGGAATTGAAATGAAAAATACTTGAAGATGCTCAGGTTCTAAGATTGAGAAATGCAGCCAAATCATGGCAAAGAACTAGGTGTAACAAACACTGCAATTACTGAATCCCATAAATAAAAGTAACTGAACCTGAGTTATTTTTGCTAAAGTTTGTCTTGTATCATCAAGATTTGACTTTGCCCAGATCAAATGCACGTTATGTTTATTGAGCAATTCAGAAATGTAGGATTTGTTGTGTTTGTTTTAAAAGTTTGAATTCTGATGATGTGTAATCAGGTAGAACAGAAAATGTTGATGCTTACATCAGAAACCACCAGTTTGTCTATAAATTAATGTTGAATGAAAATGAGTATTTCCTTGCTACTACCTGTCCACTCCTATATCAAAAAACTGAACCAAGTGGGCTATGCACAGCTAAAATGAGACCTTGAAAACTTTGTAACTGCTTTTTGTTCATCTTACCACTTTGTCAGAAGAGAATGACTTAGAGAGGATATTTCATTTAATAACTTTGAATACATGGAAATATACAAGTGTACTTCTCTAGGATCATAAAATGTCCCCAAAACTGTGAAAAGATGTTTTATAGGTAAGGTAAAATTGCATTTTTTATGAATGCTGGAGATGAAATATTAAAGACAGACTGATAACAACTGAATATTCTTTCTTGTTACTTTGTTGCATATGTATTGAAAATTAAGGTAGTCAAAAGCAGAAGATTATAATTTTACAGGCACTCAAAATTATGATAGTATTCAATGAAAGGTAGGTTACATTAAAAATTATATAATTCCTTAGGCATAAATGTAACTACTGTACAAAACTGTATGATAAGAAAACTCTCTTCTGGAAGCAACAAACCTAATTGCAAGGTGTGTAATTGTTGCAAGTTACTTATATGGGATATCACATGAGTGCATTTTTCAGTGCCTTCTCTTAGTTCTGATTCTCTTCACCACAGCCTACTTTCATTCACCTCTTGAAATATACAGAATTCATTTGTATATTCCAAGAAAGAACTGCATTTTTTTAAATCCTTTTCTGACGATGTAACACATTGCAGAAATCTGCTAAATATAGTCGGTAGCAAATTCTCAGTTAATAGTTACATCAAGAATGTTTTCAATCAGTTCTGTGAGGTTTTTTTATTAATTATTGAAAGAATTTAGGTCTGATAACAAATAGTACTAATAATAAACTGAAGATAATGTGATCTGAGTTTCATATTAGTGGAAACAAGTTTGATAGAATGCTGTATTCAGAAACATGGCATTTCCTTAAACCATCTTCTTAAAAATTTTTATTTATCATGCAAGTGTCTCTTAACTAAATCCATATAAAAGCAGTCATCATAGGGTAATTTCTTTAGCTTTACCCTCAATTTTCTCATTTCATTGCATGGTATCAAGTATGTGAATGTTGCATAATGCTTTTAATTCAATAAATGGAAAAAAAAAAAAAAAAATCCTATGCCCTCATAATCCACCGGAAATAGAAATTCATAGATTGGCTTATCCTCTTGGAAAACAGCAGAAGAGGTCTGTCACAGGTCAGTTACTGTTAACATATTTTTTTCTCCTACTGTTTTCAGACTGAATGTAGGTTAATCTCTTGCTATTTATCTGTACTCAAGGTATCAGACAAAATTGCTGAAGCTGCTGTCCTGGTGAATATTGACAAGCTGAAATAGTGTAATGATAGAAAAGATAGCTTCAAAAGGAGACTTTTTCCTCCTAAGAAAACTACAGACAGTTCACACCTACTGGTAGTGTGTGGCTTGCCCAGAATACTTTTAGCTGGACTTTTTGTAAGGAAACCATCCTTTTACAATTGTTCTTGGCAATTATTTAAATTTGTGAAGTATTTTCCTTAATATCTTAAAAAGTATCTTAAAAAAAAAAATAAATCAAAAATTATATATTGTCACCATCAGATTTCTGAACCAAAGGTAATTAGCAGTGAAATGGATGTGTCACTTATTAAGACTATTCAGGATTTCCTGTTTAAAATACCATCTTTGCCAACCTTCAACCCTTTTGGGCTGATGCGTGTCATATTTCTGCTCTATTCCGGGTTTTACGAAAATACTTTAACTGAAAAGGCTCAGCTATGCTTTGTTATGAGAGCAAGCCAATACACTATTTTTGACATGATAAATGTTTTTGAAGTTGTTGAAATATTTCAATTTAATCTTAATGAAGTTCTAAAAGATTCAGAAAAAGTAGAATTAAACTTGCCATACAGCTTTGGTTCAGTACTCCTGAAAAAAACACTTGGGTTGTAATATTCAGCAACACCATTGCAGGTGATGGGGCTTTTCCAGAGAACCCCTTTTGAACTTTATGTCCTGGAGATTAATCTGGTCAGTGTGTTTGGGTGGCTGTGGTCTGTGTGTTTAATAGCTCATTTGTTGAATTTGAAGGATCATACTAAAAAAAAAGAGGGTTTGTTAGAAGGGAAT
Organism: Falco rusticolus; assembly: GCF_015220075.1. Lineage (NCBI taxonomy): Eukaryota > Metazoa > Chordata > Aves > Falconiformes > Falconidae > Falco > Falco rusticolus. Next base: position 111,074,424 of record NC_051188.1, on the reverse strand, counting down.
GAAAAGTTCTGACCAAAGAAAGAAGAGGTCCATGAACTCATTGCATACAGTTAGTGCTGTTAGTGTAAGTATATGGCATGCAGGACCTCACAGGCAAAACCTGAAGACTTTTATTGCTTCTATATCTTGTAATTTAAAGGTTTTTTTGTCAATTGTATTTCTAATATTTAAGTTAGTATTGCACTGATAAAAGAAGAAAAAAGGATGACTGGAAGAGGAGCAAGAACAGCAAAGTTTGCATAACACAAGATAACAAGGTTATTTGCGTAATGTGTATTGAAATTTTGCCGTTCTAAAAAGCAAAACACAGTGGTGACAGGGCTAGCAGAAGTAAGCAGGTTGCGCAACAGATTTATAGTAGTATAGTGTTTTCTTGGCATGTGGGATCCTGGTCATCTTAGGCAGATCAGACAGCAAGAAGAAACTGCACAGAAATGCATGTGGGGCAGTGTCAAAAATACTGGGAGAAGTGGAGCTGGCAGAGCACACACTGTATGCCAACATTTGTTCCATTTAAAAAGTAATAACACAACACTTTCCCACTAACTGTGAGTATTCTACTCTTGTTCTTTGCATGTCACAGGACTGCAGTGGGACTTAACAATGCACAGGCACGTTCTGAAACCTTCATTAAAATTTCATTTGGACAGCAGGGCCCCCTATGTCAAAAATGTGGTGGCAGGAAATGGCTAAATAATTGCAGTTGGGGGAGGGAATATGATACAGATACATCTTTAATGAAGAGAACAGAATGCAGTCATGCTCGAAAGGCATTTCCAAATACACAAAAAGCTAACAAGGAAAGTGGCAGCCACAATATGCTTCAGAACACAAGATGCCAGGTATGTATATTGGTAAATACTGTTAGAGACACTAGAGACGTCTGTGCATGCAAAATAAAAAACCTTTTGGTTATTCTGTTATATAGGGTGGTGTTTGCTAGCTTTGACCAGTGGAAGTGGATAAGGAAAGGGCAAGGGCACAGTTTGAAAACTGGTATGGTTCCATTCATCCAGTCTAAATTATATATACCACTAAAATTAAACATGGTTGTGGAACTTTTCCCCTTGGTTTTTTGGCTTTTTCTTGTTGTTGTTTTTGGTTTTGTTTTTGTTTTTGTTTTTTTAAGCGCATTTAGGCAACTGTTTTCCAGTTTTGCTCCAATGACTGTGTCTAGAGGTCTGTGAGCTGCTTCTATCACTGATGAAGTGTGTGCTGGTCTTTGGATAGTAATTCTTCTTACCAGATTGTAGCACAGTCCAGTGCACTCATAAAGTCTGCAGAGAAACATCAATTAAGCTCAGATAAGCAAAACAGTTTCAGTACCCAAAAATTGTTTTAGTGCCAGTTGATTAGTTTCTCATTCAGTGTCCATATTTCCCCTTCATTACTATTTTTCCTAAGTTATAAATTCAATTTTTAGATCAAACTTACGGGACACCTAAACTTGAGAGGGTCTGACTGAATCAGAAAGGGCAGAATCAAACAGCAGTATTCCACAGATGGATAAAATCATTAGCAGTTGAAGGAAGTATGCAAACATTTGAAAACATCGTTATCATTTAAATGTTTACTACAAACTAAATTTGTTTTGATTCTTTCCTTCAGGTTTTCATTTAAATGTAAAGCTGTTTTTCCTACTGAAATAACTGGAAACCTCAACCAAATTGCAACAAACAATTTCCTAAAAATAAGTTTTTTAAAAATCAGACTGAAAGTGGAAAAATTACAAGCTTTTAATGTTTTATGCAGCTCTGTAAACAGCCTGGAAGTTAGCGGGCTAACTAGCTCAGCAGGGGTCCTCAGCTGGTGCAAGCTGATGTGGCCCACTGAGAGCTGGCAGCAGCACCGGGTGCAGGCGCCCCACCGCCCTGCCTGGGTGCGGGAGGGAAAGCTCTGTGACCCAGCCCGCAGCGCCCACTGCCCCACCATCCCCACCAGGGCACTGTGGGAGGGAGGTACTGTTTCCTCTTTGTCTGTGTTCCCAGACTTCCTTTGGAGGAAAACCTAGATGCCTGGGAGAGCTATGTAGGTGGCAAGGCATGGCCAGTCAGTGTTCCAGGACCAGGACTAAGAGGAAAGGGCGGTGCTGCACTCTGCCACCAGTAGAGTTAACCAGAATCCATGTGCTGGAGGATCTGACACGTCTAGATGACTCAAACAAGCAGTGTCTGAAAATTCTTTCCCTTCGTTCCATGCCCTTTTTAGAGTTCCTTTTGTATAACAAACTATAGTTACGTGCAAGATATAGAATAATGGTTTAGGTTAGATAGGTCTGCAAGCAAATGTCAGTCCTGACAAAGCAGGCAGTGGTAGAAAGAACTGAGAACTGTAGTACTTGCAGGTGAGCATGTTCATGCCCGCCTGTGTTTTGGGGTCTGTCCACTACTATAAGTTGAAACTAGATTTCGTTGGCACCAGGAGTATTAACAGGTCTGACACAAAAATCTGTTATTCTCCCTTGCAATCTTCAGAATAGGAAACATATTACTTGGGCAGCTGAAATGGTCTCCATAGCAGCCTACCATTGCATTAAATTGGTAGGGAGCCTAATTTACTTCTCCCTTTATGCCATCTCCTAGTTATAAAGACAGGAGATATTTTTAAATCCATAATACCAAAAATCTGCAGCACAAAATCACTGATGTTCTAAACATAAAAGGGATAATATTTTTCTATTTAATAAAGATGCTGCATAGGTAGACCCTATACATTATTATAAGAGATTCCAGAATTATATCAATAAGGAATATACATACATATAAAGTAGGAATTTTTTTTTTTTAAAGCATCATTTAAAAATTGATTATTCATTAAATTTGGACCAGGTTCACTTTTACTGTCTTAAGCGTGAGTTACATGTTTCCTAGAGGGCGAACAGTTGGAGAAACAAACATTATGTATGGAACATGATTCTTTGACTCAGTAATTTGATTTATACAAATTCCCAGAGGAATGTGATACCCTCAGTTCTGATCATAATAGGTAAATCAAGTAATACCTGATCCCAATCATTAATAATTTTTTCAGGTACATTGTAATTTACACATAGAATGATTTACAACCTTCAATTTTTGTTAATATTTCTGTGATTTCATATTTTAAATATTTTAGAAGTTTACACTAAAAAGTGAAAGCAAAAGGTAATAAAAAAAGGAAGGGAAAAGTGAAGAATATTACTCAATGAAACGTACTTTCAGGCAAGGATATTACGCATTACAAATGCAAGAATGATCTATCAAAGAAAATTAATGATATAAAGCTACAAAACTGTATTGTTTTTTTTAAAAATAGGGCTCTCCAAAGAGAAAAAAAAAATAACACCCAAGCTGACAAGGAGAGAGGTAAAAAGTCCTTTCTAATTGTCAAAGTTTCCTTTCTTACCATCTTAAATGGATCACTATTTGAAGAGTATTGCTGCAACTTAGGCTGAATGTACTCAGATCTGCTGATCTATATTCAATTTTGTGCAGCAGATGTTCTACAAAAAAAGGTTCGAGTGTGGATTGGCATTTGTGATGGAAGGAAACAATGGTCTTGATTTTCAGGAAAAGAGCTTAGCTGAATCTAAGCTATGCAGGCTCAGGCGCAATGTTCAATTTATGACCTATTTTAAGGAACTATATATCACTTTCTGTAACAGTGACAGATACACAGATATATAATTTTACAGGAGGGAAACAAATACTCTGTTTTTTTCTCTGCATTGTAGCAATTTAAGGAACAAAGCGCAATAATATCTTTCTTTCATCCCTGTCTGAGAGTTGCTGGGTTTTGGCAGGAGAAGGCACCTCCTAGGCTGTAGATAAGGGCTTAGAGAAGCAGTGCAGTACCTGCCACCACAGCAAAGGGACTGTTGTAATATATATTGTGGAAGTGTATCACTCTTGGAACTGTCAGTCTGATACCTTGTTGATACAGAGTAGTGGAGTGTATCAGGCCGAATTAATTTCTCAGACTGCTGCATGGGAATAGTAGCTTTTGTAGTGTCATAATAGAGGAAGACTATATCGTTCATTGATTACTCATCATGAGACTGTTTGAACTGATGTGTTGTTCATCATCGTTACCCTCTGTCTGATTCAATCATCTCAGCAACTGAATGCTTTTTAAAATGTAAGAAAAGGATGTGGTTGCAAACTCAGTAAGAAATAGTTGTAGGAATTTACCATAGTTTCATTTGAGAAGGAGGGGAGATAAAAAGTTTGGAAGTTCATTTAATGCAGTCACAAACTGTAGAGTTATTTTTTACACAAACTGCAGTTTGGAGACAACTAAAAATATCTGAGCCATTGTAAAAAAATATTTTGAAAATCAATTAGGTCAGTATCTTACCAGCTAAATAAAACAGAACCAGTGTTCAACCATCCTGGTGGGGATGAGGAGAGGAGAAAAGCATCCAAAACAATAAATAAAAATCTAAATTTTCATACTTAGAAAAAGGGTCTGGTTATTTTCTTAAAGGAAAAAAATGGATTTAAAAATAAGTCCCAAAGTAATTCCAGCAATGTGAAAGTTTATATGCCAAGTTTTTGCCTCTGAGTTTTTTCAGCCAGGTATATGTTCTTAAGAAACAAGGCTTATTATAAATATTTCACCTTTCAAATGAAGCAAAATCATGATAACAGTAACAGTATTCCATGAAACTTCTTTCTGTTCACTGTATTGCCCCTGTTCCAATAGTACCGTGCTCTATGCATAGCTCTTACCAAAAGGACTTCCCGTCCCAAAATATTTGTCAAGGCAGTTTGAATAGCTAAAATGCATCAATTATTTTTCTGTTATCCTAGTAGCTTTATAGCAATGCGTTGGAACAGAGCATCAAACCCGAAAGAATGTATGTCCACTTGTCTAAAAGCCCTTATTGCTGAATTTGATTGAATGTTTTTAAAGGTACCAAGATAAATTAGATGAAAATGCTTCTGGTCAACTGAGCTGACTATCACAACTGGTTCTGTGGCATGGTGAGTGTTAAGGAATACTAAACACATGATTTGCTTAATCTTTTCCAATTCATTTAATCTTAAACCTCCTCAGGTCTGAAGGTTATGCAGGTATATAGAGTAAGCCTTTGTCTCCAAGAAACCTGGAGGCTGCCTAAAATAGCAGTTTTCTCTGACCTTGCCTCTGTAAGATGGCAATAAATGTTTTTTAATTCAAACTACCTAGCTTCATTGTATTGTCCTAGCTAATGGGTACTTGCCGTCTGCATGAGTATGAATACATATATAAAACTCACTAACAGGCGGAGTCAAATATTGGTTATTTCTTTAACAGAATAGCAAGGGAATCCTTTCTAGAATTTCTGAAATCTTAACAATAGAAATCTATGTGGCTTCATATCTTCAGGGAAACATCTTCTGTTGCAGCTAAACACCTTTGAATTGGTGATGATTAACACAGCATTATGTTGGCATGTAAAAATCAAGGTTCTAACCCAGGGTGCCACAGCTAAGGAAGTGCAGGTCCTCACCTGGTCATGGCCGTATCATTAGTGACCAGGTGCAAAGAGCCGTGAAATGAAATGTAATGACAAAATTAAATGCCGTGAAATCAGAACACAATTTCCCTACTCATGTCCAAAAAAAAGCTGTTGTAAAACTCCAGAATGAACCTTTCTTGCTAGTGGGTCTGTACACACTTCTGTCACATGCATGGGAATGGATTCCCAACCATTTTTACGGATTGAATCCTTTTTATTAGTCAGTTTCATTGCCTGTAAAATGCTGTTGATGATAATGCTTCCTTAAGTCAAAACAAAAACATTATGAAGCCAAATTGTTATTCTGAGAAGTGCCTTGAGATGTTCAGGTGGAATATCATAGAATTGCAAAGTGATATAAGACCAAAGTCAAAAGCGAGCTTATTGCTACCATCTGTCTATGTCATCACAGTGTTATTGCACCTTACAACATACTAACTTGTGCTACTAGAAGAGGATTCAGTTTAGTAACTGAAAATCTACAGACTTCACAACCTGCACAACAATCTACACACCTGTAGAAAATCTACAGGTGTCAACAGATTATTGCTTTTAAGAAGATCCTTTTGGACTTCTTGGGAAACAGCAACAACAAAACCTTATATCTTTTAAGAAAGCATTGTTGGAAGTAAATATATGTTGGGTTTTTTTCTTATGTAAGGAGAAAAATATGGGTGTGTAATTAGAGCAAGTGTTATGCAGTGGATATACTGAATTTTGCACGGAATTATGCTTCAGATCCATTGCTTACTCTAAAGTCTTTGCCGATACTAGTGAAACAAAAAGGATAGCATCTACAAAACAGTGGGAAGTGTTGATACATTTTTCTAGAGTGAGCAAGGTCGTAAGTGCTGTGATAGATGTTGCCCTGTGACCATAACAGACAACCCTTTATAGTCTGCTTTTAAAGATCAACGTTTGGATTATATTAGTTGAAAGAGAAGAAATTTATCCAATATCAAATGAAGCTCCATGGGGAAAGTTCTGATTTCTTTCTGTGATCTGTTTTGGGTTTTTTGTTTTGTTTTGTTGGTTTTTTGGGGGTTTTTTGTGGTTTTTTTTTTTCACGTGTCAGCTGCAAAACCTTTCATTTTAAAAAGGCAGTGTAACCCTGATCTCTCTTTGCAGCTAATACCTATGGCAGTGCGTTAGAATAAGAAAAAAGCGATCCATGCATTAGATTTTTTTTTTCTTTACTCATTTTCTGGGTTCTTTTAAAAGGTTTGATAAATTAGCAACATACAACCAAACAGCTTAAGCACCATTACCTTTTCTTTGTTCATTTTTTAAGTCATTATATCCGATTCCAGGTAAACAAATTATGAAGAAACAGAGATTGAAGTTTGTCCATGTTTGAAGCATTAATGCAAGTGACTCCCACATCTTCTGACCTCTTTTAGCAGAACAAAAGTGTCATATAAAATGAAGTCCACGTATTTTGAAGGGCTCCTGTTTACAGAAGAATTATAGGTCAAGCATCTTCTCCATTTGCTATCTCGCATTCCTAATGTATGGCTCATGCCAGTCTAATGTCAAGGCTCTTATTACATTACTCAAAGATGGTGAGGAGAAACAGTATGACTCTATATTTATTCAGCTATTGATAAATATCAGGTTGCATTTTCCATTTTTGTTAGGTAGCAGTTTCTCTTTGTGCTTTTACTCCTTCAGAACACCTTAATTATCACAGATTTATCAATGTTACTTTGTAAATATTTAAATAAATACACCTTGCTCCAAGTTTTTTCATAAGTTATGTCTTAAAATTCATATAGTTCTAAAAAAGAGTTTAACTAAACTGCCTGACAGGAAACAATATATAGAAATTGCCAAGTACCAAAGCATTAAAACACTTTTAATGATGTATGTAAGGTGAGCCATTGAATAAGGAACAGTCTTAGGATTAACCCAGATATGGCAGATACGCAAAGTCTGATTGGGTTTTTCTCATTCCTAAAGTTTAAACTGTTACTGTGTTAGCAGCACCATTCAGTAATCCCCACAAAATCTTCTTTTGGACCCTGAATATTTTCAGATAAACTTTTCCAAATCATGACCTTGATAGATGACCTAAATCATATTAAACATAATGTCTCATAGTTTGGCATAGTCTATTCTAAGGTGATGCTGGTTTGTGTGAGTGTGTGTGTCTTTTAACAAGCAGGAGTGGTTTATATGAGAAGATACCAGAAGCTGAAGATGACACTGACCCTTTAAAACTTAGGAGACGATTGGCAGAGTGATGGCAAATGACAAAACTACAGACAGGAGGCTAGCATTACTAGCCTCTGGCTAATATTAACAGTGATCAAGATAGTTGCTAATATGAAGCACGAAACAAGAACCAAAATGCTGGCCCAAGAAAAAGGGCTGAAAAGGCTCAAATTTAATACTCATTTTCATACCTTGAGGAATGCAAACTGAAAACAGAAGTGGCAAGGGTTCGCTACAAGTCTTGGAGTCTGAAAGACCAGCTTGGTTGTCAGAACAAATGGATGGGGTGTTTGTTTGTTATAGGTGGTTAATGGAGGATGTCTGTAGCTGTGGATGAATTAATTTTGCAAAATATCTCCTCCTGCCTTCAGACAGCTCTGCAGGCACCCTGAGATGCTTTATTTCTAAATCCCTGAAATAATGCCTTTCTATTTCAGAATTTTTTCTGAGTGTCTGATCATGACTTTCATAGATTCAGGAGAACTTCATCTCACATGGTCTTTGTAAAAGTGGCCAACCCCAAAGTAAACTATGTCTTTGGAATAAATAATAAAGATTTTTCAGCACTGCAGTTTGAATATGATTCAAGCTCTTTCATATGAGCAAATTAGAAAAGGGAACAAGTTGAAATCTTTATATTCATCATAATTTTAATACTTTAGTTAGGAAAGGAATTAGCCATTAGACATCTATTTAAGTATTTTCTATGCATGTGCATGATGTTTGAGTTATTAAGGCTGTATGAAAACTCAAAGTAAAAAATACTATTCTTGATATGATGAGAGGAATTAATCCATACTCTTCATCATTTTAGGGCCTATTATATATAGAAATGGAAGCCTTCTATTCAGCTTGGGTTGAGTTGCTCATAATTCTTTTAAGACACTAATTACATATCTTATATCCAGCAAGTAAAAGAGCCTGCTGTCTCTAACAAATGGAGCTTTGGCCAAAACCTATCGAGTTCTTTAAAAATGTCTGAAGAATAAGAACAATACAATACATTGTATAGAAAACTTAAATGTAGTTTCAGTGAGAAAAAAACCCAATCTTTGATGAACTTATGAAAGGAAAGATCTACTGCAGGATGAAAGTCTGACCTTCTGAATTCTACTTTGCAGAATCTGTGATGTGGGGAAGGTAAATTTCCTTACTAAAAGCATTAATTCTGTTTTAAACAATACATTTAAGTGGAAGTTCTATGACCCTTCTGAAACTTTAGAAAGATTTCCTTTTAAAAAGCAAACTAGTTACTAAGGAAGGGTTTGATTTCTCCTTTTCCTCAGAAATGTCTGGATCAAATTATGGTAGCCCATAGTGCAGAAATCTCTTCATGTGCACAGTAGAATTGTGGCTAATTGCATTCCAGTGGTGGGACTAACAGTTTGTAATGAAAAGAGTCAGGCATTTTTTCTCAAAATGTGAGGTGTAGTTGACAATCCACCGAAATTCATGTATATTTAGACACATATTTTATATTGTTTCAGGCTCCAGTTAATTAACACTGCTTGTCAAACCTCTCTTACTACCTATTATATGCGATACCGTTCAGACGACAATCTAGTTGTTTTCTGCCTCAAGTCTTGATAGACTTTGCAGCATAAACCAGAGCCTGTCGTGTATTAAGGGAAGCCTCTCAACCCATTTAATTTTGCACCATTTACAAAAGAAGTGAGACTGGTATGTAATACATGTTCCCAAATCTACTGAGTGCTTGAACCTAATATAAGTTTCAGCAGTTAGTCTCATATCTCCAAATTTTTGCCTAGAAGGTGTTATATGAGTTTTAAGGTCATAGAAGGAAGTACAAAATCTATGACTTAAACCTAAACCAACAATCTGTAATGCTATAACCATTTCTTTCCTTGGTTTACATACTACTTATTGGAGATGATAAGATTGATGTCTCAGGACTGTAACAGGATCTAGCAAATGACTGTCCCATCCAGCTGTGTCATCTAACAGCAAGAACCAAGGCAGAAGACATGAAAGGCTTCAACTGATACACAGGATCACCTGCCTTATATGAATACCAGCCTTTAGCTGTCATTCTCCTTCCCTGCTCTTCACCAAAAGAAATTTTTGTGTGGTGTTTTGTAAACTGGAAGAGCTTAAGTCACTCATGTTACTTCTGTGCAGCACAAAGAAGAAAAACGCGTTTCTCAGGAGTAAAACATTATTCCTTTCATGATCTAAAGGGATGGAAATTTGAAGAATCCCAAACCCTGCTCTGAACCCAACTATGTTATCTCTACCGTTAAAGCTTGTAAATGAAAGCAAAGCAAAGGGTGTGGGAGTAGCTGCTGAGGTGAATCAGATAGTGATGAGCATGGTGGTAATGTGCAGTGTCAGTACAAAAATAAATTATTTTTGTTTAATTTTTAAAGATAATTTTATTGAAGGTTTCAAAATTCTATATAGCAAATACTTGCCTGTTGATGTGAATAATGAAGTTAAAAGCAAGAAACACAAACTAAACATTTGTAGGAAGGGGTTGTATGTTATGCATAGCTCAATAATTGTGGATCTGATTTGGCCAGAATTACTTCAGGTATTCTCAGGCAGTACCAGTAAAATAGAACCCAAAAAACTACATGACTAGTTATGCAGGAAGTCAGTACATAATGAATGAAATTCACCTTTCTTAAAGTGGCTATTTTTCTATGTAACATACCCATTATACTTAAATCGTGTTTTGAATACGTGATTATCATTGACGTTGTTCATGTTTGTGCTTTGCTTTACCCCGTTCAAAGAACATGTCAGGAAATGTTTGTCGTTTACTATGACAGTGGCCCAGGTCAGATGTAGCCTCGGTTGTCTGCCTGAGCAAACATGCAGGCAAACTTTCAAATCTCAAATTTCAATTACTGCTCAGTCCTTTCCCCCCCCTGCTTTTAATGGGAAAAGATGACTCAATGCACGTCAGTGCTTCCCCAGACATAATAATTTATTTTGGTACGTGGCTTGCTTACACTGGCTTGGCCAGTCATCGGAGGGATGAAATCAGTGCTCCTTCATGACTGCTTCAGCATCTGTGCAGGGAGTTGCAGCCTTGTTGAGTTTAAAACAGGAACAGCTATCTCTCTCTCTCTAGTTGCCTCAATATCAGGAACAAAAGAAATTACTGGGTAACTAATGGTGGATCCAATTATTATAAGGTCTCTGGAATTTTCTGCATAATAAAATAATCTGCAATTTTTCAGAAAAAAGTCCTACTTCTTTGCTCTTATGCTAATTTTACATCAGCATGACTTCTTTGAAGCCAGCTGCATCCTATCTGGAAGGAAAAGAACTGAGAAATCAGGTTTTTAGTCCTTCCTGACCTATTCTAGAGGTACAACTATCGCTGTGCAAGGAGTGCGGCTACCCTATTCACCTTGCCTTCACAAAATGTCTCCAAAGAACAGCTGCTAAAGAAAAAAGAGGCCTTGCCTAATTACACCTTTTTATGTGCAAGAACTTGAAGTATAATTGGCACTACTTAAATGCTAATATTGTTAATAATAGGCATTTTATTTTTTCATTGCAGGAAAAAGAGGAAGTGAAATGAGAAAAACTCTGTTAATAGAACATTACTACTACACAGGGAAAATCATGAACCCATGGTAGTGAAGCAGAAGTTTCAGCAATCATTTTTGCAAAATCATAAATATTTTCTGTTCTGTTTTCTCCATACAGCTTGTTGTTTAGTGTATTCAGAATTGTAAAACATATAGTAGAAAATATCTGATAAGCAGCTTAGAGGAGTTAGGGCTGATGCTGAATCTCTTGGTGTTTCTTTTTCCATCTCCTGGCCTTTGCTGTGGCATAAATATTCTGATACTACTGTTGAATAAACATGTTTTTTTGCATTAAATGACTGGTAACAGTTTAAGTTCTCATAGTCACCGCTGCTGAGTGTATTTTTGTAAGTTGAACCAATTTTATTTGCGCTTAAAGATGTTCTTACCTACATAGTGAAATAGTGCTCCGATTTCTCCCCCAGACAGAAAAATCACTCAAAACAATGACAATGACTTCTTGAAGATTTTCCGAGACTTAAGGTGATGTGATTTTGTGCTTCAGCACCCACTATCATACTCTACTACTTCAAAATGCTCACACAGCGTACATCAGTTGCAAGGAAGACATGCAAAATTCAGAAGCAGTTTTGTGTCTAAAAACAAAAGCAAAATCAGTCCCCAAACCCTCAGCTGTCAGAACAGCCCTCGGACATTGCTCAGGCTATTCTTATTTGCAGCAAGATGAGTGTGTGTGCTAGTTACATGTCACAGTTACATTGTCGGCTTGGCCGCATCTAAAAATCAGATTTGTTTGCCTTTCAAGGCATTATAAAATACCAAAGGAAGATATTTTTGTGCCTAGATCCTGCCCGTGCCATCACTACAAGCGCTTTTCCTCTGCCATTTCCAGCTGTGAAGTGGCTTTCTGCTACGTACCCCTCATGCCTCGTCTGGCTCCCGTCCAGACTCTTTTGTTTGCTTGTTTCTCAACTTCATTCCTTGCAGCCATCAAAAGTGGCTGCTTGTGTGGCAGGCTGCCAAGGTGTTTGTAGGAGGAATCTGGTATATTGCTCCCACTTACTGATGCTCTCAACAAGGTTTTTTTAGCATAATCCTCTTCTTACCTTGGTTCCAGTCAAGAGAAATACTCATAATTTTGCATTTCTTTAGCTATAACTTACCAACAGGTCAATAGCAGCCCCTCCATTGCTTGCAGTCAATCTATTAGTGAACAAATCCCAGAGTAAATGTATATGTGACCTTTAACTTCCCTCTAAAATCCTGTGGACTCGAGCCTTGTTTGTCATAAGGTGTATGAAAGGCTATTTATTAATAGATAAATATAATGGTGAAAAAAAAGTTTTGCAAATTGAAAAAAACAACCAAACAACAAACAAAACCAAACAACTGTAGAAGTTTTTAATTTGTGTGATGAGTATTTCTATTGTCAATCTCTGCCTTTCATCTGTTTTTACTTTTTTACTAGCCGGCAGGTAAATGTTGTTCTTCAGGACTTTGAAAAAAGCCTCTGAACAATTTCATATGCAGTTAATGTTTTAAAATCAGCCTGAAAGATAAATATTATGTCCAGTTCTGCCCAGTGGTTTCTCCATAAAACCCTAATGCCTCAGGTCTGGAATGGACCTCACTATAAAGCCAGTGAATTTGCTGATGAATTGTGGTAGGAAAATGACATCTTCAATTAATCTGAACTGAAAGTGTCTGTGGGAAACAGTTGGTTTCAGCAAATCTCTGGATTTTAAAGCATTTTTTGGAAAGATATTAAAAATGTTGATATGAATAACTGACTTTTTATGGGGAGAATATTTGCTTGCAAGCACCTTTTATTTTGAAAACATTAGTTTTCATTGCAAACACAATTTCCACTTGTGGTCAATTTCTTTTCTTCAAAACAGAATGTTGGGTCTCAAGTGAAACCCTTGTGAGCTCAAAACTCACTTCCAGCACACATTCTCCAGTATTTACTTGCCTTGAAGTATCTTCACTAACTTGTTTTGGGGAGCACCTGTAGAGAGTAAATTAATGTTTCACTGAGTCAGAGTAAGCCATCTATTGGTCTGTCCTAGCATTAGAAATCTTGAATTTAAACATTTATATGGCACCCCAGGTATTCCAGGTGCTCCCAGCTTCCCAACTGAACTGCCATTACTACACTACGTAGCAACTTGGATATATTGGAACTGATAGGTACCTTGCTCATATTAAAGAAAAACATGACTCTTAAGTGAATAGTTACAGCACAGCGATCGTTGTTGACAATACACTAATCAAAGACTTGGAGTACCCGTTCCCCTTAGGACCCTGAGCTTCTCTGAAATATTATTATTTTTACTTCCGTTAGTTTTTCATGAAATGTGAATTTCTAACCTCCAGTCATCTTCAGTTAAAGATCATGCAAAACAGGTCTTGATGGTCAAATATGCAACAGCTTTGCATATTTGTATCTTTTTTTTGTGTACAATATTTTGGAATGTTGCCTGGAAGAACAAACTTACTTGTAATATTTTTCTTTTATCAGCCCTGTCTTTAAAGCTGTGAAGTACTTGACAGAGACTAGTGCTTAGGGAGACAATTTGGTTAAGGAAAATGACATAAATGAGGTATTCCTGCTGTTGCCACTTTGTCAGTAGTCTGAATTGCCAAGTATGGATGTCGTGCTTTTTCTGTAATACCTCCTGTAGTGCTCCACAGCCTCTGTTGCGAGGAATTTAAGTAAACTGTTTCTAATGAGCACTTTTTATAGGCATTTAAATAAAAGCTTGTCATCACCCCTTCTTTCATTTGCAAGTAAAGCTTGAGGAACTGTTTGCTAGAAGCAATATTGCTAACTAACCTGCCCAAATAAAGACGGTACAAGGTCAGTGACTCATTCTTTGGTGGTGTTCTTTACATCATTTGCCCTGTACTACAGAGGTAGAAAGACTTTTTTTTATTAATTCTAAAAGTACAGTGTAACTTGACACTTTGTAGAATGAGACTAAATGTATCCTGTATAGTGAAACATAAATCGCTGTGTGTGTATATACAGACAATACACAGTCAATGTCTTATTCAGTTTTTCCACTGGGGAAGTTGTATTTTCTGCAAACTGAAGAGCTTCTAGAGTTAACTTAATACTTTGTCTTTATTATATCGTTCTATTTCTTAGGTCAGAGATGAAAATGTGGCCATGGCTGTGCCTGTCATAACTGGCGTTACTACCATACTTTTATTAATAATGAACATTTTTCTCCTTTATTTACCTTTCTCTCTCCCCCCTTCCTAACAATGTGCACTGCGTCCTGGGTACCTATATGCATTCAATAATTTATTCACTCTATTCACTGTCTCTTATTAAAATTTAAAGCAGCTCTGTTGTAAGGGGATTTGTATATGTGTAGTTTTGGTGTGCAGTCAGTCCACAAGTAGAAGAAAACAAATCTACTGCAGTTCTTGTTGATGCTGTATAATGGTACTGATCAGCAGCAGCTGAATGAATGCATTGGATTCAGACAGAAGATGAATGGAACACCGACTTGGACTGAGAAATCCAAGTTTGTTTCAGTGGAATTCAGGTAACTATTTTCCACCTTGTACCCCTCTTTTTAAAAAAAAAAAAAAAAAAAATCTAAAAATAAGAGCAATCAATCCTCCTCCATAAAATAAGCCTTGATGTATAAAGACTTAGAAACAGCAAGAAATATATCCTTTTCCTTTGTTGTCCTGACCAGTGCCCTGCAGTTGCTGTAGCAGCAGCAGTTAAGGTAGCATTAGACTATCTTGAGTACTGGTGACTGTTGAATCACAGCAGAAAGGAGTTTTTTACAAATGCAAACTTATCCAAGAAAGCGGAAAAGCATATGAGGGCACTACTTTGCACTGAGACAGATGTTGCCAAAATTTATTGCTTAATGTGTTGCATTCCAAATACTGTTAGGGTAAAAGAAACACACCATACATGTGAAGCCAATAATTTATTTTTAGTCCATTTAATATTTTAACAGTTTAATGGTCCAAGTCATTAGTCCAGTTACAATGATACATTGTTGTATATAATAACCCAAATTAATACAGAAAGACCTTGATGATACTAGTAATTTAAAATTGCTATACAGGAAAGCTAATAGTCACCCTTTGGTGCAATATTAATCTTTCCAGTGTCTCTCTATATCCTATGGTTGAAAGCACCTGTATTCCTTCATTTTCCTGCTGTAACCTTTGTCCATATCTACAGTGATAGCTTCTTTGGCATCCCAGAATCTCTGCCTAAATATGCAAGCATTGTGTGGCTGAATACTGTGTCAGATCTCCTTCAAATACGTTGGAGTTACTGGTTATTTCCGTGTATTTGTAACCTTCCTTTAGGTCCAGCCTGTCTTTCTGTATTTAAGTACTCTATATTCTGGCTTTGGGGTTTTTAGAAGCTCAGTACAATGATGCAAGAGATTCCTTCTTATTCTGAGTTCTCTGTGAAGCAGAAAGGACACTTCAGTTGGGAAGTGAGAAACTTTAGGAAAATAGCTTTAATTTGGAGTCAGCTAATGAAAACTGAGCTTTCTTTAGGACATCAGATAAGAAGACAAATATCTTAAGCCTGCTATTTTTGTTGGACTATGCTTTTCTTGTTGCACGCATTGGAAAGATCAGCCATACCACATCTCGCACCGAGCAAGCTGTGTTTCCATCGCTGTCATGAGCAACATGTGAGGCGGGGCTGCGCAAAGAGGTCAGGGCAAGCTGGGTGCCCACCTCTTCCACCTTGTCAGTCAGTGCAGAAAGAAAACACAACTGGGGAAGGAAAAGCAGCCTTCATGTCCCTTGGTAGTCAACAGGGAATATGGTGTGTCCTGGTGACCTGGAAAGTCACAGCTGTTGTGACCGACATGAAAATGCTGCCCTTCTGTCCTGGCCCTCTGACTACTAGTTGTAGCTCTTGGATGCAGCACCCCGTGCACCCTGATGATACAGTCTCCCTAATCTGTTGTTCTTGATGAGACTGAAACTCAAATCAGCTACCAAGAAGTGATGCAAGTTCTAATAGTTTCATCTCAGCACGGTACTTGATTTCTGTTGCCTAAGAGCTAAAATAATACTATTCCTTCATTGCCACTCCAAATAAAACCTACCAGTACTACTGCTAGGCTCCCTGAAACTTCTTTCTCAGCAGGCATGGCCCATGTGGGTCAGTCCTCAGCCTTTCTCAACATGCTCGCTGCTTAGGTATAAGCTTTTACTCCTCCTTTGTTCCAGAAATTAAGATGTTTAGCTTCAAAACCATGAGTACAGAGAATACTCATCTGCCTTCCATGAGGTCTCAGCTGCTTTATGGAAGGGCATCATTTAAACTACCAATGTACTAATTAACTAATTTATTTTTTTATATAATTACAGTCCTGTGCCTAAAATATTAAATAAGTTGGCTGCAATCAATTTAATGCATTCTTAAATAGAGAGCTTTTTTCTATCCCTATTCTTCTATCACATGGATCACAGCCAATGTGCTACACAAAATCCATTCTTACACGGATTGCTAATGACAAAAACTAAGTGATCCTGAAAGATGAAATGGTTGGTGTAGTTTTCATTGATTTTGGCAGAACATTCAATCTGGAATCTCATTTGCTTTTCATTCAGTTGTGAAAAATATCTCATTCTGGATTTTTCAGATCAGGCTGAAAAATGCATACCTACTTATCTGTTGAAACACAACAAAGAAAAAAAAACGGAGTGAAAAAGCATGTGCTCTTGCTATTCAAATCTCTATTTCTTTATAATTGATCAAGCACGATTGTCTACTAACATAAAAAATTGTTTCAAGTTTAATCTTTAATTTCTAACAAAATTATGAAGAGCTAATCAGGTGTTAACCACATGTTTAAAAAAAGTTCACGGAGTACTAATCTTAGATCTTTTCTGTACGGAAGGGTCTGTTTCTTTCCAGAGAGCTCTGTGAATCCCATGGAGTCTTTATTTATCAGATACAACTCCAGTGCCTGACAACTTGGAGTTTAGTAACATCTCCTAGGGAGTGGTAAAGTCCCTAAAAGCGAGACAAATTCTGCTGATATTTGATGGAAAAGAAGGGATGATGGACAGAGAAGACCAGCAAGCAATCTTGAAATATGTGAGTCTGCATACCTTTTGCTTTTGGGTGTTTCTGTTTATACTTACAAAAATTTCTCCACAACAAAGTACAAGAGCCATATTATAATTAGACTACTTGGTGCCAACTAACATTTCTGGGTTTGTTAAGTTTGCTAATAATTTCTGGGTTTGCTAGTTACCAACAAATTGCACCTTGGGAGTACAGATATCATGGGCTGAAATAAGAGTCTGGTTAAAGAAAATTTTTTTGATGCAAAACCTTTATCTTAATGTCATGTGTGTTTCTTACAAAATCAGAAATAACTGAGGAAGAGAACCTGTTATTAAAGTATTTCAGTTAGCTAGACAGTGGAAAAAACTTGGGAACAGCTAGGCAGAAGAGCTATCGAAGGTAGGTGGTGGGCACCTCGCTAAGTGAGTGTGGGGATCAAGTCTCCTTCATCACTAGGGTTCAAGGAAGTGGGAAGCAGCTGGCCAGTTGAGCAGCTTGCAACTGGGACATCATCATGCACAGCTCAAAAAAAAAAAAGAAAAGAAAAGAAAAGAAATAATTAAATATTTTTTTTCTAAAGCATAGGGAACTTTGCATATTCTCCTCCTTGTTCTTTTTTCCCTTCTTTTTCTCCCTGTGATGCCTTGCTGTTGTGAACGCTATTTGGATTCGCTATATAAGTAGGAATTTTAATTTAGTGAGCACTTACGATTTTTTTTGAAGGTTTGGTACTGGCAACTAAAATTTGAACCTAACCCATGTTGCTGCCAGTCGGCTCCTGTAAGAATATGGCTATTATACCCCATACCTTAATGTAGGTGTACTTGCAATTTGAATATCAACTTGAAACTAAGGTGCCATATCTTTTCACAGACTTGGAACTGGACATAGAAGGACTGAAGCTCATACTAAATAAAACCTTGGTGGTTTGTTTTTTTTTTTAATTTTTTTTTGTATATATAGGTACTGTATGTGTATATCCATATGTAACACTGCAAGTTCTTTCTTAGCCATCACATCATGAAAACTTAAGTACTCGAGCTGCTTTTCTTAACACATTGATACACCTAAGCAGCTCAGTTCGAGACTTGCATATTGCTCAAAATTCACAAGTATGCTTAAAGCACAAATGATGCTGTCAAATAGCTTCTGAAAAAATCAGTCTGTGGACCTAACATGGGGTCAGGATTAGCAGACTTGGTGTTTTCTTTTACTCTGTTTACATACCTGCCCAGAAATTAGAGCTGGATGTCCAAGGGCATCTCTCATGTAGGGAGAGTTTCCAAACCGAGGTGATGTCTACCCTGGAAGGAAGATGTATTTCAATACTAGCCTTCATGCCATCCCACTCCTACCGCATACTTCAGCTTTCCTTCACCCATGATTTGTTGGGGGACAATCTCCCAACCACTTGAGATAGGAGGGAGCTCTCAGGGTTCTACTTCTAAGGACTACTTGTGCATTTCACATGAAATTGCAGTAGGATAAAATTAATACCTGTTGTAGCAGAATGCAAACTTGAGAATAGGCTTCAAACTCGTTGAGGAGGATGAAGCTTTGGGGGTTTTGGCGTGTGTTTTTTTGTTTTGGGTTTTTTTTTCCTAACCTTCCAGATAACCATTGCTTTTTGAAATCACATGTTCACAGGCTTTTATTCCATAACATTACTAAGGCAGTGTCAGTGTAAGTAAAATACAATGACTTAGAAAATGACAGTCTGAATGTTATAGGTGAATCTTATACAATGCCAGGCATGCAAGGGGTTGAAAAACAGATAACCTGAGCCGCTGCTCGGAATTGACTAATTATGCTTAATGGGGTAGCAAAGGTCAAAATTTTTCTCTGACAGCCCTTACAAGTACATGAGAAATAACTTGAGAAAACAGTAGTCTTTAAGATACTGAGATGCTGGAAGCTTTGTAGCAGGTGAAAAAGAAATGTGGCTTGTCAAGGATTGTTCAGGGAAAAAATATAAATAATTCTTCATTATATTTATATTCTTAACAGGGTGTTCAGTTAGTGATGGAAATAGTTTAACTAGCTTTACGGATCAAGAAAATGATGTTATTGGTGAGAGGGGTGGAATCTGGCCATTCAAATATTATTTCCTGAGCAGTTAGTTTTCCTACATCATATTCAGAGAGGAAATCTATACTGATACTAGGGTCAAGCTGAGGCCAGCCTTAAGTTAACCCTAAGCCACAAATTTAGGACTTCCTCATCATGCATTAGCATTCACACCACTGGGGAGGGAGGTTGTTGTTTACAAAGTAGGACCTTTTTCAGAACTGGGCTTTTGAGACCGTTTTTCCTTTTCCCGTCTTGTCTCTATTTATAAACAGTAAAGAGCACAAGATGTAAGGGAAGGGACTGAAGGACTGGATTTAAAAAAAAGGGAATCTGGGATTGTAGCCAGTGGACTTCTGTGCTGAAAGCCTGTAAGTGAAACCCCACTATCCTGCAGGAAGGGGTGAAGAGGTATATTATGAAGCACTTTGGTCAAAATCCATAGAAAAAAGTTTAACATAGATTTATAACTGAACTGACAACCTCTAAACAGTGACCTGGCTTAGTGAGCTAAGGTATAGAAATGTAAGTTATAAAAGTCCTAAAGCAGGTATAATATGATACTAGCTGTGCAGCTGCACTTCAGTTAAGATACTGAATAATGCTATTATTTCTGGAGTTGTTAACCTTCTCTTGGTTTAGCTTGTTACAATATCTTTTTGTGTGGATCTCCTCCTTGCGACAGTCAGAGAATAGACATATCCTGTGACTCCTAAGCCCATCACAAAGATCTATTTACCAATTGTGTCCAATGAACTACTTGCAGTTTTTGTGATACACTTTGGTTCTTTCTGTTCAGTCTCTTCACCCTCATAAAGAAAATTTAGCTTTGCTTTTCTATAAATGTGTAAAAGAAAGGAGGTAAGGAAACATGCGCACACACAGATAAGAAAACAAAGTATATTTTATAACAGTAGAAATTTCTTGAATAAAAAGAGATCTCTAAGGGATAAATTATGTTCTTTTTGATAAACTTTGCATTGGGAAACATGATATGTCAAAAAACACAAACATGCATATGCAATGTACTTTTATACAACATAACATCTAAGATATTACAAATAAACTTTTATGTGATATTTTGAGAATGGCTTTGTTATATTTACAGATCTGTTAACATTTCAACATTTTGTACATATTGGGTTTTGCACTGCATGTTGTTCACCGTTTAGTTGTGAGCATTCACTGTTGGGTAATTAGCATGTCATCCAAGAATAGGAATAAATTCAAGGTAAAATTCAACTTGTTGGTCAGTTAAAAAAAAAAAAAAAAGAAAAAGAAAAAGGTCTTTGCTGTGTAAATTCTTTTTGATCAATGTAAGATATCCAGAAAGGCTTTTGCTTTGTTGAAAGACAACTAAAAAATGATGGGTTCATGAAAATGTGTGGTCTTTTTGAGTGGTTAAGGAAACTGTAGTTGTAGATACTCTAGTTTTCTGACAAATATTTTATAGTAGAGTAATCCTTTACAATGAGAAATCTTATTTTCTTTTTCTATAAATTAGATATGTCTAAGTGAATATGTGGTAAATATGATGTGACTTTTTCATTTTTCTAAAGCAGTATTTATATACAAAGCTGTTGATGTTAATAATATCCAGCTATTTTTCTCACGTACAAGTTAATAATTTTGAAATAATAATCACACAAATGTAGAATTATGCCGATATGAAACAACTGAAACTTTCCTTTGACCAGAAGGAATTCAGCTTTGATGACACAATGCTCTTTTAATTAAAAAAAAAAAAGTATGTATCATCTTTTTTAGTATTGACTTTCATGATTTGTTATTTCATCTAAAAGACTTTTGTATGCAAATTAGATTTCCCTTTCTAGTTGAACAAATGCTAATAAAAGTGTTCTACAATTACTCAGTAAAGTTTTAACTGAAGTCACTTTGATTATTTTGCACCCTAAATGTCATTTTCCTCTCCAAGCATCCCAGCAAACTGTTACTGGAGTGAATATTTCCAAATGAAGCAAATAAAATAAAATTTTCAAACATTTGTTAAGTTTTCCTACAGCAGTAATCATTCAAGAAGATGATTAATCAGGGAGCACATGTATTGCAAAGGTAAACCTCAAACGCACAGATCCAATTTCCTCTATCAATTAATTCTAGTGACCTTCTTGTATGCAAACTGCTATATAATTCCTGGTCTGCCACCTGGCATCCATGACACTCCCCCCCGCCCCCGCAGGGTCATTATGTTATCAATTTGAGGATAGTGAATGCAAATAGGTTCAAACTCATAAGGTAGGAGTTTTCTAGACATTAGACTGAGAGGCAGGACTGCAAGGGATACTGCGTTCATACGACTTGAAACAGGTACTTCTGTGAGCAAGTAAATTTCTCACCTAAGCACTCCCAGCAGGTTCAGCACACCAGAATAAGATCCATGCACAGAGATGCTTCCTTCTGGCTGATTAGTGTTGGGCTCTGAAATCGACTCTATCTTATGTAATTTTTTTGGTGGATTATACAGTGATTTTTTCCTGAGTTCTCTTTAGTGCACCACTATCGGTTTGAATGTGTTTGGTTGGTGCAGATTTGTTGCTCCCTATCAGTATAATAACAATTATACCAGAGCTCTTCCTTTAAAAACAAATAAACTAAGAAACATTATGATTTTAAGAGGGAAAACAGGAAAGGAAAATATGCAGTGTTTTGTGTTTGCTGTGAAATGTTTTTGTCCTTCAATGTTACAGTAATATAAAAATAGACATTAATCATGATCTGATCTATTGAAATAGAACTTCAGATTGCTCTATTGCAAAGGAAAAACCAAATGCAGAAAAAGTATAAAATGGAACTCAAAAGCCGTGTTATGAAATGGGATGAAACAAAATAAAAGATGTGCTAAATGATGGTATTGCAGAGATATATTATATCCTTTCTGTGTAAGTTTTTAATATTTGCTGCGTACAAGTACTGTGCTTTGTGAATTATGTCAGGAGAAGGAAGAAAATGTTTCAGGTGGACCTGTTAGATTTCTGTTTTGAACTGAGCCACTGTGATGATCCATCATATCAGTTTTTACAAACTATTTATTATATCTTGACAAGCAAGATACGTTTCTAAAATGAAAGATTCTACTGTTTGGTGAATAACTATAATTTTGTGTATGTTTTCAATTAGGCAAGTATGTTCTGTGTTTAAAAAGAGTTTCTTAATGTAAATTGAGCTTTTGTACTTGGAGTCAGTTTACCATCTTTCTATCTTTCCTATTCTATGAGTTGAAATATGTTGGCTTCCCCCCGCCCCCCCCCCCCCCCCCCCCCCCCCCCCGTTTAGAAACTATATTGTTTGCATTAAAATCATTGACATTATTGTTATTTTTGGTTCACATTTCATGCTTTAACAGTATGTTCAACTTATCTAAGAAAAACTTTACTGCTTAGCTCTAACTGATGGTAAGAGCTACTACATGTAGAGAAGGATGGATTCCCCCAGCTTACCATTATGAAAGATCATTGTAATTAAAATTAAATGTAGGAATAGAATAAGATTAAATGGACAGCTCAAGTAGAGCATTAAAGAGAACTCCATCTAAATACTGGCATCATTTTAAATTCTAGTCAAGGACTTACTATTTTGTTCTACAGGCCCCGTAACAAATGTCTGGGATACTTTAAGAAAACAGTTTAATAATTCAAAGGGAAGACACCCACTGAACCAGGGGGAGAAATTTATTTAAAAGTTAGTAACAAAAGGTGGGAGAAAAATAAATTATTTATCATTGTGATATAATGTCAAAGATTTTGTGTGTTCTTTATTAAGTAGGGTAATCGATCTCTATCTCAAATTCAAAGTGACAACACAATTTTTCTAAGTAGTCTGAGACTGGATCATCTAGTTCTGACTGGGTCAGCACAGCAGCTTTTGGGTCATCATAGCTATGTTTTAAGCCAGTTAACAGCTATTTCCTAAGGTGTTTCAGAACATCTTAGGATTTGAAATACAAATACAAATTTTTGAAATACAAATGTCATACCCTGTCCAATTCTGTATGTGGGGAGAGTCTTCAGAAGTGATTCTCTTTTCACTTTATGTGATTTCTTCT